>NC_044307.1:146605865-147267395 GCF_007474595.2 Lynx canadensis
GCTCCGCCTGTCAGCACAGAGCCGGACCCGCGGCTCAAACCCACAAACCGTGAGATCATACCCTGAACCGAAACCAAGAGTTGGATGCTTAACCCACTGAGCCACGCAGGCGCCCCTCTAATGCTTTCGTCACAACCATTTGGGGCTGGAAGCCTCACTGCAGCCTGACACGCTCGTCAGTGCAGGCTGCTGTAAGAGCCGGGCCATTCGGCGTGGCCTGTGCTCCACCCAGACAAGTGTCCTCCAGGCTCCTGTGTCTGAGATGTCATCAGACATGGTGACTTTGGAACTAGCCAGTAACATAGGAATTGCTATTCCAATAATAGCAATATATGCGTAAAAGTTTCACAGTTTACAAGGAGTTGTCATAACAAGGATCTCATCTGGTTCTCCTAACAGCTCTGCGGAGGACGTGAGGTATTGTTACTCTCACTGGACACATCTGTCCATAGATTCACCAAGCACATTTTATGAAGACGTGTTTCAAGAGTACGTCTTCTGGCAACTACCTAAGATTCCGCTCTGTAAAAATATTTGTCTCACTGTTCGTGTTTCTGTTCCCGTGGGGGTTCTCAGAGTTGAGTAACATGCTGATTTAGGGTGGGATCCATCCATAATTGTTTAGGCCCAATAGAGATATCCTTTGGACGTTTAAAGGACTGGTCGCCACCTGCCCGTTTATCCATCACCTGTCTGTTTCCAAATACCACAGCTTCAGCATCTACAAGTAATAAAATAGACATTGCGAAAAAAAGAAAAAATGTGATTTGCTTTTCTGCCCTGGAGATCAGATAAACACGAACTGGATATATGATTACTTGATAGGGGAAGAAAACCAAGCAAATACCTTGGTTCTCTTCAACAACATAACTCACAGCTTCATGTGAAGTAGGAAGAAAGTAAAATACATACATATTCAGAAGGATTAAGAGTGGGATGTGAAGAGAGAAAACTTCAACATTATGAAAAATTACTTTCCATTTGATTATTTTTTACATTTATTTATTTATTTTGAGAGAGAGAGAGAGAGAGAGAACACAAGCAGGGGACGGGCAGAGATAGAGAGGGAGAGAGAATCCCAAGAAGCAGGCTCCACACTGTCAGTGTGGAGCCTGACGTGGGACTCAAACTCACAAACCATAAGATCATGGTTCTGAGCCATCCAGGAGCTCCTCCATTTGATTATTATAAGATTAAAATGAATCTCTGGACTGGGGTGCCTGGGTGGCTCAGTCCGTTGAGCATCCGATCTCATGGTCTGTGAGTTCGAGCCCCGTGTCGGGCTCTGTGCCGACAGCTCAGAGCCTGGAGCCTGCTTCGGATTCTGTGTTTCCCCCTCTCTCAGCTCCTCCCATGCTCATGCTCTGTCTCTCTCTGCCTCTCAATAATAAATAAACGTTAAAAAAAATGTAAAAGAAGTGAATCTCTGGACTGAGAAAGTTCTAAGAGGATGAAATCTAATGCAGTCTCAGAACACATGGAAAGAAACTTCAGAAGTCTGCTAACACATTGCCATTACGAAACCCACGGGACACAAGCTTTGAATTCTCTGTGCAGACATACAGGATGCAGGACCCCTTAGGGAAGGACACTAAGGAGCACAGTGGCAGATGAGGAGGGGAGGAGCTGCTGGAAGCCCCCTCAGCGAATGAGGAACCCTGCCAGCCTCTGACTGTGAAAAGCAAATATGTACAAAACAGAAATAAGGCTTAATTATGAAGTACAAGAAGAGTGCAGGAATACAGAGGTAAAGTCAGCAAGGCCCAGAGGAAACCACAGCCAGCCAAACCTATCATGGGCAAATGCCTGGTTCTTAGAACCATGAGTTGCACACAAAAGAAAAAAAAAAAAAAAAGTAAGTTCACCAACGAGTGACACAGCGAAACTAATACCAGATCACACATGATCGGATGGCACGCCTATTTCATGCTTTCGGAAAAAGGCTAAGGGGCACTTGGTAGAATGCGCATATCTGGCAAAAAATCTAATTACAACTTACAAACTTTATTTATAGATCCCGCATGTGACACAGTGGTGCCGTCTCTGGACTCCCCACAGTCAGTAAGCGTGTGAGGTCTGACACAGGTCTGGGAGTCTGGCAGATACTTGCACAGGGCCTCCTTTGCTCAGGAACTGGGTCCCTACCTTCCAGTAGCTTCCTTGGGACCAGGCATGTGAATAGATAATGAGGCTAGAAAGAGTGCAAGCTGGGACCTTGGGAGCCAAGGGGAAGGGCAAGTGGTTCAATTTCAAGGGTGGTCACAACCGTTGGAGATTTGCAGTCAGTTGGAGCAGATCCACGGGCAGCAGGGATGGGAACAGCTTTCAGCACAAAAAGGGAAGTTTTGGTAAATACTCAAAAGGTCTGATGTTGATTATTTCTGGAACCTATATCCTAGAACAATCAAGTGATGAAAGAATCCTTCAAAGCAACCGTTTTCAACCATTTGCCCCAAATACTTCCCAAAAGAATCCTGAGAAAACTGTGTACCTTTTGCATATTTTGAATAGGCAGCTACAATGATTTATCTGAAGAGTAAATAATTTCAAAAAATGTTGTCTTGATGCATTGTTGATGCATTGCAAAGACTGAAAATTCTAAATAAGTTTGTTACAATCTTTTAAATAGATCTAGTGGTATCTCTGTACACAATGATGTGATACTATTATTCATTTTTTTTTTTAATGTTTATTTATTTTTGGGCAGAGAGAGACAGAGCATGAACAGGGGAGGGGCAGAGAGAGAGGGAGACACAGAATCCGAAACAGGCTCCAGGCTCTGAGTTGTCAGCCCAGAGCCCGACGCGGGGCTCGAACTCACGGACCGCGAGATCGCGAGATCCCGCAAGATCGCGAGATCCCGCAAGATCGCGCGAGATCGTGACCTGGCTGAAGCCGGACGCTTAACCGACTGCGCCACCCAGGCGCCCCTATTATTCATTTTTAAATACATGAACAAGTCCCTTTATTTACAGTTGGAACTTATATGCCCTTCCTTTCTCTTTGAAGTCTACTTCTACAGGATTTTATTCTAATACAATGTATTTTATGCTTCAAAGTCTTATTCGTCACACTGTATAGTCTCTATAACAAAAAATACGTATGCTCATTTCCATGGTAACCAAATTACACAGACTAGTCCACTAACTAGCTTACTCATGAAGTTCAGTTAGCGTAGCATGAACGGGTTACCCAAGCTCACCTCCTTAGTTATAAAATGCCCAGCTCAGACTCTTACCATAAAATTAGTTCTAAGAAACAGAAATGCTTCCAGATGTTACTGAACACGACACAGTTTGGATGTCACGTGGGAGCGCTTCCCTCTGCTTTTCCCATGGTTCAGTATTCCATGGTCAAGAAACTGTTTTCAGCGTTGGGAACCCTTTCAGAAAAGCACATGAATTATAACTGCAATATGCCCCACAAAAATAACAAAACGTTGTTCATAATTAAATGGTCTCAAAAAGCTGACTTTGTTTAAAACATGATAATAACTTTATTTTTTCCCTAGGGTTTAACTGTAATCATTACTTTTTTTTTTTTTTTTTTTTTTTACCTTTGGAATGACTCTATTTGAATAATTTTAAAGTAGTCATTTTGAAATATAAAGAATATTTTCAATGCTAATCCAAAATTAAATAAAAATAATTTTTTAAAAAGGTAAAAGAAAGGGAGTTAAGTTTGGACATTTGCTCGTATCAACAGCAGTCTGTTGACTTTCTACTAAGGTCTTGTCGCTTTTAAGAGAGAGGATACATTTGAATTACAGATGTTGGTGTTAGAAAGAAAGAAAGAAAGAAAGAAGAAAAGCTTTCAAATAGATTTATATTTCATAGGAAAGAAAATCAGCACATTTGCCAATGTTTATCTAGCAATGCCTTAATCAAGTCCTAAAGTTTCTAACCTTTCATTTAATCCATAATACCTTCATGAATTCTGAGAAATACTTAGATACAGTTGAGGACAAAAAAAAAAAAAAAAACCCAAGAAACCAAAAAACAAAAAAACAAATTCTGGATGTAATTGCCTTGGACAGCTTGGAATAATGAGACTATATCAAGACTGTAGAAGTCTCAACAAAACAGAAAAAAAACATATTAAAATATTTTTTAAACAATTTGTAGAACTTTAAATGCTTTAACTTGTAGTCATAAAAGCCACTCATGTCCACTCCTTCCCCATGAAACTGTCAAAGCCACAGAATTGTTTTATCAGTTTTTCTTTTCCTTGCTTATGCTTCCCACAAGCCACTCAGTGACTCGTAAATGTTTCACAATTATGTTTCAATATCTCAAAGGCAGCCTGAAAATATAAAATATTTCATGGTTACTTTTCTTGCTAATTATGTTTATTGAGTAATGATTATTGAAATATGGTATTTCCTATTTTATATTTACCATAATTTGGTAAGCAGTAGTTCAACATCGTATTTCAAATATCTCCATAAAGTGTGCAATGTAGACACTTAGGAGAAAAAAAAAATTTAAAGCAATAACTTCTTAGATGCTGAAGTAAAGCAATTAAGTATCTTCTCTGGCATAACTCATTCTTTGCAGAAACTAAAGCAGAAAACTGATCAATGTGAATGTTGATGTGTTACAGATTTTCTACCATAAAAGAGAATCTATACGCTTTACTTTAATGGTAGAAACCAGGTAGCTGAGTATACTAGAATTGCTACACAAAGCTACCTTCAAACATTCATTCTTGTCATACTGGGAGGCATGATTTTAAAATGAGGACAGCAGAGAAAACTTGGTTCTCCTGGGACAAAGGGGGGGGGGTTCTCTATCAGGGGACCCAGGAAGGGCCTGATTCCTAAAGAAAGGAAGATGCATGCATTGTGAATCTCCTTCTTGCCACCCCACAGAAAAGAAAGTCACAGGCTATTTATTAATGCAGAAAGACTGTTAATTCCAGGCACCAGACACATGAGGAACACAGGGTCCTTTCTGAATCTGAACAGTTATCTTAAATCTAAATTCACAGAATATTAATGAACTGATTCTAACAACTAAAATGAATTTAACTACTAAGGTATACTTCTTTTTTTTTAAGTGTGTTGATTTTATTTTCATCTTATTTTACTTTATTTCATTTTATTTCACTTATTTTTATTTGACTTCAAGTTAGTTAACATACAGTGTAGACTCGGCTTCAGGAGAAGAAGCCAGTGATTCATCACTTACATATGACACCCAGTGCTCATCCCCAAAAGTGCCCTCCTTAATGCCCATCACCCATTTAGCCCATTCCCAGACCCACGTCCCCTCCAGCAACCCTCAGTTTGTTCTCTGTATTGAAGGGCTTCTTATGGTTACTTCTTTTATGCAACTATATTATTTGTTAGTATCAGTCTAGTTTTCCCTTTTAACCTACAAAAATGGACAAAAGAAACAATGTTTCCTTATATTTCTTTAAAAGGTATGAGATGGACAAGAGAGTAAGACAATGTTTCCTCTATTTTTTGGCATATGTGAAAACAATTAAAATGTCAGTTCTCCCCTAGAACAATCCTGTCAAGGATCCTATTTTCTTGCTCTCCAGGACCATTTAATAGCCCTTCGCATTTTTCCACTATTTCAACATGTAGTTAGCATGTGGAATCAAAACTGAACATTAAATAGCACATTTATTTCATATTCTTGCATAGTTTTTGCCACTTTTTCTATGAACTGTTTACACATGCAGTGATGGTTTTGATTCACAGGGTTGATTCTGCTTCAACTATACCTCTGCAGAGTGTCTCTTATTCTGTGTGTGTGCATTATGAGTTTTGCCTACTACACTATCTTCTCGTTGCGTGGCCTACGTTTCTGGTTTATCTGCTTTGAAATGCACACTCTAGTTTTGATTCCCATCCTCCAAAGCATCTTGAGACTGAACTTGTGTCATCTACCATTTCACTGTGCACAATCTCGAGGACTCCTCAGTAACACATGACAAGGGTAAAGCCCACAGAACCACACCAGGGACTGACACCACAGGATGCCTCCCACTAGCGCCTTTCAGGTCAAAAAGGGACTGACGTGACTCTATGATGATGGGTAAAAAACAATGGGCAATAGAATGGACCACTCACAGTTGAATGCTGGTATTATTTTACAACTGCTTCTTTTATCTGTGTATAATATGAATATAGAATTATGATATTAAATATATAACATTTTCATAGTATTTTATAAAGTAGGTATTTATCTGAATTAAAATAGAACAAAATAGAAACTCATTTCAATGTGAATTAGTAAATATCACAATAGTGATCGAAATCACTTTGTGTTGCACAAAGAAATGGAGTAATTGTGCAACAGCATTTTTATTTTTAACTATTGCCTAAGTTTATCAGAAATTGTTATTACAACATGGAAACGTACTACTTAAAATAATAATTATATGGGACTCTTTAGGAAAGAAGGCTAACATGCAATTCTTTTTTAATTTTTTTAATCTACTGAGAGGAAAAAAATCTTGATTTTTTAATAATTTTATTCATTTATTTATTATTTCAACCAATCACTCAATAATATTTAATACTATTTAATGGTCTACTGTGTGCCAGGTACTAACTTCTATGGACACAGAAAAGTTCCTTCTTCACGAAACTTACATTCTACAGACATGACAAGAAGAAGGAGAAAGAGAAAGAGAGGGATGGGGAGAGGAAGAAGGACTAGGGGGGAAGGTGGGGAAAGGGGAGGGGGGAGGAAAAGAGGGAAGGGAGGAGAAGAAGAAACACAGCAATAATAAAAACAGACAAGTAAATAATGATTAATAATTAATTCTATAGGTAATAAACAATATGAAGCCCTGAACTAAGAAGAAATTCATAAAACTGAAAGAAGAAACAGTTCCAAGGTGATTAGATACAGGTCTACAGACAAATCCTACATCCTGTCCTCAAGACAAATTACAGGTGTATTCAAGGATGAAGATGTCACTTGTTCCCTTTATGCCTCTGCACTGAAACACCTTAGCAAGTTTGATATACGTTATTTCTTTTAAATGTTCATTTATTTTTTGAGAGGGTGGGGAAGGGCAGAGAGAGAGGGAGACAGAGGATCTGAAGCAGGCTCTGTGCTGACAGCAAGAGAGCCCAATACGGGGCTCAAACTCAGGAACTGTAAGATCACAACCTGAGCCAAAGTCGGACAGTTAACAGATTGAGCCACCCAGGCACCCCGATATACATTATTTTTATGAGGTGTCACTACACATCCTGAGAAATGCAAAATGTTCTCCCAGTTTCCATTTCTGGGTATATGATGAACCAAATAAACTGTAATCCCTTCTGCTACCAAATGCCAGAAATGCTGCTTCAAAAATAATAAACATCTTTTCAAATGCCATAGTCACTTAGGGAAATCCCAGGGTGAGTAGAAAAACAGAGCTAATTCAGCAAGTCATGGCACTGCCCCCAAGGATGCCTGGCTTGGTAACCAAAGGGCCAGAAACCTGGTGTCCTCAAAGGCTGTGTCTTTGCCTGGAATCTGGGTGAGGAAAGCGTCTCTCCAGAGAACAGATGGAGTTTTAAACCTACACATTTTCAGGTCGAAGTGTCCTCAAACAGAGGTGATAACATTGATAAGTGGTCTCAATACTCAACGAGGTTATTCTCCCACCAGAAGCGAACTCAAAGAAATCGTGGGGAGATAACCTCACGATGAAGGCTATCCAATGACGAAGCGCCGGTAAAGATGAGCTCACAAGTAAAGCGTCAGCCCTCACCACAGCCACATAATCATTCTGATACGAGCAGAACTCCGCCAGCCCCGTGTTAATACGAAAAATAATTCAGGTTCACTGTTTTATGCCTAATTCCGTCCATTATCAACAACACCAACAACAAAACATGGGAAGTCTCCTAGAACATTTATAAAATATATGCTTTCCTAGTTTTTAGGCTGGAAATCTGAAGGGTTCTAAAATTATCATTCAGTTGGTGAACTAATCCTTCAAGAAATCAGGGAAAGAAACAGCAGAACAGATAATCATGACTAATTGTTCTATTTTTAATAAGGGTATAATTTCTACATAGTAAAATGTACAAATTCCAAACGTATACACCCATGACATCCCGGTCCAGATCAGGATAAAGAATGCGTGTGCTGCCCAGAAAACTTCCCCGCACCCCCTTCCGGGTCTGGCCCTGGCTAGCTGTCAGCAAGAACCGATCTCCCTACCGCTATCGCCTACCGCTATCGCCACAAATGAGCGTCACATGTTCTTCGACTCCACAGACACGGAATCACACAGTCTACATGTTTGCCTTTGCTTTGATCCAACCTATTTTTTAAACTCGAGTTAAATTTAACTAATTAATTTGAAATTAATTTAATTTAAATATTACTGTATATGTCAGTGGTTTCTTTATTTATTTATTTTTTTAGTGACAGAATAATGATCCCTTCTATGATTATGCCACAGGAGTTTTATTCACACTTTGGCTGATGGACATATAGCATGTTTCCAGTTTGGGGCCATCACAAATAAGGCTACTATGAACATTCTGGTAGAAGTCTTTTGAGTGGCATATACACTCATTTCTCATTGGTATATACCTAAGACTACCTTAGTCAGAGTCAGTTTCCTTACCCCAAAGCAATTATTTTACTTTTTACCACAGAGGGATTTCACCTATTTTAGAAATTCACATATATGGAATTAGAAGGTGTATTATCTTTGTGTAAGGTTCCTTTCACTCAGAATAACAACATCTGAGATGCATCCATTGTGGAATGACTACTCAGAAAATAGTAACAGGACACTCTTAGATTTTACTGTAAGGTTTTCAGATTTACCAGACTTTTAGAGAGTAATTGTGATTCCACCTGTGTGGTTTATAAATTCATCATGTCTTTAATAAGCTGCAAAGTCTATTAGGTTCAATGAAGCAATGGTCTCATCTACCTACCAAGTGTATTCTCACTCAGGAGACAAACTGATTCCACAAATATCTATTGAACATGTATTTTGTGCCAAGGGCTGGGAATACATGAAACACAACATCTCATTCAGTACGTGGGCTCGTGTGGGAGATAAGGCTGATAATAGCACATGCGTGCTGGTGTAGGCACAAACGCTGGGCGCAAAGGGCCATGGGGAGAGAGCTCCTCACCCAGTCCGGGAGCCGGGTGAGACTTCTGGGAGGAAAAACTTCTGACAACAGCCTGGAGCTTGAAGGATTTAGGCAGGTGAAGAGGCACTGAAGGGCGGGAGGAGACAAGACTCTGCAGGGCTGGGGGACAGGGGACTCGGTGTGGTCTAGGCAAATAGTTCCTGGCCATTGAAAAGCTAGGATGCCAGGGAGAGCATGAAGCTCAGTATTACTGGAGAGAAGGATTTAAGGTAGGAGTAAAGAAGGTGAGGCCGGAGAGACAGGCAGAGGCCAGAAGCCTCAGGCTCGTGCATGAGGTCTCAGAGAATTAGGATGTTACTGTGAAGTCTCCAGGGAGCCATGGGAGGAGGAGCGGGGCCGGCCTCAGTGAGTGTTTTGGGTCATAATTCTCACTGCAGCATGCACACAGGTGGGTGTAGGATAAAACAGAGGTGAGGAGGGGCGTCTGGGCGGCTCAGTCTGTGAAGCGTCTGCCTTTGGCTCAGGTCACGATCTCATAGTTTGTGAGTTCGAGCCCCACACTGGGCTCCGTGCTGTCCGTGTGGAGCCTGTTTGGGATTCTCTCTCTCCCTCTCTCTGCCCCTCTCCCACTTGTTCTCCCTCAAAATAAATAAACATTTAAATAAATAAATAAATAAATAAATAAATAAATAAATAAATAAAAAGCCCTGTGGAGATGAGAGGGAGATTGCCGTGGGCCCATGGACCAGAGGAGTCCCAGGTCCTGAACCGAGTGGAGCAACGGCAGGAGAAGCAGACCAGAGACCACAGAAACGGGACCCGCCGTTCACCTATTAACAGTCACAGGAAAAATACTGATAAGCTCAAAAGTGCCTAATCCTAAGCAAATCAGATGAGCTCTTCTCAAAGTTAAAATACCAGCCCTAAAGCGGTGATGCGTATCAAAAGTAGAGAGTCGTCTCCTAGAAAGCAAGGGGGAAAGCAAACTGGCATTCTCTGCCGATCAGAGCACAAAGTCAAAGGCTGTAGGGCTCCTGCCACCACATCCTGGCGAATTCCTGGCCTCCTGGGATTCACAGCTGACATCACCTATTGGTTCAGCCCAAGGTTTAGCCCAATCTCCAAACCCTAGTTGTGTTCCTCAATGCCGTATTTTGACAAGTGAGTTCTCCCCGAAGCCCTCGGATGCACTGCTGTTATGTCAAATTTTAGTTTTCCCACATAACAAAGTATTTGCTCTTTTGGCCAGCGGGGTTTTCCTCATGAATGTAGATAACTCGGGGGCAATTTTCCTGTCTGTGTAAATAACCGCTGAGTGAGGGATTTCTCAATTGTGAATTATTAAGGTTGTGGAGAATCTTGTAAAAGTGGCAGGTAACACCTAGAAAGTGACGGCTGGGGAATCTCTACATATTTTGCTACTAAATGACATCAGCTGGAACCAGAGCCTTCCGGGTCCTTAATCTCTGAAAAATCTGAATCACATACACACTCATTTTACCGTCAACTTTTCCTCTAAGTCAGTGGTTGGCAAACCAAGTCCAGCTGGCTCCCGGTTTTGTGATTAAAGTTTTATTGGAACCCGGCCCCACCCACTTGTTTACACGTCATCCAGCACTGTTGTCACACATTCCAACAGCCGAGCTAAGTAGTGGGGACAGAGACTTCAGGGCCCACAAAGCCCTGTATGTGGCCCCTACAGGAAAAGTTTTGCAGACTCCTGCTCTAAGCAAAGCCCAAACAAAACAAAACAAAAAACAGCTAAAATATCTTTTCCAAATTTATCGAAAGAATAAAAATGAAAAGACACTGAAATCACTAAAGAAGAAGGGAGGTTTAAAATCTCCCCAAAGCTAGCCCAATGTCTCATGTTCACTCAGATGTACCAAAGTCACGAGCAGCTGGAGTGCAGCACATTGGAAACCCCCGCACGGGACCCCAGCCCTAGGAAGACCTGTCCCAGTTCTGAAGGGAATCCTAAGGAGGCTGATTAACCTGTGGGAAAACCGTCTCAGGGAGATCTGCCAACCCCCAGGGACACACTCGGCTCTAGAAGACAGAGGGCTCTAGAAGACAGGGGGAGTGTTTCATGAGCTATTTAAAAGAAAAAGTTGAGATCCTTAATGGTGTCAAGGTACCAAGCGGAGCCAGGAGACCGTGTGGCGTCCACGGAGGAAGGTCCACACCCCCACCCCCGCCCCCAGTGTTGCCCTGACCCGCTGACAGGTGTCAGTGTGGCCGGAGGGCAGTGCTTTGCCTGCAGCACCTGTTAGAGCAACCTTTCTTCTCTAATGGGAAAGCTTCAGTGCCCCTCCGTGAACATGGAGAGCACCTGCTTTAATAAATCAGGGTCTGAAATGGCAAATCTGTCTTCATTTCCACCTCAGAACGAATCGTCCAGCACTGTTTAAATGCACCCCGGCACGGATCTCTTTGTGTGTTCCCCGAGGCCCGTGGTTATTCTCGCTTGTTTCACAGCGTGTACAAAATAAAACCCATCCAAGTCAAATACCTAGCTTTCCCCACACTCTCCTCCACTCCTCCGCTTGCCTTCCGAGGCCAACCTAACACGAAACACAGAATATTGACTAAAAAAGCACTATGGACCCCTGAACAGCCATACATTATCATCTGCCATACATTTTCTTATTTCCCACGTATAATAATAAACACGTTTGATTTGTGAGTTTTGGAGCACAGTGCCGGCAGTTATTGAAATGCAATCCTTTTGGGGGTAAATGTCTTATTCCCTCCCCTCACCCCAAGAACAAAGTCTGGAGTGTGAGCTCCTGTGTGAGGGACGGATAAGGGCACTTTCCCCACAGGCCCTAGTTCTCCGCCCCTCCCTTTTCCCTCAGACTCTCCCATTCATTTTTACCTCTGACAGTAAAAACCCCAGGACAAGACTGTCACAAAAAGGATTATCTTTCAGATCAATGGTGAAATTGATTCCAACCACTACGATTTATCAGCCCGCAGCAGAAGTGCAGCTGGTTAGAAAAATGTCCTCTTTGGAGCCCACACTCAGCTCACCTGGGCGGCATCTAGCTTCATTTTACATGAATGCAATATCCTGATGCTTTCTTTATCCAAATACTCCTAATCATAAAGTGTATATCACTTGGCCCAAGGGATCTTTTCAATATTCTTTTGTAGGTGATATGGGTGTCTTCACTTTCGGCTTAACATATTTATAATGCACCAGGTACAGATTATTTTTTTCAGTTAAACTTTCTAACCCTAAAAATGGAGGCTAAAATATAGATTAAATGGCTTCAGGTCCAACAGGAATAGACAAGATTAGCTATCCTACTTCTTGACAGGTTTTTGGTATTCCACATCTCCCCCTGCCTTTAACTGTTGTACATCAAAACCCAATGGAGGGTTTACTAAAATTACCGACAGCTTTACTGACCTAAGTGTTCTTTTAACCGTGGAATTAAATAGCAGTGGAATTTTACTAACATCAGCTTGTTTTTATAAGACCAGAAAACCTAGGATTTCAATTCCTTGGTATAATTTAAATAAATTAAAACTCTAGCTTACTTTATCAGTAACTCAAAACATCCTACCTAAAAGCTCCAAATCCTGAAGTAAACGGTTTAGCTGACTTATAACAGGTCAATATCATTCGCTGAAAAATGAATTACCAACGGCGGAAGTTACCTTAAAGAATTAGGATTAAAAAAATGGGGGCAAGGAATATTTATCTATGTACTTACATACACATAAATGTAGAGTACCAGATCAATGATTTATTATACTCAAACAGCAAATAAACAGCTAGAAAGAAAACAAATATGCCAAAATGATATATTCATATCATACTGCCTTGTACAAACATTTTACGTCTAGTGTAGACATTTTAAGTTATTCAAACCACAAATAAAGATTGACCAAAACTTGCCAATGGCTTGTGTTTTAAATATTCAAGTTAAGCCAAGTATTTAGACTCTAAAATGTATTTTCTCATAAAATGTGATTACATACAGTGACAAAAACTTACATAACTGAAATACCACTGAATTCAATGTACAGATTCAAAGTTTATTGTGAATCTTAGATTACAAGGCCATCCAGCAAAATCTTTTAATCTAAGATCAGATTTGCATTTAGAAAGATCAATTATCCTACAATGAACACAATGTTTGGAGAAGAATCAGAATAGATACAGACAAGTCAGCTGGTGGACTAATTAATCAGTTTACTATCTATTGTCTCTCACCAAAGTAGTCAAAAACGATGGTTGACTGAACTAAGGATGGTCATGTGTAAGACAGAGAGACTTACAGATAGAAGGTAAAATTGACAAGACTTGTTGATGCTAAGAAAGATAACTGAGGTCAGGAGAAGTTGTAAAACATTTCTGAGTAAATGGTTGAACAGTATAGCCATTTACTGAAACAGAAGCATGAGAAGAGGACCCAGCTTGGAAGTGGGGGGAGTGGGGGGGGGGAAGGGTCCTGAATTTAGTTTTCGACATGTGGGATTTGAGGTGTTTTTGAGACATCCAAGTGTAGAAGTCACAAAGGCAAATGGATATATAGGTCTAGGGTACAGACAGTGACACACAATAGAGATTAACGTTTGTGTCACTGGAATATAGCTAGATCTTGACACCACAGACATGAATAATATCACTGAGAGATCTCACATCTTATGATCTACTACAAATACAGAAAAAGAAGCATTCAGAACGGTAGGGAAACTTGTGTCACAAAGCCTAAAGAAAAGGAAGATGCTGAATGTTGCTAAAATGACCCTGGTAACCTTAGTAAGAGCTAATACTGTACAGTGATGGGGTTGGAAAGCATAGGAGGGATAGCATCAAGGAAGTCAAGGTATAAGTCAAGGCATAAGGTATGAGTATAAGTCAAAGAAGACCATCGGTAAAACTTAACTCATTCCAGAAGTCTGAATGTTAAAGAGAGAAAAAAAAATAATTTCCAGAGGGAAAGATTAATTAAATGAAGTTTTTTTGTTTTGTTTTGTTTTGTTTTGTTTTTATTGGGGGAAAGTTAGGTCTGTTTAAGCAAGAGATTGAGTACAAAAGAAAAGCAAGGATGTCCTATATGGTTAAGTTCTTGATAAGCTGTAAGTGATGGTATCCAAAGCTCCAGAGGTTCACCTTTAAAAGGAAGAAAGCTTGGATGGTTTAGGTAGGTTTATTTGCTTGGTATCAGGAAAGCAAGGTTTCCATATGATTGTTTTTATTTGCTTTGTAAAACAGAAGAGGTCATCTACGAAGCCTGAGCGGAAGCTGGAGAAAGAGAAGGGAGGAGGCATGACAGAGTTGTTGTAAGGACTGTGAAAACATTGATGATCAGAGAAGCCTAGCAAAACATTGGACAAACAGTGCTGAGGGCTCTCTTGAAGCTGGTGTCCAAACATGAGAGTCAAACCAATTGGTCCTGTTGCGTGTTTCCTCCAATGTCCTGTGGCTACACAAGAGCAGACTTTAAAAAACAAACAGGTGGGTTTATCAAGGTTAGTGTCTCCCGAAGATGTCCATGCAAAGATTGAAGAGCAAGGGTGTGGTATAGACCTATTCTAACGTGGCACATAAACAAGAGTGTAATTGAGATTATGAAACAGAGAGTCAAGTGGGGAAGAGAAAAAGGGAGGACTGATACAGTGGGAAAGAATAGGAAAGGCAATGGGCATGAGGTTCCGATATGGTCCAAAAACAATCATGGTGAGAGGGGTTAAAAGAGCAAGCTAGGAGGTGAGGGCATCTGTCCAGACAGATGCAGAGCAGCTCCCCTGGGGATCTGGAGGTGGAACAGGTAAACACGTTGACGTTCATAACATTGCTTGTTGTGTGTGGTCCTGGGAGTGGGTGAGCAATGGCCCCACCCCCAAAAGTGAGGTTTTTCTCCCTGATGTAATTGGAGCAGTTAGAATAGCTCAGAGCAAAGGGCAGTGTGGATAAGAATGTGGCAGCTTTTGAGGTGCTTCCCACGGGGAACAGACATGGGTTCTATACCCACATCTCAGCTCCCTCTTAGAGCTGAGGACCGTCTTCCAGAAGAAAGAGAAACAGTAGAAGCCAAAAATAAATGTAAAGGTAACCTAATCAAACTCCTTGATTTTTTTTTAAGGTTATTTATTTATTTTTGAGAGAGAGAGAGAGAGAGAGAAAGTGCTACTGGGGGAGGGGCAGAGAAAGAGGGAGAGAGAGAATCCCAAGCAGGCTCTGCTCAATCAGCACAGAGTCTGACATGGGGCTTAAACCTGCCAACTGTGAGATCATGACCTGAACCGCAATCAGGAGTCGGATGCTCATCTGACTGAGCCACCTGGGTGCCCCTCGAATTCCTTGAGTTTAACTAACTTTGCAGGGTTGTGTATTTAGAAGTGTCGAATGGCTGACTTAAGCCTAAATGTTTTGGTCCCCAGACCACAGAGGTCTCTGATACTCCACTTATCCCTGCTTGCTTTCACTGGTCCTCTGAGGACTTGAAGAAGCAGCCCTTAAAAGTGCAGATTAAAATGGACATTTGATTCCAAAATATTTTTATAAATGAGAAATGAAACAGAAAGGGGTACATGGGTGGCTCAGTTGGTTAAGCGTCCAACTTTGGCTCAGGTCATGATCTCGTGGTTCATGGGTTTGAGCCCTGCATCAGGCAGGGTCTCTGCTGACAGCTCAGAGCCTGGAATCTGCTTGGGATTCTGTGTCTCCCTCTCTCTCTGCCCCTCCCCCACTTGTGCTCTGTCTCTCAAAAATGAATAAACGTTGAAAAAAAATTGAAAGAAATGAAACAGAAAAAGAAATTTACCTACTTCTTACGAGAGCAGATCCATATAGTTTTTAATCTGAATGACAGAAGTTTGAGAAATTGAAGTAAACAGGGCTGATTTCACTTATGGTGTTAAATTCACTCCCATGGCTATGATTTCCCTTTGTCTTCAAAGACAAATATCACTAACACTAATGACACATTGGCGGTGCTTTGGCCTCAAACTGTCTTTCCAGTAATCCTTCACCATTACAGGAAAAAAAACCCAACATTTTAGCCAAACTTCAATGTGAACTTTGAAAATAACTCTAATTTCTTTTTTTTCTTTGATATGCACGTCATCCCTAAACCAATTACCTTGAAAAAATCACATTTATGTGAAACAGTAATACAAATACACCAGTTAAAACAGAACTAACATACTACACTTTAATTGTAAAAAAAAAAAATCTTATTTATCTTTGTGCAATCTATCCACTAGATTAGTATAAGCCATGTTGACAATATCATAAAACAGAATAAATGGCAGATAGTCATAACATATCAAAGCTCGGCATTCTTAAATTCATAAATACAGACATTAAATAAAACCAAAATTAGATTTATTATAGATAATTACATGGATATTATTAGAAATAAAAGTGATTAAAATTCTGTATTCCATGGTAGCAGCTTTGAATATTCTTACCATTTGACTTATTTCCTGACAATATTTGAGGGATGAAACGAGGATAAGAAAGGGAGTCGTTACAATAGCAGCAACAACACTAAGAAGGCCAATACTTACATAGTGTGGACCCTGTCACCCTGGTAGATGCTGATCTAAATGCTCTGCAAAGATGTGGACTAAAGGGGCCCTTGCACACAGTTGGTGGGAATGTAAACTGATGCAGCCACTATGGAAAAAAGTATGGAGGTTCCACACAAACTAAAAACAGAACTACGATATGATCTAGCAATCCCACTTCTGCATATATATCCACAGGAATGGCAATCAGGACCGTGAAGAGATATCCACACTGCCACGTTCACTGCAGAATTAGTCACAATAGCCAGGACATAGAAGCCTAAAGGTCCATCAGTGGATGAATGGGTAAAGAGAATATGATATGATATATATGAACGTATATATTATAGAACTCATGGAAGCAGCAGAATGGTGGTCATCAGGGGCTGGGGAGAGTGGAAAATGGAAAGGTATTAGTCAAAAGGCACAAAATTCATGTAAGATAAACAAATTCTACAGGCATACTGTACAACCTGGTAACTACAGTTAACAGTACTGTATTGTATACTTAAAAATTTGCTAAGAGGTTTGCTCTCTTTTTTTTTTTAAGTTTATTTATTTTGAGAGAGAGGGCGAATGTGCATGAGCGGGGGCAGGGGCAGACAGAGAGGGAGAGAGAGAATCCCAAGCAGGCTCTGTGCTGTCAGTGCAGAGCCCAACAAGGGGATTGATCCCACAAACCATGAGATCATAACCCGAGCCAAAGTCAAGAGTTGAATGCTTAAGTGACTGAGCTACCCAGATGCCCCAACAGGTTTGATCATATGTTGTATTCGTATTACTACCACTTATTAATAATAATAATAATAACAATAATAATGAGAGTGAGAGGAAAACATAAAATAAGTGTTTTGAAAAATTAACCTATTTATGGAATACCTTACAACAACACTGTGAGCCATGCATTTGCTGTCAGCCCCATTTAGTGATGGCACAATGGAGACAGAAATGTACATCATCCCTGGTCACACAGCGGGTCAGTGGCAGAGGCAGGATCTGAACGCAGGCAGCTTTCTCCAGAAACTAGCCCTTAACCACGACACCACAGCTCTCTCAGAGGCAGGATCCTATTTGTAAGAACAGCTTCAGCAATCTCGTTCACCAATAAGTTTATAATGAGTGTGGTGCTATACTGTTGAAATATCACTATTTTATGGAGGCCGTCCTACATGGAGGTGTCCTCCTATATAATTCCTCAGCATGTTCACAGACTTTAGAATATTAACAAGTAACTTTAAGCTATAAAACAATTTATACATAGATGAAGGATTTCCTGTGGTATAACAGTAACCACAGCAACAGAGTAAGATAGGTTTGCAAAGTGAAAAGTATCCTAAGGTATTTTATGCCCTCACGAAGAAGCCTCCTCTCGATTTACAATAAGGACATAACCAGTAGCAGCAAAATCATAGTAAATTTTCATAATGGATTATATTACTATCCAGATGAGCAATATTTCAGCTTAGCCTTTTTATTTCCAAAAGAACGAGGGTGATATTCAAACCTATCCAATTTACATCTCAATAATAGGAATGCTTAATTTGCTCAACATTTTATACTAAATCTTGGATAAGGTAACATTTTAAATATATCACGATATGGACATAAGTTCAATGTGGAAAATATGCAATTAGAATACAGTCCTAACAATAGCATATGCATCCCATGTAATTATAAAGTACAGATGGACAGTCAGTATACAGCACAGTCATAATTAACTTTGGATATATTTCCTTAAGAAATAGATTTGTTTTGCTTGGTTTTGTTTTTGTAGATCAAAACTTACTGTGACAACGAGGCTTTACTGGAAAAGTAACGTGGCAAATCCATTTATAATACCTATTGGCAAAGGAAATATAAGATTGCTTAAGTAAATAAATATTATTTAAAGACCGCCAGTACCGTATATAGGATTAATAAAGAGGAATATTGAGCAATGCTCTGCTTTTGCTACAGGGGTGTGTACAGTCCTGTTCTCCTCAACTGTATCAATGGCCTGAATATAAATTAAAGCAGGTTATTGCTTTGCAAATATGTGGATGACAGAATCAGAATACAAAATTCAGATAGTTTAGTACAATGCACTGATCTTATCAAGCTGAACTTTAATAGAAATAACTGTGCTCGAGTTCTAAAAAAACAAAACAAAACAAAACACCTTTACAAGTAGAAGGACTAAGGAGATTAGGTGGTAATAGACAACAGCTCTCACATAAATCCACAACGCATGACCACCAAAAGAGTCAATACTGTCTTAGGTCTATAGTGGCTGTGCAACACTCAGAATAAATGCGAGGATCGCCTGTCTGTTGTATCACGGCACACCGCAAGTACTACGGCATTTCATTTCAACAAGGATACATGAACCAAAAGACGTTCAGAGGAAAACAGCCAGAATGATGATGGAATGTTAAAACCATGTTCCATGCGGAGTATGTCACCCTGAAGCAAAGTTCCCCAAGGTCAGGGGCTGACCACGCCTTGGTTTTGTCACCAATACTGCAGACACAGTAGGGGCAGAGTGAATGCATAAATGTATAAATGAACAAGTTAATGTATCTAAATGTGTAGAAGAGAATACTCAGGCATGACAAGATGGAAAATCTTCAAATATTTGAAGCAGCATATAGAAGGATACAAGCTATTCTATTTGGCCTCAAGAGTGGAACCAGGACCAAAGTATGGAAGCCACAGGAATGCAAATTTCAACTTAACCAAAAGAAGACCACTGTGCTATTTAGAGTCTAGGATGAAATGCTCAGGTTCCTCAGCCTAGAAGGGAACAAAGCACGAGGGAGTTTAGATGTGTTGACATCAGGGAAAACAGCTCCCTGGTAGCTGGAACCCAGAGGCAGAGACAGGCAGCTCTGAACCGGGCACCGTCTCCCAAGTGAAGATGTTGACTTGATGATGCTGAGTTTGGTTCGAGGTTCCAGTGCTTACAAGCACTCCCTAAAGTGGAAGTATTTGGACTGTTTGTAGAAGTGCTTCCAGAACGATGGCAGAAGGCTGAGATGTGAAATGACTACAGTGCAGGAAGAGTGGAGCTTTCCAGATCCAGCCCTTAGAGGTGCAGACAGGTGCTCATCAGGGAGGGGCTGGCAGACAAGTGCAGGAGATGAGGAGACGTGCTGCGCCTGCCCTGCCCCAGGAGGGCTGCCAAGCTGCTTAAACACTTTCACACTGGATAATTAGGTTGTAAGTTTGCATGTGGTCTCTTTCTACCAACCTGTAAATCCCTGAAGGTAAAATGTTTAAGGTTCCTTCTAACCCTGGAATTTTGTTACTATCAAAATATCAAAACAGAAGTCAGAAAGGCTAAGATGGGGACACCTGGCACCTGGGTGGCTAAGTCAGTTGAGCATCTGACTCTTCTTTAAATTTTTTTAAACGTTTACTTTTTGAGAGAGCTAGAGAGAGTGAGAGTGAGAGCGAGAGCGAGAGAGAGAGAGAGAGAGAGAGAGAGAGAGAGAATGAGCAGGGGAGGAGCAGAGAGAGAGGGAGACACAGAATCTGAAGCAGGCTCCAGGCTCTGAGCTGTCAGCACAGAGTCCGACATGGGGCTCAAGCTCATAAACAGTGAGATCATGACTTAGACGAAGTCAGATGCTCAACCATCTGAGCCACCCAGACACCACAGAGTTTTAAAAGATACATAAAGAGAACTCCTCTAAGGAAAAAGAAAAAAAAAGTATAAACTAATTATAAAAGTCATCCTTCCTGAGAAGATATGCCACTGAGCAGAAGGACGGCAGAGGAAAATGGCTTAGAGATAAAAACGTAAGATGACCAAGCATAAGGATTTGATTAAAGAAATGCCAGGTGTGACAGAACTCAAAATACCATGTGACTATTACAGTCATTATCTGGGAAATAAATCTCTGTGGATTACTTAGCACATTCTACTGAACAGTACAAACATAAAGGTCAAGATGCTAAAAGAAGTAATGATTGAGAAGGTAGTATTGATTGAGAAGCTTTAGGGAAAAATACAAATCATGTGAAGAAACAGAGACTGCTGCCCTTATGTCTGGAGGTAGCAGGACTAGTGAAATACGTAAACGGAAATTATTGAAGAATACTTATTTTATATTCTGTAAAACACTTTTTGCATCTCAATATATATCTGTTGTATACATGAGTGTCAGAAGATCCTGAAAATACCCTCTGTCTTCTCCTATAGGGACATTCTAATCATAGTTTAACACCCCCCTAGACATGTAAGATGTATCTGAATTTTATAGAGTGATTACCTAAATAGCCTGACAAAGGCGAGTTACCTGAACGTGCCTAGCTTTAGTGGGCAATGGCAACGAGACAAGAAAGTCATGAGAGCGTGTTATTCAGAAAGGTAGACAGAAGTCTGGCAGGATCAGTGTTGAAATAGCTCTTACACCCATATCCAAGTGCCTTGGGGAAATCCTAAACCAGTGTGACAATGATGGGGAAAATGACACAGTGAGTGCAGTTCCCGACTGAGGGAATGTCCCTAAGTGCAAAATCTGGCAAAGAGCCATGTTTTGTCCTTCACAAACCATTTTAGGATCTCTTTCAAAAATATTTTAATGGTCCTTGTAAAATGCTTTATACCATATATGTTAATTTCTATATATACTTTAATATACATATGCATAAAATTTACAAGTATCTAGAACTCTGAATATATTTAAATTGTGCCTTTAAATTTATATTTACACATCAAATATATAAATGTCAAATAATATATATAAAATTTCTAAACATAAAAGTATTTTTAAGGATGATCTCTAGTTTAACAACAGAAAGGGAGCTCTCCTATACACTAAATAAATGCTTATGAAAAGAAGGTCAGACAGACACTAAACTTCATTGAAAAAGGACATGTGTCTGAGCTTTGAATATCAAGTTTTGAATCTACAAAGACAATTCATCTATTTTTCAGATTTGTGAACTGTGAGTGATGAAATCTCAAGCTTGCATTAATGGAAAGATACCTAGCATAAAAAGAGCCATATAGAAGTTTCAGGTGGTTTTGCTATTGTTTACATGAAAAGAAAAGCAAATGAACCCAGTAAGGATTTCAGGCAATGCTCCACAAATGTAATTAACAATTACTCTGTGTCTGCTCCATTGCTATGCAATGAGAATATAGTCAAGATGTGTCCATGGTGGCTTTTTGCTTTATTCTCACCAATTAACAGACTATTGGATATGACAGTAATTAGACACCTCAGCTGGAAGAAGATCATTATGTCTTAATGAGATGATTAAAAACAACAAAAAAGTGTGCTTCTTGCAAAATATTAGCATGTACTTCAAGTTACAATAGTACAATTTATTTTGTCTCCTCATTGTGCTTTGTCAGCCCATATTAAGAAAATAAAATCTGCAATCAAAATATGCCTTAGAAAATTATACCATCTAAGTGTAAAATAACAGTTTTAATGAATCAACTGTAAGGTTTGGTTATATTTATTTTGAGAATGTTCACTCGTGCTTCCCTGATGAGTTACAGTCATCACACAATATTATAAATATTACAGTGGTACAATTCACATTCACCAAAAATTTGTTTCTGTACTATTAATTCAGGCCACCTCCCAATGTTTAGCTTATTCAATAGCTATTAGATGGATTTGCTTTAGGCCTGGACCCAAATCTAACTATGAACACCCCTGGCAGGCACGTACATTTGCAGAGTGAGGACAGAGAGCAGGCAAGGAATCTGAGGAATGCACACCCCACCCCAGCTAAGGCCAAAGATCTCCCAGCATAGCTTTCTTTGGGTTAAAATTTTGTTACCCTAAAGCTGATGTCTCATTGCATACGTCAGGTGGAAAGATAGGAACCAACACCTCCCCTCAAGCTCCCCATGAATCGATTATCAAATAGGCTAGCAGAAGGCGCGGCTTGGAGGAACTGGAAAACACAAGACAGAACCAGCATGGGAAAGAAGAGAGAGACCAAGAATGAACTAGAAAACCCTGCTAGTCAAGGGGCATCTGAGTGAAAAGGTTTGTTCACATTCATCTGCTCTAACTAACGCATTAGTCATTCATTCGGGAGACACTTCCTGCTAGTAATGGAGATCAAACTTTACCTCCTGCAATTCTGTCCTTGTGTATTTCAAAACAGAAGCCATCACTCAGAAGCACCACCACTTACTGTCCAATCTACAAATATGATTGCATGCGAACTTGTCCTTCTGTCCTTCCCTTCTGAGACAGTACAATAGGTTTCCCCCCACACACCATTTTTTTATTATGTAAAGCCTAGATACTCACACTCTCTGGATGCCACCCCCACTGCCTTCTAAAGATCTTGCTCTGTGGAGTATCCCACAGCAACCAGCATATGGTAGAGTAAATCCCTATTTATGTGTCTTATGGTAAACCCACTTAGGGGTTACTATCACTTACTTTATTCATATTTGTTACTCAGTACCTAAAATACTTTGGCTCATAATATTCAGTCAATGAATACTGGCTGAATAAATGGACTTAGCAATGTCTGCAACTTCTGCCCCGTTCCTGCCACTACCATTGCTATTAACTCATCGAATACCACATATACATTATTTATAAAAAGAATAAAATGTACACTGCAACCCTGTGATGAGCATAAAATTGTTCTCTAAGACACTCTACACATTTATACTCCCCCCCCATGAAATGCTCACTAGTTTTTAAGCTGTAACTGTACCTTTCTTATACTATAGAGGTGAAATGGTGTAGAGTCAAGCCTATCTGAGCACCAATATGGCTTTTTTCCTGTATCTTCTATCAATCAGTTTATTTGTATACCACAAAAATTGCTATTCCTCTGAATTGAAGCAAGAGAAACCTTACATAATATTACACTATTTTGATATACCTTGACATATACATTATGTAACAGCATTTTCCTTTGCTATACTTTGCAATATAATAGAGGAATGCTTTTTTAAAGTCAGCAACATCAGCAGGAATAAGACTGTTAAATGAATCTCCTAGGAAGACAGAGCTCTTCCATTTAAAGACCAAGAGTTTTTCCATAACAATTGCATATGTTTTCCCTGGAATTATTAAGATGCAATGATCAGGTGATTGCATTTTTAAGCAATAAAGAAAAAATACAGGAGATACCTACCTAGAACCTTGGGCTGCTTTTTTATTTTTTTTAGTGTGATGACACTATAAGTTACATTTTTAACATAAGAATGAATTTCTGTTACTACAGTACTATGATAAAATAGAAAACCATAATAACAAAGAAGTAATAATACTACCAGCAGTAATAATATGACCTAAAACTTATTAAGTGCTTAACATTAATGGAACTGTCCTGAGGGCTTTCTATGGATTAGTGCATCTCAACCTCAGGGCAGCCCAATGACCCATCCACGATCATTATCAATATTTATTAAACACAAAGAATCTGAGACACAGAAATCTGAAGGCATTACTCTGTATACCACCTGATTAGTGGTAGACCCAGGGTTTAAACCCATGCTCTCAACATTAAACACTATTCTTTCTTGCCTTAATGATTTAATGTGAATAAAAATAAAATACTGTTCTATCCCTCTTTCTCTCTAAAACTAGAATACTTTTTGGGGCGTCTGGGTGGCTCAGTCGATTAAGTGTCTGACTTCGACTCAGGTCATAATCTCATGGTTCATGGGTTCAAGCCCCACAGCAGGCTCTGGGCTGACAGCTCAGGGCCTGGAGCCTGCTTTGGATTCTGTGTCTCCCTCTCTCTCTGCCCCTCCCCTGCTTGTGCTCTGTCTCTCTTGGTCTCTCAAAAAAAAAAAAAAAATACTGGAATACTTTTCAACTATTGGGAGCACATTTCAGCATAGGGATGACAGAAATTACAAGCCACTCAAATTTCAACATCGTAAGGAGAGGATCTTATGAAGCGTGTATTCAGTCTTACCGACACACGATAATGGCAAGTTTTCTGACAACTGCCAAAAACCTACTACTGTATGACTGAGTCAGAAATAAACAACCATTTTAACGCTACTCAACAACGGGGCTGCCAAACCAGTTTCTGCATTTTCTTTATATTAAATAATACTCTCAAATAATCTATGAGTCAGCTTATGATAAATCAAATATTTTAAATACTTCTATAATTATATGGTAAGCCCAGACACATTGCTTTTCAGAGAGAGGTGACCAGAAGCAAATCTACTCTCCTGTGCTCAGGAAAGCAAAGGTTTTTTGTGAGTAAGCTCTGAATCTAAATAAGCCTCACTCCAAAAAGAGTTTTATTGCAGACTGATAATCCCTGAGGTTTATAATAAAAATGCTGACATAGCCTTAGCTACAGCCTAACAAATGCAAAGCTATAATGTTTGCCTGTCAGAAATTCCTGTTTATTTCCAATGTCCTAACAGATGTGCTTTACTGCCTTTAAATTCCCTCCAAAAGTTAATTGCTTGTCTATCAAAAAGATAAACATCTTGTTTTAGGCTTTGGGGATATTACATGTGGGGAGAAAAACCAATACTCCAGCAATACATTGTGTCCAAAATGCATTTGCGGTAAGAAAGCCAAACTCTCTCAGAGCGTTAGAACGCTCCTAGGAGGCAAGAGCCAGATTATCCCAAGGTCTTAAAAAGTATAGGAGTCCCCATATCACAACATTAAAATATTTAATACACTTAGATTTCATTATACCAATAAGGCCTAGCGCACTGCAACATGCATGACTGCAACATATATTTTTTACAAAACAAATTTCAAAATGAAGGTGGCATTCTTGTAGACTCCTGGAATTAAATAATGCTTCAGACAAAATGGACCTTCATCATATCTGGTCCAGTATTTTTCAAACTATAAATCCTGGCACATTAATGAGTTGCAGACTTTAAAAATAAATAAGATGAAATAGAAACTATCAGAAATTTACATTTAGTAAGAGTATATATCATTTTAGGAAACTTTTCTGTCAAGTAAACATACACACAGGCATGCTACATTGTGATGTAAAATATATTTCTTACTGTGAGGTACTATTAAAAAACAAAATTTTTCTTCTACTGTCACCCCTTTATATTGCTGTAAAGTGCTAACATCACAGGGACATTAAATTAAATATATACTGTAAAGGTGGATAATGACCACCACCCCCGACATTTTTCAATATCCCCTCTTATAAAGTTGTGTCTAAAAAGTGTGAAGCACCAGCCTGAGCAAAATGGCAGGTACAATAAAGGTATGTTCAGATGATCAGCAGCTTGCCTAGAAAAGGATTTTTTTAGAAGAACACAGACAGAATAAATTTAGAAAAAGCACATATGCTGCTTTAGAGAATATACAGTAACAGGAAGATCTCATTGTCCAGAGAGCTGGTTTAAACAGAAAATACGTAAATAGCCTCAGGAACGTAGACTTTTAGAATCAACCATTCAAAGGAACTAAGATGTTGGAAAATAAATCTCTCAGCTAACGATTAACATTAAAAAGGAAAATTATGACTTTAACACATGAGTCCTAATACCACTGTTGGATTGGATGGATGACAAAACTGCCTGGATGCGGATGTGTAAAATAACAACATGGAATTGTTACTTATCTGAGTTTTCCATCCATATAAACATACACACACACTCTGTGTCTTTTTTCTTTCTTTTTTTTTTTTTTTTTTTTTTTTTTTTTTTTCTCTCTCTCTTTCCAGACAAGACAAGACAGGCAGGCAGGCAGGCAGGCAAGGAGATTAAAGCATGTTTACAAAACATGGTTCCTCCACATTCATTCTACAGCTTCCTTTTTCACTATACAATGTGGTATGGTCATCCTTCATACAGTCCTCATTCATTCTAATGGGTGTATGCTTTCCATTTTATATATGTTCTACAAATATGTAATAAGTATGGAGGGTACTTTCTTTTTCAAATTTTATGCTTTTTCCAAGCACAAAGGTAATAGTCGCACATTGATGGTGATATATACCGTTATAACCTTATGTAATGTTTTAAATAACATACTATCCCTTGATTTATCTACTCTGCACACTGCATTTTGTCTACAATGGCAAATTAGGAAGTAAGGGTACTTATATCAATTCCTGTCTTCTTTCCTACTCCACCTCCTGACGTTTGGCAGTGGTATTTTATTTTTTCCTCTTCCATTAGTTCCAACTTATAACTGCAAGGAATATTTAAATTGTCTATGGTTTGACCAACTTTAAAATAACCCCTGCTTCAATGCAAGATGAAGAAGCAATGCACATAGACTGCCTCTACATGGCCTGGGTCCTAGCTCTTTTGATTATCACTAGCTATGTTATTTTTACAACATCGAGACAATAATTCGGTCTCCAAGGCTGTGTGTATTATTTGGTTGTACAATTTGCTTGTGTACAATGTTTTGTATACAAATAAGAATCCAGTGTAAGCAACAGTCTAGCACTATGCCTATTTGAATGCCCTTCATCACAGAATCAAGTAGTATGGTTAGACCTTTAAGAAAGGAATTTTCATCCTGACCCTGGAATCTTGCTTCATGGAGAATTTTCAAAGCTTCAGGTCTCAGCAGATTTAATTTTCTTAGTTTTCCAAGTTCTTTTTAGGTTATAGGATTCATCCAACACTCTTTCTCCTATGTTTCATATTGTCCTTTCACTCAACAATTTTGGGGACATCACTCAATATATTTTCATATAGACATGCTCTATCAAGCTTTGCATTCCTCTGGAGTATGATTAAAAATTAGGTACAGAATTCTATATTTAAGTTAATTTTTTCTCAAGTCTTTGAAAAATATTGCATGGATGTCTCCCAGGATCCAGTGCTGCTGATGAAAAATTTTCATTTCTTTGCAGATAGTGTTTTATTCTCACAGGTAGATTGTAGCATTTTCTTTATCATGAGAATTTTGAAATTTCACCAAGACAGTTCTACCTATAGTTCATTTTATCCATCCTACCTGCCAGAATTTTTAATCTGATAATGAATGTCTCTGGCAGATTTAGTGCAGTGATGGCCCAAGTTCTGCAGATGCCAGCCCAAACCCAAGTTCTTTGGCTCTCTAGGCTGGCCCACAGAGTAATTTGTTTGGGTCCATGGGACATTAGCAAAAAGAAGTAAGCAGAGACTTGAAAAAGCTCTGTGCATTAGAAATTACTCTTTTGCCACCCCTAGGAATCCTGTTGCTCAGAGAACAAGGCAAAGTTAGCAGGACAAAGGGACAATTGACTCTGTGACTCCTGTCTTCACAGCCAAGAGCCATGTAAGTGAGGTCATCTCACATTGGCTAATCCCAAGCCAATCTTCCAGCTGACCAGAGGCCCATGAGCCAGTGCAGGTGAGAGAACCACAGACCCAGAGAGAGAGAGAACCAGACCCAAAGAAGCAACCAGCCAAATCTCAGCCATCAGCTAAACAATGGCTGCCATTTTAGGCCACTCAGTTTGGCAGTGTGGTGCTGCAGGCCCACAGTTATCTGCCACATCGTATTTCCTCAGCTTATAAAAATATTCTTTCATTACTGTACTCTGCCTTTCACTGTCTTATATTCATGAGGCATTCATTGGTTGTATTGACTCTACCCTCTATTCTCCTTAACTGTTTTCATGTTCCGTTTCCTTGTCTTTCCCTTCTAAGTGTTGGGAGTTAATCTGCAATTTAACTTGAAGATAGAAACTAGCCTAAGCTTCTATCAGTTGGTCCAATACATTTTTAATTTGGTAATCATAATTTTAATTTCCTAGAAATTTCTTGTGTGCTGTTTCTTTTTCATAACCTGTTACAGATACAATATTCTCTCAAATTCTTTTGAGGATACTAATTAGACTTCTTTTTAAAGGCTCTCATGTTCCCTGAATTATACCTAAATTTTCTGGTATCAGTTACTCTCTTTGTTCATCTAAATATAGTTCTTCCTTAAATATCAAATGATCCTTGATTGTCAGCTTATTTTTCTAAAGGAAAAATGATGTCAATTAATATGGGTAGCTCACACTGCTTCAGCTGCACGTGAAACACCTTCTCCTGAAAGGTCTCTTCTCGGACTGCCAAGGATGTCAACAGTCAGAACGTTCTGTAGAATGGCAGGTAGGCAAGGTGGTGACTTCCACAATGGACAAGACACGTTTTATTTTATGTGCAAAATGTTTTATGAATTTCACTACATAACACAGTTTCTGCTTTTTGTCTAATGTTCAGTGTAAGATTTCATTGTGGGGGGAAAAAAACTGCTTCATGATTTTAGTGCTCCCTTAGGAGAAAAGAGAATTAGGCTAGTGTGCAGACTGATCTGTTGATTTAAACCAGCTCACAATAATTACCTTCGCTCAACCTTTTTTTAAGTTCTTGTAAATTAGCTTCCTTAGGTCATAAATGCCTGATGCTGAAAATAGAATTACTTAAAAAAATTGTTTTAATCTTTATTTATTTTTGAGAGACAGAGAGATAGAGTGTGAGCAGGGGAGGGGGCAGAGAGAGTGAGACACAGAATCTGAAACAGGCTCCAGGCTCTGAGCTGTCAGCACAGAGCCCGATGCAGGGCTCAAACCCACGAACCACGAGATCATGACCTGAGCCGAAGTAGGACGCTCAACCGACTGAGCCACCCAGGTGCCCCAAGAATAGAATTATTTTTGAAGGAATACATTTTGAGAATGATATATGTAAAAGAAGAATATATTTGCAAGAATAAAGTTTCTAATACAGTGACTTTGTAAGAAAAACTTGGCTTTTCTCTAAAATTCAAAAGAATATATACTATATGACAGTTTCCAAAGGATTTCTGAAATCAGCAATTATATAGATGAATGCTTATTATTTGCAAATATTGCTGTACTCAACACTCTAGAATTTAAAGTTCATTTAAGCTTTCTGACACTAAATAATATTTCTTTTTTATGTGTCCAAACTTACGAAAGCAACATAAGCCCAAAAGAAAAGCGGCATATTAAAATAAAATAAGGTTCCCTTCCAATGGCAACAGATATAAATCATTTCCCAAGGAGAGTTCATCAAGGCTAGAGATTGGCAGAAAAATAGTGGCCCTCACCTTCAAAGATCAAGCTAATCTTAAAACACACCCTATCTCCTATGTGGTCTTGATGTATTAATATGCTCATTTGTCTTAAATCTCAAGGCTGGTGTCCAACAGGTTATGGCGACCAACAGAATTTTCTTATATAAAAATGTGTATCTAGTAAGGCTCACTCTATTTTTATTTTAGAACAGTGATTTTTAAAATATGGCAGAAGAACCTAATTTTCAACAAACACTTACAGGAACCCACAAGACATATATCAAAGAAATAAAGTACAGTTGTTTTGCTCAAGGAGGCTGGGGACAGAAAAGCCTTCTGACTTAGCCTCCTGGTCTGGAGACACAGCAAAGACATGGTCTTTTCCTCAAAAGAGGCTAAAACTCAATCTTCTATTATATGAAGGAAAACTATCTTTTTCATAAATATTCATTGAAAACAATTAAGTAAAATATGTCACCAACTCACTAGGTGAACACCTCTATGTAACCAAATGGTACAAGGTACCTTGAGAGCTACATAAGACATCTGGGGCAGGGTTCCTAACGCCCAGGTGTCCAAATATGAATCACAGATGAAGCTGAAGCCATACTGTGTGCTGCTTAATTCCACAGCAGACCAGTTTAGGTTGGAATATTTCAGCAGATTAACTGTGGAGGGAAAGGGAAAGATGTTCCTTAACTGCATCTTCAAAAATCACTGACATTCATGCCAACTGGAGAAGGAAGAGAAGCAACAGAGTGGTGGAGAAATAGACTTTGGCAAAGAGGACTCGTGACTGTGGTAACAAGAGGGCACCTGCATAATGAAGTGGAAAATGGCGTGTATCAGAGTTTGAAGGGAGATATAATTAAATAGCTATGTGTGGGAAACAAAATTAGTGTTTAGACCATTTGCTGCCACTTCCTGCTGTGCCTGTGCCTCTGGGAGGGCTACATTTCCCTTCTTCACTCAGGACAAATGGCTTGCTTCAGTGATGAAATGGAAGTAGAAGGGATGGCCATGACCTCCCTTCCACTGCCGTAAGGCTGGACATGGTCCAGATAGAACCAGCTAGGTCAGCCTCTATCCCGGACTAAATACAGCAGAAGCCATGCCACTGCCCACCCACAGTGCATATGTGACTGAGCAAGGAAGAAATCGACAGTGGTGAAGTCACAGGATCTGTTATTACTGCAGCGTAGTCTATACTGATACAACAGGTTAGAACCAGATTAAGGATGATGTCAGAGAGAACTTTCTGTCAGGCAAAGTAAGCACCTAGTGTGGGTTTATAAGCAGTTTTCATTTCCAAATACGTCCTTTCATTCAGTGGTTTTAACCCAAGGATGGGTGATGCTGAGCTTCATGTTGGCTAGTCTTGATTTGACATGGCAGCCCAGCAGCCAACATTCAAGTCCACCCTCCGGAAATCAAAGATGAGAAGAAACTGTCTTCCTTTCAGTCTTCGCTCACATGTGCCTCTCTTGGTGAGGGCTTATGGCCTCATCTAAAATTTCAATCTAGCCCAGCCTCATCTTTCATACTCTGCATCTGCCTCCCATGCTGTCTTGTTCGCCATAGCCCTTCATCCCCCTTTTGTGTGTGTATGAATATAGTAACTATATATGTACAATTATATATACGTAAAATATATATGTACATATACATACATAATTTATATATTTAATGCAAACATGTTTGTATTTATAAATATATAAATATGTATACATTTACAAAACCTGAAAATCGCTACACATTTTGCAGTATCTACCTAAAAAATTATAATCTCTGTATCTTCAGGAAGAAGACAAGTGATCATTCCCTTTTTTCACAGATAGAAATAGGGAGGAACGGCAAAGCACTGGGAAATTTATTCCAGTTGCTTTGTTATATCAAACTGCAAGAAGGACTTCAGCCTGTTTTCTCTAACCGATGAAGTATATCATAGTTGAGGCAGATCTTGACCTGTACTGGCTCGATATATCTTGACTATTAGATGACTTATTTACAACAGAGTAGGTGTTAGGAAAACCCACATCTCCTTTCATGCTGCCAAAGAAACTGAGTGTTACTTGTGACCAAAGTTAGAATGTAGAACTTGTTGTTTTGTTTTTGTTTCTGTTTTCTCCCACCCCCCATAGGTTATTAAGTATAGTGAAATTGTTGATAGGTGAAATATTTCTGGTATATTATGGTAATCTTATTTTTTTAAGTTGACTGGGGGATTTATCATTTTCATGGTTTTTTGTTTTGTTTTGTTTTTATTTTTGTTTTGTTTCTTAATGGCAAAACTAATGTTTTAAACAAAACAACTTTTAATGTACTTTTAGAATGCTACCATTTTAAATGTACAGACTGACTATAGTACCTTTGCAAAATACAAGACCTTTCACAGAATATGATTGTTTTTGCTGTTTCCAAAAAAACTTTCCTCCTCAAAGTAAGACACTAGGCCTTTGAGAACAATTCTCAAGCTAATCGTGGAAAAAAGAACCTTTGCTTATAAATTTCTGCTCTTATTACTTCACAGATGAAAGAAATCTAAACTAGAACACTCTATAGATGTCCTAAAAAATTAAGTAAGCATGGGATGATTAAAATATAGTACCTTCACATGTCTTTAACTGCATTATATTCTATAAAACATTTTTTTTATTTTTTATTTTTTTAATGTTTATTTATTTTTGAGAGACAGAGTGCAAGCAGGAGAGAGGCAGAGAGAGAGAGGGAGACACAGAATCTGAAGCAGGCTCAGGCTCCAAGCTGTCAGCACAGAGCCCGACACGGGGCTCGAACCCACGAACTATGAGATCATGACCTGAGCTGAACTTGGACGCTTAACCAACTGAGCCACCCAGGGGCCCCTATATATTTATTTTTAAATAAAAAAAAATGAAAACAACTTACCATTCACATTTTGAACACATAAAAAATGTTTGAATATCTGATAACTACCAATACCTTTAAATCTGCTATGTGCTAGGAGGGAATCAACATCAGAGTAAATAGGGCAAAGTCTCAGCTCTATGGCACTCACAGTATCTACAGATATTAAAACACAAACGCATAATTACATTATCTCCAACTCACTCAGGAGTTTCTAGAAAGTGCCATGAGATATTCAAGAAGGGAGTAACTATGTCTTAAAGATGAAAGAAAATTCTGAGGAATTGACATTTGAACTCCATTTGAAGGATGTATAGAAGTGTATCAGGGAAGAAGTTCCTTCCTTATAAAGAGCCCAGCATATACAATGGTGCAGAGGTAAAAGACAAAAACGAAAATAAAAACACAAAGCACACTCGGAAAAGAGACTGTGGTCGCTGTACCCAAAAGAGCAAGTATTCAATAAATTGCAAGTTTTGATAGATTATTTAAACAAATGATTACTGTCAACTAAATGTTTGTTACAGAAAATAATTTTGGTAGAAATAATGTCCTTGGATTGTAAAGAGCTTTATACTACATGGTATGCATTTTGAAATTTGCTTTGTAGATAATAAGAAATTATCAGTGGTTCTCAAGCAGGGGAGTGATGTGACCAACTTATTTATTTATTTTTTATTTAAGTAAAGTAACTGGAATTGAAAGTGAAGGAGACAGGTGACCAAGAGATCAGTTAATAAGCAACTGTAATGACTGAGGTGAGTTAGGCAGAGTGAATGGAGATTAATAGACAGATCTAAGAGAATTTATCTCTAATCACTATGGTGGGATAACACATATAGATAGAAATTCCCATTTAATTTAATTTAATTTAATTTAATTTAATTTCAATAATTAAAAACTCATGGAACTGTTTGGGGCAAATGAACTTTTAGATAACTGACAGGCAATGAAGATGATCAGTGGGCAGTTCCAAATAATGAAATCAGGCTAGGAAAGGCATCAGAGTCACCACTGGAGAGGTGGCAGTTGAAGTCAGCTCAGGAGACTAAGATACCACCCTATGGTATACCCTGGCAAAGAAAATAGAAGGAACCAAGGAGCCTGGGAAAGCAGGATCAGAGACAGAGGACAACAAAACAGAGAGTTATACTCCAAAAATCAAAGGATAACAGCTCCAGGCAGTAGAACATAATGTCCTAAGGTCAACAGAATCAAATATACAAGGACTATAAAAGTCCTCAGATATATCAGTAAGGAGGTCCTTAGTTAGGAAAATTTGAGAGTATAGGAGAAATCAGATCATCATGAAATCAGGAATGAGTTACAGGTAAGGTAGAGAAACAAAGACCACTGTTTCTGAAAGTTTTGGTAATAAAGAGATTAAGAAAACAAGGACATTCACCTAAGAGCAAAGAAGAGTTTAAAATTTAGACAGTGAGAACAGCAATGTAACCGCACAGAGTACAGTGAAGGAGACACTGAATATGGACACAGTGGAGACATCAAAGAGAGAAACTACAATTGTGAGGCACAGTAATTCAGAAATAACCTTGGAGATGAAGAGGGGAGACCATTCTTTTACAAGTATTCAGTGTGAGCCAGATGTTTTGCTCTACACTTTCATGTGTGTTTCCTTAATTAGCCAAACACTGCTTATAGTTCTCCCTAATTTGCAGTCACTGAATGATGGCCTAGAGAGGTTTATTAAAGATGGAATATCTCAGAAGTGATGATGTCTCTGTGAAATAGGAAACAAGGTCTTCTGTTCCAACAGCATGAAGAATTGGGTTGTAGAAATGGGAGAAAGTGATTCCTGGAAAAAGGAAGGAAGTGCAAGGAACAGGAAAGAAAAAAACAGATAGTGTAGTAATTATTATACAATAAAAAAATTAATCTGAAATGATTTAATTTTTTCAAGCACTAGCTCAGCAAAAAGTACACCCTTATAAATAAGGTCCAATGGATGCCTTAATGAACAATGACCTTTAGTTTTGCAAAGAAGACAGGAATATGGTTCAAACTGATGTTACCAAATCAGTCCCCTCTAATAATTTAATTTTTTTTAACGTTTATTCATTTTTTGAGAGACAGAGAGAGACAGAGCATGAGCGGGAAAGGGGCAGAGGGTGGGAGACACAGAATCCAAAGCAGGCTCCAGACTCTGAGCTGTCAGCACAGAGCTCAAGGTGGGGCTCGAACTCATGAACTGGGAGATCATGACTTGAGCCAAAGTCAGACGTTCAACCGACTGAGCCACCCAGGCGCCCCAATGCCCTCTAATAATTAATCTTAAATCAGTGGAGGCATTTCTATAAGGTAATTGTGCTAAAATAATGTCTATGTGCTATTTCACAAGTATTTTACTATGTGAAAACTCCATGCGGGGAATAACTATCAAATGACTAAAACTAATTATCTCAGCATTGGTCTGGATAATGGTCCACAATGAATGGAAAAAGAATAATCCTATATGTCAGGGCTTTCCTGTTGCTGCAAGTCAGATATATATAAGAAACACTTTTGTTATGTCCTTTACTTATAGATTAAAATATGGTCTAAAATAACCCCGCATGTTGACATACTTAGAAATTCTATTTCAGCTGATTACAGAATGCACTGAATAAATAAAAATTTTAACACTGAGTTAAGGAAAGTTCAATTTTATAACATGCTTTTAATTTTGTTATGGGAAAATAACTAATACATAATGCTTGACCATGTGGTCTTGGAGTCCTTTTGCTAATCACCCACAAATCACTGCATACATCTCACAGCTGCTACTTATTATTAACGGTACTCTCTCCCCAAAGACTTATTTCTCTTTTCACACCTTTTTGTTTTAACCATTGTCAAAGAACATTTCTATTTAAAAAAAATTTTTTTTAATGTTTGTTTATTTTTGAGAGAGAGACAGAACACAAGCGGAAGAGGGTCAGAGAGAGAGAGAGAGGAAGAGAGCGAGGGAGATACAGAATCCAAAGCAGGATCCGGGCTCTGAGCTGTCAGCACAGAGCTCGACGTGGGGCTCGAACTCACGAACCATGAGATCATGACCTGAGCTGAAGTCGGACACTTAACCGACTGAGCCAGCCAGGCGCCCCTAGAACATTTCCATTTTTAATAGCATCGATTACACAACCCAATACATACAAGTGTGCACACGTGCATGCACACTCACACACACACACACACACACACACAAAATGATGCTTTACATTTAAATTAATGTTAAGTATTTGATAAAAGCTTCAGCAAACCAAAATATTGCAACAGTTTTATTTTAGTCAACACTTTAAAATCCTTCATTAAAGTCTGGCAGCCTGGAGAACGAGTGAGGCAAGCAGGTATTAACATGTTGGAATAACAGTCTGGTACAGAAAGCAATTAGCTCTTTTAAAAAATGATCTATTTTATGTAAGTTACATCTAATTTGGGACATCTGCTTTAAACAATGTTAGAATTAAATTTGAGTTTTGTCACATAATAAATCTAGAATAACTATTAATTTTTCAAAGTGCAAGCAGTTGGATAGCATAGCAGAGAAAATGGTATAAAATTAAAATGAAAGTATTTGAATCCTAATAAAACCCTTGCTTCTATCCTTCCCAGAAAATCTTATATGTTCTATCCTTTTTCCAATTGGATATGCTATCTAGCCCTACAGTAAATTCCTGCTGGGCCAGGATTATGACTCAGTCATCACACACATCAAACAACCGTAAATGGCTTGCACGAGTAGGTGCTAAAAGTATTTGTTGAAATACAAGGTCCATAACCTCTCCACTCCAACAAGTTTCTTACTCATACAGTGAACGTATTGATTTGTTAACATGTTAGTCTTATAGTAATAGTGTATAAGAAGCCAAAGAAATACTAAACATATCAAATAATTCATTGAAACCCTAAAGGCCCTTTTAACCAACAAATGTGAATTCTTCCCTAAGCTTTATACTATCCTGCCAAGCTAACAGATTTTCGTCTTATTAATACTGCACAGATCTTCAGAAAGTTAACATCAATTACTTTGATTTCCCAGGCTGCCTAAACTGCTAATGGAACTTAGTAATTAAAGTTCTTTTAAAACAATCCCAAATCTGAGCATCTTCCCATTCTGCCTGATTAGGAACTGCCATCAACATTAACATCAATCGTTGACAGTGTAATATACATTTGATGTGGCACAGGTAATCATTATCTACAAGTCCTTTCCCTAAGATGTGTCTTCTCTCTAGGAAGAACATGTAATGGGGAATTAAGATATTTCTATTTCTTATAACTGATTCCACCATGAATCTTGTATGAAGCCTCCACATTCAGAGTAAAGATCTCTTTACTTGTAATATTCCCAGTCTCATTCACAGCAAAATGCCCTTGAATTCCACCAGCATCTTAAAAGGCTACTTTGTCCATTTCCTCCGTTTCACCAAAAAATGCAATCAGATACAGATACATTGTACAATGTCTTATATATGTATTTGGAAACAGGTCCCCAAATTGATGATCAGTATTCAGGGGGTAAAAAAAAAGCACTTGTTAAAGTAAAAAATCAATAGAAAGCAAAATGAGTCTGAAAAAGGAAAAAAAGAAAACAAGTTTTTAAAATCACTTGGCCACAATTTAAAAGGACTCCAATCAAACTGACTAGCATAACTAGGTTATTAGTCTTTATGTCCTTCTGGTAAAATCTTCACCTTTTTCTCAAAGCTTCATTCAAATATAAGAGACCCCAAGACCTCCCAGCCACCAAGTGATGATCTGAAGACCCTTTCCGGAATCTGAAGATTCCAGATGTACTGTTTACAATATTTCCAGAAAAAAACTAAAAGCTTTACAACAGAGTCATCTGTGCTAGACTTCAATGAGATGTCAGGCCACCTGAGGAACGATGTTCCATTATAGTCTAGATAAGTTGTAAATCAGATACATTAAGTAGTCCATCAATTTAATGCCAAAATTAAATTGGAGTTATCAAGAATCACTTACAGATAGACAAATGATTGTCTTTATTACTTTTGTTATAATCCAGCTTTTCCAAAAAGAAACTGCAATATTAACCCTGTGGCCTGCCTGGGAGTTCCTTACAAGAAGGATGCTTTAAGAATTGATTTTGTGTAACTGGAATAAAAAAGAGAATTAGGTAGACAAGACAGAAGCAAAAACTGAAATGAGAGGCAAAAAATGTCTAAGACGAAAATACAGTTTGTCATTAAAATATAGCATTAGTAAAAATAGAAGAAACTAGTCTCATAAAAGAGTGGGTCTAGTCTAATATAATAAAAAATACTCAGGCTAACATTTTAATAATATGTAATATAATAAATATGATAATATATATTTTATAAATATATATTATAATCATTTTAATGATCATTTTGTAATGATCTTTAATCATACTCTTAATAGTATATAATATAATAAATATAATAAAACATATTTTAAAAATATATATTTTATAATCATCTCCTTTCTGGAGGTGTTAGTGTTGGGGCGCCTGAGTGGCTCAGTCGGTTAAGTGTCTGACACTGGATTTCGGCTCAGGTCATGATCTCACTGTTGTGAGATTGAGCCCCACATTGGGCTCAGTGTGGAGCACAAAGCCCGCTTGGGATTCTCTCTCTGTAACCCCCCAGGCCCCCACTTGTGTGCTTGCGTCCACGTGTGTGTGTGCGCGCACACGTGTGCTCTCTCTCTCAAAATAAATAAATTTTAAATAAATTAAATTAAATATTAAATGGTGCTAACTTTCAATATTTGTCATATTTAATTTACACTTTATGTTTATATGAATTTTCAATGTATCTTTAATATCCATCTTTTAGTATTCACTGCTATTCCTCTCAGCACCTATATAGCCCAGGTGAGCAAAACTATTTCAGGGTATAAAATCATCAGTCTAAAAAAAATAAATGAAATGAAATAAGATGAAACAAAATAAAACAAAACAAAATGAAATAAAATCACCAGGCTAAACCTTTCAGTAAATTTATTTACTGAGTTCTTGGGAAAGAAGAGATTATAACTCCTAAGATTCTAGTTTCTAGAGAAGTTCAATCATGTGTAATGACGGATTTACAGAACTTCATACATTCAGCTGTTTTGTTTTTGTTTTTGTTTTTGTACTTGGGAATCATATGAATTTGTACAGATCTGGAAGTTGTAAATTGCCTTAGTTCTGTACCCACTCCCTGAATGTAGGCATCCAATAAGTCCCATCACTAGTGTTGCCAGCCTGGTCTCTCTCTCTCCCCTTAGACCCTGAATGTCCAGGGATTTGATGGAGGGAAGCAGATGGAGTGTGCCAAGGTAAACTAAACAAGAAAATACACATGGATAACTCCTTTCCATCATTGCTCCAAATGTCCTGGGTAGGAGTGGCAGATAAACACTGTTTAACTGAACATTAACACTTCTGAGTAATTAGGAATGGAAAATGTTAAACTAGACTAGACAGTCGCAGAGAAAACCAAATGCAGAAGAAACCACCACATGGCATAGTGACAAGAGAACTGACTGGCATTTCCATGAGGACTCCGGTGATGATCATGTTCCCTCAAAGTCAAAGTCCCAGAACAGTGGGGGTGCACTCACATGTAGGGTTGGCTGCAGCACTTCTCTAAGGGTAGAATGCGGGTGATACAGCCTGAAGGCTCGGACCACTGCCTCTGGGAAGCCTCCCGTCTGCCACTTCTAGGACAGCCTTGATCACTTCACTTGGTTAGGGCACACTCATGCGTCTCTCTCCCTGTAGACCCCACACCTCTTACAGCAAAAGATTTTATGTCTTATTCAGCTTTTATCACCAGCAATGGCTGACACACACACAGTGATGGACAAACCCTTATTTTTAAAACAAACTCTCCAATTTTCTCACCTGTGATACTGAAATTTTATGTTCCTTTTTAACCTCTGCAATTCTATTATTTCATTTAAAAAAAAAAAAAACTCAAACAAAACTCTTCCTTCAGCCACTTAAAATATAGTAGGTTTCATTCTTCACTTTGCAAATATCAAAGAACAAAGCATCTTTTGTTACTTACCCTGATTTCTCTCCCTTTCGTGTAAGCCAGGCCTGGGTCCTCACAGGGGTAAGTCTCACACACAGCAGTTAACAGAATAGCCCCATGCATATTTTTTTAGAGGTAGGGGATGAGCACAGATATGGGTCTTGAGAAGGGTAGTCAACTGCATTACAAGCACATATTCCATTTCCAAATTAAGAGATTTCCTTGGTCTTTAGGTCTCCCTCCTTCCTTTCCCTCTCCTCTTCTCCATCACCCCATCCTTTCCTTTCTTCTTCTCTTTCTCTTTCTTGGTGTTTGACCAGAAAAACTAGCAGTCATGAGAATCAAAGCTGTGCAAGGAAAGGCCTGACATTTAGGATGAACTCATCGGTGTGAGTATGAGAGGCACATACTCACAAGGCTCTAATTCGACTTTGCTGGACTCTGCATGAGACCATGTCTGTTACTGGTGTCATTTTTACCCCACATTTCAACCATTCTCTGAGAGTGGAGCTCTGTAACATTACCTCACCTTATTATGAAAGTTTTCTTATTTTTTTAAAATAATGCTCTTAATTTTCACCTCTCTTCTAAGCAGTTGTGTATTTCCTAATTTGCTTGACATTCAGATTTTTCAACTGTCATTATGATTTAAGAGTTTGTTGATTCTAAATGGTAATCATATTAAAAAAAAACTGTTCCGAGGAACACAATTTTGTGATGCTTAATCGTATCTGGTGATTCCACTAATTACTTTACACGGGCAAATCTGTTATACAGCACATGTGAATACCTCAATCACATGTCTAATTTCAGGATTGGACCTATGGAATGTGGGCATATTTTGTATGGTGCAGCTAGTTGAAATCTAAGAACTATAACCCATTCTTTCCATCACTAAGGATCTCAATTCTTTTTCTTCACCCAGAAGTAGCAACACTAGTTCTAAAAAGTATAATGGCATCAGGCATGTTTGGAGAAAAACCTGCCTCCCAAATTAAAACAACTTGTTACCAAGTATTCTGGGTACAAGGCATTCCATAAGAATTAAAATGGCTATGTTTTCTTGTGACTGAAAAGTAATGAAATCATAATAAAATTACATAATTAAAATTATTTGACTCTTGCCAAATCTCACTGACAACTATGTATGCTTAAATATTAACATAATCACACAAAAAAGTTATCGCTAAATTGCTCTAGTTTTTCAAATACTCCTAATTCAATTATTGGACAGTACTTTTTTTTAAACTATAGAAACAAATCAGTAGGAAAAATAGAACTCAGTGACACGGATTTACTTATTAGACAAGCCTGACATGAAATAACTCCTCCCCATAAATACATGGGAAGAGCACCATGGCTTTGAAATTATTGAACCATTTATACCTACTATGGAACAATGCAGGAAACAAGCCAACAAATAAGGTCTAGCTCTGTTCCTAAACTTTCTATTTTATCGAGAAAATATGTGCAAAGAAATTGCTAAAGATGGCACACGCTGTCAAAGGCTATTTCAATGAACTCTCATGTAAACCCTAACCATCCATGGAGCTGCTCAAGAACATTATAGAAGCTTTGTTCCCATTTCCCACATTGCAACATTACCAATCAAGAGAGAGTGCCCAGCGCGAACAGTGACAAAGAATGGGTACATATTAAAATAAATCAAGAAAGAACCCACAAAGAAGCAAACCAAAGTTCGGGACATCCATGGGTAGGCTGAGATTGCAGGGGGTCCAATTTGCAAACACACACGTGCTCATGTGCGCAAGCTCCACAGAGTCCGAATGATGAGGAGAGATGAGAGCCTCATATAAGAGCTCCTGAGCAAAACTGACAAGGTGGACAGTGACTGACAGGTGTTCAGTCACAACAGGACCAGCTCTTGGATTTGCACCTTCACTGTGCCTTGAGTCCCACAGAAATTCCTTCAATCCAGACAGAATTTCTAGCTTCAAGTCAGGAAGAAATGAAAGTCAGGACCTCATAGCTGCCTTTCATATTCTCTTCTTCCCTAGTAACTCTGCCTATTATAAATGAAAGAATGAAAGAGTAAATTTTTTATTAAAATTTTTTAAATGTTTTTATTTATTTTTGAGACAGAGCGAGACAGAGCGTGAGCAGGGTAGGGGCAGAGAGAGAGGGAGACAGAGAATCCGAAGCAGGCTCCAAGCCCTGAGCTGTCAGCACAGGGCCCGACGAGGGGCTGGAACCCACAGACCGTGAGATCATGACCCGAGCTGAAGTCGGACGCTCAACCGACTGAGCCACCCAGGCGCCCCTAGAGTAACTTAATTAAAATAAAAATTTTAGCAAATTCTTGTAAATTGGGGTAATTTGTTAGGTTAATGGGAAACTTTCACCATTTAGTTTCAGAGCTTCTTTCAAAGCCACCAACTTAAGCCACTTATTCCTAAATTTACTTCATCAATATTAATTTTCATGCATTCATCTCTAACTAGGGTTAAATAATTAAAAAAATACAATATTTTTTTTTCTACACAAAACTATGGCTCTTCAATCCAATGGACAGAATGAATGAAAATGCCTGAAGAGAGCATTTAACTCAACTCTAAGTCTTACAACATAATCAAGACACACGGTATTTCACAGATACCTTCAGTTTCCTTCATGATTAGTTTTAAAAAGAAAATAATGAAATGTGAAATTCTTTCTCAACTTCTGATGTGTCCTCACAGACACGGTATTGCACTCTGTAAAGAGCTCCACATTATTTCTGTCCCTCTGTGCCTGACTATAAGATGAAGACAACAATATTATCCCCAAATGGTTGTTACTACTCTCCACCTCTGTGAGGCATGGAATGAATGATGATCGCCTTTCAAGCCACCTCCTTTATAATGAGTTGATACAGAACAAGCGTAGACAGGCTAGGGGAAAAATGTTTTAGAACAACCAAAGCAAAATTCTTTATATTAAGAAATCTGAAAAGGAGATATATTGTCTATGCCCACACATGCCATTACAGAACTGACTTGAAATCAGTTAAGAGCTAAACCGGTGGATACTGTAATTCTGATTTCGTCTCCCTGGTGACAGAAGCCTACAATTGTGATACAAGGACACAAAGGTTTTGCCAAAGTATCTAAATTCTAATGCTCTAATGTTTTATATCCGTCCTCTTGCCATCCATTCATCCCTCCCTCCCTCCCTCTATCCATCCCTCCTACTACTTTGCCCAGGTCTGGAACAATGGCCTCCGTTCCAGTTTCCCCTCTTGTCAAGTCATCTCGCTAATATCAGTTGACTCTTTCTGAATTCTTAGGTCTGGATCCTTCCAGTGAAAAGCTTTCACTGTGTCCCAAACATTGCAAGTGCTACCCACACTACCCTGTATATACCTCTGTCTGCACCTCTCTGGTTCTGGTTACTACGCAAGGCCAAGTTTGCCAGCCCTCTCCTATGTCTTGTTCTTTCCCACTGCTATGAACATTCTTCAACAAAGATTTGTTGCAATTAAACATTTCCAAAACAGGGTGTGTGGTTTTTCATTCCTTAGGGGCCTGCATCTGGGAAAATGGCACCATGATTCTCTCCCAGGTGCTCGGCCTGTTAAAGTACAATTTTCAAAAAGTAAAATTGTGACTTGTATGTCAATACAAAAAAAAATGTGTCAAAGATTTTATATACAGAGCAATTAGTGAGGAAACCATTAAGATGTTGAAACCAGTTAAAATGAACATTTAAGAGCTACGTGTTTAAAGGCAATTTTAACAAGCATTGTTAGGGTAAGACTGCTACATTAGACACTAAATGAGTTGATGTCCAGTAGGTGAGTAAATCAGAATTTTTAAATCACCTTTTCTAGCAGGCAGACCTTGTATACCTACAAGACAAAAATCCATAAGTTAACTTCCTCTACCACAAACTTATACAATAGTCCAGAAAACAGAAAACCAAAGGTAAAAGTCATCACTGCACTGAAGGAGCACCCAGCAATCTCTGCACAGATCTATTTCAGATTTTTTTTCTAACTTTCTCCCTTTGATAATAGTATAATCCCCAGAGATTGTTCTTTAAATGAAAGGCTAGCCTCATTAGGTTTGGCCTAATTATTCACAGAAACGCAAAGTCAAAAGGGCCCTAATTAAACACACAGGCCTTCTTGAGTTTGCTCTGCAAATAAGTGGCCTCACAGTCCTGAGCAACTAGGAATGACTAAGAATTAACTTCTGTCTGGACTTTTCACTGAAGCCCTTGGATTAGATTTTTTTTTTAATTTTTATTTTTTGGATTAGATTTTTAAATCCTCAATTATTTTTATTATTTTTTATCATCAGTCTAAAAGACCAAGCCCATGAAACTTTGTCCAGCAGATTTCACTTTCAGTACCTTTAAATTGGGGCTAATTCCTCTTTTTTGAGGGCTCCAAATGTTCTCAGGTCTTTGACCTGGCAGAAGACCGTAACATTTGTGAGGCTGGTGCCCTATAAGCCAAGGGTCTTGGGACGACTGTTTAGCCACTGAATCCACATTAAATAGTTTCATGTGTAGGCTTCCGCGAAGTACTTATTCTCTAATAGCAAGCTATTCATAACTGATTAAATGACAATCACTCTCAAATGTGATATTGGTTGCACAATTGATTTTTTTCCACATCTATTCCGGTAAAAAGAGAGCAAGATTCTTATTGGATCTATCCAAATAACTATACTGCCAAGTAAAATAATGAATCTCAGTAAAATAGTTGCTTCTGAATTCTAAAGGATAAGTACAGATACCATTAAAAATGTTTATTTTGGTTTAGCGAACTAAAGAATACAAAACAGAGGTCTTGTTCCACTGACACTGCTTTTACTAAATAGGTCTGCTCCTGGACTGCCTCAGCCCCCAGATAGTCCGAAAGGCATCTATCAAGTTGGAAGCCTGGACTCAAAGCTATTCACTGAACTGGCAGTAGTTCAGAGGCTCGTACAGGCCTGTGCACGGGCTGCAAAGTCTTCTGTGCTGAAGGCACAAATTCTAGCTGCAGCTTATAGCAGAGTTGTGAGGTAAGCATTGCAGAGAACACTGCTTAACAAAGAGAGTCAGGACTGCGGTTAACTGATCATACTAACCAGTTAACAGCCCAATGGAGAAGAGGAAGATTCTCTCTTGGGATACAACAAGCAGCTATTTCGTAAGAGTGTCCTCACAGAGGAAAAATAGAGCAGGGACAGTAGAGGCACTGATATATGTCCATTGATATTGTTTGTTTGCATTTGTTTCTTTTCTTTTGTTTTTGTAAATAATGGCATGATAAATTCAACACAAAGCTGAGAAAATTATTCAGAATCCCTGACACCTGGGCAGATTACTCAGCAGGTCAAAAACACCCTTTACCACCCTTTGTTAATTTTGAGACCAATTTATCCCGTTAACTGAGAGAGTCCTTTTCTAGTTTTGTATAATACAATGTCTGGCAATAAAAATTTCATGGGCAACCGTTGTTTCTTTACATTGTCCTGAGAACAATTATATCAGAACTAAGCAAACTTTACCAAAGATTTAATTCATTTCATTACCTCTTAACTATAAAACGAGGCAAATAAAATGTCCTTCCCTTGAACACTCTACCACGTGCTCTACACACTCTCTTTTTCCCTGTTCTCTTCCTCTGCTGGAACTAATACTTCACTTTAGGACAAAACAAGTTCTCTCTCTCTCTCTCTTTTGTTTTTTTTCTTGAAAATCAAAAGCCCTTAACCAGCTGCATTCCTCTGACGCTACTGCTCCTAGTGACATTTGTTATGACTTTTCACAAATGTAATAACTCGTCTGTAGTAGAGAGAACTGAGAGGTAGATAATTGAGAACTGCCAGTCGCTCACAGCATCTCGGCAGGCAGGCAAAGCTCATAAATACACATTTCACGATCTTCTACAGCCACATCCATCCCTCTTACATCTTCCTAAAACAGGGAAAAAAAGAACATATTCACTGATGTGATCCATTAAAAGAAGAGCCAAAGCTATAGAAATTGGAAAATATGCTTAGCATTAATTTAGTATTCTCTCTTGCCTACAAATTCGTCAGGTATCCAAAATATGATTTATTAATTAACTCAATTTAATATTAATGCAAGTTTTGAAGTTACCTTAGGCCCTGAAATCATATTTGAGCTGACACTTTATAAAACATAATTACTGTTATAAAATCACTGAACAAAATTATGATTAAATATATTTGAGAATATTTCATAATCTCAAACATTATAGAAGAGTAATGTTAACTTATTTGATTAGTAAAGCAATGTAAAAAGTTTAGGAAATTCAGATTCCTTAGTTGTTTCATGAGGGAAACCTAAATTTATTTAAAAATAATGTACACTTACATTATACTTAAATCTGGAAAATCAGAGAAAGTTATAGAATTCTTTTTCTTCTTAAAGGAAAATTATAAAACTAATCTAATGTCTTCAAAGATTCACTTCCATTATGTGAATCTGTAGTCTTACATGTTTCTTAGTAGTTTCTGCAAGAAGGCTAAAATAGTCTTTTTTTTTTTTTTTTTAAGCCTAGCACAGTATTGTAAGTTCAGTTTTCATATGTTTGTGAATCTGGGGAATACGGGGTCTACGGAAGTACTTATTTATCTCTATAAACTCATTAGGAAAAGCATCCTCAAATCCATAATAATCTAATATGCCTATACCTAAAAGGGGTAGGAAGATATGGTCCACTCACACAATGACACACACACAAGTTTTCCTGAATTATAGATACACAAAAGCACAGATACATGGAGAGCTTATTCAGTTCCACAGCTTGAGGCAAAGGTCAAAACTAAACTACAAGCACAAAAACTCACTACAGCAGCTCTCAAAGAAATTCTCTCCTTTCCAGTGGGTATGAATTTTTTTTAATTGATTTGAGTGCACAGGAGAAAAAAAAAAAGACTAAAAACTTGGATTCTCTATCATTTCTCACACATCAAAAATAGGTAAAGCATTAACCCAAATCCCCAATCATCACTGCCACCAATGAGCTTATTGGCGAGAGTCATATGCATTTAATTTATATTTCCCTTCTAGAGCCTCCGGTGAATTTGTCACGTGTAATAGGCAGCCATGATATTTCCTGACTTAGCAAGACATAGGAGATTAAAGAATAAAGGAGCGTGAAGTTTAAGAACATAGATTTTTAAAGTTTCATCTTTTCCTACCTAGTGTATTTTCTAATATTCAAAAACTGATAAACCTACTTTATAACTACTCAGAAATAAAAGCTGACATAGGCAGAAAGCCAAAGAATACTAAGTGCCATAAGAAAAAAGAACATTCTCACTTTAATTATTTAAAATGAGCTGTCAAATCTTAAATTTACCTAAAAATTAGACCTCTTGTAGACACATTTAACAGAAAGGCAAAACAAGAAATCACAAACACTTCCCATTAACTTTCACACTTCCTGTTAAAGATGTGGGTGTGTCTGAGACCTCCTCCGGTCATCTTATTTTTAAGTACTAATCAATCTGAGTACTAGTCAAACAAAACTAGTCCTTGTATAAGCTTATACAAAATAATATTGATTTCATGTTTATTTTTAGTCTATGACTATAGTATTTTCCATCAACATGCAGTGCATTTTTTTTTCGTTTTCAAAGCAAAGGTTTTTATCCAGAAATTTCCTTAGGTTTTTATGCTTTCTGAAGTGCACTAAATTTTCTATTGAATAATTTAGTTCAATTAATACTTATTTTCCTTCATGTGTAGCAATGAATTATTCAACTTATTAATACCCTCTGGGCCTCCACAATTTTTCAAATTAGAGCTAGCAAAAACTGTCTGCAGTAGATTATTACAAAAAAAAAATCATATGTGTGCTCATATATATCCTATGCGTTTTACCATTCTTAGATACTTCATGTTTTGCTTAACAGCATAGATAAGGAAAGGTACTATGCTAGAAAAACGTAGGTTTCTACCCTAAAACTACTCGCTAAACCTTACTGAATTAACATATACTTCCAATAAGCTTCATATTCATAAAAAGCACCGTGGAAGATAACAATTATTTTTGTCAACTTTTAATGGAAAATAAAAATAAAAATATAGTTTACGTCACTGATGCTAAAAGCTGACATTGAAAATGACATTCTATAAATTAGATTCAGCCCTATTTTTAAAGAAACAACAAAAATTAGCACAGAGAACTAAAAGAATAAACGGTTTTAAGTCAAAAGTTGAATTCTTCTATTAACCCTTTAAATGAATTCAACTGTAAGTCTTTATAACTGGCTTAGACTCTCAATACTTAATAACCTGTAAAGAAAGAAACACTGCTTCCTGATCATTACTCTGCAGTGCTTACTCTTGAATACACCCATGTTTAAGGTTCCTGCTGAATTAGGATACAACAACTATATAACTTATTGTTCAAACCAAAAGACTTTTTAGGATAATAGAAGGTGTAAGGCCCAGTTAAGACTGTCACAGGCAAACTGGAATGTATTTATATGAGTAAAAGATGAAATAAGACAAAATGAACTAGACAAAATGCACCACACTACATCACTCTTTATAACAACTAATTAAATACAAGTTATTACAATTTTCAAAATGGAAATGGTGACCCTCCAATGTAATTCTATAATAAACAGCACTCAGACAATAGAATTAGTACAAGAGGGGCACCTGGGTGGCTCAGCCGGTTGAGCATCCGACTTTGGCTCAGGTCACGATCTCATGGTCTGTGAGTTCGAGCCCCGCCTCGGGCTCTGTGCTGACAGCTCAGAGCCTGGAGCCTGCTTCAGATTCGGTGTTTTCCTCTCTCTCTGCCCCTCCCCGGCTTATGCTCTGTCTCTCTCTATGTCAAAAATAAATAAACATTTAAAAAAATTTAAAAAAAGAATTGGTACAGGAAAAGGACATTTACCAAAAAAAAAAAAAAAAAGCTACATTAGCAATAGTGTCAACAGTGGTATCACTAAAGTACCTGAGCCACAGACAGCCCAACTCGTGTCTTATAGCCTGGCAGCTTTGGGGCCGGGGCCAAGGCCAAGATGGAAATTTTCCTAAACCTGGAGTCATCTGTTCTTTTTAACTCCACCCAGGTTTAATGCTACCATTTTCAGCTAGCCATGTGGGTATACTACAGGTAGAGAGCCTGTGTGAAATCATAAAATGTTTCCTATCTCTAATACATCATAAATGCTTGACTATTTCTCTAATCCCCAGCTCCCTGCCTGCCCTCCTTCCTCCCAATGCCTCCCAGCTACGGCATTAGGTCCTGATGTTCCAAAGAAGCCTTTTACCAAAGCCTAAGCCTTCCACCAAAAATATAGTTAGCTCCTTTCATAAATATAGACATTCCCTCAGAAAATACAGTGATTCAGCCCCAGTTGGCTTTAGAAAAACCTAATTCGCTTAGTAAACTTGTGGCTGGCTAAGTCCCACTGGCCAATGCCTACTTGATGTCATTTACAAAAATAAATTTCAAATGTAAACAATGTGTATATGTGTTTAAAACCAAAACAAACAAAAAAGCACAATATGATATGCTACAAAGAGTATGGGTTTTGAAATCCTATAGACCTGGCTAGGGTCCTGACACTTGTGCTAAACAGCTGTGTGTTCTTGAAAATCTAAAGGACGCTCTCTAAGGCTTAGAAACATCAACGCTGCAAGTCGTATTCAGGATAAATAATGTGGTGCCTATAGGGGATTTAGCATGGTTCCTGGAATGTAATAATAGTTACAATTTATTGAGCAATTTCTACCAATATTATTGAACATTGTTTTGGTGAATTCACTTTTTCTTTCAATGCCTTATTTATACAGTGTCTACCTAACAACACATTCAATTCTACATCTTGATTGTTCACATTAGAATGTATGTATTGTCATGTTGAAACTGCCTTCTTACTTGCTATTTTATTGACTACTATTCCACTGAATACTGCCAGTTATTTCAATTTTATGAGGGCCTTTGGTCCTTTCTATCTTCCTAATTATTAGGATTCTAGGAAGCAAAACATACTAAATATCAAGGAACAAAAGACGGGAGAATGAGAAGGGAGGGTGAGGAGAGGGAGGAAGAAAGGAAGGCGGGGGGGGGGGGAGGAGATATTGTAATATTCATGGAAAAGGTAGGGGGTTGAGGATGCTACCTAACTAACCACCCACAGGATGAAATCCCCAACAACATAGCTGATTTTTGTGCATCTCTAAGGAAATGCTGGCTCAGTTATGCATCTCAGCTATGGCAAACTTCACCTGTCTTAAAGGAGACGGCTGAGAGCTACAATAAAAGAGATCTATTACACCTCTTCTTTTTAGTTTTCTCTTTCACAGCACAAAATACAGAGTCATAGAGGGGTGCCTGGCTGACTCAGTCAGAAGAGCTTGTGACTCTTAATCACAGGGTTTTGAGTTTGAGCCCCAGGTTGGGCATAGGGATTACTTAAATAAACAAACTTTTTAAAAAAGAATCATAGATTCTTTAATTACTTCTTTTATACCTAGGATTGTTTGATGGTATAGGTATTTAGCTGTGTGGATGGCTAAATGGGATAATGAGGAAGACATAGGTGAGGTAAAGTGCCCTTTTACATGACCTTGTCTTTGGGAACTAAATCATGTTGACTGAAACAATGCATTCATACAGATGGAGTAATTAACCATCAAATATAACTAAGATTATTTTACATCAGTCTTATTCCCAAGCGTCTCCTCAAAGGATTCTTATGAAACCCGCTCTATTTCTGGAATGAGGCAAAATTATGATCCTGAGCAGTTATTTACAAACTTTCTAAAGCAGACCCCAGTTTTCCTAAGTAAAAATCTTACAGATACCAAATATATGAAATAAATAAAAGTTGTTTTTGTTTAAAATAGCATTTACTATTTTTCAAAATAAAGTATGAGAAATAAAACAAAAATGGCTCAGAATTCCATGGTCAATTGTAGTAAAAAAAAAAAAAACACAAATAAAAGAAACTTAATTAGGTAAATGAAACAGTTATAGAAAGGTACAAAACAAAAAGTCAAAACTTCTGCTGCTCTGAGCCATCTCTTCAAAGGTTAACCCCAGTATCAATTTCTTCTCGTTCATTCTAGAATAATTTCTATACATTCATTCCAATATATGTATCATAAAGGTAATATTTTGCCAAATGAATTTATAAATTTCATATTTATTTGCACTAAAGTAAATCAATGGACATGAATAGTCTGTTTTTTGGGCAAAAGTATAAGGAGTCAGAAGTTACGGAAGACAGTTGGGGTCTCAACAACTCCTAACTCTCACTCTATTTGGGTGTTTTAATTTGGTTAGTTAATATTACAAAACTGTGTCTAAATACATGAGCAGATACATGACGAAGTTTTTAACAGTCTTAAAATCTCAAATACAGAATTTTGAGAAATAATAACAAAGCTTGGTTTCAAAGTTGAATTGCTAAAAATATATAAAAGTTGGATGAGTTCTTTATTCATGGATGTAAGTCAAATGAAAAATATTTGGACCTTTCAGGGAGCAGTAAGCTAATATTTCACATTCACTTTTTGTCATTCAACCAAGAAGGCATGCTGGAAATTGGGTACTCCTCCAGGCTGCTCAGTAAGTAAGTAGAAAATTTGCTTCTGTGCTCAGCATGATCATAATCTCATGATTTTCAATACTTTCTACTCCTTTTCTTGCCTCTTTCCTCTGTCATCTACTTTATCTATCATGCTTCTGCTACAATGAGGTATGGGGAAATACTTTCAGTTCCTGGCTACATGACACCATGTTAGAGTTCTCATTTCCAGTTCTCTACTCCCATAGCACATGCACATGTGCACGCACATGCACACACACACACACACACACACACACACTCAAATGGTTTTTGGTGCATGATTTGTTGAGCACTAGAGTTTCTGAAATATCTCCCTATATTACCCACTCCTCAACTATTTTGGGAAAGGTCACAGCATTTCTATTATAAAATCAACAAAGTTATGAGGATAGGAATACAAATGGGATTAGAGATGTAAAATAACAAGACATTGTGTAACTCAAGGCTACTACATCAAACATCGTATGTGCCTACTTGACAAGAGAAAGACAGCTTCCTCCTGCAAACTTCAAAATGCTCTGCCTTAAGAATATAGTTTATGCGGCACCTGGGTGGCTCAGTTGGTTGAGCATCCAACTCTTGATTTCAGCTCAGGTCATGATCCCAGGGATGTGGGATCAAGCCCCAAGTCCTCCATGCTGAGCATGAAGCCTGCTTTAGATTCTCTCTCTCCCCCTCCCTCCCCCACTCTCTCTCCCCTCACCGCTCTCTCTAAAATAAAAAAGAATATATTTTATATGACATCTTCATAATAGATATATATGTGTGTCCCAAGATTTCACATTGTGCTAAAAATGATATTCCAATGGTTAATCTCTATTTATGTACAAGCATGTTGGCATGGCAATCTTTACATATGCAACTTTTTTGAGGAAATTAAAGCCTTGGTAATCTCCCCTTTACTGTAAAATATCACGTTTATAATTTGTGAGTAAGCTCTTTTTACCAATAAGCATTTATCTCTTGGCTTGGCTCACCAAGGAGATGGGAGGAGTACGCACAAACATAGAGACATGTCTTAACTTTATGTGTGAACTTGGCTAAGCTATGGTGCCAGTTGTTTAATCATTCATCTAGATGCTGCGGTGAAGGTTATTTTGTAGTTGTGATCAAAATTTACAATCAGCTGGGACGCCTGGGTGACTCAGTTAAGCGTCTGACTTGGGCTCAGGTCATGATCTCACAGCTCATGGGTTCGAGCCCCACATTGGGCTCTCTGCTGTCAGCACAGAGCCTGTTTCAGATACTCTGTCCCCCTCTCTCTGCCTCCCCCCCCACCTTAAAAACAAATAAAAGCATTAAATTTTTTTTTAAATAAGATGAAATAAATTTTAAAAATTTACAATCGGTTGACTTTATGTAAAGGAGACTACCCTCCACAATGCGGATGGGTCTCTTGCAATTAGTTGAAGACCTCACAAGCAGAAAAACCTGAGGTTTCCCGGAGAATAAGGAATTCTGCCTGAAGACTGTAATACAGAATCTCTGCCTGAGTTTCTAGCCTGCTGGCCTGCCCTACAAAATTCAGACTTGCCAGTCCCAAAGTCATGTGAGCAAACTCTTTAAAATAAATCTTCCTATATCTATCTACCTACCTACCTATCATCTCCTACTGATTCTATTTCTCTGGAGAACCCTAACTGATAACACATAACAAATCTCTGCCAAATAAATATTCAACAAGTATTTATTGAGGGCACTTTTCTAAGTGCTGGTGATATGACAATAAATAAAATAGCCAAAAATCTCTACTTTCATAGAGCTTATATTTTAGTGGCACTATGATGACTAGCAAATATTTAAGTAAGGTGATCATAAAATTTATCACATGATACAGGACACTTTAAGGGTGAAATGGGACACAACTAGTAATTACACCAGGACAGCATGCCTAAACCAGAACTATTCTGGACAAACCAGGATGGTATAGATCACCTTAATCTTTTTTTTTTTTTTTTTTTTTTTTTAAATTTTTTTTTTCAACGTTTATTTATTTTTGGGACAGAGAGAGACAGAGCATGAATGGGGGAGGGGCAGAGAGAGAGGGAGACACAGAATCGGAAACAGGCTCCAGGCTCCGAGCCATCAGCCCAGAGCCTGACGCGGGGCTCGAACTCACGGACCGCGAGATCGTGACCTGGCTGAAGTCGGACGCTTAACCGACTGCGCCACCCAGGCGCCCCTTGATCACCTTAATCTTTAATGTAACTCAGGCCATCTGGTAATTACAGAAACCCAAAGGAGTATGTAATTAATCAAGGTGGAGAGGTAGACCTAAAAATTCCTAGAAGAGGTAAACCTAGACCTTAGATTCAGGGTGCTTTGGGTTCAAATTCCAGGTATACCCTGCTCAGTTACACATTATACAAGTACTCAGCTTTTATGAGTATCAATTATGCCACTTACAAATCTATACATTTATGAGAACTAATGAGATAAATATGTAAAGCATATACAAAAGCAGTTGGGACATGATAAGTATTCAATAAAATGTATTATAAAAATAGATCACTAAGCTGAGCAAGAGTGGGGATAAATGGTTAAAGGTTAAAGATTGTGTTTAGAAGTCTTTCTTGGTTTTTCAAGCCATGTGAATGGATTTTATTGGCTTTGAAATTTTTAAGAAGAGAAATGTGAGCATCTGCCTTGGAATGAGGCATTTTGGTAAATGCCGTAGTCCTAATAATACCAAAATAGTACCAATGAAATGACAGCAATTCTGTATATAATAATTACAAGCATGGGCACACATCACTCACTAAATCTGCCATTTATCATCTTTAGTAATGCTACAAGTCACTCTGCACTTATATTCAAATGTTTTGTATTCATTAAGCTGAATTCTACACCAGTGTGTACCAAAGTAGAAGCTGACTGAAAAGATCAGCTGATTCTCCAGCCCAGTTGGAAGCTGCCGCCTGGAAGCAATGGTGAAGAGATTTTCTCAGATGCCGGGCCACCTGAGCTGTAACAGCTATGGAGAAGCCACAATGTTTTGGGAGTTGGTTTGATAACGCTTCACCCATGGCTAAAACCTCAGACGTAATACTGGACCATACCCACTAGCTGTCTGCAAAGAATATAAATACCTCTGCGTGTGATCTCAAGGCTGAGGAAAATCCTTCTCTGTCCACAAATATTTTCCCCCCCATTGGCTTACTATAGGGTGCAATAGTCTGTCTCCATTCCCTGAAAGTCCTCCCAAATGCACAAGAGAATGCACTGTGCAAATGATACATAAAATCTGAGAAAGGAAGAGTGAGGTTACATACATGTAAAGGCAGCTTCGGTAGGGCAATTGTTTCAGAAAGCAAAGTCCAAAGTGGCCCAAATCGTGTCTAGTGCCCTTTGTTGTGGTGGAGAGAGTGTGGCTGGTGATGGAGTGGAGGAGATCAAAGGAGAGGAAAGACAGGAAACACAGCCTTGTCTAGATGGCCAGGGCTGTGTAGGACTTCCTAGTGGGATATATGAGGGGCCACAAAAGGATCCTCTCCCAAGTAGAGAATTCTGTTGTCCACCAAGAGTTCAGAACTTAAATTTCAATCACTTCATAATCTTGCAAGGGTTAACCTTAAGTGACAATGACAACTATATTGCTTTTTTTGTCCAAATTGCTAAGAGATACGCTGTGCCCTTCCGATTTAGAAAGGGGAAGCTCATTATGAACCTACATTCTCCTGGTAGGTAAGTTTTTCAAAAAACAGAGAAAGTGAAAGTCTCTCCAATGATATTACCACTGCTACATTTTGATGTATATCTTCATAGATGTCTCCTTTGTATGATTACTCGCATACACTTCTATGGAACGGTGTAAGTCTAAGAATAAGGCAGATTCCCTCTACCATCAGAAATAATGTCATCTTTTAGAAAAGGAGTCTCCACACATTCTTATCTTCATTTAAACTGGGATATTACTACATGCTCTCTCAATTGTCACATTCTGAACAACAAAAGTACAGTTTGAGAAAGAGGCATTAACCTGAAACAATCTCAGTACAGAATTAGTCATTACTCCCGTGGTTATGCCTTCCTAATCAGACATTAATTACTCTAAATAAGCTTTTAAATAGCACTTTTAAAAAGCTTTACTCTAAGTGTTTACATTGACAAAATCATAAATATATACCGATTTGAAAAATGAGATAAAAAAAAACAGGTATCCCAGTGTTATGTCAAAAAAAACTTTTGAATGCTTGAACTCAAGCAATTTGAGGCTGTGGCAATGTGGACAGATGTGAAGAATCTGAATAAAACTGTTTCGTGATAATAGAAAAATATTTCTAAATTAAAATCTGATTTTAATAACTGTGGTTTTAACTAACAAATTATCATGTGTAGATATTTGACTATTTCATCTTTATCCCTAAAATTTCATCTGGGTAATTAGGGCAATGAACTGATGTTAATATTCTTATTCAGGTATTTAAGGATTACCTTACATCAGGATTTATCACCCTCGACATGATTGACATTTGGGGAGTGACAACTCTTGTTGTGTGTGAGGGGCTCTCGTAGGCACACGAGGATGCTTGGCCATCTTCCTGACTTCTGCGCACTGGATTCCAGTAGCATCCTCGGTTCTGACAACCAGAAAAACATCTCCAGACATTCTCAATGTCCCAGGGGGTAAGATCACCCCTGGTTGAGAGCCACTGCTTTCTATTTAGGGTCATCCTTTATTTGGGCACGTGTGGCATATGTATTTTATTTTTATGAAATTGGATCTTAAGGAAACAATTTTGTAACCTACTTTTTCAACTGACCCATATACTTGTTTCTAATTTCTCAATATTATAAATGATGCCTCAGTGATTTTGTACGCAGATTCCTTTAAATATTTTCAATTAGTCACTTATGTTTTAAGAATAACCATTTGAAAGATAACTGCCCAAGGAGAACTTATTTCTTTAAGTTTATTTATTTTATTAGTAACCTCTACACGCAATGTGGGGCTTGAACCCATGATCCCAAGATCAAGAGTTGCAACTCTTCCAACTGAGTCAGTCAGGCACCCCCAGAACTCATTTTAAATTTGAATAATTTAAATATACCTGAAGTCAAAAGACCAAAAAAAAAAAAATCAATGAAACACAATATAAAGTAAAAGATAAACTTATGTTATATTACCTATGAATTTGGTTTCTATACACATCACATTACAATAATTAAGAAGTAATGTGCTAATAAGACTTTTAAAAATTATTTCTAAATGAATAAATGTTTTTTCACTATGTTGAGCATATTTTTCAAGACATTAAAATAAACACTTCGGAGACTCATCATGTCTCAGAACTCCATTGCTTCTAGCATCTTTCCTTTAGAAACAGTATGTGGTAATTGAAAAAACAAAACAAAATAATGCTTGTCATTCACTGATTTGGAGATATTTTATTACCAGCTGTCATAAACTATTTTAAGAAGCGTTGAGACTTTTGTTCTAGAGAATTCTGACTAATGAGTTTGAAAGATTTTAAATATCAGTTATTACATTCATACATTATTTATGGACACAAGAAGGATATACACAGTTCACAACAGTGGGACCAAAGAGGTCCAAAGCAGCTTCAATTAATTATACATATAAAGTTTATTTTTTTTCTAAAGATTTTATTTCTTTTAAGTAATCTCTGTACACCCAATGTGGGGCTCTAACTCACAACCTCCAGATCAAGAGCCACATGCTCTACCAACTGAGCCAGCAAAGCGCCCCTAAACTTCAGTCTCTTTAAGGCATTTTCTAGAACAAATATGTCAAAACATTCACATTTACTAATTCAGAGAGCTGGAGTACATGGGAGTTCATATACATTATTGCATAGTCTCTGAATTATCTTACAAATCTTCCAGTCTTTTTCTTTTTCTTTTCTTTTTTTTTTTTTTTTTTTTAAATCAACTCACGATCTAACAGGAGGCTTCAGAGTCTTCTCGTAAGAAATCTGATGAAATCTGTCTGGAATCAGTTGTGTTTCTCCAGTAAAAGAAATGAGTAAATAAGCATTGATTTTCATAAGTTTTCTGCATTTGCAATCTCAAGTGATGGGATTTGTTTCCAAAAGCCCTAGGACAGCCTCAGTCCATTCCCCTCACTTAGTGTTTGTGTCATCAGGTAACTGTCCTGTGCCTGAGTTTCCTCACCCACAGCAGACAAACCCTGATGGCTTCTACTTCACAGCACTATCTGGAGAATTAAATGAGGGAATGTTCATGAAAACACCTTGTAAACTATGAAGCTGCACTATACCAGCTAGTTGCATAAAGAATTTATATAGTCTTCCTTGGTTTTTAAAAAAGATTAAGAATTAAAGTCTATTATTCCTCCATGTTAAGCATGTTCCCCTTTTATCTTAATCTCCCTACGATAATCTTAATGAATACCCACTTGTACCAATAATGACAGAAACAACTCTTCCTCATTTTTCAACAAGTACCTACTTATCTCCATTCTTGTTGAAGGCAGAGGACTTTGGTGCCTAGCATACAGTAGGTTCTTTGTTGAAGGAAAATCTACATAAATGTTGAAACTCTCCACTGTATTGCATATCATTTGACCCAAAAGTAACTCTCTGGTATAAGAAAGAAAGAAATCATCATATCCATTTTAGAGACAAGAAAATAGGAATATAGAAAGTTGACTTCCTTATTAAAGTAGTAAGTAGATCATGCCTAGCCCTTGAGTTCCCACATATATTGTGAAATATCTTTGTTATTATCATGGCTCTTCATTAGCCTAGTTGTGGAAAGCCACATTTTAACCATCTTTTAGGGGCGCCCGGGTGGCTCAGTCAGTTAAGTGTCCGACTTCGGCTCGGGTCATGATCTTGCAGTTTGTGAGTTCGAGCCCCGCATCGGGCTCTGTGCTGACAGCCCAGAGCCTGGAGCCTGCTTAGGATTCTGCGTCTCCCTCGCTCTCTGCCCCTCCCCCACTCATTCTCTCTCTCTCTCTCTCTCTCTCTCTCTCTCTCTCTCTCTCTTTCTCTCTCTCTCTCCCTTTCTCTCTCTTTCAAAAATAAATAAAACATTAAAAAATAATAAATAAATAAATAACCATCTTTTAAAAGTTACCAATTTCTATAATTAAGTAAGATCATCATGGGAACAATACAGAAAATATTTAATTTGCTGAGAAGCACAGGGCCCAGAAAAGAATTGGAAGTATCACTGTGATTGGGTATATACTATGCCAGACACTATGCTAAGCATTCCACATGGAATTTCAAAAGAGAATCCATTCTATGACGTATATGCTACCAGTACAAAGGAAAATTGTGGATCAGGTTAAGCATCTTCTGTAAAATCAGACAGCTAGCAAGTAACAGCAACAGAATTTGAACCTGAGTCAACAAACCCTTGGAAAGCCCAAGTTCCTAACCATAACTTATACCATACACAATTAATTGGTATTAGATGATATAGTTTTATTTACTGTCTACAAGCAGGATTAATTTACCTTTCCTCTTGAAGACAAAAGATCATTCTAACTGATACTTAATGGATACTAATTGATCTTCTAATTGATACTTACCCTTTAAAATTCCACTTCAAATCTTAATTCACTCAAAAGAAAACCAAGTTTTAATGTTTCCTTAAAAAACAGAAACTCACATTCTTTCCATACAAAAAGAAAGTGCTAGGGGTGCCTGGGTGGCTCAGTCGGTTGAGCGTCCAACTTCGGCTCAGGTCAGGATCTCACGGTTCGTGAGTTCGAGCCCCGCGTCAGGCTCTGGGCTGATGGCTCGGAGCCTGGAGCCTGCTTCCGATTCTGTGTCTCCCCCTCTTTCTGACCCTCCCCCATTCATGCTCTGTCTCTCTCTGTCTCAAAAAAATAAATAAACATTAAAAAAAATTAAAAAAAACAAAAACAAAAAAAACAAAAAGAAAGTGCTAGTCTTCTAACAATTAAATCTAACCAATTCTGTGTATAGAGTTATACCAATGTAAATTTAAATAATTAGAAAACGTTATTGATTTTTTTAGTGGAATAAATTTGAAAGTCCCTTTTTTTTAATTCCACAGAAAATGTTCCATAAATAATTTAAAAAGACATAGAGTTATTACTATATGTAAATGATTTTATCAACATACTTGTTAGGCCTTAAATTTTTCATCATATTTTTATTGAATAAAACTAGGCATTATCTGCCATGAATTCTGTTAAAAAAGGACAAAGTTGAATAAATCCATGGATATTCAAGAATTTTAGTTGTTTTCTGGTTAATGGTTGCATTCCAACACTTAAAAAAGTAAACACCAGGAATTTTGACTCCAGAAATTTTACCTAGCAGTCTAGTCTGTATAGTCTTATAGAAACAGTCGTAGCTTATTATTTTTAGAATATATATGCAAAGAGAGAATATATACAAATTAATCATCATTGGCAAGTAAAGCAAAATATATTTTCTACCTAGCTATTATGGGTGTGTTCACATGTAATTTGCTCCTAAGGAAATTTTAGTGAGTTACAGCACTGTGAGAATTATTTTAATTTTATGGTTATAATAGGGGAAAAAAGGAATTACAAAAAGCCCCTTTGGAATTCAATCATAGAAAGGAAAGATTCAATTACTTGGAAGGTCTTTGGCACTGTGAGATAGATATACAGAAAATGAGAAGCAGACTTGGGTCATCATTAAATTGTAATCCCAGATGGCATTTCCTCCTCTTAGCTTCTGCTACAATCCATTTACATAGAATATGAGCTGCAAACCAATAATTACAAACAGACATACACCCACAAATGAGAGATAACTATGCTAAGTGAAATGTAAACTGACTTTTAATTATTCATTAATAGTAATTTAGAATATTAGTGGCATGACACAATGTTCTCCTCAGGGTCTATACATACCAGGAATTCACTTTACAGACGAAAATCCCACTACTAAAAGGCCTGTTAGGCTCAAGTTATACAAATTCTTCTTGGACAGGATGGGGTTCAATATCAACCTATATTATTCTAACTGCTAATCTACATTCAAGGTCAAATGGCATTAAGTAGACTGTATACTTAGAACAGTACTCAGCACACAGTTAACACTCACCAGTAATAGCTATCATACACACATTCGAGGTTGACAATTTTTCAGCTCAAGTGTCAGAGTTAAGAGCAGAACGAATTCAGGATGTATACAGGCACAGCCCACTTTCAATACTTTGAAATTAAATACCTGAACATAAAAAATTCTACTCTGAGCCAAAAGATCCACCTCAGTCAAAGGCCCTGGGCAGCCAACTACCAACTGAATGGAGTTGGCAGATAAGATGGAAGTTATCTGCCATGTATGACCTGTGACCTGGTCTTCCCCCAGAAATCCAGAGCGCAGTTACTGACCTTATCATACTTCCCATGATTTAGGCTAAAAAGTTGGGTGTCATCCTCAAATCTCCTTCACATGCCCTCCATATTCAATCAACTCCCATTGAATTAGCTTCTAAATGTTAAACCTATAGCATCAACTCCACCTTCACCAGTAGCACTTCAATATGAATTTGCAATTGCCTCCTATCATCCTTACTTGTCCCCCATAACTCTCGCTCCTATCTGCAACCAGAGCACTTGCTTTGAAGAGCCCATCTGAGTTTCTGGCCACCACCATTCAAATCCAACCCTGAACCGTCTGCATTCCTCTTCATCTCTAACATTGGCCATTATCTCCAACAAGACCACATGACCTGGTCCACTGAGCTATGTCCCACCTCAGGCCCTTCTCTCTTGCCTCCCTCTTGGCATTCCAGTCATACTCTCTTCAAGTCCCTGGGATTCAACCTCTAGGTACCCTCCCATCACAAAGCTTCGGACAGGCATTTTCCTCTCCACTTGGTTAAACACCTACTTTCGCTTCTGAGCTCAGCTATACTTCTACTCTCTCAGGCCCTTTTCCCTCATTGATCTTCTTTATAGATTCTCATGACACTGTGTATACTTGCCATGGGCTTAATTTTATTGCTACTTGAAGGCAGGGGTTGTATTTCTGGTATGCTTGTTCATATTATATCCACAGTACCTGGGAGAGCCTAGCAATGGTAGATACATGCTCAGTGAACACTGTTTGAAAGCTAGAGTGAATGAGTAAGTGAAAGATTGAATATACTGATGCAATTATCCACAGTTGATGATCATATCCTTGACGGAGTTAGTATTACAGAAGATTTCATTTCTATTTCAACAGAGATTTGCTTGGTGTGCATGGTATTCTGTTCATTTAATACTGTACATATTTGCTCAGTATTGCAAATAAATCACAAATTAAGCTGCAGTAATAATCACATGTGAGTATGATCAAAATTCCCAAGTCTATACAAAGTTCCTTAAAGTTAAATGTTAGTAAATTTATATCAACTTCCAATCAATAAGTGTTTTCATTCTATTCATTTAATTATTCCATCTTAGAAAACTACAGCAAGCTACACAACAAAATAGTTCTTTTAAAAGTTTTCACCCCAAAGCATACATAATGTTTAATCTACAAAATAGCATGATGCTATACAGAAGTTTTAAAATTGTGTATACCAAAATTCCATATAATATAAGTTTCTTCTACAAGGATAATTTTGTTCTTCCTTTTAGGGTAACTGAGAGATAGCATCTGTGTGTGAGTATGTAATATTTGCTTAACTCACTAGTCTTATGTGAGTATGAGAATGGATACATTCTTTTAGATAGATATGAAGATTACTAAAACAAAAAAAAGAAGCGAATCCCATAAAATGCATCCATTGACTAGTCGCTATTGTTACTGTGTTTGAACTATTTTTTATACTTTCATTAGATTCACAATTGCTTGTCATTAAATGTTTATTTACATATTGCAATTTTATTGATTTTCATATTCTTATTTTCCATCTGAGATCTTTGCCCCTTAAGTATTTTGCATATGTTCCCCCTTATAAACAAGGCATAGAATCTTTTGTAAATTAGCAAATGTTCACACTGCAAAGAGCACTCTGATTAATCAATTTGGAAAGTTTTTCTTCATGCCCCATTCCAGAAATCAGTGTCTCTTTTAGGGTCTGTGTGCAGTCTCAAATGCCCACTCAGTGTGCAGGCCACATATCAGAACACTATCCATTGAAAATGTAAGAGATAATCAAGTTCAACCCTTTGCTTCACAAGCAAAGTGAAGCACAATCATTACTATTGTCCATGTGGACAGATCTAGACTAGGAAAATTCAAAACACTGAAATAATTATGAACCTCTAAATATAATTTTTCCATTTTAAAAATTATACCAATAACATAAACTTATTGTTGGAAAAGAAAATATAGATGAGAAAAAAACAAAACAAAACAAGAGCAGTGAAATATCATTAAATAGAGATAACTTCTCTTAACATTTTGGTCTGTATCCTTCAGAGACTTTCCTAAACAAACATATATCTTAAAAATTAGCTAATATTCATACTATTTTCAATCTAGTCTTTTAATTTGTCAGTATAGTCAATATCTTTCCATGTCAACAAAAGCTCAGATCTGTATCAACATCTGTAAAGCTGAACACGACTCCAACCTCAACCCTCTTACTCCCCTCTCCCATCACTGGGGAGTCTTTATCCCCAAACGCCAATGGTCCTCTTTCTAGGGGACTTAGTCCAGAGTAAGGCTGCAATAGTAACTTGTTCTTAGCAGTATATTCCTCAACCCAAGGAGGAAATGTTCTTGCCAGAGAGGGCAAAATATACAAAGAATGTCTGTTGGTTGTTATTTCTATCCAATATGGAGGGGATATTTGGCTTACACGGCTAACCCCAGTCTTCACTGACATGAGCACTTAGAGCAACTGACTTGGTCAAGTTTTAATCCCTGAGCCAAAGAAGGAAGCAACACAGCAGTGCAAACACTGGACACCAACAATTCTTCTTATTTACATGTTGATTAACAATAAATGTGTCTTATAACTAATTGATTTGATCTTTTAACATGTGATTATTTTATCACACAGCAACTTTCCTCCTATAAAAAAGGATTTAATACCTCAATCAACACTTGTCACGTACTCTCTCTTTGACCCTCTCTGATGTGTGGACAATTTTCCAGTAAGTGTTAGAGAGAGGAGAAGGGGATGCCCTACTAGACCAAGGAGCCAGTCTAGTAGGCAGGATTGTTACAAACAGCACAGAAGCTGCCTCACCAGGAACCAAACAGACAAAGCTCACTGTTAATGAACCACCAAGGAGGGTCACCTGACAGAACTTTGGATCTTGAGTGTCTTCTCTTCTCTCTCATTTTTTTTTTAAACTAGGCTTCATGCCCAGCATGGAGTCCAGTTCAGGGCTTGATCTCAGGACCTTAAGCTCAAGACCTGAGCTGAGATCAAGAGTCAGACACTTAACCGACCAAGCCACCAAAGTGCCCTTCTTTTCTCTCATTTTAAATGATGGCCCACCTTATGCCTATGTTGTTTGCGTTTGAGGTTTATGGCATAAAAATTAAACTTTTATGTACTGCTTCATCAGAATACAAGACCGAATGTTACAGCACATTCCCATTTTTTAACATGTTGTTTTCTAGTTTTGCAAACAATAAAAAACACATTTAAAGAAATGTCCATATACTCCACAATATTAGGAAATATAAGGCTTTAAATTATTTACTTATTTTTGGTCAGTGTTAAGGATTTAGTTCAAAGGCAAGTTTAAATACAGTTGCCTAAACTTGTCCTAGGACTTCTTGTGCATTTGTATACAAATACTAACCATTTAGGTCACATCAAGTCAGAAATAAAGTGGATGAGCCACAAATTTGCAATGTGTATTCATAAAATATATGCCCACTGTATGTAACAGTCATCATCCATGCCCCAGAAAAGACAATCAATAATTATCTATTTTTAAAGTAGGGGTGGTACAGGCAATGCAATCACTGAATACAGCCATAAAATATTATTTAGAGCTCACCCTTGGCCATGAACGCATTAGGTGACCTAGAATGAAATATTAGTGCACTTGGGGACCTGATTTTCAGACACTTAGGAGAAGGGGTTTGGCCTACATGTAATCGAAAAGTCCTTGCGATGTTTAGGATTCTAGATCTTGATATTTGTGTTATGGCGTATTCTAGTGTCACCTGGAAAAAACTTCGAAGGATAGCTTTCTGGAGTGTACAAAGAATGGTAAAGCAAGTTTTATTACTGCTTTCCTAATCTATGTTAAAAGGCCCAAATTCTTCCCTTCCCCTAATGTGGCTACTTTAAGGAAACCCATTTTTAGTAACTTCTTCTTTTAAAAAAAAATCTTTCGTACCTACTGAACTATTGGGATCAAATAACATATCCAATGAAATTATTATGTTACTACCATGTTATGGCTGAGAACTGGAACATGCAAATGAGGAAGTTCAAAGTTATGGCTTCTGCAGTAACTGTAGCCTAGCTTATTTGAAGCATATATGTAGTGTCTTCTTATTAGCAGATATGCAGTAAAATGCATGCCTTAATACATACTATTTATGCAGTTTATATGAATTATGTTTGCCAAGGGGATCATAAACTTTGAATGTTCTTTCAAAAACTTTAATTCTTAGTCATAATTTTGCATTAACATAAGGCTGGGGCAACATTTTGTCAGGGTTGTTGGTATTTCATCATATTTCTTTGGAGGAGACATAAAAACACAATATAAAGTATAAAAACAGGAAACCAGAATATATTTATGCAAGTTTATATTAAGGCATATGCATATGGTTATGTCTGAAAACTGTCCTAGGGTGCACATAACGCGTTTTCCTGGTACAGAGAGAGAAACAGTGGTATTCTCACTCAATATCAGTATTAAGCAATAAACACAGTATGAAGTTAAAACTTTAATTTGTGATTTTTTTTTCCATCAAAATCTTAGAACTTCATATTTTTTTTTTAATTTCTAGATTACACATAAATAGGAAGACTATGCCAGTCAGATAATAGAAATTAGTGCTTGATACACATGTCCCAGAGAGGTCTGATTCCAAATGCACCTAATCATATTATAATTACCTGATAGCACACAACTGGCCTGAAATCAGAAGTCCTATTGTTAGCTCATATGAAAAGGGCAAAAATTTTTAAAGGAAAATATTCTGTAAGGATATGGAAAAACTTGTTGAAGTCAGGCCAGTATCTGGCAAGTTAATCATTACAGAGGACTCCAAAGCCTGTGTTGCCATAGATGCCCAACTATGGAGCAAAGTGCTGCCGGGGGTGGTTCCTCTGACTTGAAGTTCTCAGCAAATTATTAGCTTATAATTAGTAACATTATTCTGTTTAATGAACTCCATGAGGTGATGTCATAACTGTATCCACAAGTTAATTGCATGGGTTCTTTTGGACAGTTAAGAAATGAAAAGTATTCAGATCATTTGGGTTATAGGGTTTCTAAGCCTTGTTTTTATCGTATGATTCACTGTAGTTAAAGAAATTAAACTTAGCAAATTCAAATGGCTGAAAGAAAATATCTACCCTATATCTAGTGCAAAGAGGCGCACATCACAAGTGAGTGGGAGACTACTGATATAATATGCAGGCCTGAACATTCTTGTGATTCTTTACTGGGGTCATTTCACTATGTTTGCTGTTGGAACAGTACAAGGACATGAAGGTTCTGTGCCTACTGCAAACACCAAATTATTGGGTAAAATTACCACCTGAGGAGTTCAGTTTCTGCAACTCAAAATCTGAACTGTTATTTGTGTTTTCTGCCTTACATAATTATGGGAAGGAGATGATGTACTTTGTAATATTTTAGAATTACTAAAAAAAATAATGTAAAATATCATGAGAACAATTTGGAGATTTTGAATTCATTTACGACAAGGAATGCAACATATCGTCAACTCTTTGACAAAACGAACCCTTGCATAGCATAACATCCCTCACTCCCACTGCCATTTCACCAGATGCATTTAAAATTACTACATTGCACATTGGTTTCAGAGTCATTCCTATTCATTTCTTACAACATATTCTACTGGTCTTAAAAAGTTTTTAGTGGGCAGGGACTGTATCTATTCAACTTTCTCTTTGTAGGGTCTAGCTCTTTAAGCAAAGATCTACATAATAAAAGATTTGGGACATTTAGGCTCTTTCCATAATTTGGCTATTGTTGAGAGTGCTGCTATAAACATTGGGTATGGAAAACAATTTGACAATAAATTTGATATATTAAAAAAAAAAGATTTGGGAAGAGCCAGATGATAATAAGGTAACTAACATTTACCCAAAAGAAGACATAACTGAACATTCGCCACTCATAGCCAAGCAAACCTATAATACTTTAAGATTTGAGGGGCGCCTGGGTGGCGCAGTCGGTTAAGCATCCGACTTCAGCCAGGTCACGATCTCGCGGTCCGTGAGTTCGAGCCCCGCGTCGGGCTCTGGGCTGATGGCTCAGAGCCTGGAGCCTGTTTCCGATTCTGTGTCTCCCTCTCTCTCTCTGCCCCTCCCCCGTTCATGCTCTGTCTCTCTCTGTCCCAAAAACAAATAAACGTTGAAAAAAAAAAAAAGATTTGAATTTATATCCTCTACACATCCCATTCTCAATAAATTGACTGATAATTAGGTATGTAAGACACCAATATCATATAAGTCGCTTGGATTGCTAGTGTAACTCAGGACAAACTGCACTTCAAGAATCTTCAAGAAGGATTTTTAAATGGGTACGTACACTTGAAATTTTTATGACATTAAAACAAACCCAGGTCTGGGGCACCTGGGTGGCTCAATCAGTTAAGCGTCTGACTTCTCCTCAGATCATGATCTCACAGTTCTGTGAGTTGGAGCCCCACATTGGGCTCTCTGCTGTCAGCATGGAGCCCGCCTTGGATCCTCTGTCTCCCTCTCTCTGCCCTTCCCCCACTCACACGCGTGCACCCTCTTTCTCTCTCTCTCTGTCTCTCAAAAATAAGGAAACATTAAAACATAAATTAAAAATAAGTAAATAGACTAAAACAAACCCAGGTCTTACCACTTCTTGGTAAAATTAAGACATAGTATGTTCTACGGAGATAGATGATTGATAGACAGGGAAAGAGAGAAATATGTTTCTCTCAAATAGTTGCAAAGAATCAAGCTGTAAAAGCCTTGAAAACTCTTTAGTTTACATAGGGGATCATGACTCTGAAAGTATTTTTTATGAATTAATCATTTATCATCTTTCACATCATTATAATATGGCAAGAAGGTTACGTGTTATAATATCTTCCTTAGTTGTGTGAGTTCAAAGGACTGCTGGTCTATGACTGTAAATAAAATACCTTCCTGGTCCTCCTTAATAATTACACAGCCTAGGCCATTCCTCCTTTAACTCACATATATTGTTCAGTCAACATGCAGCTTTGTATTTATAGTTTATACTGGACCAAGTGTCATTCTGGTTTGATTTGTGACATAGATAACACCGTAAGCTACTTTTCTATGTTGTTTCTTAGAAGCCATTTCCATTCCTGTACAGTATACAGATTAAGAAAGTTACATATAAAAGGTAATGTGCCACTATAATTTGAAAAATTCATCTTGTTCACGTTCTCCACCTCCTACTAAAAGATTTATAACACTACTGAAACAGGAATTGATGAATTCATCACTGTCTGGGGCATTTTGATCATAATCAATAACATAATTTTACCCTTAAATAGGATTTCAATTAAAGCATATTTTTCAAAGTAATTTTACTTTAACATAAAAATGGGCTTTTGTACCATGAATCATTAACCCATTAGGTGCCAAAAGAAAATTATTCTGTTTCTGAAGATCCACATCAAAAAAATAACAGATGAAACTAAACTCTGTCTCTTCTATTTCACATTTCCCACAGGTACATTTCATAAAAAAAAAATAACATTTTATTTTCATCATGGAAAATGAAAAGTAATATACTTTCATAAAATAATACAACCATGAAAGGTTTATCAGATGAAAGTGATGATGCCCAAATATACTGCCTCTGCTTGGACAACGTGAATTTTATCTACAAAGAAAACACTTTCACCTAAACAAAATTACTTTGCCATATCATTGTAAAACATCAAAAAAATCTTTAAAAATCCTGTGAAATTTATACATGGTATAAAAAGATGCAATGTATTTTATGATAATCCTCTTATTCGAGCTATTGCATTTTCCCTGCTCTGTTAGAATGTCCAAAGAACACAAATTTCTCCCACAACACAATACCAAATTGCTTCCCTCAAAAATATAAATACAGATTCAAAAATTATCTCAAATTGATGATGTAGTCATTTCATTACAAGGAAGATACTTTCATTTCATAGATATACAATCCATCCTGTTTAGCCATTCACTTAGAAATAAACCTAAGTGTTTTACTCCTTGTTTAAACCACACTGAACTCATTATTTCTCAAATATTAAGCCTAACTCCTTCCTGAGGCATATGGAAGAGACTTGTTTCTTGCCTTTCACTCTGCCATGGTCCATATTGCTGTCCACTAAGATCTGTTTCACCAACACACTGTGCCTTTGTATGCAATTTCCTCTGCATGTTCTCCCCTTTCCACTTTGGAAATAGGGATTGATCCTTCAAAATCGAACTCACACTATTTTCTTATGCAGTCTTCCCTAACATCCTTGGACAATTCCATCTCCATGATCCCACGACTGTTTATACAGACCTCTAAGGCAGCACTCATTTTGTACTCTACTTATCATTGTCTGTCTTTCCCACGTGAGTGGGAGTCTCCTGAAAGGCAGAGCTCTTATTATCCTTGTATCAAAAAGACCTCTCAAGGTCCACTACACAGCAGCTACTCAACAAACTTAAAGTAGACGAATGGGATGAAGAACTGCAACCCACATGCTCTGCTCATTGATCTTAAGATGGTCAGCCCAACTGGTGCGGTCTTGCCAACTGATTTCCAAATGCCTATTTAATCTTTCTACTCCATTCAATTTGTGTAAAAGTCTTCTTGGATTTGGATCTCAGGTGCTTGACTTACATCTAAAGAAGAGATAAAATTTCTAAGAATTCCGGGTGCTGAGCACCATTCAACTAAGAAAAAACAATGGTTAGGGAGCACTGGCCTGCAGGGATTCCAGTTTCTCAAGCTGAGTCAGAAACTCAAAGAACAAGTTTCTGATGACATTTCTAGGAAAATTCTAATGCCTAAACAAAGCAGTCAGAGAATAAAATAAGGTAGAAGCTAAGGAATAAAGAGAACCAGGTAATACTGGGGAGGCAAAATGGTACCAAGACATGGTGTTCCCATGATGTTACTGCTAGTTTGGGTTGGTTAGGAGCCCAAGAGGTGGCATGATCCAGCAGAATAGAGAACCTTGAACACAGTGGTTTCTTTACTAGAAACAATCAGAGGAGTTCTAAGCTTTGCCCTCTAACACTTGAACTTTCCTGGATTCAATAAACCAAGTACATTGGCTTGTTAAATACAGCAGGGTTATGGATCACCTGGGTGGCTCAGTCGGTTAAGCGTTTGACTCTTAACCGGCTCAGGTCATGATCTCAGGGTCAGTGAATTTGAACTCTGCATCTAGCTCTGCACTAACAGTGTGGAGCCTGCTTGGGATCCTCTGTCTCTGCCCCTCCCCAACTTATGTTCTCATTCTCTCTCTCTCTCTCTCTCTCTCTCTCTCTCTCTCTCTCTCTCTCAAAATAAATAAACTTAAAAAAAGTACAGCAGGGTTATGGCTGAAGTAATCAACTATGCATATCTCTGTATTTGATATGTTCTGTAGCCCCTCACACTTCTTTGCAAAGCACAAACAAAGGCTCAGAGAAGTAGTCAAATATGAGTCAGGAAAGATTCAGAGCCACACCTGCAGAAGGTTTCTATTCCAGAGGCTTGGCTGGGAGAAGGGGGGTGAGGGGTACTGAGAAGGAAGAGGAGGGACCAAAACCCTTAAGATGAAAGGAGATGAAGTACCTTGCATTGGGAGAACCTAGGAACAGAGTGACCCAGTGTCTGGCTGTTCCCCAGTGTGCCTCCACCTTTACACCTTTACAACTCATCACCTGTGAGCAACCTGCGAGCCACTGGTTCTATATTTCTTATTAGCTAATACTTAGTAAAAAGCCTTTTGCGTGTCATAATCAGTCAGAAACATTTCACCTATGTATTGATTCAATACTCACAATAACCCTCTGAGGGAGGCACTATTACCATCCCCATTAGAAGTGTGCGCAAGGCCACAGCGATTTATATTCTTCCCTGAGGAAGGCAGTGGGAACTTGACCACCTTGTGTGGGCAGGAGCACACAAAGGGGAGATTTCACCACCCCCAGGAAGGAACTCAATAGAAGGCACTGGGGATTTCCCTCTGAGCTGGGGCTCTTGTGGACATACCTTTGTGTGTCTGTTCAGTTAATACCATCTTGAGACTGTTGCACGTCCAAAAGCAAGAGCATTTAAAATTGTTAAATATTTTAACATTTAAAATGTTTAAGTGTTCTCTTTTACAGGTTGGGGGTGGGAGGAGATGCCATAATTGGATTAAGTCCTCCATTGGTTCCTTGTAGATGGAAGAGAAGTGTGTACACCCAGAAAAGGACTTCTAAGAGGAGTAAAGAACCATGTAAGGTTGGAAATTCAGTTTCCGTACTCAGAAAAACAGACAATAGAATTAAAAAACAAACAAACTCCTCTAGCACCTCCATCCAGATCAAGGTTACATGAGTCCAAGAAGACAGGACCCAACTTTGGACGGGGAAGATGTGGCTGAGTTCAATGATTTGCTACAATGGTCTTCACCATTGATCATTCGCACCTTATTCCTCTATTTCTAATTCAGTTCTAAGGTATCTCTAGGGGAAAATGGGGAGGTAACTTTTGTTTCTACCATAATGAGATGCGTGCTTTTTTATTCTGTGATTAAAATAAGGTAAGTTTTAAAAGACCCAGGACGCTTATAATACCAATAATACCTTTGATCAATAGCCTGGATTTTCCACTGATTGAGAGAAATAATGACATTGACAAAGGACCTGTAATTCCTTGAAAAACAGGTGGGGACTATCACATAAATTTTAAAAATGACATTGGTGTGTACAGAGATGTTCTCGTCATTCCTTGTAAGAAACAAGTTACAGCACTCAAATTTTGTATTTCCACACAGCGCTTAAGAGGTTTGTCCTAGTAAAGTGAAGTGTTCTGAAAGGCCAGGAAAGCAGAGGAACTAACATAAACAAATTCAGTAGGTGAATTAAGCTGTTCACATGGAGTGCCATTCTGTAATGTTTTTATGTCACAAATAAATTTGGGATTAATCATTTTTCTGCAAAAGCTGTGTACAAATTCCAATTTCAAAATTAACTCAGGTTTAAAAATAGAAAACTCATTTTCAAGCTAAGTTGGTAATTATGTTGAAAGTATCAGAGTACATCAGGAAAATAATTAATACAAAGCAGTTTCCTAGTACTAGGAGATACCTGGTACCCATAACCCGTGTATTAAAATGTAGCAAGTAAGCATCCACGTGACATCCAAAGTGGAGTTTCAGAACGACCAAATCCAACTAATTCTTGTTTCCAATATAAACAAACATTGAATTCACAGGTAGACACTAAAATGGGGTTGCAAAGTACTTAGGATTATGAATTTCAACCTATATTAATAATAAGAATGAATACATCAGGTTACTGCTAAACTCCATCTAATTACTTACAAATTAATCAAGGACAATAAAGAAAATTATCATCTGAAAGACACTCAAGACAGTACTACTAAGGAACTGTGGAGCCTGAATTAGCATGCTAATTAAGGGAACTGCTAATCCTAAACAGTGGATAATTTAACGATTCTTTTTATTGACACAGACTATATTTCTGTGCGTGACAGATTTACCTGCACATTTTGTTTTTCGCAATTCAGTAGTAAAAATAAGTCTTCCTTTCTTGCTAGATCGTAATGCAAAGCCAGTCAGAATTTTTTTTAAGGTTTAAAATGCTAAATTACACATGTAGTAGAGTATATAAAATCGGACTGCTTTTTACAATCTTTTAGTTAAGCTTTCAAAATACATTTAATAAATGCGTGTGAAGGTAAATGAATTGTGATAAAAATAAAAAGATTAGTTGTGTTTTTTTCGATCACTTGGAAGTGTCTCAAATTTAAGCCCTATACAGTACCTTGTGAGTCTCCATTATTTCCTTTTACAGATAAAAGTTATATAACATCGTCGAGAAGTTACATGCGGTAAGCAAAGAGGTGTCCTATTTTTAAACACTGTTTTTAGAACTATCTACTACAGGGGCACCTGGGTGTCTCAGTCAGTTAAGCATCTGACTCTTGATGTCTGCTCAGGTCATAATCTCACAGTTGTCTGATGGAGCTCCACATCGGGCTCTGTGCTGACAGTGCAGAGCCTGCTTGGGATTCTCTTTCTCTCTCTCTCTCTTTCCCCACCTCCCCCACTCACAGAGGTCTCTGTCAAAAAATTAACTTAAAAAAAAAAAAACTATTACAAAGATCTTTTGAGTTTTTTCTCACTCACTCTTTTGCTCTCATTCTCCTCTCTTTCAACAAACAAGCACTACCAATAAAATCTAACTGATTAAATTAACTGCATGCCAACCAAATTGGCTGCCAGCTGTAAGACAGGCTCTGTGAGGCTCTTGAATATTGGTCCAGATTGCTAGTGAGATTCTCAACTATAGCATCATTTATGAAAGTAATACTCATCACCTCGCAGTGACATACAGCGTATGCAGGTGGTAAGAACACGCACACTGGAACCTGAATATCGAGGTTGGAAGCACAGTTCACCCCGACAGCTCTGGGAGAGGAGACAAATTATTCAAATGCTTAGTGCCTCCAATAATTCATCTGGAAAATGGGGATAGTATTAGTACTTATGCCTTAGGGTCTTTGTGAAGATTTAATTAGATGATCCATGGAAAGGGATTCACACACAGCACATGTAGTAAACATTGGCACATACTAAATCTGGCACAGGAAATACTCACTTATTACTGCCAAATATTTATTTTCAAATGCATAAATCTTAGACAAAAGGAGGGAAAAAAACTGAATTTTTTTTCTGTAACTGTCATACATTTCCCACAGTTTAAGTTCATAATGGTGATTAAAACAATGACAAACTAAGGGGTTGCCTGGGTGGCTCAGTCGGTTAAGTGTCTGACTTCGGCTCAGGTCGTGATCTCACAGTTTGTGGGTTCGAGCCCTGCGTCGGGCTCCGTGCTGACAGCTCATAGCCTGGAGCCTGCTTTGAATTCTGTGTCTCCCTCTCTCTCTGTTCCTCCCCCACTTGCACTCTCTCTCTCTCTCAAAAATAAAAATTAAAAAAATGACAAAATAATATATATTCTTTGAACAATTACAGTAAAGGTTTTCAACTGGTGTTAAGGATGGAAGGAAGAAGACGCAGCTTCAGTAAGACTTATAATCTCAATACTGTAATAGAAAGTTAAATTTAGAACGTGAAAAAAGTTCATACTTGTAGCATTATATACGCATGGATTTAAACAGATGAAAAATTTAAGATCAGAAAAGCACATCATTACATGAGATGATACCCAAACACCTCCTTTACCTTGTCCTCTGTTACTACATCAGTAGAATTAACCAGAGTCCCACAGCGCAGTTGTGCTCAGGGCCAGCAGTGGCCCAGACACAGGACCTGGGCGACCAGAGAGTGGGTGTGGCAGGGGAGGCGTGAGAGGGAACACCAGATCCTAGTGGACAGAGCAGAAACACGGTCCCTTCTGAGCCACCCCATGTCCAAGCACAACTGTCCAGCTGCCCTCCTGCGGTCAGGACCCAAGGAGCTCCTACAGAGCCCGAGGGCTGAGACAGAGGCAAGGGCTTGTCTAGGCTGCCGCCTCAGCCTCCCCCCACCTCAACCCTGCGGCCTTGAGGGCAGGCCTGGGATGCGGCCGGCACCAGGCCGTCGGTTGTGCTAATGACCAACATTTCAGTTCCAAAAATGGTCACTCTGCAAAAAATCCCGGTCTTGGTTATAATCTGAATCTCCTTGCTTAGGGTGACTCATGGGGAATATCTACCAGGCCTGGGACGCGTGAGGAAAGACAGGAGGGGAGGTTCTTCCAACTGCATTTCCCGTCTTCGGCAGCAAATGCTTTCCAGGCAATTCCTCCATTCTGGGAGGGTTGCAGTGAGGATGACGATGACAGTGATGAAGGTAACAACATACTGGGACCTGTGGTAATGCTGTCATCTGCCTTTCAAGATAGATACAATTATCGGCAATTTTGGAACCAGATAAACAAAGGCCTAGAGAGGGTAAACAGCCTGAATTATAGGATGAGTAACGGGAAGAAGTGAGTTTTGAAGTCAACTCTCTAAACCTCTGAGGTGGATCTTTTTCTCCTGCGGTCCCATCCTTTCCACGGGAAAGGACATCCCACCATTGCCACAGAAGCCTGAGATGTCTACTTGGGAAACTGAAAAGTGTGTAGACATCTGTTTTTTCAAGTAAAGATGCTTTTGCATGCATTCACATCTGAAGAGATTAATAGTAACAAACTGTCAGAGAATATGCAATGTTATCTAGACTCAACATAGTTGAAAACATTAACGCTTGTGTCTTCTTGAGCCAGAAACCCCATTTAATAATATTACGTTTTAAAGAGGACTGTTTATTTAGAGATCTGGATGGAAAGCTAAACTTTAGAATGAAGAAATTCCAGCTTAACTCTGTTACTTATGTAAGCTTCTACATTCTTTACAACGTCACTTCCTAATTCAGAAAGGGACCACTCTCATTCACAATCTCAAAATGTCCCAGTCTATGCCATTACAAGTCTCATACTTAGCGCCTACTTTCATGTAAACCAGTGAACTTCTGGATCAGCAAGTTTCACTTCCCAAAACAGATACCTGAAAACATAAGTCATCCTAGACTATTAAAATAGGAGTGCGCTATGGACTTATGGGAAAAGGTATGATGTAATTCTTTCGGTGTCTGCCCCTCAGACGGCACCATCAAGGATCCCATGTGTTCCAAGGCATGAGCAACTTGTAAGGAATTAGAGGGATGGGGAATGGGGCACTCAGGGCATGGATATACTTAGAATGTTCTCATTATTTTCCAGATTGAAAAAGTGTGCATTTAAATATTATCCCCGGACGATAAATTAAGACAGCACCAAGGAAAGAAAACACATGACTTGAGAAGCCCATTTACTGTTTGCAAACTGAAACAAAATAATACGAGAACCAAACTCCCTTTCTTTCTGCTGCTAAACATTTGCAAACCCTAAACGTGTCCCTGGTGAAGTGGTTCATATACTAACAGAATTAAATATCATTTTCCAGTCGAGGTTGTTACATGTATGCAAGTACATACACAGAACTCTATTTATCAATTTCAGACTGCTGTGAAAAGTGCTGAATTCCATTCTTTCAGGGGATAGAAAACATTTATAATAGCAACAGCCCCACAGCTACATCTTCTTGTAACTGGCTCTAAGAATGAAAAAAAAAAATCTTTATGACAATAACAAGAAAATGAATTTTCATTTTCAGAGGCAGTCTGAACCATCACTGGCTGTCCTGCCACCTAGCTCTTCTGAAGGCATTCAGACCCTTCACTGCAATGTCTCAAAAATCAATAGCAATTTATTCTCTCTTTGGACCCCAAGCAACAAAAGTAAATAATACTGTCACCTCCAGTCTGCCTGCAGAACATGGTCACAAAACAGCCTTGCCACTAAAATACAACCTTACGCAGCTCTTTATCTATGCCGGTGCTGCCGATTGTATTGGCTTTCGTAGGGGACAAATACTTCAGCAGAGCCACACAAAGAGGTCAAGCCCTTGTACCTTAGCCAGACAGAATGCTGGGGCCTGAATTGAAAAGAAATCTTGACATCCACCTAAGCTTCCTGCTTCAATGTTGTGGGTTTTACGGGAAAAAAAAAAATCTGAAAAAAAAAATTTTCAACACTGTTAAAGCTAAGGGGAAAATACGCTATCAAATGCATCATATTTATAATTTTTCCCCATAGAATTTTTTAAAATCAGCAGGCTTTGTGAAGCCACTAGATGAACCATAATATTTGGCAGCTAAAATCTATAAATAATTTTTACATTATCTGACTGACATAAACATTAATCTATAAATAAACCAAGGTTTAAAAATGAATGTTCTATTTTAGTTATGCTCAACAGAGCAGTTGATATCATCATCGCTTAACTGTACAGGATACTATACACACTTTAGAATATTTAAGGTGGTATTTCAAAACAACAGAAGGAATTTTAAGAATAATCTAGTATAATCCTCTCTACAGATAGGATTTATCTCCAGATAAAGGAAATCAGGCCCTACACTTAACACCCAAAAGCTAGGTAATGGACGACACAGGAGTCAAATCCAGTTCTGACATCCTTTTCACTATACTTCTTATTTATGAGAAATTACTTACAGGCATACTAAAGAAGAGCTAAAGTCATTACGATGAGAACATATAGAAAGCCAGGATCCTTCAGGGTTATAAATATTCCTTAAAAGAAAAATCAAGGACTTTGGAATATTCAAGCAGCAATTAAAAATTCCAAATCATAGAAGAATGCTGTAGAATGTGTTGGAAATATTTACTGAATATCTGTTGTATACATATCACTAGCAGGGTCTAAGAAAAATATATATATAATTTAAAGAACTATAAAAAAATAGAAAGTAATCAAACGTCAAATTGTGTGGTTGAGGAATTAACAGAGATCAGGTCAAGTGGGGGCAGGAGGGGAGGACAGTTAGGTGAAGGAGAGGTTCATCCAGTCAGACCCTGGAAGGCAGACACACTGAGGGCTGGAAGGTTCCATGTGGGATTGTGCACCGCTGGCCAGCAGGGGGTACCTGTGGAGTAAAGCACAGAAGTAGGGAAGGGCCAGATGTTGGCAGAAAGGACGTAAATTTGACATGGTAGAGGCACCAAACAATATGAAGTTAAGCATTTTACTTGGGAAAATCACTGTGGTCATAATTTGGCTCAGTCCTAACTCAAACAAAACAAAACAAAACAAAAAATACTTTAAAGGTATGGTCTAACCAGTTAGGAAAACAGGAATTAAAGTATTCATTTTCTAAACCAAAATATCATTTCTTTGAAATTTCATTTAAACAACCAAAAACATAACATTGTGAAGAAACTGATTCAGCTTACAATATTGGTTTTCTGGTAAAATTAGTATCACTAAACTAAGATAAGGGAGAAAATCTCTGAATCCCTCATTTTTATTTTGTGACATTAACCACTTACAAAGAAAAATGAAAAGTGGGATTGGAAGTTTTGATAAATCAGGTTTAAATTTTGTAGTTTAAAGAAGATATGTCAAATTGACATATACTCTACTATCTGTAAAAATACCAAGGATCTTAAGTTATTTATCAAAACTAATTCGACATTAAAAGTAAAACCAAACACCCTTTTCAATTTTTTTTTTTCAAATTTTGGAAAGTTTAGAAAGCTTGTAGAAAACCAACATTCATTTACTTTTATGCATTCATTGTAGAAAGTTTGGGAAAATATACATGTCTATAAAACACAAAAACACAAATAATCACATGAAAGCCTGCCCACCAGAGATGTCTACTGTAACATTTGATGTATGCTTCTTCCTGATTTAAAAACAATCTACAGGGGCGCCTGGGTGGCGCAGTCGGTTAAGCGTCCGACTTCAGCCAGGTCACGATCTCGTGTTCTGTGAGTTCGAGCCCCGCGTCAGGCTCTGGGCTGATGGCTCAGAGCCTGGAGCCTGTTTCCGATTCCGTGTCTCCCTCTCTCTCTGCCCCTCCCCCATTCATGCTCTGTCTCTCTCTGTCCCAAAAATAAATAAACGTTGAAAAAAAAATTAAAAAAAAAAGAAAAAAACAATCTACAGTGGAGATATAAATATTTTACCTATAATTTGACAATGCATATCGAATGTCATGAAGTTACTGCAATGAAAGAACACAGTAACTCCACTCATAAGAATTTACCTGATAAAAAAACCAAAAAAACAAAAAACAAAACAAAACAAAAACTGTAGATGTGGACAGTAGTCTAGCAACAGGAATGTTCAGTGCAACACTGTTGGAAAGAGTGAAAACTGGAAACAATCTCAGCCAAGAGGAGGACATTTAATAATTACTTTATGAACGTATGCACATTTTGTCTCGATTTTTTTACGCATACTGAATATCATCAGTGCTTATCCATTTTTCCTATTGTCCTAATTTTTGAAGAAATGTTCCCCGAGTGTTTACAAATTAACTTGTAAACACTGGATGACGGTGACTAAACCGATCCTACCATTAAATGCCTTTGAGGCAGGAATCATGTGTGACCTTCATGCCCTTGTAGATATCACAGTAAAAGTGAATGCCAGAGGAATGGGGACATGAAAGAGAAGTCAGAGTGCACCCCGATAGGGAAAGTGGTATTGGAAAGCCACTTCAAACAGACTCGACGGCAGGAATGAAGAAACTGGGTCTTGGGAGTAAACACGACTCAGGTAGTGGTTGAAGATGAGTGATGTGATGATGCGGGTACAAGTGATGTTGGGGTCAATTTTTGAAGGATCTCGTGTGGAAGGCATGCTATTCGGAATTCATCAGATAAGCAAAGAGAATCAACTTGGGCCAATAATGACATCAGTGTTCTAGATAATAGAATTATTACAGAAGACAGATTGGGTTTAGAGAATAGGGGGAGAGACTAGAGGCTAAAGCACAAATAAAGAAGTCATCACAACAATCTCGGGCAGCAAAGAATACTGGGTAGAACACAACAGGACCAATGGGGCTGGACAGAAGAAAACAGACACAAGAAATACCGTGGAGGCATAATGAAAAGAATTGCTATATAGGACAAAAAGGGTTTCATAGTTTTGATCCTATATGGCTATAGCAGTGATAAAATAAATTAAAGGAGGTGACACAAGGGAAGGCAATTCGGGTTGGCAGAGAAAGGAAAGCTTATTTTTAAATACACTGAATTTGAGGTAGCTCTGGAACACAAGGGGGTGATGTTCCACAGAAAAATGGAAAGAAGGCACCAGAGCTCAGAAGGTAGATTTTGGAAGTACTCAACATGTAGGATTGGGTGAAAAATCTCATGCAGACAGCGTTTAAAGTCAGAAGGGAACCACTAAAAAGTATAAAATACCTAAAATAAAAACTGAGCAGGACCAATTTGTAGAGAGCGACAAGCTCCAGTAGGGATAGATGGAAAACAGCTCAATAAGTAGAGAGATATTACGTGTCTGTGTGGGAAGAATAACTTGGTTAAAGTCATCCATTCTCTAATTAAAACTGTAGATTTAATGCAGTCCTAATAAAATCTGCAATATAATTCGGAGAAGCTTAATGAAGCTATTCTAAAATCATCTGGAATGAGTATCTGAGAATAACTATTTTTAAAAGAGGAAGAAACAAAGAAGAACCCGACTGAGCAGACATTAAAACATATTACAGAAGCATACAATATACTGACCCATCAACACAAAGATTACTGGATTAGAAAGTCCAGAAATAGACACAAGGACATGTAATTTTTTAAATTAGGAAAACCTGGAATTTCAAATCACCAAGGGAAGAGATAACTGAATGAGAAGCAACACATAAGAAAAGTTCTTCTGAATTGGGCTGGGGAGGATAGAGGGGGTCTGAGCTTTTCCGACATGGAGAGGAAGACGGCAGGAACAGAAATAACAAAAGGCAATGTTCGCTTACTGCCAAGTTACAGAAGTCAGGGAGTTGTGGATTCTAGTGAATGTTTAATGTGGGAAGAACCAAAACATGAAACCACTGCCTGTAATGAAATGAAGCCTTTATAAAGGAAATGTCAAGAGGGATTATTTGACTCCGATGACAGCGACAGCTCTGGAGAAGAGTCTTGATGAGGTATGGTATCTGACTTCCCGGAAATGAAGGAACAGCAGAGGTTAAAAAAAAAAAAAAAAAAAAAAACACTTTATTGTCAGAGAGTGGGCTTGCCAAGTTTAAGATTTCTTAGTTGTCAGTTCTGAGAAATGGCATAATAAATCAGACTGCAGCAGTAGAAATGTCTGGCCAGGATTTTGACAGGTCAGTAATGTAGGCTCTGAAGTTCCCAAGGAAGTGCCCGGGAATCAAGACAGAGAAAGGATGGCCAGTGAGGAGATAAAGCCTTGCAGTACTGTGGAGGATGGGCCTCATGATAAATAGATGAAAAGAAAGGAAAGGAGGCGACTTAAATATATTTTGAGCTTTGACTAAGGTAGAAAGTCCCTGACAACCAGATTGTGAGGCAGATGTGTAATTCATCCTTCCACAGCAGCTATAGCACACAGTATACATTTCGTAAAAGAAGACTTGAGAGTCACTGAATGCTGTAGAGCGTGTTGGAAGAAATACTGAAAACCCGAAGCCAACCCCATGACCTGACGGCTGGCTGAGAGATAAGGCCGAATGAACAGCAGCCACATGAGAGCACACAGATGTTAGCACTGTCACCAAAAGAAAGTCGGGCTCAGTCAAAGAGGAGAGGCAGAAATGCTTCCTTTTGAAGCCGGTCAATGGGAGAGGGACAGTTCAAGGACAGCAACAGTTGAGGCTTTCCTTTGCAAAGGTTCACTTCTAGTTACTCCGTTGGTTGTGGCCATTCCAGCCTCTAAACATGGGCACTGGGGAGAATAAAAGCAACAAACAAAAATACTGTCTGTGCCTGAAACTGTCAGAAAAGTCAACATTTTGGAAATGGTGGGCTTGGCAGACTCTCAGTATCTTTGTAGAGCAGCGAAAAAGAAATACTTAACAATCACTGTTTATTTCTGAATTTCATAGTTTGTTCTCTCAACTACACTGGTCTGGAACTCTGTCTGCCAGCATTGAGGGTATTCAGACTCATATGACTGATTTAAACTAGGAAGGCAGTGTGGCAATTCCTGTGTGAAAAGCAATTGTCAGGCAGTCCCGCCTTTGCACCTGCATCAACTCAGGAAGTACTGAGTGGCTTGCAAATTTCTTTGAAAAGGGGCTTATCTAGATACCTGGGTAAACAGATTAAAAGGACTATATATTGTTAAAGGCTTTATGAAGAGGTATAATAGGCATACATTAAACAGCACATATTTAAACTATACAATTTGCTATCTTTGGGCATAGGTAGGTACTCATGAAATCATTACCACAATTGAGATAAAAAGTAAATCTTCCCCCCAAAAATCCTCCTGCCCCTTTGTAATCCCTCTCTCTGCTCCCCTCCCAGACCTGCTCTCCTCCCCTCTCCCCTGTCCCCAGGCACCACTCATTTGTTCTCTGTCTCTATAGATTAGTTTGTATTGGGGGGGGGGGGGAGTTTTTATAAATAAAATTATATAGTTTATATTCTTTTTTTTTTAGACTTCCACCTTTAATACAGCATTTGCCTTTATCCAGTGAAGCTTAGAGCTACAATCTTTTTCATACATTTGAAAAGAGGATTTTTAAAAAATCTGCACATTTATGGGGTGCCTGGGTGTCTCAGTTGGTTAAGCCTCCGACTTTGGCTCAGGTCATGATCTCACAGTTTGTGGGTTTGAGCCCTGTGTCGGGCTCTGTGCTGACAGCTCGGAGCCTGGAGCCTGCTTCAGATTCTGTCTTCCGCTCTCTGCCTGTCCCCCCACTCGCACTCTGTCTCTCTCTCTCTCAAAAATAAATAAACATTAAAAAAATTATTTAAAAATTTGCACATTTACAAACAAGTTTTCTTCATGGAAATTGCACATTAGAAAATTAAAGTCAGATATTTAGTTAACCACAAATGTCCACTACTTTGTATAATTTGGGACACATTATACTCTTTTCTCTGTTTTTTTTTTTTTCCTTCCACATAATGATTTTGGAAGTGAATCATGTTGTTGCATGTATTAAGAGTTCACTCCTTTGTAATTGTTGAATAGTATTCAATGTACAGATATACCAAAATGTGTTTATCCATCTACCTGTTGATGGTTATTTGGATTATTTTCAGTTTTTACCTATTATAAATAAAGCTTCTATAGACAGTTGTGTGCAAGTCCTCACATGGACATATGCTTTCATTTTTCTCAGGTAAATGTCTAGGAATGGAATGGCTAGATCTCGTATAGTAATTGTATTTTTAACTATTTAGGAATATGCCACATTGCTTTTTTCCAAAGTGGTTTTCCCATTTCCATTTCCACCTGTTGTGTATGAGATTTCCAATTGTTCCATGTCCTCACCAATACTTAGTACAACCAGTCTCTTGAATTTCACGCATCCTAGTAAGTATTTGATGGCATCTCACTGCAGCTTGGTTTTCCCTAACAACTAATAATGTTGGGCCTCTTTTCTTGTGCTTACTTGCTATGTGGGTATCACCTTTGGTGAAATATATGTTCAAATCATTTACCTATGTTTTATTTGGTTTTCTTATTTATTGAGTTTTGAGAGTTCTTTATATATTCTAAATATAACTTCATTATCAGATAAATGATCTGCAAATATGTTTTTCCCCCCCAGTCTTGCCTTGTCTTTTCTTTCTCTTAACAGTGTCTTTTGAAGAGCAGAAGTTCTTATTGTTGATGAAGTTCTGTTTGTTATTATTTTTTTCCCGTTATGGATCACGCATTGGTGTTGCACCTAAGAAATCTGCCTGTTTCAAGATCACCAAGAGTGCCTTCTCTGTTCTCTAGAAGTTTTACAGTTTTAAGTTTTACATTTAGGTATATGATCCATTTTTAAATTATTATACATGGTGTGAGGTACAGATTGAGGTTAAATAACTATTTTGTGTCTGAAGGTGATCTTAAAAGATCTTCCAATCTGACTCTGCTTTGTAGATGTTACCTACATTATCAGAAAGTGACACAACTGATGTGTCTAAAAATATATACTGATGAAGCAGATTTGAGAGCTAAACTCTTATCTGAAGACTGAATCTAAAGCCTATAATATCACCTTTATGTCCTCAGGGTAGCCTGGTTACAAAAAAAAAAAAAAAAAAAAAAAAAAAAAAAAAAAAAAAAAAAAAAAAAAAAAAAAAAAAAAAAAAAATCCTGCAAGTGCAACACACATTGATCTGAAAAGTGACTTACATGATTATATTATCTATCCCCAGAGTGTATGTATAAAAATATACATAATAAAAAGTAAAAAAGAAAAGTTTATTGAAAAAAAAAGATTTTTTTAAAGTATGTCTCACCTGAAAGAAGTAAGTAACCACACTTCTTGATGAAATAGCAGCAGCAGTGTCTCGACCATCCCAGGAGACAGGATGGGACAGACCTTGACTGATACGTTTTTAATGCTTCCTTTTTCAAAAGGGCAAGTGCTCGGCTCCAGCGTCAATATCAAGCAGGCAAGAACTATGACGTAAGAGTTATGCTCCCAGGTTGAACTGCTTGTTTCGCCTGTGACTCAGGAAGCCTCAAAAATGATGGTTCTGAGTTGGAACATGCTCGTGAGGTCAGAGCCACGAGTTAAGGCCTTGAGCTCAGCAGTCAGAGAGTCTACACTTTAAATCCTCCCTTGCTGCAAGTTCCTAGGCCACTGAGTATATTTCTTCCTCAGTGTTGATGTTAAAATATCACTGCCATCTAGATTTTATCTTTCTCGTTTCTGATCCTATCTCCTTTCATATTAAAATATTATTTTTTGATTTCCCAAAATTATCATATTCATACAAGTAGCTTTCTCTTTTCTTCTTTAAATGGTATTATGACAAATACAAGTTATTATTAAAAAGTAGGTAAAATATAGGAAATCTCTAATTTGGCATCTTCACGTTTTTGAGCATTTCTAAAAAATAGTTAAGATTCTACTTTGCTTAACAGCACAAAACAGCACATGAGACTCTCTTATTTCCTTTTCGTCCATCAAGAAAATAATACAAAATGGAAGAAAAAGTAATATATCAGAAAACAATGCATAACTTTACCAAGGACAAATTCTCTTTTAAATTTCTAACTCTTCAAGTTAAAAGATAACTATAACTCAGGAAAGTGTTATCATGAAATAAAATTGCCATGACAGAAATGTAAAAAATAAATAAATAAACTTAAAAGCTCCATTGGACACCCAGTGTTGATACTGGGTGTATTTTTATCTGTGACGATACTTCAGAAATATAATGTGACTGTACATGTACATCAGCCTTAAAATGTTTGTAGCCTTTCACCTATTAAATTCCATTTCTCTGAATCTACTGAAATTCTCAAAAAGTAATCCTAGATTTGAAAAAAAAGCTTCACACACAAAGATGCACACAGCAGTATGATATATAATAGCAACATACTGAGAGACATCCCAGCTATCCAAAAACAGGGAGTTGGGTAAGTAAAATATGATACATTCATTTGGTGAATCATTATGCAGGTATTAAATTACATTTGCAAACAAAATGCGATAACCCTGCAATATTAAACAAAATTTCCAGATAAACAACAGTACAAAGATAATTACAGTTTTGTTAAAACAACTTGTAGAATCAAAACCACTGTGAAGAAATCCACTATCACTAAAAACTTGAAAAATAGTTTTACTGGGGCAATGAGAGTACAAGAATTTTTATTTTTATTTTACTTTCTTACATTCTGCAAGTGTTATTAACAAGCATATATTATTTTAAAATGTAAAATACTTGCTATTTTTAAGGGGAGAGCCAGGAAATATAAATCTGCTCATGCTTTGCCAACAGTGAAGGAGACGAGCCAGTCTTATGCTAGGCCAGTGCTGTCCAGAACAGCAGACAACTATTTAAATTTAAATTAATTAAAATGAAATAAAACTAAAAACTTAGTTCCTCCACCACACCTAATACAAGTCTTCAATAGTTGTATACAGCTAGTGGCTACTGTATAACAGCAGAGAGAACATTTCCATCAACCCAGAAAATTCTACTGGAAAGGGCCGCTCTAGATAATTGGCACAAATTCTTGGAGGACAAAAACCCCACAGAGAGGAGGGAGATCCATGAGTTGGTCTATGCTGAACCAGCAACTATCTTACAGGATAGAATACGCTCTACAAATGAGTGGCTCTGGGACTCCCTGGGTGGCTCAGTGGGTTTAGCCTCGGACTTCAGCTCAGGCCATGATCTCACAGTTTGTGGGTTCGATCCCCGTGTCGGGCTCTGTGCTGACAGCTCAGAGCCTGGAGCCTGCTTCGGATTCTATGTCTCATTCTCTCTCTGCCCCTCCCCCACTTGTTCTCTGTCTCTCTCTGTCTCTCAAAAATAAATAAATGCAAAAAAAAAAAAAAAAAGAATTAAAACAAAACAAATGAGTGGTTCTGGGTCAGTAGCAAACTATCGACCATTATCTTATGTATTTTAACTAGTTTCCTGGGATGTCATTTCTGATAGCTAATGAATTCGCACAAACAGCATGTCTCTTAGAGGTTTAGAGACTTGAAAAATCTAGAACTCATGCTACAATGGAACAGTTCCACGAACAGGCAGCCTTCTCAGAGAGTAAATAAATGTGTCTTTGTACTGTAAACAGCTCATCTCGGAGAGGCAGAAACACAGGAAAGAGAAAGAGAATTTTGGCAATCATATTTTTCAAACATTTTTCCTTTTAAGAATTTCTAGAAAAGGAGGCAAAAATGAGGAAATCCTTCCAAAAACCAGTACCACTTTGTAGTATTGAAATCACTTAAGTAGATACATATTTAATAGTGGAAAAACATACATCTTTCTTTGAGAAAGTAGTCTAAAAGCAGTAAGAATACAATTCACTGCTCATCATTAAAGCAAGTTTTGTCTACTGCAGTATTTCACGTAGCTGCTAGTTCATTCCATATTACACATTTCCCATTAGAATGTTTATTTAATTTTCTTGATTTACCCTCATCATTGTATAAAGATGTTCCAATCAATTTTAAATTAATAGGCTGCCTTCATTTCAAATATGCAGACTGCATTTTACTGACATATTGTGAACACTACAAAAGGCTGATTATCTTTGCTGGAGTACGCCAAGATCCTCCGATTTTTCAGCATTTTCTACCCTTGAGATTTAAAACTCAACTCTTTGGCCAAGAAAATCAAGGCAGCATAAACTACAACTATTAAGACTTAAGTTGCATTTAAAGTGTTTTAATTCCCCACAGCTTTCTATACAATTCAGAAATCATGTATATTTTTAAAGGTTACTAAATGTTCCTTAGAGGTGGGAATTTTATCCCCACAGCAATTTATATCAGTGAATAATCCTTAAAGTGTAAGTGAAATGATTGCCTTTAAAATGTGTCTATTAAGGGAGTCGGCATAGTCAGGAAAAAAAAATAACAGCATTTGGAGTCAGAAGGCTTGGATTTGATTACTCTGTTGAGTCTTTAACCTGTTTCCTTATCAGTAAAATGGGGCTAGTGGAAAGGCATAATTCAGAGGGGATGGTTGTGGTGGTGATACAGGGCATCACACAAGGGGCAGGTTATTTATTTTAAATTCTGATCAATGTTAATTAGGTAAATTATTTAAAACAAAAACACACAAAAATGGCTGTGATTAAAAAACAAAACCAAGAAAATAAGTATTCCTTTGAACCAAATATGCCATTAAATAGATCTTTCTGGGACTCTTAAAATGTAACTTAAAAATAAACATGTTTATAAAATAAACTTAAAAAGATCTGCAAGTTATGTAAATTGCCTCTGTCCTAATTGTTAAGTCTGCAGGTTCTGACATCCTTCCGCCTATATTCAAATCAGCCCCACCACTGACCAGCTGTGGACCTGGGACAACTTACACTTCTGAACATTAATGCTTACCCATGGAATAAAGGGGATGACACCAGCTTCGTAGTGCTGTTGTGACAGCTAACTTACAATGCTATGAAGATACCGCACAGAAAATGTGTATGTGAAGGATCAATAAATGTCTACAGTAATCTTCACAGCACGGTTGGTCCTGAACACTGTGTTGGCACATCCTCTGGTGTCTCTTCTTATAAGGGCACTAATCCCACCAATGAGGGCCCCACCCGCGTGACCTCAACTAACCGAATCACCTCCCAAAGGCCCATTACACTAGGGGGTTAGGACTTCCGCAGATGAATTTGGGCTCAGTGGGACCCAATTCAGGGTAAAGCAGCAACTGACAATGGATTGGTACTGAAAACGTGCAGTACAGGGCAGCTGTTTCCTAACCCTGACCAGCCAGAGCTAATTTACCTTTGTAAAAATAGGATAAACAGAAAAGAAGGGTTTAAACTACATTTCTGAGAACAAGGTGGGAGGAATAGACAAACATCTATGCGTCTTTTCTGGGGGAAGAGCTGCCTTCTACTTTTTCTTTGTGGGAAAGAGATGAGATGACGCTGGATAAATTTAAGGTAATGTTCATGTATTGTCATCATTCTTTTTAACGTAGTCATCATACTGCAGAGGCTATCTATCCTAAAATGATGAAAAAGTAATCACACTGTTGATTATGAACAATCTATATGAAATACAAAAAAATTAACCTTCTGAGAAATTATAACAATTTGTTATTGAAGACACGTATGCAAATTTTTCCACCTGTATTATTTTTTTTATATAGGCCGAACTTAGCAGGGATCTCTAATTATCAGAACAGTGGGATGGCTTAACAAGGGTGTTGCTGGCCCACAAAGGCAATTTGATTCTCAGCATGACTGCGAGAATGACAATTTACAACCTCCAGCAACACGTAACTAGGAGTATTAAGGTCTTATTAATTTATACAATGGAACGCACATCTCTCCTAGATCAGAACAACAGAAAAGGAACATCTTGAGGACACTTATATCAATACTACACTTATTATATGGTGCTGAATTTGGAATACAAACACCATGTTGGATTCTAACAGTTATGAGGCACTTGAGACATACCTGTGATCAAGGTATCTGTTATAATCATGCTGTTCAAACCAGAAAAGTATTTCACTTAAATAAGCAGCCTGAATTAAAAATGAAGTCACAAGGTAAATACCTGAGTTAAAAATGGTACTTGCTGCTTTATAGCCGGATAAATTTCATAGACAAAATGTTAACTGAAAGAAACCAGACATAAAAGAAAATACAATGTGCGATTCCATTTATATGAAGTTCAAGAACAGGCAAAACTAACCTTCGGGGATAGATGTCAGATGGCAGTTAATTTTGGTGGGGGTATTGATTGGGAGAGTACACGAGGGAGCCTTCAGGACTGTTAGAAATATTCTTCATCTTAATCCGAGTGGTGATAACAGGGATGTATGTATATAGAAAAACTCCTTGAGCTCTACACATAAGATATGTGCATTTCACTGCCTGTATGATATACCTCAATTAAAATGAAAAAAAAATAGATCTACAGTATAACTAATAAAAATGAATAATAGATCCATAGCACTAGAAGACTACCTAATAAATACACAATAGTGTTATCTTAGGTAAAACGAAATTTCCCACTGTAACTTGAGTAAGTTCCAAGCGTGCACCCACTTAGGATGTTTTAAAACCCATCTCCTTCCAGCACAGCATTACACACTTTACATTTCAATGTGGCTACAAGTCCTAATCCTCCTGCCACATAAGCCGGGCTATTGATAAAACAATTGCTGCCCCTGTAAAGACTTTTATTTGCTCTCATTGCCTATCAGCTTAATACAAAGAAGAAAATATACTTGAAAGGGATCAAGTTCTATAAACAAGACTAAATGATTATGGAGCAGGCATCTTTATAATTGTGTTTTTACCTTTTTTCCCCCCGAGTTGTTTCTCAAGGAGTACAGCTGAAATTGAACCATAAAGCTTAGCCTGACAGAAAGGCATTAGCTTACCCCACTAAACCACAAAGATAGGAGAGACAGTTATTTATGAAGAAACACTGTTTGCTATTATCCTTCTGAGATTCTACAAAAGGGCTAAATATTGATGCATTTCCAAGTCACCTTTCCCCCACTTCTTGTATTAACAAGCAGGCGTATGTTTTAGATGCTCCTAATTTGTCAAGATCAGGTGAGCAGAACTGTTGTACAGAGCACACTATTCTCATTCCTACAAGGGCTCTGTAACCCTGCAGGTTATTAATAATTCATGGGTCTTTCTTAGTTCACAACAGGGGCATTACTCAGAGGGCATCACTCTTATTGAAAGAAGTTAACGGCAATGGGCAGACAAACAACACACAAGTCAAACAAGAAGAAGTCCCCTATGAATCTGTGGACATTTAAGACTTGTTAAAGAGCTCCAATTACTATAGCTCCCCTATCCCTGACAAAAAAAAAAAAAAAAGTGCCCAGCATTCTTCACCTATATTTATACTGCCTGTTGGATTGAATCTACCATTTTTAGAATTATATAAGTTGTATTAACACCACAATTCTTTTAAAATCATTTCACTGTATGTTGGAATAGCCAATGCTACTGGGTGTGCTTATGTTCTCTGTTTATTGGATTAGTTTCTACAAACTCACCTTTTTGGCAAGAATATGACATCCACCATAACACTGGAACTTTGGGGGTTCCGAGTTATTTATTCACCAAGGAAATGCATGGAGGATCCCAATATCTTTATGATTGAAAACAAACAAGTCTCCGGGAAAAGGAACCATCTTTTATGGTCTTCCTCAATATGTTTAGTCCCCTGGGTAAAATGTAGACCCATACTCTATAAAATCCATCTAAAATAAAAGGAGTTATGGTCTCTGAAGCCTAAACGGAGAATCAGGCTAGAGTTTAAGACAGTAGAACATGGCAAACCCATGGCCTGTGACTGAATGTCCAGCTCGAAGTCATCTCAAAAACAAACAAACAAACAAACAAAAACAACAGAGAAAAATATTGCTATGCCTAACATGCATATGGGGTGTGGTCACGGACTTCAGACCCATGGCAAAAATCAGAAGACGACTCAGAATAGGATGTATTTCTTCCTCTACGTACAAGACATTCTTGCTGATTAAATCAGCATTTTCTTTTCTTAAAGATGCATTTGAGGAAATATTGATCTTATTTAGAATGTAATACAAATTAAGTTTCAAGAAAAGTGTGAGCTTTCTGAATATCAGTAAAAAGCAACCTTGCTCTAGCTAAAAATAATAATACCTGAAATTTACTGAGCACTTACTCTGTGCCAGATACCAATCAAAGCACTTTGCGTATAGTAACACATTTATACTGCTCACAACAACTCTAGGTACTATCATTTCCTCCATTTCACAGATAGGAAAACCAAGCAGACGCAGAATGGTTAAGTAATTTGAGCACAGACACACAGCCAGCGAATACTGAGGCTGTCATTCAAACTTAAGCCATCCCTCCGCAGAGTCCGCACTCCCACACCGATGCTCTGTGCCTCTCTACCAGTGTGCTCCACGGGAAAGCATCATCAAGGAAAAGAAGTGCCTTCTACTCATCAGCAAGATGGAATCAATTTGGGGTAGGACACCTTACATGGATTCTGTACAAAATAAATAGAAATTCACCTCCACGATCGCTACATAAATGACAAGCTGCTCAGCGATGAGCAGAGGAGTTCCAAGGACTGACAAAGAAAAGGTTTTAGACAAGCTGTGAGGACAATCCTTGGTAATAAAAAATAATGGATATCAGATCAAATTGGGAAAAAACTGATCCTACAACCATATTCTGTTTTCATCCTTTACGTGAAATTGACATCTTCGGAGTCTGTGGCTCCTTAAGTTTCTAACTACATCCAATCAGATGTTCATCTTTATTTCTTCTTTTACTAGTGAAATGCTCCAAGACAGACTAAGTATAGAAATCAAGGGATCTTTGAAAAACCCTTGTTTTGTTTTGTTTTATTGATAATTACAGGTTTTAAATTCTACTGATTTGATGGGTACAGAATAAAATTAAAAGACTTCTCTCTTGGCACTGAATGTTAAGCCTTCATACTGCCAGGAATAATTTTGGTCATGAAGGATACGATGAGCTGAAAAAGTGAATCTTCAGTAGCAATAGTGTAATCACTTACCTGGGGTATGTCCTTCCTCTTGACTTCTTTCAGAATAAACAGAACTTTACCAGAATCAAAGTGAGTGCATTATTTATTCTCCATATGTGATAAGCAATAGATTACAAGTAAGGAGTCTTTTCACAAATACACAAAAAGCTTCTTTCAGTAAAAGCCCTTACTATATCTAAAGATACAGTTATAAATGTAAAATGTACAGCTAGAGCATTCAATCAGGTAATTATAAAAGTATTTTTCTCAATTTACACACACTTAAAATAAATATGAAATACTGCAGCACCAAGTACTTCATTTTTCTCAGGAAATTAAAACTACATGTGACTATCTCATAATAGGGACTGCTATACAGCATGTTGCATAACAGATTAGTGCCAGAAAATGTCAACTTCTTGCATAATTTCAGGAGAATGTCCCAAAGAAAATAAAAAGTGTAGCCTCAAGATTTCAAGATCATAATTGTCAATATGATTAAATGCAGTGTTCCTCCAAACAGTTATCCTATTAGATAACCCAAGAAAAAAGGTTTTACAGTTAAAGAAGTTTGGATAACACTTGAAGAATCAAAAAATGCTTTATCTTATTAAAGGTTCTGAGAAGTCCTGCTTTAAAAAAAATAATAAAAAGTTAATTCTCTTAAACCCATGTTTCTCAAGCTCATTTGACCCATAGCCTTTATAACCTCATTATCAAACCATTAAAAGTTCTAGAAACTAGTGATTCACTGAATACATTTGGAGAAACACATTTAGTGTTTTCCACTTAATAAAGTACTTCTACATGCATTATTCTCATTTAAGTCTTAACTTAAAACAACTATTTACCAGGAAAAAAGTTCCGCCAAATTACCGACAAGAAATGAACCCCACCTATATCACTATCATCAATGCCACTGATAAGTAATGGGAAGGAAGGTAGCCCTATGTCCCTGAAGCAGCAGTACTCTTGGGTATCCTGACACGGGAAAGACAAATATGCCATGCAAAGACTTTGGACATTCCCCATTTTCTACTGCTATATCCCCTCCTTGCTGGGCTCTTAAGTACATAGGTAGCAGCATTTTCATGAAAGGCCACATGCACCTATACAAATACCAAAAATCTACTACTTTTCAGAGTTAGGTAAGTTACTGAGAGGGTTATGAATACCTACTCAGAGATTGTTGTGGCTGTTTCAATTTAAGCCATTCTCTTTGTCTGCTCCCGCTATAAACTGGAGATTAACAGATTCTATACAGAAATCACATTAATGGGGACTGACAGCTGTAGGGGAGACCTGTACAACCACTGTACTGGCAAATGTCAGGAGTGGGGATGGGAAGACTGGACACAGACACCGGGCAAACAGACAGACAGAGCTTACACATCTAAACCAGTAGCCTTCAGAGTTGTTTTTCTTCCTTTTTGTTTTTATCAGAAAACACAGTGAGAAGTATATTGTGCACCACAACACGAAAAACACATATACATTCTCAAGTATTTACGTGAAACTACAATTTCATGAAACCATATGGACCTTCCTAGATGAGTTCTTTCCTTGCTATTCTATTCCATTAAAAAAAACAAAACACAAAAAAAACAAGACATAACCTGCTGAATTAGTTTCTTGCACCACCATGAGCTCACTAGTCATACTTTGTACAGCTCTGATTCTGAAGGACTCAGAATACCCAGCAGCAGAGAAATCAGTAACACCCCCTAAGACAGAGACAAGCTGTCTTCTGGCTCCCATCGCCTGCTGCAAATGGTGCCTTCATCCAAGTGGGGTCACATGAAACCTCAGGAATCAGGGCAGTATCTACTGGCTCAGACCTAAAGACTGAACCCTCTCTGCAGGCAATCTCATCTGAATATGTTCCAGGAGCTTCCTTACCTCAGGACCAGTGCCACTTCCTGTGATTGTGGAGTTACATGTTGCACGACATGCAGGGGACAGTATATCCAGACACAAACATACTCTAGCGCATTGAAGACGGAAGAGGAAATCCAGGATTGGAAACTGTTCCAGAGAAGCATGTCCTCCCTCTCCTTTCTTCCACCCCACTCCTCCCCAACTCGTTTTCACTAACACATCAGGGACAGTCTCATTTATGTCCTACCTCTGCTTGTACCTGCCACCACAGGAAGCTCAGGATTCGGCTGACTCTTCATTCTCCAGGCTCTGATTCAGTGAGGTGAGGCTCGCTCTCACTCCATATTTCCTAACCCCCTTTCTGGTTTTTATTTTTCTCCACAATACTATCAGTAGCTACCATGTTGTATATTTTACTATCTGATCCTATAAGCTCTTTGAAGGAAGGGATTTGTCTTTGTTTCATTCACTTATATCGGTGCTTAGCACATTGCAGGCACAGAGTAAATATGTGTTGAAAGAGAAAGAGAGAGAGGTGGGAGAGAATAAGAGAGAGAGAGAGAGAGAGAGAGAGAGAGAGAGAGAGAGAAAGCAAAGGACGAAGAAGAAACAGAGAGAGCTAATGTACCATCTTGTACCATCTTCAATCCCCTTAAACTTGTACCACCTCGTCTGAGCACTAACCTGAACTCTATTTCTACAGAATCAGAACAGGCATTGGTTTCCCAGAAATCTCCAGAAGCCATGCTAACAATCCCTTAGCCAAGCTATAAGGCCCACCCTGCAGAGAACTACGGTTTCGGTTAAGTTTGGGAATTCCTTAACCTTGCCTCCTCCCCACTTCAGCGGATTATAATCCTGAATACAGCAGGATTATATTTCTATAAGAAATGTTTGTTGCTTACAAAACAGAAGCAGCCAAGCCAAGATGGAAAATGCAAAGGAAAACTGAAGAAAATGAGATAATGCCATGAAAAAGAGAAGAAACCTAATTTATGGAAATGGCATTCTTTTGGAATAAAATTACAAAATATTAGAGAAGGAAGAAACCTCAGACATGCTGTACATCGTCATTCCTCCTCACTTTACAAAACAGAAAACCGAGGCCTAGAGATTTACAAATAGCTAATAACACTGAAATGAGCACCTGTACAGACATTCTGAGGGATTCTTCCTCAAAGGCACCAGTGAGGGGCAATGAAAGTACTCGCTCTGTCATCATCTTGAGAAGATAAAGGTTGCTAAACGATGATGTTTGCTCTGCTCCTTGACGCTATCTTCCACTGCAACATCACTACAACCCCCTGCTCTGCCCCACCCCGATTCTGGCTTCAGGTAGAGAGCAGAGAAGGATCCAAGTGCTCAGCTTAGGAACCTGAGTGTCCAGTTATGGAGATTTTATTGTTACTGGTTTCCTGGTACCAGAAGTCCAGACCGAGTCTACAAACTCTATTGCATAGGCCCTTATACCTGGGACTCTGGTTCCAACTATAGTCTGAGCCATGAGCCATGTGCCTGTGTATCTCATTTCCCAGGTTTCTACCCCTTTATGATCACTGATCTTTGTTTTCAAGACCTCATCCAGACAGCCCAACATGGATTTCACTGCCCTGTGTGTTAGCATGGATGTGTGCTATGCTGTGTAACTTAGCAGACCTGGGGTGTCCGAATACCATATACTCCTAAATAAAGGACTGGTCCTTTACTTGCTCCTGGGACATAACCTCTAAGCTCTTGGAATATCTAAGTGTCGTTTAATACCTGAAGCCTTCAGACGCACCATACAGTTTATGCTAACAATGTGATTTATGGTAAACATTCATTTTTGTTCACCTGGGGCCTGGACCACACTATTAGTTTGACATCTGGAGGGCCTGGAGATCGAGTAACTAAGGTCAGCCATGCGGAAGGCCCCTGTCTACAAAATTCCTGGACACCAGGCTTACAACACTCCACACATGTCACACATCCTTGCTGGGAAAATTAAGCACCATCCACAAACCCCTCCCTGGGAGAAGACAAGTGGAAGCCTGCATATGGTGTCATCTGTACTCTGCCATATCTTCCTCTTACCTTTGTCCTTTTAATCTCTTTGTCACTGTAATAAACCATAACTGTGAGTATAACAGCTTTTCTGAGTTGCATGAGTACTTTAGGCAAATAATTAAAACTGAGGGTGGTCTTGGGGCACCTGGGTGGTTCAGTTAAGCATCCAACTCTTGTTTTTGGCTCAGGTTACGATCTCACAGTTCATGGGATCCAGTCAAGCATTGGACTCTGTGCTAGAGCCTGCTTGAGATTCTGTCTCTTCTTCTCCCTGCCCCTCCCCTGCTTGGCGCGCTCTCTCTCTCTCTCTCTCTCTCCCTCCCTCCCTCAAAATAAATAAATAAACTTAAAGGGTGGTCTTGGAGACTCCAGGCATGGACAAGACTCTCTTTCCCCACAATATCTGCATGTGCCTTGTTATCCAATTCCTCGGCCGTGCCCACTCTCTTAATTATAGGAACCAAGGTAAAATGAATGAATGAGACTGACCAAGGGCAAACTAGATCATTTTCAGCTTATTTACCTGATGACTATGTTTCAGGTAAGAGGTTGTGCCTCATAATTAAACCCTGTAAGATTTATGTGCCCACAGGTGGTGCCTAGAGCAGCCATCTTGCTTTTTTTTCCTGACCCATCTTGTCTCATTCATCGCCTTACAACATCTGCCACTACAGCTGCACCCTCAGTAGAGATAACGTGCTGATCCGTCCAAACATTCATCACAAAGGTGTAAGAATCAAGAAGGCACGTTGTCAGTTCCAATTTTGGGAAGGAAGGATACTGAGAGTTTATCTTCAGGGTTTCCTCTTAATATGGTTTTAGGTTGACATTGAGCAGCTCTACGAAGAGCTGTCCGAAACAGATGTGAGGGGTAGAGCAGCACTGGATGCAACTACCATCTCTCTGATGGTCTCTTCCCCAAATGTATTAAAGGGATTCAACTTGGAAAAGGAGAATTATCCAACCATTAGATTTCACTCCTCTATCACCAAAATATAAGATGCCAATAGCTGTTTTTGCTTCTAAGCAACTTTAGTTATTGACACACAGATCCCTCAAAATATTCAAAATCACCACCTGGGATCTCAGAACTCCTGGTGCCTAATAAAGTTGAACTGCAGCTGTTTTAAAAGAGCTGTTTGAAGAGGTGCACAGTGACTGAAAGAATCCAACAAGGAGCTGACACCAGGAATAAGTCAGACAATTCAAACTGCACATGGATTTTAATGATACACCTGTGGTACTGAATATACCCGCCACCTTTGCCCCCTCAAGAAAATGGGTCCGTTGACCTTGTGCAGCTCCAGGGATGAACACTCGAGAAACTTGGTGTTTGTGGATGTGGTAGTTCTGGGAGGCATTCCAGGCAATAGCTGTAATCAGTAGGTTAATCCTGACAGCTTCCCTCATTCTACATGCCAGAGATAAGGGTAATAATCATGGCAATCAGCAGAACAAGAGGCCTTCAGACACAGAACTAAAGAGGAAAAATAAGCATGCTTGATGCACGTGTTTCATGGTGGCCTTGGAAACCTGCCTATTTGTACAAGTGGCCCCTAGACACAAAATGAACAGATGGGTACTTCTGAGCTTCTGGAATCCCTGAAAGTTTCTCCAAATTAAATTCTATCACTCCTAAGAGAACTCACAGTCCTAGAAGAATTCAGTGCCCTGTGAATAACCTAAGAACACACTGAAAAATTGTATGTAAGTCAAATTAAGTAAAATTTTAACCTTTCATTGGTTAAAAAAAAAATCAGTATCTGGTATAGAATTATTTAACTTGATTTGAATTTAATTCCATTTAATAATACCTTTTTTTGAAATGTAATGATACATTACATGTTAAATGGTCTAAGATTTCCAAAATAGACCCAAAGCAGGTTTCATGTTAAATGTGAAGTTTTAATCCAAAAGGAATGTGCTTCATCTGGATTTTGTGTCAGGCCTACATTCATTTTTATAACTAACAAATAAAATTTAGTGCCATAATGATGAAGTTAATAAAGTTGTAGCCGGATCTGTCAGTATGCTTTCTGGCTCTAAAGCTTTGAACTCAAATGCTAGTAACTGTCAATATGCTCCTATCACGTCCACACCCAGCACCTGCACCACAAGTCAGTGTCATCAGCAGACAGAAATGAGAAGAAATTGAACATATTTTATGGCTGTTCTGCTTGAGGGAAGAAGAATAAGGTAAATCAATACTTCTTGTCATTTCCTGAAAATACTATATTCTCCAAGACATTTAGCCAGCATTTGCCCATTTAAGCAAGGACAAAAACATAAAAAGAAAGTTTTTAACTCAGAAAATTAGCACGTCAATATTTCTGGGTCACAGAAATTGAAGTCATATCAAGCATTACTTCAAAATCTAAGTTAAATACACTCTCAAGGTTGGTTGCTCTCAGTAGTGGTAACTATCATTAAGAAAACCTAAAATTTCTGGAATGAAGAGTCATATTTAACATCTTGTTATTGCTACTGAAATATTACTAAGTTTATAGCCCCATTTAAGAATGCCAGGACATGACTTTTTTTGTAAAATTAGATCTGCAAAAACATTCTATGTCTTACAGGGTATATTTTCCCCATTCATTGTTCCATCAATTCAACAGGAAATTTTTCACAAAATTCTACTTTACTGTTCAATATTATTTCTGACCTTTGGAAGTGGGTATGTCTCAGTTACCTAGCCACATCATATGTACATTTAAAGAGGACGATGTAGGGGTGCCTGCGCAGCTCAGTCGGTTAAGCCACCAACTTCAGCTTGGGTCATGATATTGTGTCCCACGTGGGGCTCGGTGCTGACAGCTCAGAGCCTGGAGCCTGCTTCAGATTCTGTGTCTCCCTCTCTCTTTGCTCCTCCTCTACTCACCCTCTGTCTCTGTCTCTGTCTCTGTCTCTCTCAAAAATAAACATTAAAGGGGCGCCTGGGTGGCGCAGTCGGTTAAGCATCCGACTTCAGCCAGGTCACGATCTCGAGGTCCGTGAGTTCGAGCCCCGCGTCGGGCTCTGGGCTGATGGCTCAGAGCCTGGAGCCTGTTTCCGATTCTGTGTCTCCCTCTCTCTCTGCCCCTCCCCCGTTCATGCTCTGTCTCTCTCTGTCCCAAAAATAAATAAACGTTGAAAAAAAAAAATTTAAAAAATAAACATTAAAAAAATTTTTTTTAAATAAAGAGGACAATGTAAAAGTTGAGTTCAGAGAGACCCCCAATGATTTTTCATAACTTAGGAAATTAATTCTGAACCTGAGAAAATTATAATTGGTCCTGGGCTGGAAAACATAAGTCATAACTGTATAAATTAAAGAGGCTCCAAGCAATACTTAGAAATATTACAAACATTATAGAAACATATGGTCGAAATGGAAGTACATGGAGTTTAGAGTTGGAGAAACTATAGTCCAATCTTGGCTAACCTCCCACTGACTCCTGCTCTTCAGCAGGTTTTTTTTTTTTAATGTTCATTTTTGAGAGAAAGAGAGCGTGAGTGGGGGAGGGGAACAGAGAGAGGGAGACACAGAATCTGAAGCAGGCCCCAGGCTCTGAGCTCTGAGCTGCAGCAGAGAGCCCAACGTGGGCCTGGAACCCAAGAACCAGGAGATCACAACCTGAGCTGAAGTCAGACACTCAACCAACTGAGCCACCCAGGTGCCGAGCAGTTTTTACCTCTCTGAGCCTAAGACTACTGTTTACACAATGGCAATATGCAGAATGCATGGCTGCTCTGAAGTTTAAATGAGCATCTACCTACGTGCAATGCCTGACACAAGGTGTTCAGTAAATGTCATTTTCTTTCTTTCTACAAAGAAATTGATTACAGAAAACACTTTGAAGAGAGAGGGGGATGGGAGATAAAGAGACTGGTAGAGAGCAATAATAAAATAAAATAATAAAATAAAATACAATAAAATAAAATAAAATAAATAATAAAATAAAATAATAAAATAAAATAAGATAAGATAAAATAAAATAAATACAGAAGATATCCCAGTAGCAATGATCTAAAGATTATGGAAATAAAAAAAAAAAAAGGTTTAGGAAAAAAAAAAAACATAATTAAAGAGCTAGATCATTAAAATGTTAGTTTTTGAGGCCAAGGAGTTCAATTCTAAATCCTAAGGCAGATGTGGCTCTGCAAACATGGGGGAAGGCCATGCCCATGAGAGAAAGAAGCAAGTTCAAGCCCTTTTTGGATTGTGGGTTTCCTTATGAAACTTGATTTAAAAGTTGGACTTTTTCCTATGCCCCTGACTAGACTTCAATGTCTGGGAATAGAAAAGCCATTTGGAAAAGCATCCATTTGTTTGTGGGGAAATTAGACAATGGATTCACTGAACTGTTTATTCAAATAATTTGTGATAGTAAGGACTTTAAAAAAGCCAATTTTAGGGGTGCCTGGGTGGCTCAGTTGGTTAAGTGTCCAACTTCGGCTCAGGTCATGATCTCACAGTTCATCGGTTTGAGCCCCACGTTGGGCTCTGGGCTGACAGTTCAAAGCCTGGAGCCTGCTTCAGATTCTGTGTCTCCCTCTCTCTCTGTCCCTCCCCCATTCACACTCTGTCTCTCTCTCTCTCAAAAATAACATTAAAATTTTTTTTAAATAAAAAAAAGCAAATTTAAGCAAATCCCTGAGATTACATTATTTCATCCATAAATATTTCAGAATGTATCTCAAAATGGTGAGGCCTCTTTTAAAATATACAAAAATACCATTAACACACTAAAAACTTAACAATATTTCCTTAATATCAAATTAGTATTCAAATATGTTCCACTGTCTCGTAATTTTTTTAACAGATTGTTCAATTCAGAATCCATATGTTTGCTTCCAAACAGTCTAGGTGTGGGGGACCGGGGCGGGAGTGGGGGGGTGGTGGAGCACTGACTAACGAGGTTAAAGTTGGGTGGGCAGCACGTGGGAGTTCATTACATTGTTCTCTCAACTTCCACATAACCTTCATGCTTTTGATAATAAAAATGTTTTATGTTTTCTATAAGAGAATATTAAACACAGAGAAACATCAACAACAGAAATAGAAAAATACAAGTAGTAGTGTTTCCTATGTATGCTACGGCAGCAAAAAGTTGGGAAGCATCTGTTCAAGCAATAGTTTAGGCTTTTGTTGAAGTTCAGTGCAAACCTACTTAGAAAATTGCAAAAGCTACTAAAGAAGGTTTTGAATCAATTTTACATATCTATTTTTAGTGATTGTTAGCAATTTGATAATCTCATTTCTTGAGGGAGGAGTGCTTGTTAAAAATGAAAATTCCCGGTCCCTTTTCATTTCTTCCACTATATACTGTCGGATGAATGATGTTCTTACATCACCACATAGGAAGAAGTAGATAGTTGAGGATGAGAAGTCATGAAGAACATGAGCCATGAAGAAGGTAGAGATGACACTTAGATACTTTCCTAAGCTGCTTTGCCCATTTTGGGGATCGGCAATCATAGGAACCCCCAGGGATTTGGCATGTATGTTTCAATCTACACATGTTAAGAAAAAGCCTGCTTTTTAAAGGATGCTTTTCCTCCTCCTTGCTTGAACATCCCAGCAGATGTGACGGTGGGTTCTAGAAGAGGATCAGCATATATAAAGCATCTGTAACTATGCCAAATCCTGCTGGTTGACTAGTTCCTATCTTTTTCCCCTTTCTTCTTGCTAATAGAACCCCAATAGCATCACTGGGGGGTGGCAGTGTGCCTAGATTTTTAAAGCCATATTTTCCAGCCAACGTTGGCCATGGGACACAGTCTGTATTACTGAGATATAAATGGAAGTCACTGATAGGCCGAGAGGAAAGTCCTTTTAAGGGGATAGTAAGCTGGTTCGCTACTTTTTGCTGCAAGTTCTTTGCTGCTCTTGGTCTTGCTGTCTATAATTCTACATGCTGGCTGGAGTTCAAGAACCATCACATGAGCATGAGAACTCCAGTCAAGCCCTAAAGATTGTAGGTACCAAAGCCAAAGGGCCTCACTTTTTTGACTCCCCTGGCAAGAAAGACTGAGTTTCTTCCCATGGACCCTATCCAACTACAGGTCCTGTACTTGGCTCTAGGCTAAAAGCTTCTGAGACTGGAGGGGGGCACCCGGGTGGCTCCGTCAGTTAAGCATCCATCTTCGGCTCAGGTCATGATCTCGTGGTTCATGGGTTTGAGCCCCGAGTCGGGCTCTGTGCTGACAGCTGGGAGCCTAGAGCTACTTCAGATTCTGTCTCTCTCTCTCTCTCTCTCTCTCTCTCTCTCTCTCTCTCTCTCCCCTCCCCCCCCCCCCACACTCGGTCTCTCTCAAAAATAAATAAACATTATTTTTTTTTAATTAAAAAAAAAAGCTTCTGAGACTGGAACCTATTTCTATAGCCTCCTATCTCCCCTCCTCCAAGCCAGTGCACACTAACCACCAGTCCTTCTGCTTCTCTTTACTCTTGGGTACTTCTGAGCAGTTGTTTTTGTATTATGCTCAGGTTTTTCTGGCTGTTTCCTCTTAGGGGGAAGGGAATTTCAGTAGAGTTTTAGTCCCTCATACTTGGAAGGAAGCAGAATGCCTTAAATTTTACTCCTACCTAAACCCAACCAACCTCTAGAATGTATACAATCTATAAGAGGTTTCTTGATCAGAGAGTGGTACTCATAAATCAGCCCCAGTGACGGAAGTTCAGAGATAATGGTACTTCAACGTTTTTTGAAGAGCTCTTCATTGTCCATTAAAAGAATTTTGTTAGCCATTCTGTAATTACTATTAAATTACTCCCATGAATGGTTTAGGATTATATAATGGTTGGTATTAGCTGTACATAACCACCAGAATAGAAACAAGGCTATAGGGGCCTTACATGTCAAATGTTTCAGATGATTATATGTATTATAACTCACCAGATTCATATCAACTACCAAGCAACAAGCAAAGTGTGGAGAATATATTGAAATATTCTTGCCTTTTTAGAATCTTACTGGAGGGGTGGGGGAAAAAGACCTACAATGAGGGAAAAAATCAATTGAAATCAATATATAATCAAATGTTGAAATATGGAGAAAAAAATATGTGCCAAAAATCTGCCACATTATGACAAAATATACAAGGTTAACAGTATATAACTGAATCAACTCTTTCTAGCTACTATGATGAAACCCTGACTAAATAACATCTAGTAAGTTGTGGAACATGATAAGTATATTCAGTACAAAGGAGATTACCAATAAGTTAGGCTTACTAGAGTAAAAGATGAATAAGAAAAATATTAATGTATACTCTTTTCTTTGCCTATATCTCCTCACATTTTACTTTCAAACGTCATATATGAAATAAAAGCTAATTTTAAGAATATAAATTACTCCGGGACACCTGGGTGACTTAGTCGTTAAGCATCCAACTTCGGCTCAGGTCACAATCTCACGGTTTTTGGGTTCGAGCCCTGCGTCGGGCACTGGGCTGACAGCTCAGACCCTGGAGCCTGCTTCGGATTCTGTGTCTCCCTCTCTCTCTCCCCCTCCCCCACTCATGCTCTGTCTCTCTTTCTCAAAAATAAATAAACATTAAAAAATTTAAAGAAAAAAGAATATAAATTCCTCCAATGTTTTAAGTCCGAGTGATTGGAAGAATGATAAAGTCATTAATAAAAATAAGTTGGAAGAAACTGATTTGAGAAGAAGAAAAAGAGATGACAAGCTATGTTTCAAGCAGGTTCGATTTGTAAAACCAGCAAACAATCGCAGTCGTGTCCACCATTTTGTGTCAGTACAGGCAAAATAGCAAATGCTTTGATGACAGAGACTTGACTATTCACATCAGAACTCCACCTGCTTCTTCATTTGGTGGTCTTCAGAAAGATTCTACAATTTGGCTTCCTTGATTGCAAAATTAGGATCACAACATCAAATTACAGGATTATATTTTGAGAATTAAGTGGCCTAATTCAAGTCAAATACAGAAAATAGTAGGTATCAAATGTTAATGCCATTCCCTTCCTTCCTTCTTCCTAGTCTTTTTGAAACCCACTGTAATTCTGTATGAGTCTCTACTTCAAACTAACCCATTTCCTAACCATCCTTCAACGCCATTCACTCCTATCAATCACACATCCTTTACTCCTCTTCTTTCCGTTCCTCTCAATTTTACAAATGCTTTACGTTCTTCAAGGTCCAACTCAAGATTCATCTTTTGATGAGTACACAATCACTCCAATCTGTACTGCTTTTTCCTTTGCTAAATGCTTCATGGCGCGCATTAGCTGCTAGTATTTATGTTGTATACTTATAACTTGTCTCTCCAACTAAACACAAGCTTCTAAACAGCAGAATATGAATGTAAAACTATTTTGGTTTGTAAAGACTGGGACCTGGCCCTCCTCAGAGATCCATACAAGCTTGCTGAATAAAGGAATCAGCGATGCTAACCATTAAAATCCAAGCACTAATATCAATTCAGATGTACCCAATAAAGTTAAACTTATAAAATGTCATTTTTATTTACTATCCATTGGTGACAAAGCAAAATCAAATATGATTATCATTGAAATGAACAAGAAAAGAGGTATTGGTTTAGCCGAAAAGGCAATGCTTAAAAGTCCCTAAGAAGGGACTTTTGTAAAAGACCTTATGCCACAATATTTACTTACCACTTGCACATGAAGACAAGAATTAAAAATGGAAATAAACTCTTATCAGAATCACAAATAAGAGATTCTTGATAGAATCACAAATAAGAGGGGCGCCTGGGTGGCGCAGTCGGTTAAGCGTCCGACTTCAGCCAGGTCACGATCTCGCGGTCCGTGAGTTCGAGCCCCGCGTCGGGCTCTGGGCTGATGGCTCAGAGCCTGGAGCCTGTTTCCGACTCTGTGTCTCCCTCTCTCTCTGCCCCTCCCCCGTTCATGCTCTGTCTCTCTCTGTCCCAAAAATAAATAAACGTTGAAAAAAAAAATTAAAAAAAAAAAAAAGAATCACAAATAAGAGATTTATGTAATTTAAAAGTTTTGTTTTTTTTTTTTTAATTTGAGATGTATTTTAGTCTTTTTTTAAGTAGGCTTCTCACCCAATGTCCAATGTGGGGTTTGAACTCAGGACCCTGAGATCAAGAGTTAGATACTCTACCAACTGAACCACTGAACCTGAACTGAACCTGAGATATATTTTTAAAAATTGACACTGGGTCAGCACTAGAATTAAGCCTACTCCAACCATAACTTACATAAACTAGTAATCTTTTAAATGTGACAAAAACCAATTAGTATATACAAAAGTCCAGCACACCTGTTTAATTGATCTAGGGTTGAAACAATGTAAAAAGACCGCCTGGAAAGTCACAGATCAACAAACAAGTCTTTTTTTTCTTTTTCTTTTTTTTAAGTTCAGTGCACAACGAGACTCAATATCAGTTCAAACATCAACATCAGTCAAGACTTTATCACTGGTATTTGGGGTTAGCAAAATTACAGCTGCTCTTGTTCTTCTTTATTTCCAGACAGAAACACACACACACACACACACACACACACACACACACACACACACACCAAGAATAAAACCAATAAGAAGCACATGACTATATGTGGGGAAGTGTTTCACTTATCAACAATATCCGTGTATCTTCTATTAAACAAGTGATAAAAACCACATTATAATGTCTTTGCAAAACTAAGTATTTTCCATAAACTGATGTGTCTTAAAATAGCTGAGCTGAAATTTTATACAATAACATTTATGCCTGCATATTAATGAACTTCGAACACTACACGTTTGGCAGAGTGTTGAAATCAATGTTTCCAAATATCTGCCATGATAGATTGATTCTCTGGTTATCTAAAATCATTCCTGTGCAAGTAACTTTATGTTGTGAAGCAACAAAATTCTTCTACTTAGAAAAAATTCATATTCTAGTTCCTCCATAGATGGTCATTGTAAGGAAGTATAAACAACTCTAATTCTAGGCTGACAATAAGCAGGGAGCAGATACACACAAAAGCTTCATTTAGACAAAATGACAAAGAAAACTACCATTTCCTGATTTTCTCCCTCAGTCCTCCCCACCCACCACCTTGATTCTGCAAATGGAAGAATAAATTAAAGCTCCTTTCTTCTACATCAACTCCTTTGTCCTCTCAAGGTTGCCTAATCATATTCATCTCTTAAAATGAAGTAAGAAACATTTCAAAAGCCGTATTCACATTAAATCAACTTTCTGATTCGTGCATTGCAGGAATAAAGCAGTGTAATCACATCTTAAATTGGTTTACAGCAGGCTGTCTACCTTATCCTAGTGCTCAGGACTGATGAAATGAATAGTTTTAAAATAGCACTTTTTGAAATGACTGAGAATTAATAGTGCATAATTATCTCAGTGTTGACAAGTGAGAGATGTTTAACTCCTTAAATGAGCTTTCCTAATGAATCAGTGTCAGAGAAAGGCTTCATTGCCTGTACATTGTTGATTGATATCCAAGGGGATTGATTTAACCATAAAGGCATGCTAAAAGCCAATTTTAAAAATCATTTATGTAAAAACGAAATGACCCAACTTTCACTTACTAACGCTTTACTTAAGATTTTATTGTAGGCTTCAACAGTATTCTACGTTTTGGACTACCAGGGAAACCTTATTCCACATCTTATCTGCCTACTAGGAACTAACTATTCAACCTTTCCATAGAGTTTCAGAAAAACAGACTGTAATATTAGGCTGCTGAGTGTCTAGAAGAAAAAAGGTAAATATTAAACTACTGAATTTGAAAAGCAGTACAGAGACTATGTTTCTGACCTTTATATTTGAGGATTCTTTTTAAATTTTTTTTAAAAATGTTTATTTTTGAGAGAGAGAGAGAGAGAGAGAGAGAGAGAGAGAGAGGCAGGCAGTGGGGCAGAGAGAGAGGGAGACAGAATCCAAAAGTAGGCTCCAGGCTCTGAGCTGTCAGTGCAGAGCCTGATGCGGGGCTCAAACCCACAAACCGTGAGATAATGACCTGAGCCCAAGTGGGAGGTTTAACCAATTGAGCCACCCAGACGCCCCTATATTTGAGGATTCTAATGAAAAACAACTATAATAAATCTCCATTTTTTAATAAAAAATTAATACACATAAAAAACTTATAAAAATGTTATCTTTACCACATTGAACTTTAACATTTTATATTCATACTTTGACCCTACTTCATGTGAACTCATAACTACAGTGTTCCATTCTGTGTCTTAAATCCTGTGGATAAAAACAAATTTATATTTCTAAACACCTGGGAAAGTGAAGCATTCAAGAGAAACATTCTCAGCAGCAGAGCTGTGCAGATGAACATAACACAGACCAGCTCGAATTCACTCTTTGTTTTTCTGTACCTTTCACATATGCCAACTGTCTAGCTTCAGGATGTGTCAGGCACTGCCCAAGAACTTTCTATGTTCTTAGGGGCACCTGAGGGGATCAGTCGGTTAAGTGTCCAACCCTTGATTTCAGCTCAGGTCACATTACGGTTCATGAGTTCAAGCCCTGCATAGGGCTCTGAGCTGCTTGGGATTCTCTCTCTCTCCCTCTCTCTGCCCATCTCCCACTTGCACGCTCGCTCTCTCTCTCTCTCTCTCTTAAAATAAATAAACTTTAAAAGAAGAAGAAGAAGAAGAAGAAGAAGAAGAAGAAGAAGAAGAACTTTCTATTTAATCCTCAAGACATCCAAAGAGGTAAAACAAACATTATCCCTGCTTTGCAGATGCTGGAGCTCACTGACCAGGGAGGCTCCTGTCCCAGGCACATAAATGGTAGTGGGTGGGGCCTGACCATGAACTAAGAGGACTGGGATGCAGAATGCAGGCACACTGTGGTGGCAAATGTTTTCTGGTTATTTTTCTGTCGGTAGAATGTGGAGGTGTTAGATCAAGTTCAGTCATCCCTTCATGGATTCATTACCCTCAAGAGTCAGTTTTATGCCAGCACTCTCGCAGAGGCTGGAATGCAATGGCTCACAGCGGATGTGGTCCTACTGTCTGGAGGCCACAGATAGCCCTGGGAGAAAGGGGGGTGCTGCTTTGTTACTAGGTGCCTTATTTAAGAGAGCCTGGGGGTGGATAAATTTGGGATGCAGATGCACCCCCCTGACCTAGTATCCTTTCCTTAGCATGGGGGCGGGGGGGGGGGGGCGGAATCTGAAGAGCTTCACCCTGAGACTGAAACAGTGAGAGCAGAGCGTGAAGACGCTCAGAACTAAGGTGCCCGCCCAAAATGGCAGGCGCTCCACCCAGGCACACGGGGCCCAGTGCCACCAGACACGGGGGGAGGGCAGCAGGCTATAACCAGAATGTCCACCCAGGGAGGTGCTCTGCAGAAACAAAGGGCCTTGACATTCCTTTAGGGAACCAAGGCCTCTGGACTGCATTCCTCCCCACGTACAACCCTGCCACTTTTCCCCTGGGTGCCTCGATGGAACACCAGGAATGAAGCTAGAACTTCACTAGTCCACTTCCCAGCTTCAGTCTTCCATCTGAGGTTTCCAATCACATAATTCAGACAACACGAAAACCTCAGACCGTTCTAGGCCCTTTAGTCATATTTAAACCAGGCATCAAAGCTCACTGGACTATTTTGCTAAGCTGACCCCTTAAAATGTTTTTAGGTAAAATGACTTCTGAGGTCCAAATGTGCAGAGTTAAACCTGACTTCTTAAACCATAATTGGCTAAGAAATTGCTGTCAATGTTATTTTATGAATATTCATGAATAAACATAAATGTGTACTAAATAGAAAAGAAAAGGTCGGACTTCCTCATCTGCATATAGGGATTATGAGAACTATTTCTTGAGAGTTATTAAATTAGTTACTGCATATGAACGAGCCTGATGGAATCTAGCGTCGGCAGGTGTTCAAAGATGGTCACATTTGAATTGTAAAGCAAAAGGAATTCATATTTTATTTATATTAAAAAGATGTACAAGAGAAATAGTACTTGCATTAACCAGCTTTAAACTCTCTCCGATAATTTTATTGCATTTACCAAGTACACAGAGATTCATATTGAAAAATAAAAAACATACTGAGAACCGCAGAGTTTCAAAGGTAAAAATGTACTTCACATATTACTTTGTAGGTAATGTTCCTTTTTTGCTTTCAATTTGTCATCTTTAGCACAGAAATGAAAATGTTAAAATATAAGACGTTTGTAAGAAGTTCTGGAAATTGGTCCTTCTAACTTTCTTAACGTCTGTGATGGTAGCCCTCCACGAGCCAGTCAGATGGCAGAAAAGCACTAGTGAGGCGCTTATAGTGGGGCATGGGGTGCATGTGGGGTACAGAAAGACCAGGAGGTAGGGTCATTTGCCAATTTAAACTGTCTTCTCCTCTGCTCAGCTCTTCAAGTGATGCCCCTGGAGATCTCCTTGCTCCCTCAAAAGTACACGATTTTAGACACAGCTGTTTGGCTATACCCCTTGCACTTGCAATTCTCTAGATTCACATCCCAGACTGCGGGCTCAGTCCAAATATTCGAATCCCCACTGCTGACATCAGAAGAGCCGTTAATCAAGTGGAAGCTGACGGCACTTCTTTTAGGAGACGTGTTCCCAGTATAAAATCTAGATATCCCATCTCTGAATTGACATATGGCGAGCACTATCAGGCCTTTAGGAGGCAAAGAGCTGGCCTTTTCAACTCTTTCCTCAAAATTAGGAGACTTGGAGAACAGCCTGTCAGTTGTGGAAAATCATCATCAAACACTGTGTGATGACTTGAAACCTGGTTCTAAAAAGAAAATTAAAACTTACAAAACACATTGAACAGTCTGTAACGTTTACAAGATTCTTATCTGCTCAGAGACACAGAAAGAATCAAATTATTCCCTTGGCCAGGGAAAATCCAGGTTCCCTTTTTCGGTGCTACTCTGTAACCCTCAGCCTGCCCTGTGGGAAGGTAATTATCAGGGCCAGAGGGATCATCCCTGCTGCTTGTCAGAAGGAAACGCAGGGAGCTAAATTAAGGTACTTAGAGGTAAGCTCACAGGTTGTGCAGGGCTTAGTGGTTCGACTCCTGCGGATTCTAGAGCCAAGCAGTAAATGCTCATGCTTATTCAGAGAGCAGGTACTGAAGGCAGCAGCCGAAACACAGCTTCTCAATCGTCCCCTCCAGTCCCTGCTAATCCGTGGGAGTCCCACAGCTAACAACCTCAAGCGATGGCCTTAAAATACGAGTTTTCATGTTATTTCATTGCAGTGTCCTTGTACCAAAAATGTCTTTATGATGTAGTTTCCAGTTTACCTGTATGCATATAAGGGAAAAAAAGACCACAGCAGGAAAGCTACTATTGTGAAAAAGAAGGACATAAAATCCAAGCAATGAATTAAAGAGGCAAATGAAGGAACTCTTTTCCTTTATTAGAAATAGAAGAAACAGATTGAGCTCATCTCCCGAGGGCCAGCAGCCGCCCCGCGTGGAACTCAGCCAGCTCTAGTCACAAAGCTCACTTAGGAGTTCTGCTCTGTGAAAAGAGAAGCCAGATGGGCTGTTTACTTTCAACAAGATAATTCTGGAGGAAATTGTTATAAGTCACAGAAACTTTTTAGCTTCATCTGCTATTTTAGCCTCTAAGCTGATGCAGAAGGCGGGGGGCAGGGTGCTATCAGGAAGGAGAGGAGAGCCATGGGAAGAGAACAGAGGAAATTAAGGAAAGTCTGGCCCAAAGCTTGGGCAGCAGGGTCTGTTGTCCAAGAGCAGAAGCCTCGAGGCCTCCCCGCCTGGACTGTACCCTCGCTCCGCCAGCCACTCCCATAACCATGGACAAGTGAGCTGATACCTCGGAGCTTCTGTATCCTCCCAGTACCACGGGGACCATACAGCGTCACGGAAGGTTGGGAAGATTATATGGCGTGATGTGGGTACAGCGCTTAAAACACAACACACAACATGAGCTCCCAATAAACACTTGGCACTATTTTTACCTGCATAAGTTTCTCTTCTATTTGCAAAATGAAAAGAGAATCCATCACTCGTACACATACACAACTAAATCCTCAAAAGTACAGCAAGAACTAAATGTTATATTAATCTACTGATCATACTTGGTGGAATTTATATGCGTGGAAACAAGTTACTTTACTTTGCTGTCACAGAGAAAAGTAATCCAGAAAATTTTATCCTTGGATCAAGAATTTCAAAGAGATTTTTCTACATAAAATTATTTCAAGAAAAACAGCTAGGCAATTGTACTAAGAAGTTCATTTCCCAGAAGCTTCCGATGAACATAAAAAATGCTTCCTAACTAGGAAAGCAAACTTTTCCCTATCCAGGTATAAATAATGACTATCAGGACAAAAGTCAAGATAATCCTTATACGCATATACGACGGAAAAGGCATCTAGCAGCCTCATTCTTAGGATATGCAACATAGAAATATATTACTTATTAAACAAAACTAAAAGAATTCCAGTTAAGTTATGGGATCATTAGGTACCCAACTTAACCTACTTTTCTTTGTTTACACCTATAATATCATTCAATGACAACTGATGATTCTAAGAGAATATAAGACACTCTCTGAACAAGGCAATATACAATAATGTTCAGTCCACGTGTTTACCATGTCAAGAGAAAGGAATACATTTCTAGAAAGATTATTCCACATGAAGTACTAAAATAAAAAATATTTCAGTTTTGCCTGGTTCTCTCTGAATTTATTTTGAGAAAAATCACAAATAGTTGATTTCACTGCCACGTAAAGTAACGAGCATCACAATTTTTTTTTGTCATACATTCTCTTCCTGAAAGGGAGGATATCCCAAAGAAAGAATCAATTTAATTTTCAAAATGTATTTATGGGTTCAGATAGGACAAACACAAAAGCAAAGTATATTTAAAAACTAGAAACTCTAAAAAAATATATTACTATATTTAATTTTTTTACATTCTTGGTGACTCCACCCAGCTGTGCCCTAAGAAAACTGAATAAGTCTTTATGGTATGAACACTTGAGAAAGGATACACACACACACACACACACTAGAAACCTACAAGTTTTATGCCCTAATTACGACCGGAAAACAAACCGAAAAGAGTCTGCAAGGAAAGATAAAAAAAGTGGAAATCATATCTTTAATTATCCTTTGTAAAGTTAATATAAAATAAACCGTCCCTAAGTACTAGAGAAAAGCAAATAACAAAGCAAGACAATTTTACATTTCAATAAACTGGAAATGGGCAGGAGAGGTGATTTCCTTAGAAACAACCAAATAGGACTTTATGACATTGTCTAAACAGTGATGAAACATTAAATGAAATATGAAATTGTCATCTTTCTACACTCAGAAGCTCCCCAACTTTGAAAATAGCTATTATTTCATTAACCCAAAAGCCAAAACCCTAATGGCCTTTGCCATGGGTCCGACCCCATTCTGGGCAGCTTCGGAACTAACAATGCCTGTCTGTTCTGATACAGCATGAAGGAGAAGCTAAAAAGAGCTAAGCCTTGCTGGGAGAGCAGGCTGCCCCAGGCCTCTTACATCCTACATATCCTATAGAGCACGCCAAGACTACAAGGGCCTGACTGCTTTTTCACCTGGGCCATTTCTCACTCAGAATTGCTTTTGCAGATAAGAGATAAGGCAGCCTCTCCTCCTAGACAAAGCAGGCTTGATTGCTGCTTGCTTATGGCAGTGACTTCCCCCAGCTCAAAGATTCTCAGTTGCAATGCAAACTCACTGCGTATACAGCCATCATCTGGACCATGGGATTCAGGAGCAAGGCAACTGATACCAACATGCTGATACTCATGCTGCTGGTTTTACCTTAGTATTCCCATCCTGTGTCTCTGACCCAGAAGTCTTATTTCTGGGCCAGCAACCATGAAATAGTACTCGCTAAATTAATAGTTTGTCAGTAGGGTGACATCAAGTCCCAGACCAGATAGTTGGGGCAAAGGGAGGAATACTGACAGAAACATAGCTTTCTGAAAGAAAGAAAAGGGCTCATAAGTTGGGTTTGGGGATATGAAAAAGCTCACCAGAATCTACAAGTGAATGCTCTCATCAAAGGGAGGGATAAGGGGGGGAATAAGGATCCCCACTGTCCTGCCCATTAATGGGCCTGAAAGAAGGCAGGATTGAGACAAGCTATAGCAATGGTACCTTGGTTGTTGCTCATTCATTCACCTGTACCCAGGGGAGGAAGGGAGGTCATTGTGACCGTGGGACAGCTAGGCCTTCAGCCTAGGAGAAAGGCAGTATATGTGTGGGTGCTGAGTCAAAGATTTTTCAATGCTGTACAATGGTGTCTGTAATGATGACCTCGTTACTCATGGTCTTTGGGAGGATCAACAACATTAGAAGTTCTTTTTGTTGAGCACTAACTGGGCAGCTGCTTGGAACCAAAAGCAAGTGTGCCTTGTTTATTGACATGAAAGAGTTGTCTCCCTCTCCATTACCTGATGCTTGCCTTCCGCTCTACTCTGACTTTAGGTGCTTTAAGGAGAAAGATGATTAGGGTGGGCCCAAGGTCTCTCTGTCCCCAAAAGGTACTGAAAGCCATACACACTGGTCCTAGTAGATGGGGAAGAAAAGGACCCAAAGTTTATGGCTCTGTTGGATACAGGAACCCAAGTTCCACCCTACCTATTCCCATGGACAGAAGGGCACTGAATCCAGCTGTTGGGGTTTGGTGCTTTTCAGTCGAGAAAGGAGGCTGAGATAATCTTGTGAAAAGAACCTCTGGGCTAATTCAGTGTGCTGTTGTGGTGGTTTCCATCTCTGACTGTATAATCAGAATTGATGTGTTACACATCTGCACTTCACAGTTCCCATGTCAGAAGGGGTTTTCATGTTCAGGAACTGTTGCCCACAGAGAGGTCATTTCCTGGTCATCGCCTTCTCAATGGAACCACAAAGTCCATCCTTTTACTTTTTTTGAAACAAGTAGCTACTAACACTACTAAAGCTCTTGTGAAAAATGAACACCCAACGTTCTCACTGTCCTTTGGTCTCCCTGGACTCAACAACTAGTGAGATGGGAATAACAGGCCTTGCTAGTCAAACAGAAATGGTATATTCAAGAGTAGAGCTGGTCTAGCCCTAACACCATCTCATCTTCACATTACAAAAAAAAAAAAAGGCAGCTTCTCCTTTGGAGAAAACTAGATTTTCCGTTCCACCACCTGAAACACAGCTGCTGGTCCAACAGGGCTCACAAAGGTTGCTTTCAAGTTCACTGACAGGCCAAGTTCACTGATGGCTTGGCTAAGTTAAAAAGTGCATGGTTCCTCTAAGCAGCAGCTATCCAGCCCCAATGACAGGCCTGGAAGACCAGCTGTAGTAAGGACCAGTCACCAGTCACACAATAGTCTTCATGAAAAGTTGTCACTGTTGTCTTAGACAATGCACCTGAGGACCAGGAATTTTATATTTTTACAGACTCTTGGGCAACCGCCAATGGCCTAGATACCTGTCTTGTCTACAAACTGAAAAACTATAGACTGGCAGATTAATGAACCTCTCTATGTAGAAGCACACACTGTAGAAATAAATTGTGGCTGCTGACCAGTCTGGGTCACTGATGTAGACGTTCAGGGTAAGGGTCTGTTCTCTCGTGAGACCCACTGGGATCAAGCTGTTGTCCAAGCCCGTGCTGCCCAGATCATTGCCATCACTACTGGGACCCATCGTTATACTAGAGATGGCAGCATATCCACCATCATGGATGAGAACAAAGCGAAGGTATTTCTGATGCAGAAGCTATGAGTGCAGATCAGACTTGTGACTGCTTCCACAAGTTGGCCCATTTGTCTCGCAGAGAAGGAGGCCGTGTTTGCCATGTCCACTCCCAGCAAAGTGACTACATCAAACCTTTGTCTCCCATTTTAGGATAATCCTAATGCTTTACCATTGTCAATAGCTGGGATTTTGGTTTGTTTGTTTGTTTTTCGTTTACTGTCTAATCAGCTGACTTTGGTCATACCACTGTGGCTCTTGAAACTAAATGGCGTCATGTTCTTGGCTTTGCCATACTATCTTTAGTCTGACAGTGGTATGTCTTTTGCCATAAAGACCACCCAGTGGTGAGGCCAGTAGTCAAAGTGATCAATAGACATTTCATGACCTTTATCATCCTCAAGTTCCTGTCATTACTTAGAGGTAAAATGGACTTTAAAAATCAATTCAAAAAGATTTCTGATTCTACCTGTCTCACCTCCTGATCTACCCACCTTAATAAAGTAGTTTGGTCACTAGATGTAGCCATCCCCAGAAAGGGTAAGGACTTACATGGACTTATGGTGAAAAACTGAGATTTCTCCATGACCGTTCCTGGGCATGATGCATTTTTCTTTCCCCTAACAGGAACCCCAGGCCAGGATAACTGATATGCCCTCTAAGTGGAAGCCCAATCAAAAGGGGTCCTAGAGGATTCAAATATAAATTTGGTTCAGCCACTGGATATCTGTGTTGGAGTGACATTGGTCCTAGATCATGGAGATAATGACCATGTGGGTTACTGAGTTGAGTACACGGCTCACCAAGTATCTCCACAAGGGGCAAAGTGGTGGGTGTGGAGAGTCTCTGTAAATTGTATAAATATGCCCTTATCCCATCTGCATTTAACAAAAGGACTGGAGGAAAGATGACGTTAAAGATAAAGTTATAGCTACTGGAAAGGGACATAACCAATCCCATGGCTGTGGAGGAACAGCAACAAATTTGGCAACCAGGAGGGATCACGTCAAATCCCAAGAGGTTCAAGTGGGTGTGATTAATACTCTCTTAATCCTCTATATCCAGTGCATCAATCTGGCAAAACAGTCATATGATCCACATGAGTCAAGCAGCAGTGGTGACTGGCAATCTGACTCACTAACACACTTCTAAGCCTGTCATTCCCATCCATGGGCTACAAAGACAGAAAATGTCACATGGATATGGCTGTTCCTGAACTGTTCTGCTGTGCCCAATGACATCAACAGCAGCTCCAAAACACAGCCCTCCTCTCATACCTGTGCAAACTCCCAGACTGGCACAATCTTGTTTCAAACTGATGGATACAAATCCATAAGCTTGTCCGGATTCCAAGGCAGCCTTAGGTGGTGGCATGCATGGCAATCAAGGCTGCAGCTACTCAGAATACTGTGTATGTGGCTTAGTGAAACCAGTGGAACAGTGATCCAAATCCCAGGTAGCAGCAAATTTCAAACTAGAGTGACCTGTGCTCTCTCTGTGGGAGAGAGTGGAGTATGCAACAGCTCTCCACTGGGCATGAGGGTTACTTTCTTGACCATCTATTGCCCCTGTTATTATTATTGGCAATGTTTTTCCAAACTTCCTTGTATGGGTCATAATAAATAATAGATTCGATAATAATTAAGCCCTACTGGTCTCCCCTTGGGATCTAGTCACATTAGGCTGAGTCAGAGACACTGACAGAGTGGGGACAGATGGAGGTAGGGTCGATATTGCAAGTTGGCTTCATCCTGCCACTGGGGATCCTATTGATCACAGCTTGAATTAAATGCTATATGAGACAAGTTGAATAGATTTGGTCCAAGTCTCTGTTGGTCCAATTCATCAGAGTGACCAAGGCGTGGCATACTCATATGAAAATTCATCACAAAACAGTGTATTAAAACTGCTGGGTATTGGAAGAGAGTTTTCTTCGGACTCACACTCCCCTATGTGTCTTGCTAAGTGGACCCATGTATGGTCTCAATTTCTCTTTTTACCTGGGCCATTTCTCAGGGTTGCTTACGCATCCAATAACCTTAAGAAATAAGGTAATGTTTACCCTCAAGGAAAAGATTTGCTTACTGCTTGCTATAAAAGTGGCAGATGCTTCAAGCTCAATAAATGGTCCTCATCTGCAATGCAAACCCACTGTATGCATGGCATCCATATGGGCCAAAGCACAGCACACTCACGGGATTTGGAGGCAAAGGAAATTGGTGTAAATATGAAAACACTTAAGCAATTTGCTGTGTCGTGAGTAATAAAAGTCCTTCTTCTCTGACCCGTGAGTCTTGTGTCTTCTGACAGCATCCATGATACATTAGCAGGCTAGTTATTAATTTGCAAGTAGACTAAAAATCAACTCCCAGACCCAGTAAGCTCATCCCTGGCTTGAACCACCTATGATATCTGATATAAAGCCCAGTTCAGGCAACCATTTCCATAGTTAATGCTCAAATATAAACCGACATAGGTGTCCTAAAGTTGAAGCTACTCATCCTAGACTGTCTGATGAAAGCAAGAGAAAATCATTAATGTATGAAGGTAAAACGGGGATCACTTCCTTATCTCCGAGAACCTAAAACTATGGATTCTCCTACAGGGCCTCCACATAAAACTGAAATTCTTCCCTGCAGTTCCAGTTTCCCCAGCACAAAGTCCCTACGAAGGGGAACTGGTACTACCATTGTACTACATGATAATGTGGAGAGGAGACACTGAGTATATGAGATATCATTACACTCTAGTTGAGGCAAAAGAGTGATTAGAGATACACCCTGGACAGGAAGGGAATGAATATGGAGTGTTACTAGCCATGGACAATGTATTTTAATTCCAAGCCTGATTTTCAAAAGTGCCATTAGTTGATCGATCCATCCACCAATCGATCAACCAAACAAACAATAACCCTACCCTCTTGGGTGCAGAAAAATAGCAAAAAGACCATTGTTTAGAACATTAGGTTTCTGCCAAAGGGGAGGAAAAGCAGGAAAGTACGCACGATTCAGGGAATAAAAACAGTTAAGAAAGGTAATTTTATTTTCCATTGTCAAAACTCCCACAAATGTGAAGCATTTAGGATTCAAAATTCACCTTCAGAAATTTAATAAACAGACCCAAATGTCACAGAACAATTTGTGCACGATTACTGCAAAAGATCGGTCTATTGGCTATTAGTCACTGCTAAAAGCAAACTAAAACAAAGAACTTGAGAAAGAGGATGAAATAACAATTCAGAAGCAGAATTATAAATGTCAGCACCAGATTCCCTCAGAGTTATATCCAGACTTCAGGCGAAGTAGCAAATGTGACCAGTAAACATTCCAGATTTACTGCTTTGTAATGTATAGGATTACAACAAACTGTGCTAAAAATTAGGAAAATCCACAAGCTGAGAAAGTAATTTCATATTCACTTGTCTCCATAATTCATTAAAAATAAAAATAAATGGTTTTTGAGAACAACCACAGACATGAATTTGATGGATGACCATTTCTCCGCCCCTGTGAGCCATGAGGAAAAGGTAGATATGTTTATTCATAATGCTCTGTGTCCTCATGGATAAGTGATGCTGCCAGGGTTTCCTGTTATTCAATTATGTGCAGGCAGAATAAATGCCTGATGTGGAGACTGCTGGGGTTGTGCTTGCTCACTGCAGAGAGACACAAATACTTCAAAACGCTCCATAATTAAAAAAAAAAAAGGTTAAATTTTAAACCTGTCTTATAAATAACATGAAAGAACACCTTTAGAACAATTATGAAAAAAAAAAAATCCACCTCCAAGTCTTTGTTTCAGAGCTAGGACCTTTGTATCCTCTAGGGTCTTTGTATAGCAGGGCTGGGGGGGGGTGGGGGGGGGGGGGGGTGCGGACTCCAGACAGAAAACTGTATGGATGACATCAGAGCAGGTCAAACACTAAGAGCATGAAAACAAATCTATTTTTCCCATTTAAAGAGAATCCCTCAGAATAATTAAAATGAATTCCTACCCAAATTAAATTGCCTTGAAGTTGTCTGAGCAAGGCTTTAGGCATTATAAACTCTCCTTGACTTTGGCCTGCCAGGTTTCCTCAATCAATCATGCAGGAGCCTAAAATTAAATTGAAATGATTAGATCAAGGAAAATCAAATTTTTTGACATTTAGTTTCAGTAATGTGATTATGAAGCTTTTAGTGATATTGTAATTACTTTGAAGCTTTGAGCATATGTTTCTACTGAGAGTATTCCATGGAGAAAAGCTGCATTAGGGAAACAAGTAAACACAGACCCCAGTGAAGCACTGGGGTCCGTGTTTGTTGTAAAATTAAAAGCTATCGGTGGAAAAGAAACAATGCATCCATGTGATTTACACTCTAAAACATCCTGCAGAGAGTAACCACTTTAAAATCCCAGCTAATTCCAGAATTAAAATAACAGAATGGCTTCCCTCCAAGAGCAGCATCAGAGAAGCAATAAGGAGAAATAACAGTAAAGACAAAGAAAGAAAGAACGAAAGAACGAAAGAAAGAAAGAAAGAAAGAAAACAGGTTATCATTCTGTACTAGCTCCAGTTTTTGCCCAGGAAAATGGGACTAAGATCTCTCCAAAATTAATAAATCTCTTCTCAGAATATGAAACATTTTAATATACAGTACTTTGTCTATGCCAAAATCAAACCATATAATGACTATGTTTTTCTATTCTTTCACCCATTTCAACACTTACTGGGATTATGCTGGTTTAGGGGTTACAAAGCTAAATAAAATGAGGCCCCACCCCCCAGGCAAATATCTGTACAGAGTGGATTCTTCAAAGGAGGTACATCAACCTCTCAGCGACAGACAGGACAGATTAGAGAAGACAAAAGGAGAGAAGAGACAATGGTCTCCTCTCCTTTGATTCACACTTCCACTTACTCAACAATTATTTATTAAGTACAAGCATATTCCTTCCCGGAGAATGAAACAGATAGGTAAACACACAACATGAAGATGAAATGAGCTTAGATCTTTAATCTTTAGCAGGAAAATCATCCCATCAAAATAATCTGAAATACACGCACCTGTTGAAGAAGGATTTGCTCACTCTGATTATCAAAGCCTGCCTAATTGTCCTAACAGCTTAAAGATCCTAAGTAGGAAGCAGTGCAAAGGACTTGGTATTTACCTTAGGTAGGACCAGTTTTATTTTTTTATTTGAATTCTCTTCTTACTCAGCCACAGACACCATCACTTCCTAGTGTCTTTAGAAGAGCCCTAATTCATCAAGTTTTGTGCACTGAAAACTGACCACTACCGGCTGTCAAATTTGGTTCCCCGCCCCAAAGGGTCTTGGAATCTGACACAGAGTGTCCATTTGTTGCAGATGTGAAGCTCTTCATTAAATCGGAATAGACCAGATTAGTACTGTCGTAACTGCTGTGACCCAAAAGTGGCCCGCTGCCAAAGTTATCCTTCTGAAACTAAATCTGACCATCCCCCTACCTAGCAATTAGACCAAGTGGCTCCTCAGGACCAGCCTAGCAAAACCTGAACTCTGCAGCACAGGACAGAAAGGTGTCCTGAGCAGGCCCCTATCCCTCTTCACCTGACCCCTCCTCCCTTCCTTCTCTGAGCTCCCATCCACTACTCCCTGTCCTCAGCACAGCCTCCGCATTCAAACCCTCACATCTTGCTCCCTTAGGAATGCACTCTCTTTATTTGCCTGCTCGGGAGACCACTCATCCCCACAGGTCCAGCTCAAAAGCTCTTCTCTGAAGGTTCCCCTGGACAAGTCAACACATTTCCATTAGAGCTTCTCTTACTGCTGATCACCATGTTGCAGGTTTTCACAACACCTTCACCGAAGCGTGACTTCCTCCTTCGGATACGCAGACTTGCCACGTGTATCCGTCCATTCCCTACAACACGAGGTCCCAATAAATGTTTGTTGAATTTAACGTTTATTTTCTTACTTCCTTTCTTTCCAATCCAAATAAACTTTTTTTCTTACAAATCTATTTCTACATCTATTTTAAAAATGTGTCCCATATTTCCCTTAGAGTTTCTCCTAATGTACAATGTGTAATTGAGTAACTTCCAAATATTTCAGCTAAAACTGCCTCATGAAACCAAATTCTATACTGACATATTGATTAAAAAATGAAGCAAATCAAGCTCCATAATTTCATTCTTTTTATCCTTCGTAACTTTACTAGAATTTACTTAAAACTTCTAACTGTGCGGGCACCCGGGTGGCTCAGTCAATTAAGCATCTGACTTCAGCGCAGGTCACAGTCTCACAGTTTGTGACTTCGAGCCCCACATCGGGTTCTCTGCTGGTCAGCACAGAGCCCACTTCGGATCCTTTGTCTTTCTCTCTCAAAAAATAACAAGCAGTAAAAATTTTAAAAATTATTTTAAAAAACAAATAAATAAAACTTCTGTGTAATTTTCAACCAAGCCAGGTTAGTTATTATTTAGGAAGGGCAGGGCAATGTTCAATCATTGCACAGGAGCATTCGGTGTCTGACATTCATAGTGAAATGGCAAATAAGAAATAAAAATGTACAGTAAATGGGCATTTGCTCCTGCTTTGCCTGATCATGTGTTGTTGTGTGAAGTCATATTTCCTGTCAACAGCATAACAAAGCTTCCCCTGCTCTACAGGATACAAATGAGCGCCTGGTACAGCAAATAACCCAGCTGTAATTCACTGTTTCAGTCCTGGAGTGTAGCCACATGTTCTTTTGCCACCTGAGAAAACTACCTTGAAAAGTGAGTTATGTCCTTGGCCAGCCTCATCAACTAGTCCACAAAATAAATATTAGATTCCTCACGTGTGACATTACTACGCTGCCTCTAAATGACCTCAGAAAGGCAAAATCAAGTAGTATCACTGTCAACCCAACGCCCTCTATCTGCTTTCCTTAGTTCATAATAAGACACTTCAAAACCAGCTGTCAAATGGAGAAAGCCTTAATGGTAATGGTGGTAGCTGAAAAGCATCGCCTCAAGATGGCCAAGTCCTAGTCCCCGAAACCCGGGAATGTGACTGTGTGGCCAAATGGACTTTGCAGATGCAATTAAATTACGCATCCTGAGAGTGTAAGGATCTTGGGAATGTAATCACGGGTGTCCTTATGAGAGGGAGGCAGAGGAGATCTGACCACAGAGAAGGAGACGTGATGTGGCTGCAGAAAGCGAGACTGGAGTGAGGCAGCCAGGAGCCAGGAAGGAGCCTGCAGAAGTCCAAGAGGAATCTTTGCCAGGGTTGTGGGAGGCTGTTCTGCTAACGCCTGACTTCAGCCCCTTGAAACTCAGGTTGGATTTGCGCCCTCCAGAACCGTAAGAGAATAAATCCGCGTTGTTTTAAGCCACCAAACGTGTGATAATTTGCTACAGCAGCAAACAGGAAACTAATACAATGACTGAGTCATGCCTCAAAAGTGTATAGAAAGTAGCGAAATGATGGTGCTAATCTCTGTCTTCCAGAAAACACTACTTCTATGATCAGAACATGAGATTACTGAATGCTATGACTAGTGACTTATCTGACATAATTTGTCACAGAAATACAATCAGTTCTACATATATTACAATGGTGATGCATCTGTCTAACCCTTACCACTGTGTTTATAACATTTATTGCCTTTCTGTATTTGCAGTATATTATAAGCTTAATGTTGACCATCTGAAAAACACAGAAAACTACTATGCAAAAGAGTACCACAAATCCAAAGATAATAATTTGGGGGGATACTTTCTGAAATTGTTACATATAGAATGCTATCTAGTTTTCAGTTATGGTAACTAAGCTCTTACATTATTTTTTTTAATCTTTCTGAACTATTAAAGAATTCACATATACTCATCAGGCTTAGGTCATAATGTAATATTCTAATCATCATTGTTGTTGCTTGAAGACAAAAAAAAAGTCATATCACCTTCAGAAATCTGACCTCAAATGGCATCACCTATTAATCTCTGAGCAACTTTACCAGCATAACTTGTATTCTGTTGGCCATAAAATGATAAAATCCAGACAGGATTTTTAATCAATTTATACAGAAAGAATTGTGACAATAGTGACTGGACCCAACAGAAAAGTTCCTCATATGTTAGGTTCCAAATAAAAATTATTCCATAATCCCCCCCCCAAAAAAAGTAAAACTATAAAATGTGTGGCAGTGTTGCAGTGTCCAGAAGCAGCCAGGGTATAAAGGCGAGCACATACACCTGGCATGAGATCATCAGACACCGAGAATAAGACTGTTTGGTGAATTCTTTGGAATCAAGCCGATGAAAAAACACCAATACATTTGACAGAAACTCTGCATGTAGTGAGAAACTGCAGGTGCCACACACATACCTAAAAATGGACAGTGAAGAAAAAGAAAGCTCCAGAGAGGACCACAGCACAGGAAGAAATCCAAAGGCTGGGCATCTCACCAATTCCTAACTGTAGAGTGGGAAGCAAGTATCAGATCTCCACCACATATTCCTGTTTGTATCCAATAAGTACGTCTAAATTGCACAGTAAAACATATACAATTCCTATCCAATACTATGATCTCAGGCATCTTCATTGGAAATCATGTTTCCATATTGTCACACATAGTCATGCAGACGGGGAAGGCCTACCTCCGGCAGGCTCCAGGTGTTTGTGGTGGCCAGCTCAGATGAGCAGCAGCTTAGGGAATGCTGCCTCAGTTGTATTTAAATCTGTACCTCTCACCCCCCCCCCTTCCCCCCAAGGACACACCACAGAGCTGGGAAGGACTCCGTCTTGAACTCCCACCAGAGTTCAAGCGCAGAAAGAAGCACCTAGAGCATGAAATTTTATTCAGCCTTTACTTCTGCAGGCGGTGTGCCGGACCGTTGCCCAATCCTCTAGCCGGCCACAAGTTCTCACTCCCCACAGCTCTGGATCAAGGAATGAAACAGATCCAGGACCCGATTCCTCAGAGAGCAAAATGCAGAAACAGGGCCTATTTACTGCAGACCGCTCCCCGCACAGGGCACAGGGAGGGACCCTGGAGGTTCCCAGGCTCATCCTCTCTGTGACCCTCAACCAAGTCAAGCCCTGGGGGATCCAGCAGCACGCAGGGAAAGAGCTCCCCACTTAATTATTCACACGGCAGCTGCTCCTTCAAGCTGAAGAATGAAATGTTAGAATTCCAGCTTCTGAGAAACTCAGGGAACATGAAAAGGGAAAACAATAAGACCCGAGAAAGGGGGGGTGGAGAGTACAGGGAGCTGCTCGGACACCGCCACCCGCCACCCCCCAGGCAAACTACCTCAGTCCTGTTTGTGCCATTCATACAGAATGAGCTTCAGGTGTCTGTCTTATCTCTCCATGTTCTGGAAAATGCATCCACTCTGCACAAGGAGCTTACAAAATCACTACTTAGTTATAAAGTGCTTCATGTAAGGTCACCTGGTTTATGCACTGAAATTCCACAAACGTTTAACAAGAGGAATAACTGGTACATCCATCGATTAGGTAAATAATGAAATTGCCCCAATTGGAACACTGGTATTAGCTCCCTAATCACTATTTTTTTTCCCATTTATTTGATGAGGGTGGGTTTGAGGGACGCATAAGGTTGCTGTATATTGTACATAAAGCTTTTTCTCTCTTCCAATGGTAAGGGCTCTAATGTTAACCTTCATCATGAGGGACCCTGTGCAAGTTTTACAGGAAAAGTAAATTGAAGAAATCATCAGGAACCTCTTAATACTACCAAAAAATACAAACACTGGTCCAAGGATGATGGTCTCCATCCTTGGCCAGGTGTCTAAGTTGTGCAGATATGGAAAAGGAACCAACCCTTCTGTACACTATTCTAGGTCACTCAGGACCTCAGCTTTAGCGACACTGTTCTCTCCATGTACAGAAGAAACTATAAGTAGAGACCTAAGCATCATGTACCAAACATCAAAGAGGGACACTGAGGGTATTTTTGGAACACGCAAAAAATGTTAAGCTTTAGTAACATAAAAAACAAAAACAAAAACAAAAAACCACCTTCCTGTCAATGAGAGACATTTAATACATTCTAAAAAAATAAGAACAATTTTTAGTGTTAGAAAAAATGGCCCTTTATCGGAGAGGAGTTCAGGACATCAAAAAAGGCGCCATGCTGGCAAAAGATGTCTCCTCCCCTGCAGCCACCTTGTAGCTCTCTTAGTGGAAGACGGTCTCCTGCTTGGGAGAAAGAAGAAGCCAATAACGGTTCCCTGGGCTCGCGGGCACTGTACTCCTGCCACAGACGTCTTTCTGAAATGTAATCCGCTCGTAAGGCTCTTCCACGAGCAGTGGCTCACTGACCCCTCTGAGGCACTACGGTTCGGAGCTGGCCTCCGTGACCCCGCTTGCAGACCACGCCCTTCCAGCCTGGCGCCAGCCTGCTCCCCCGCCCTCCGCCCCACGGCTTGGTCTTCACCCCCTCTTCCCTCTCCCTGCGGGGCCTCCGCTCACGTCTGTCCCTCCATCTAGCACGCTGCCTTGGTCTGATGAACTCCTACTAGTCCTTCAGTGCCTCTGGACACAGCGGATCCACCAGGCTTCCGAGCTGCCCCCTCCAGGGCCTCCCTGGAGAAACCTCGATCACGGCACTTACAAGTGAGGACTGCAAAGCCTTTATCTTCCGGTACACCTTCCACACTAGGAGGTGACCAACAGCAGTTGCTAAAGTCTTGGTTGATTCTACAGGAGGAGCTGATGGCTCCAGACTGACAAGTGTGAGAGTTGACACACAGGCGGGGATCTTAAGGAAAACTTCACACAAAGTTGGTGTCCTGTGAAATGGAACTTGCAGGATGCACAGATGCACTGCAGAGAGGAATAACGTGCAAAGACGAGAGACTAATGATGTGAGCAAAAGAGAAGAAAAATTGTGGCGTGCTGCTGCATGTGTGTGCATGTGTGTAGCGTGTCTGCGTTAACATATACACATATCTTTGTAATTACTCTGCTTCTGTTGGGGAGAGGCGGGAATCGGTACCCCAAATGCAGGTCATATCGGTCCAAGCAGACCGCGGACTCGTCGGGGAGAAACGGTCTCCTAGTTCCCTGCGTCCCCTCCCCACAGGTAACATACACACATTTGCCCTGGACCTGGACCTCCCCTGCATACCACCACCTAGTACCATCTAGTTTTAGAAAGAATTGACACAGAAATCGTTATTGTGAGTTGAAATACCTGTTAATCCATATAGAAGAAAGGTTTCCATTTAGTGAAGACAGATATTGGGATAAACCTGGTAGAAGGCTCAGATAATTAGGACATACGGTGCTGGGGGAAATATAATAATATCACCGCAATTCTTTCTAACCAAGCCTCTCCCCTATAGGGGGAAGTAAATAATCCAGGAAGGTGAACTGTAACACAAATCAGCCAACTGTCACATAAATCTCCTTCTTTAATTTTACAAAACTTAAGAGAGAAACCATTCAGGTTACTACAAAGAAATCTTTAAAATGAGCTCATTAAATGCAAATTAAAACAGAAACACTGAATAAGCGCTGGGCCACAATTAAAGGCTGAAGAAACAGCAGGTAAGAAACAATTCTCATTGATCAAAGAACTAAAAGCTAACAGAATAGAGTATTCTGCATTGAAACTGCTTTCATGAATATGAAGCATTTCGAAGTAAGGAGTTTTTTTTTTTTTTTCTCTCATTTTTCAAAGAAGCTTTGGAGGTAGAAATGGATCTGCATATCTTAACACAAAGTACTTCCATTGTATCATTTTCAAGCAATGAAGCTATGAGGTTTCAAAAAAATGTGGACTTCAAAAAAATCCTTAGAAATCGCTCTAAAATTGAAAGGGGCAGAAGGTCATCATTTTAGAGCCTTTGGACCCAAAGAAAAACTGTACATAATTACACAAAATCGTCTATGCAAAGATTCAGTAGAATTTCTTTTATGACACAATTGTACCTCATGGTAAATAGCTTTCAGAGCCTGTCTTGAGTACTTCGACGTAGGGTCACTTTTTGTCTAAAAGTGTTGAAAAGGCAAAGCAAGTAGCAGTGCACAGTACCTTCAACTAGAAATATAAACTCTGAGACTTTAAAATTCATCACATGTAAGTTTTAAAACAAATATATAGATTTATAGGAAAATAGTACAGTGAGAGTGTACACTCAAGATAGAAAGAGCATTGTTTTGGGTTTTGTTTTTTTTTTCTATTTTATTCACTTGTGTATCCCTGGCACCTGGAGTGGCACTAGGCACACAGCAGGTGCTCAATTATTGTATCTGCTTTCATGAAAATAAAACAATATAAAATGAGAAGTGAGGGGAGGGGTTCCTTATAAATTCATTTTTAAAATTAAAATATACTGGTTTTCATTTATCATGAAGGCAAAACTTGAAATATTTTATGGGACACAAGGGAGAAATGGGAATTCTTATAAACACTGCCAGCAACGGCAGAGGCACCAAGAACAGTTGTGCAGTTGTGCACCGTTCAAAAGAACTAAACCTGAGCAGGGATAGAAAAAGGGAGGGAGAGAGTAAAAACCCAGTAGGTGTTCTCCTGAGAAGGTCAGTCTTGGGGAAGATGTCTTTTTGAAATTCTTCAATCCTGAGGAGCAGGGCAACGTTTGCTACCTTGTTGTATTGGATAGAAATGTAAAATAGGGTGAATTATTTTAGAAAAATTTAGAAATACCTACAAAAATTTGAAATCTACTAATCCTTTGACTAGAAAATCCACCCGGAAATTGTAATAAGATTTTTACTTTACATATTTGCTTACATATGCAAATAAAAAGATATGAACACAAACATTTCTGATGATAGCAATCTGTAAACCTAATGAATGCTCATTTATTGAAGAGTATTTGCATAATTCGTGTACATCCACAAAATAAAAGAGTAACAGGAATTACTGTGGGGTGGAGTTGTACAGGCAGACATGTATGTTTTCTAAGAGATATTAAGTTAAACAATGTACAGATGTGACTATGTTCTAATTATTATTTTTTTTAAAATCAAAAATCTCTTTAAAGAGTAAGACACTGAATTTGAATTTCAATACTGGCAACATTATTGTTTACATATGCGTTCATTTTAATATCTGATACTACTGAAATACCTAAATCCAGTTCCACAGGAGTTAGAATATACCGCAAATATCACTACTAAATTTCAATTTTAAACAAAAGGAATTGCTAACTTTTAAAAGGGTGAAATATATTTTTAATCGTGATGCCAAAAATTACATTTTTCTAAGTAGAATTTTCTTAGGCCTTTCAATTCCGTTTGACATTATCTTGATGTCATTCTCCAAACTTCTCAAAGTCATCAACGCCAACTTCAACTAAACTATGTTTCTATGGCTGTCTGGGTCAGGGCATTTAACCTATCAGTCATAATCCAAGTGAGAAATAGGAGTACTTTTGAGACAGTCTCTGTGTCAAGAAGGAATCCTAGGTTTTAAGAATGTAAAAGAAAGATTAATTCTATTGGCAGTAAAGTAACAGTCAGTCTCCTTTATTCCTATTTTACCAAATTACCTCTTTTTGTTTTTCTTCAAAGTAAGCCAAGATTTAAATAAAGTGGAAAAGTACAATTTGTAGTAAAGAAGGTGTAGCAATTAAAGAGAGCATAGGAACGAAAGGGGCAAGTTGTGAGTACCACAATGTCTTTAACAGAAAAAAACAATCCCAGAAATATATTGATGTATATTTTGATCTCCAGCTTATCACTGGGTATAAAAGGCTCTAATACCTTTCCTGGTTCCAAAGTTTGGTCACAGAAACAGGAAACCCATTACTCCATGATATATTTTCAATTGCCTCCACTTTCACTTACCTTCGATACTCCAACACAACCAAATCCAAAATTGGCAATTAAGATTTTTATTAAAATGTGCCCACTGACCGAATTAGGCAATGCAACTAATTGTATAAAATAATTTACTGCATATTGTCCACATGGTTTTTACATGTGAGGGACTTTTCTTGGGAGGGGGCAGGGATTTCACTATTTATGTTGTGATACATATTTGTTTGCACTATGAAAAACCGTATCTGGAGTATGAGAAAAGCATCTTCTAAAATCCACCTTATATTCTCCATGTAATTACAAGTTACTAATAACTGTCTAATCTAATCATCAAATACAAAGATCATACTCTTTCCTTCTGTGTCCCTGGATCCCAAATAAACTAAACCGCCTAAACATAGCTCATCCTAACAAAGTTTTTATATAGTCATTTATTAGATAATAATTTAGATTTAAGTAATGATTTTTAGATCTTAAGTTCTTGTCTTTATATTGCTTTACTATAAATTTGCTTCTTTTAAAAGTATCCATGCACTAGATTAAATTGAATTAAAATAAGATTTGCACAATTGTCTTCAAAATATAGACTTTTCCCCCTGTAAAATGCTGACATGATGGATTTTGAAAATTTGCTTCTACTTGGTTTTCTGAATCAGTTCAGAGTTGTGTTTACAAGTAGATTTTATGTAGCAGTCACCTAAAAAGGCTCAAAAAAAGGTTCATAAAATTTTCTATGAAAAATTTCTAAGAAAAATGTCTTAATTTGATGACTTTCAAAAGTCATTCATCAGAAGTCATACGTGCTCGAAAAGTAAGAAAAATTGGACAGCATCCTTAGGTTTTATCATTGCAGCAAAGACAGAGTCAGTTGACTGGCATGATTCTCCCAGCAAGTAGAACGTTTTACATTTTAACATTAATTTCCTAAATAAAAGACTTCAGACGAGCTTATCAGTGCATACAAACTTACATATTTTAAAAATCCACTTCTCATCTTTCTCGACAGACCACTTTTGACTTCAGATGTACTCGTCGTACTCAAAAGTATTTTGTTAAGTGGCGCCCATCAAAAATAATCCCCAAAGAGGCTCACCAAATCTTCCATACACAATCTAGAGCAAGTCTCTGTTATAACAAATCCCCAAATAACAACGGTATCTAATCATACTGTGCATTAACTCTAATTTCAGAGATTACCGCTAAAAAAAAAAAACAAAAACAAAACCCCCAAACCCAAAACCCACAACTTTGGCTTAACAACCCTGTAAGGGAGAACCTTTGCTAACCTTATACATCACAGTGTTTAAAAACAGTTAGAAGAACCATTTCCAAAGCTTTAATCACCGAAATGCACCTAGGTCATTTTGTGTTGAGTAATAAGAATTCATTCTGAAAAGAATTAATCCTTGTTATTGTTTACTCTTAATACTTTCATCTCAGACCTACAATGAGAGATTTAAAAGGAAAGACCGGAGGGAGCAAGACGTTTAAATCCATCCGCAGGGATTTCTTTTGAGCCTAGAGTTTAATGTTTCGCTAGGATTTCCCCATAGAGAGTCCTACAGACGGTGGGTCCCAATCTGTTCCTAACTGGAAGACAGCTACCGAGGCGCCAGGAGGGAAGGATACGCCGGGCGCACGAGAGGGGCCCGCACACCGACCCCCACAGGTCTGGCAGGGCAGTGCGCTCGCGGTGGGAACGCGCGACCCAGCCTTCACCTTGGGAGGTGCAGAGGCGCACACCAGGGTCCCCGGAGAAGTTGTCTCCAGCGGGAAGCCTGTCAAAACACGGGCGGGGTGGGGGCTTAGAACACACACACTTATTCTCCTGGTCCTCGGCGGGCACCGGGAAGCCCGCCGCGCGGGCTGAGCAGGGGCGGACACTGCCGCCCTGCCACTGACAGTTGACACCGGCGGACACCCTGGAGGTCCCCGTCCGCCGAGGCCCGGCGGGGCGGCGCAGAGAGGCTGTACCTGGCAGGCACCCACGTACCTATCATGGTCACTGGGCAGGTGGAGACTGCTAGGCACGCAGGAGCCTCCGCGCACACCGGCGCCCGCCTGTGCCTCCCACCAGTGTGGCTCCGGGGGTAAGTCTTCCGGCACTTGCCTCCCCTGTGCCCGGCCTTCGGAATGCGCACGCGCCGACGGCGCGCACCAGGGGCCTTCTGGGAGTCGTAGTTTTACCGCGTAGTTTCTCCTCACCCCGCCCCTCTGCCTCCGGCCGCCGGCCGCAGTCCGCCGCCGGCCTTCCGCCGCCATTCGGGATTCAGGCCCAGGAAACGTACGTCACGGGGGAACTGGGCCATTCGGCCTTAGTGTTGACGCGTCGCTTAGCAACCGGGAGGCTTACCTTTGGAAGCTTGTTGCAGTTTTTGCCGCGGTCCTTCGCTCTTCCCGCCCCTCCCCTCCCCTCAACTCCCTTCACCTAGGAGCTGCCAAACATCTGGATCAACCTGGGCGCTACGAGGGGTTGAATTTCTACCAGTATCGCGCCTTTTTACATTTTTTTTTCCCGAACTCCTTCTCACATCCGTAAAACCCACTGCTTCTTTTACTACACGTTTTATGAGAACAAGACATTTTCTAGGAAGATGGTGGCAGAAAAAGAGACCCTGAGCTTAAACAAATGCCCAGACAAGATGCCGAAGAGGACCAAGCTGCTGGCACAACAGCCGCTCCCGGTGCACCAGCCTCACTCCCTGGTTTCTGAGGGCTTCACAGTCAAAGCCATGATGAAAAACTCAGTCGTAAGTGATCTTCTTGCATTGAATGCACTCGCTCCGAATCAGGGGACACCAGATTATAGATGCTGGCCGGCCCTGTGATGGATTCTGAATCTCTGTCCTGGGTGGTCTTTGGCAAAAATGGCAATTACTCTGCAGATGGTGCCCACCAGAGTGTGCAGGTCCAGGCTAGGTCGTCAGAAAGGATCTCGGGCAAGTGAGGTACTATACCCATTGATAAGCACCTGCCTAATAACTCATGGTTTCTAGACCATCCAAAATTACTCTTAAACTATTTACACGGAAAAAAAAAAAAAGACCCTCTTTCCCTCTTTGATTCCTAATCTAGCCCCACTCCTCAGCAAAGGACCTTATAGAAGGCGAGTTCTTAGAAATCACAACGTCTTGCAAAATGTGACATGTGCTGACGTGCACCCAGAAACATAAACTCATTAAATCATCTACAATAAGAAATCTCATCAATTCAACCTAAGAAGTTTTAGAATATCCATACATTTCCTTTAACAACCCTCTTTCTTACAAAATAATTTCAGCCTGTAAGAGCACTGATAGGCAATTTAATATGAAGTCTATTTCCAGATAGACCTTTTAAATGATAAATTTAAACAATCCAAGCTTCAGTTCAAGTATTTCTATTACTACAATTCATATTTAATTTCTATAATTGCTATAGTAAAAATATTCTCAATACTATTAGGGGAAAGAAAGGGTTTAAAAATGCACACAAGTGAATTAGCTACATGCATGAAAGGTTTTAAAAAAACTTTCATACTTGTTAAGCAGCTTTAAATTTGGTATGCTAAGCCAGGTTTTACTACTGACAGACTAAGCAAGCCCCTGTCTAGGAATGAGATATTAATAATAAATGCAGCTTTCAAATTTGTATAATTTACACTCTGGGAGCATCTGACTTATTGTATAGCAGCTCACTATGTTAAATGAATAGTGTTGTTTTCCAGTATCACATTATCTCTTTTATACAAATGTTGGAAACCTAATACCTTATTCCTAAACTGCATCCTTAAAATACATGAACGAAACAGATTACCTCTAGATCCCTAGGTCAGAATGCCATGTTAGTACACAAAATGATATTTAGCTTATTGGAATGTGTGTCACTTGATTTACAACAGGTAAAATTCATGAAAGTAGATTAAATCCCTGCTCGTTGTAACCTGCAATCTATTTTACATGTTTTTCCCATGAATAGGTGGTCATGGGAGTCCAGATGATTCGTTTATCAGCAATATAGAATACGATCACCATTCAAGCTAATTAATTGTTTTTTCTTCTACACAGTATTTGTAATTATAATCTTGGTCATTTTTTCTTTTTTTTAATATTTTTTTTACATTTTTTAAAAAAAATTATTTTTGAGAGACAGAGAGAGACAGAGCATGAGCAAGAGAGCGTCAGAGAGAGAGAGAAAGAGACAGAATCAGAAGCAGGCTCCAGGCTCTGAGCTTTCAGCACAGAGCCCGATGTGGGGCTCAAACCCAAGAACCATGAGATCATGACCTAAGCCAAAGTCTGATGCTCAACCGACTGAGCCACCCAGGCGCCTCGGTCATTTTTTTCAATGTTATATTTTTTCACAGACACATAAAAAATTGGTCATTTTCTCTTTTTTTTCTAAATTTTTATTTATAATCATGTTTATTTTTTTAACATAGCCTTATACCTAAAGTCATAGTTCCTGGAAAATTAAGTATTTCAGTATTGCCCAATATAGTAAATATGCTTATAAAACTAAAATAGCAAAAAAAAAATGATTATGAAGAAGCCTTCTTTATAAACAACCTACATGAGTTAAATATCCTCTTATTTTGCATTTTTAGAGAAAATCTCTTAGTGTTATATCTGTATTTCCATTAAGAGCCTCAGAACAGGATGTGTCATTCTTTCTTTCACTTTATTTAGTGAGAAATTACAATTCATAAATGCAGATATTATCCACATATTCATTCATTCAACCAAAAACTCCATCTCTTTTCCTTTTTTTTTTTTTTTTTTTTTTTGCTAAGCTAGGAACATTTGGGATCAGCAAAACAAAGTCCCTGTCCTTCGTCCTCCGAAGAAAACCTCCACACAATAATAAAGGCTTGATAAAAGAAAGATACCGTTTATACAAAATAACTTCAGGGGTATAGGAAGTGAAACTTTTCATTTTTATCTCCAATATTTACCTTTCACCATTTCTGTCTTCAGCAATGTGAACCTTTTGGCATTAAAAAGTCAGAATACCCCTCTCTCTTTCTTAAGGTTTATTTCTATTCAGAAAATAACATGCCAGTCTCCAGCTTCTCTTGATTACAACTGCTGTCCAAGTGTGGACACCTATATCGTTTTTCTGGCACTGAGACTTCCCTTCAATTGCCTCTTTCAGAAACTTCCTAATTAAATGAGTCACCATTCCAGTGCTCCTCCACAAAAGATGTATGCAACTGCGCCCCAAAGAGGTCTATGGAGATTCCCAGTGTTTCTTTGAGAATGTTCTAGTAATATATATACACTTGATCATAAACTGATTTGATCAGATGGGCTGTGCAAACAGAAATCCCTATCTGAACAGTCATATTCTCTCTCTCTCTCTCTCTATATATATATATATATATATGAATAAAAAAATTTATAAAGTAATAATAAGCATAAATGGCTAGGTTTTTAAGACCCAATGTCAAATAAGCTTCTTCCTTTACTTCCCTGAAATTATTATTGCATTCTGTTTGAAAACAAGCAATGACAAAATTCCTGAAGTCAGAGACTAATATCAAATTCATCTTGTTATGTGTGCCTAAAAAGAGTGGTAGGAGATACAGAATTTGAAGATTTCATGTTCCATTTTCCCTGTAAAGGCCTTGTTTCATGGTATGCTGGAATCTATAGCCAGAAACCAGTAGTTCAGTGTTGTATTGGTTTAATCTCAAATGACAATAGATGCCTTCTGTGCTAATACACTTTATCATAAATCAAGTTAGGCTATAGGCCCCAGTTATGATGATACAGATTGACTTCAGTTTAAGCTTTATACTGTAGCTTTCCTTTTCAACGGGCATATGTTTTATGTTCAAAGCTTAGGGGAATGGGAGAAATAATTCTTTAATGTTACATATGTAGAGACTTTTATACTTACCAATCATATATTCATTCAACACATAGTGGTAATGGTCAACATTTATACATTATATATTAAGGTATTGACTTGGCTGCTTTAACAGAGACCCAATAACAATAGTTTAACTAAAATGGAAGTTGTTTCTATTGCATAAAAAGGTCCAAGTTTGTTGGGCACTGCTTGTATATTGCTTTGTATCCTGTCGGTTGATGTCCTCGGTCAAGGTGGGGTCACCACCACCAGGGTCAAATCCCTACCCTCAAAAAGAAAGAAAGAAGCAGCAGCAGCAAGCTCCCTGTTGGAGGCCTGGCCCAGGCACCACACCACACTTTCATTCACATCCCACTGGCCAGAATTTGGTCATAGGCCTATACTTTCCCTTTCTACAAAAACCTATGAAAAACAGACCCTTGCAGGAACTCCCAAGCCCCCACACGTTCCATCGGGAAAAGGGCTAAGAAAGCTATATACCTACAAAAGGGCATAATGTCCAGCACCTACCTAGGCATGGTGAGGGGGGTGGGGGAGCACCTGTAAGAAGAGGCAGGAAGAAATGGAGAGCAAGCAGCTTCATCAGAAATGTGTGTCCCAGAAGTTACACTTGTCACTTCTGCTCAAATCGGTTGCGAAAACTTACTTTTATGACCATATCCAGTTGTAAGAGAGGCTGGGAACTGTAGTCTCTGACTGGTAGCTCTATGTCTAGCTGAAACTTGAGGCATTTTATTACTGTAATAAGGGGAAAAAGGAATAGTAGCAGTGAGCGTGGTAATTAGAAGTGTCCACCGCCTTAGGGTGCCTGGGTGGCTCAGTCAGTTCAGCGTCTGCCTCTTGATCTTGGCTCAGGTCATGATCTCACGGTTCGTGGGTTCGAGTCCTGTGTCAGGCTCTCTCTCCCTCTCTTGGGATTCTCGCTCTCCCTCTCTCTGTCCCCCTCCCTCACCCTCTCTCTCTCTCTCTCTCTCTGTCTCTCAAAATAAATAAACTTAAAAAAAAAATGTACACCAGCAGTGGTAAATATGTTCTATTGCTAGTGAAGAAAAGGAAATAAACAAGCAAAGTAATTGCAGGACATGTAAATACATGTCCGTCCGTGGTAAGGCTTAGAAATATTTGCTCAGCACGGTGGAAGTACTAACGATGAGGGGACCTCATCACCTTTTGTCTGGGCTTTTACAATATTCATCCAAACTGGTCTCTAGATTCCATCCACCATTTGGTTGTTTGCCTCAAGCGTCCATCAGTATTACGACATTCGTCTTCCCAGTAAAGTTCCCCTCTTATCGCTGCTCAGAGGAAACCATGGCACCTCCACCAGACCAGCAAGGTCTTCTGTGATGTAACCTATTCTAAGGTTTACTTTCACCTCCCTCTATTCTCTTTTTTTTTTTTTTTAATTTTTTTTTCAGCGTTTTTTATTTATTTTTGGGACAGAGAGAGACAGAGCATGAACGGGGGAGGGGCAGAGAGAGAGGGAGACACAGAATCGGAAACAGGCTCCAGGCTCTGAGCCATCAGCCCAGAGCCCGACGCGGGGCTTGAACTCACGGACCGCGAGATCGTGACCTGGCTGAAGTCGGACGCTTAACCGACTGCGCCACCCAGGCGCCCCTCACCTCCCTCTATTCTCATTTCCTGCCACCAAATTGAACACTAACCTTTCATTGTTGCGATTTCACTTATCTTGTACCCTCTGCTCAAATGCCCTCCTTCCTACATATCTGCGTGCCCGCGCACGCACACACGTTCCTTCACACATTATGTAACGAATATCTATTGATCGCCGTGCCAAATGCTGTTTAGGTGCTGGAAGTTGAGCAGTCGAGAAAAGGCAGAACCCATGCTGTCAAGGAACTTTTATTTTTGTGGCCAGCTAAAATGCCAACTGCTTCAAGAAGACTTCCTAATTCTCCCTCTTTGTCAACCAAGATGGAAAATTATCCTTTGCTCATTGTTTTCTACTGTGTATGATGGTTATTTTTGGCTCATGTTTTGTCTTCTGTAAATTTCCTTTGAGGGCAGAACCCATGGCTAACTAATTTTTTTTTATCCTAACCAGTACCTAATAGTGTACTCACTAAGTATCTGATGAATGAAGGTAAGCAAGTCTACCCTTCTTGTCTCATCTTCTGCCTCTTTCTTATTGCCCTAATTATTATATGTCTTTTTCTTTTTAACCACCCTCCCCAGATTTAGGAACTCAGACGATCTCTTTAAAATTCAGCCAGATCAGGGCGCCTGGGTGGCGCAGTCGGTTAAGCGTCCAACTTCAGCCAGGTCACGATCTCGCGGTCGCTGAGTTCGAGCCCCGCGTCAGGCTCTGGGCTGATGGCTCGGAGCCTGGAGCCTGCTTCCGATTCTGTGTCTCCCTCTCTCTCTGCCCCTCCCCCGTTCATGCTCTGTCTCTCTCTGTCCCAAAAATAAATAAACGTTGAAAATTCAGCCAGATCATGGCATTTCTTATCTCAAACACTTCAACATCTCCTCATTCCTAGTGAAAGTTGAAGTTCTTCCCCTTTTGTAAGATCCTAAGTAATCTGGCACTGTTGCACTTTTTAAAAATTCTTTTAATGTTTATTCATTTTTGAGACACACACACATATATGTATATATGTATATGTGTATGTATACGTATACACATACACATATACATTTATATATTTGGGGAGCCTGGGTGGCTCAGTCGATCTGACCTTAGCTCAGGTTATGATCTTGCAGTTTGTGGGTTTGAGTTCTGCGTCATGCTCTGTTCTGAGAGCTCAGAGCTCTGTCACTGGACACAAATTGTGTCCATATTTTGGCTATTGTAAATAACGCTGCAGTGAACATATGGGTATCTATACCTCTTCAAATTATTTTTTTAAATTTTCTTTGGATAAATACCTAGAAGTGGAATTGCTGGATCATATGGTAGTTCTAATTTCAATTTTTTGAGAAATCTCCATATTGTTTTCCATAGTGGCTCCACCAACTTACATTCCTAGCAACACTTACGAGGGTTTCCTTTTCTCCAAATCTTCCCTACACTTCTTATATTTTGTCTTTTCAATAAGAGCTGATCTCACAGGTGTTATGAAGTGATATCTCATTCTGGTTTCAACTTGCATTACCCTGATGATTACATATTGAGCATAGAACATTGAACAGCTTTTAGTGCTCCTGCTGGCCATCTATATGTCTTCTTTGGAAATATGTACATTCAAGTCCTCTGCCCATTTTCTAGTTGGGTTTTCTAATTGTTTTTGATATGAAGCTGCTCAAGTTCTTTATATATTTTGACTATTAGCCCTCCTTATTTCATATACTGTTTGCAAATATCTTCTCCTAGTCATAGGTTGCCTTTTCATTTTATTGATGGTTTCCTTTGCTGTCCAAACGCTCTTTGGTTTAATGCAATTCCATTTGTTTATTTTAGCATTTGTTGCCTATACCTAAGAAGACTGGTCCAACAAATATAGGTAAAACCTATGTCAAAGAGCTTACTGCCTATGTTTTCTTTTAGTGGTTTTATGGCTTCAGGTCTCGCATTCAAGTCCTTAATCCATTTTGAATTTATTTTTGTATATGGTACAAGACAGTGGTCCAGTTTCATTCTTTTGCATGTACCTATCCAATTTTCCCAGACCATTTATTGAAAAGACTACATCTTCTCCATTGTATCTCTTTGCCTTCTTTTTCATAGATTATTTGGCCATATGTGTGTCCATTTATTTCTGGGCTTTCCATTCTGTTCCATTGATTTGTGTGTGTGTGTGTGTGTGTGTGTGTGTGTGTGTGTGTGTGTTTGAGCCACTAGCATACTGTTTTGATTACTGTAGCTTTGTGGTATTATTTTAAATCAGGGAGCATGATACCCCTTGCTTTGTTCTTTCTCACAATTACTTTGGCTATTTGTGACGTTTTGTGGTTTCATACAAATTTTTTGGATTCTTTTTTCTACTTTTGTGAAAAACTTCCATTGGTGTTTTGAGGAGGATTGCACTTATCCATAGATTGCTTTGGGTGCTGTGGGCATTTTAACAGTATTGTTCCAATTTATGAATGTGGTATATCTTTCCATTTATTTGTGTCATCTTCAACTTTTTTTTTCATCAGTGTCTTATAGTTTTCAAAGAATATGTCTTTCACATTTTTGGTTAAATTTATTCCTAGGTATTTTATTCTTTTTTTTTTTTTTAATGAAGTGCATACATAAAGGTTTTTTATTTTTTTTAAGTTTATTCATTTTGAGAGAAAGAGTGAGTGTGGTGGGGGCGGGGGGGGGGCAGAGAGAGAGGGAATGAGAGAGAATCCCAAGCAGGCTCTGTGCCAACAGCATGGAGCCCAGCGTGGGGCTTGAATCCACAAACCGTTTGGGCTTGAACCCAAAACCAAGAGTTGACAGCCCAACCAAGTGATCTACCTAGATGCCCTTAGGTATTTTATTCTTTTTGATGCAACTGTACATGGGGCTGTTAATTTCTCTTTTTGATGGCTTATTCTTAGTGTATAAAAATATGACTGATTTCTGTTAATTTTGTATCTTGCAACTTTATTGAATTCATTTATTAGTTCTAATAGTTTTTTGGTGGAGTCTTTAGGATCTTCTATATATAGTATCATGTTATCTGTAATTTCATTTTCCTTATCAATTTGGATGTCTTTTATTTCTTTCTTTTGCCTAATTCCTCTGGCTAGGACTTCCAATATTAAAAATGGTGAAAAAAAAAAAGTCGACATCTTTGTCTTGTTTGTGATGTTATAGGAAAAGCTTTCAGCCTTCCACCATTGAATATGATGTTAGCTGTAGGTTTGTCATATATATGGCTTCTAATTATGTTGGGGTACATTCCTTCTTTTCTTACTTTGTTGAGAGTTTTTTTTTTATCATAGGTGGATGTTGAATTTTGTCAAATTCTTTTTCTGAATCTATTGAGATGATGACATGATTTTTGTTCTTAGTTTTGTTAATGTGGTTTCTCAGGGTGATTAATTTGTGGATGTTAAATCATCCATGCACTGCTGGAATAAATCCCACTTGACTGTGGTATATGATCCTTTTAACACATTGTTGCATTCAGTTTGCTAATATTTTGTTGAGGATTTTTGCATCTATATTCACCAGGGATATATTAGCCTAAAATTGTCTTTCTTTTTGTGGTGTCTTTCTCTGGTTTTGGTGTCAGAGTTATGCTGGTTTTGTAAAAATGAGTTTGGAAGTATTCCTTTCTCCTTAATTTTTTTTTAAGTTTTATTTATCTTTTTGAGAGAGAGAGAACATGTGCATGAGCAGGAGAGGGGCAGAGAGAGGAGGAGAGACACAATCCCAAGCAGCCCCACAGTGTCAGTGTAGAGCCCGATGAGTGGCTCGAAGTCACAAACTGTGAGATCATGACCTGAGCTAAGTCAGAAGTCAGGCACTTGAAGGTGTCTGGTCCTGGACATACATACATACATACATACATACATACATACATACATACATACATTTATTTATTTATTTATTCATTCATGAGAGTTTTTGAATTAGTCAATTGTATTACTTGCAGTCTATCAATATTTTCTAAAATATTTTTCAATGTTTATTTAATTTTGAGAGAGACAGAGACAGAGAGCAAATTGGGGAGGGGCAAAGAGAGAAGGAGACACAGAATCTGAAGCAGCTCCAGGCTCTGAGCTGTCAGCACAGAACTCTTTGTGGGGCTAGAAACTACGAACCGTGAGATCATGAGCTGAGCTGAAGTCAGATGCTTATCCTACTGAGCCACTCAGGTGCCCCAGTCTATTAATATTTTCTATTTCTTTGTGATTCAGTCTTGGAAGATAGTGTGTTTCTAGAAATTTATCTACTTCTTCTAGATTTTCCAGTTTGTTGATATAATTCCAATTTGTTTTGATCCCTTTGTGTTTCATGGTGTCGATGGTAACTTGTCTTTCATTCGTGATTTTATTTGGGTCCTCTTTTTTTATTGATGAGTCTGGCTAGAGGTTTATTAATTTTGTTTATCTTTTCAAAGAACCAGCTGTTAGTTTCATTGATCTTTTTTCTATTGTCCTTTCAGTGTCTACTTCATTCATTTCCACTCTGATCTTTATTATTTCCTTTCTTCTACTAACTTCTGGCTTTGTCCTTTTTCTGTTTCCTTCGGGTGTAAAAGTTAGGTTGTTATTTGTTATTTTTCTTGTTTTCTTGAACTAGTTCTGTGTTGCTATGAACTTCCCTCTTAGAACTGTTTTCACTGCATCTCCTAGATGTTAGAAAATTGCGTTTCCATTTCCATTTGTCTCAGGGTATTTTGTGATGTTATCTTTGATTTCTTCATTAACCTATTGGTTGCATAACAACATAGTGGTTAGCCTCATGTGTTGGTGAGTGAGTGTGTGTGTGCGTTTTCCAGTTTTCTTCTTGTAATTGATTTCTAGTTTCACACCATCGTGTTCAGAAAAGATGCTTGATATAATTTCAGTCTTCTTAAATTTAGTGAGACCTGCATTGTGGCCTAACATGCAATCTGTTCTGGAGACTGTTCCATGCACACTTGAAAAGAATGTGTGAGGGGTGCTGGGGTGGCTCAGTCGGTTGAGCGTCCGACTTTGGCTCAGGTCATGATCTCGCAGTCTGTGAGTTCGAGCCCCGCATCGGGCCCTGTGCTGACAGCTCGGAGCCTAGAACCTGCTTCTGATTCTCTCTCCCTCTCTCTCTGCCCCTCCCCTGCTCATGCTCTATTTCTCTCACTCTCAAAAATGAATAAATGTTAAAAAAAAAAAGAATATGTGAAACCTCTGGAACCTATTCATGATACATATTAGAAATGGATGGAAACATCTAATGTCATAGTTCTCAGGTTGCAAATTGAAATCACCAGGGGAACTTAAAAAAAATACTGATTCCTCAGCCTCACCCTCCAAGATTCTGATTTAATTTTTCTTATTCTTCTGGGGTTGATTTAATTAGTCTTTAATAATGGTTCAGAACATTTGGGAGGATACTATTAAGGAAAGATCTCAAAAAACTATTTTCCATATAACTTTTTTTGAAGACGTTTACTAAGCAATATTCTATTTCCCACTGATTGCATTATTCTTATTGGTTGGTTTGTTTGTAATTATACATAATACCCAGATATTTTAGAGAAATATTTAGCCAGTGTAACACAATTTTAAGTATTTTAATTTGGTAATATGTTTAGAAACTGTTGATACTGATCTCTCCCATTAATTCATATCCAGAATGTTGATTTTAATTTTTATCTTCATACCAGTTTAATCTTCCAGAGGACATTTTAATACTATGCAAACTGAGTATAGAAAATAATCAAATAGGTATGTTGGGGCACCTGGGTGGCTCAGTCGGTTAAGCATCTGATTCTTTGTTTCAGCTCAGGTCATGGCCTCATGGTTAGTGGGGTCAAGCCCAATATCTGGCTCTGTGTTGACAGCCCAGAGCCTGCTTGGATTCTCTCTCTCCCTCTCTTTCTGCCTCTCCTCTGCTTGCTCTCCTTCATAAATAAACGTTCTAAAAATAAATAAAATAGGCATATATTTATCTAGATTTAATAAATAATGGTGTTTTGTTATAACATTGTATTCTTTTAAATAAATTTCTGATCTTATAGAAAAATAAACAAATCTTTACTAGAAGAGCTACCTCCTCCTTCCTTTTCCATCCTTCTGTTCTTCCGTTCCCAGAAGTAACTGGGATCCTATAGTTTATATATATCATTCCCAAATAATGTAGTGCATATACATGCATCCATACATTTTATGGCAATGTGTATGTGTATATATATAATTAAAATTTAGGTATTGTTCTTCAGGCTATCTTTATACCTGGGCTAGTCTGTTACAGGGCATGTTTCTCCACTGCCTTTTAGCTCATATTCAATTCACAAATAGGGGAATGATATCAGTGTAAGTAGGAGGTTCATACGTTTTTGCCCCATGTTGTTAAAATTTTATGCCACCAAGTAAGAGCAGCTGAGTGAAAAGTATACTAGCACAACCAAACACAGCATATCAACAGAGTAATTCAAAGTGATGCAGAAAGTATCATTCCTCCTGTTCCCCTTGCATACTTGCTCTTAAAAGTGTTGGAGTGTTACCCTACTTTGTAAATCTTTACAACATCTCCTGTCATCATTTTCTTTAAAAGAACAGCAGTATATTTACTGCAGTATTTCACTTCCAAAGGTTAAGAATTAACTGTGCTGATAACTTTTTATTAGAATGATTATTAAGTGCTCTGGTTACAAAATTGCATAGGTTTTTATGGGCTTTTAAACATTATTTTTCCCATACACCTTGTTATTTTTAATGAGTGATTTTGCAGAACAGGTAGATTTTCAGGAATGCATGTCCTGTGATAGCAGGAACACTTGGAGGAAATTTGCTTACCTGCTGTATCATATTCCCATTGCATGAATGAGCCAGTGTGTTTATTCATTCTCTTACTGAGGGACTGTTAGGTTTCTACATTTCAATACTGCATCATTCTATAGAGTTTATTATGCACCTGTGCCAAAGTTCACCTGAGGTGGATTGCTGAATAATGAGGTGTAGCTTCAACTTTAGTAGAAGAGTTTGTCAAATTTCTTTCCAGAGTAATATGTGCATATTTATACTGTCAGCAGCAGCTAATGAGAACTCTTGTTTCCTAAATCCTAATCATCATCGGTGGTATCAGACAAAATTGTACTAATCCTCAGGGTATGAAATGATACCTTGTTTTAATTTTGCATTTCTCTTATAGTCATACGAGTTTTTTTCCATAGTTTTTTAATCAGATAAGTTTCTTCCTCTGTGCTATGTTTATTACTAGTGTTTTCCCATTTTTTTCTATTGGGTTGTCCTTTTCTTATTGTTGCATAGGTATTCTTTATAGTTGTATACTCTGGATATGCATATTTTCTGGATATGGACTCAAGATATTTTCTAGTTTGTGACTTGTCTTCATAGTTTTTTTTTCTTTGATGTATAGAAATTTTAAATTTAATTTTAAGCAATTATAGTTATCTTTTTTTATGTTATCTCTTTAGTTATCTCTTTTTGTGATTTGTGTATTTCCTGATTAGTTTCAGAAATGTTTTTTTCATCCTGATAAGTTTTCTTGAACATGTTTTCTTCTTATGATGTTCCACAGATTATTAATTATTCAGTCACTAATTCATTTTTTTCAATATATGAAATTTATTGTCAAATTGGTTTCCATACAACACCCAGTGCTCATCCCAAAAGGTGCCCTCCTCAATACCCATCACCCACCCTCCCCTCCCTCCCACCCCCCATCAACCCTCAGTTTGTTCTCAGTTTTTAACAGTCTCCTATGCTTTGGCTCTCTCCTACTCTAACCTCTTTTTTTTTTTTTCCTTCCCCTCCCCCATGGGTTTCTGTTAAGTTTCTCAGGATCCACATAAGAGTGAAACCATATGGTATCTGTCTTTCTCTGTATGGCTTATTTCACTTAGCATCACACTCTCCAGTTCCATCCACGTTGCTACAAAAGGCCATATTTCATTCTTTCTCATTGCCACGTAGTATTCCATTGTGTATATTAACCACAATTTCTTTATCCATTCATCAGTTGATGGACATTTAGGCTCTTTCCACAATTTGGCTATTGTTGAGAGTGCTACTAATTCATTTTTTAAGATGAGAGTTAAGGCTTTAATTTGGTCTGTTCCAAATGGAGAGCCATCCATTCAGTCCCGTTTATAAATAGAAACTGTGGACTCTCTATTCCTTCTTATTGGTCGATTTATCTATCTCTGAGCCAGTATCATACTGTCTTAATTGTTGTAGCTTTAAAAATCTTGATATTTGGTAAGGTGAGTTTCACCAATTTGTTATCATCCTCTTTGACATTCTTGGTCTCTTACCATCTATAGGGATTTTAGGATAAGTTGTCAAGTTTCATGAAAATCTTTTTGGGATTTTGACTAGAACTGTATTGAAAGCATAGGATAACTGGAGGACAATAGCAATATATCCTTAATTTACTAAGGGTTTTTCTTTTATATAATTGTTGAAATTTATCGAAGATAGTTTCTGTATCTTTGAAATGATCACAAGGGTTTTTATAACTATTTTAATGTTAATTTAATGTTAATTTATGCATAGATGATATTGTAATATTACATCATCCTTATATTCTTGCATGTGATTTAATCATGATGTGTTTAGCTTTTAAAAATGAATATTAGTCATTGGTATCTCTTTTGCTTATCAGGGAGCAAGGTTTTTCCCAGTGACCCACCACAATCCTGTATCTTATCACCCCAAACTAGGCATTAATGTTAAGGTGGCGTCTTAGGTCTGGCTGCTGTGATAAAATACCACAGACTGGGTGGCTTAAACAACACAATTTATTTCTCCTAGTTCTGGAGGCTTGGAAGTCCAAGATCAAGGTGCTGGCCAATTCAGTTCCCGGGGAGGGCTTCCTTCCTGGTTGCAGATAGTGTGACTCATGGCTGTGTACTTATGTCCTTTCCTTACTCAGTGCAAGCACATAGAGACTCTTACTTTTCATTGAAAACTGCTAATTCCATGGTGCCTGGGTGGCTCAGTTGGTTGAGTGTCCAACTTCAGCTCAGGTCATGATCTCTCAGTTCATGAGTTCGAGCCCCCCACGGGGCTCTGTGCTGACAGCTCAGGTCCTAGAGCCTGCATCAGATTCTGTGTCTCCCTCTCTCTCTGCCCCTACCCCCACTTGTGCGCTCTTTGTCTCTCTCTCTCAAAAATAAACATTAAAAAAAATTTTTAGGGGTGCCTGGTTGGCTCAGTCTGTTAAGTGTCTGACTTCAGCTCAGGCCATGATCTTACTACTTGTGTGGGTTTGAGCCCGGTGTCGGGCTCTGTGCTGACAGCTCAGAGCCTGGAGCCTGTTTCCGATTCTGTGTCTCCCTCTCTCTCTGCCCCTCCCCCGTTCATGCTCTGTCTCTCTCTGTCCCAAAAATAAATAAACGTTAAAAAAAAAAAAATTAAAAAAAAAAAAAGTTTTGATTTAAAGAATTATATTTAAATATGTTTTAGAATTTATATAATGATTATTGAAACAACAATTGTATGAAATAAATACTAGTAATTTTAAGTAATAATGAGGCATGCCTTTGTGTATGCTTTATGTTCCTATGAAATTTCATGAATAAATGATACATTTTATTTACTCATGAATACACTAGATTATACACACATTCATGGTGATTTACATAATCAAAATTATCTTCTGTCACTATTAGGAGTAAATAATGAAAATATTTTACAAGTTCATCAAATATAGCTTTTATAATATAAAGTGTGAAGTATAAATGGCCAATGTCATATAATTCTTTGTCCCTGTGCCCCTCAACTCTGCACAGTGTTCTAGACATTGGAGATGCTCAGTTGTATTTCTTGATTGTTTAATTCTGACTTATTTTTAAAAATAATTCATTCAAGGGGCGCCTGGGTGGCGCAGTCGGTTAAGCGTCCGACTTCAGCCAGGTCACGATCTCGCGGTCCGTGAGTTCGAGCCCCGCGTCAGGCTCTGGGCTGATGGCTCGGAGCCTGGAGCCTGTTTCCGATTCTGTGTCTCCCTCTCTCTCTGCCCCTCCCCTGTTCATGCTCTGTCTCTCTCTGTCCCCAAAATAAATAAAAAAACGTTGAAAAAAAAAATAAAAATAAAAATAATTCATTCAACCATGAGTGTCCATCTACACCCGTTATACATTTCTTTCAATTCATCACATCGAGAAAAGTATAGGTGATTGATTAAGAACTTCCTTAGGGAATGGAAGATCCTTCTGTATATCACATTTGTCCTTCTATTTATGTAAGTCAAAGATAATTGGATTGATTTAAAACTTGTGAACATTTGATACTAGGATAAGAACCGTAGGAACCGTGTTTTAGATTAGGAGGATCTCAAAGAATGAATCACCACCAGTGTATGGGGCCTATTGGATAAGACTGAAATACTTACAATGACTTACATAGTACAAACACCAGGTTTATCCAGAGCTAATGCTGGCAAACACAAAATCAACCAGACTGAGCCGCGTAAGGCTTGAGGTAAGAGACCTGAGACACAGTAGAGGCAAACACTTGCATCTAAACCTATGGTCCCAAAGTGAACCGAGTTCCAGTCAAAAAGATTGGTAACAAGAGGCAGGGGCTTGGAGGGACATAGAAGGCTGATCGTTAGCCAAAAAGATATTTAAAACCCTTAGTCTCCTCTTAGGAGAAGCACAGGCTAATATCACCCTCTGGGAAGGGTGGGGAGCATTCTGGAGAGAGGATGTTAAATAGCCTAATAAATTATTATCTACTGCCAGGCTTCTGTTGACAAGTTGGACTTGTTTTAACTGACTGTTCTGTAAAATAATTAGTTCAACTTGTTAACGTTACTCTATTTTGTAATAGATCCCACCTGTGTCCCTGTTCAGTCACCCACAAATAAGTGATATTTGTCTTTAAAGAAAATGGATTGGAGCAAAGGCGCTGTAATTTATTAAAATATTGGAAAATGAACTCAGAACGTATATGCAGTTTATCATGGAAGAGCCGTATCACCTCCTTTCTACTGTCTATGGCTTTTCAAAGTGTCGGTGTGATAAGTGCACAGGTTAATAGATGAAGTTGTAGAGACTGGCTTATCAGGCTTATCAGAATCCATCCTGTGCCTGTTGCCCACCCCCTTTCAGTTGTACCACTTGTAACTATTTCTTATTTTAAATCTGTAAATCATATGCTTCTATTACTATTTTTTTTAATGAGCTTCACTGAGGTACCAACAGTAAACTACCTATATTAAAGTATAGAACTGGATAAGTTTCGACATACACATACAGCTGTAAAGCCATCACAACAATCAAAATAATGAACATATGTGATGTTTCCACATTTCTTTGTGCCTCTTTGTAATCCCTCTCACACTTCTTCCCTTATCTCTAGTCAACCAGTGATCTGCTTTCCATCACTACAGATGAGTTTGCATTTTCTAGATTTTTATATGAATGGAATTACACAGGCCGTATTCCATTTTTTCCTGTTTTTTTTCACTCCGCATAATTATTTTGAGATACATCCCTGTTGTTGCTTCTATCGATACTTCATTCCTTTTTTATTGCTAGAAATAATCTACTTGTATGAATGTAGCATGAGTGTTTGACCATTCACTGTTGGTGGACATTTATGAAGGTTGTTTCCAGTTTGTGGCTGTTAAAAACAGCTGCTATGAACATTGGTATACAAGTCTGTGTATGGATTTTAAGTTTATCTCTCTTGGTTAAACACCTACGAGATGGGCTAGTTGCAACAACTGGGAAGAGGCTGAGAGAATTAAAGCCCCATCATGTCAGCTCTACCCCCAGCTGGTTCGAAGTTATTAATGGCAATGACAAGTTCATCCTTGTCATCTCTGATATATTCAAAAGATCTCAGAATATGTATAAGCCTGTTTGTTACATGTGAGTTGATCTCGTGTGCCTATAATACATTAGAATAAAAGAAAAAAAATCATTGTTCTCATTTTAATAAGTATAAACTATCACTGTCTACAGCACCATTACTGTAATCTGAAAACATCCATCATTGATTTTATATGATATTAAATATACAGTTATTTTATGAGCGTAATTGAAGTATTACTGATTAGATTATGAAAACAGCATAATTTTCTCCATTAAATATATTTATGTCTGCATTCATTTTTTCCATTGTAGGCTACACACCGTATATTAATGTTTAGAATTTCTTATTAAAAACTGTGCTAGTTAGTACTTTAACATTTTGCTTCATTTGTTGAGATTTATTTGTTTCTTGTCCATAAAACTCGATTTTATGTTGCCTTCATTTATTTTCTTTCAGAGGTATCTTAGGAATCCTTCACATTTTATAAGGAACCATAAATTTATTTCAGCCTAGGGCCAGGAGCTAGCTTTCATGTTGACCCAAATGCATATATGCAATTTAGTCTGTGAATTTTGAAAATTTGAGCAATAGTACATTAAACTAGAATAATGAACCAATAAAAATTTTTATAGCATTTAGAAAAATTATTTCTCTGACATTCGCACTATCACTTTACTTGTTAAAATTATTCTGGTATCATAAGGTAGACTGTGTATGTATTCCCAGGGCTTAAAAAAAAATCAGCAGATCTTTTCTGGTGATCAAATGAGTTGACCTGAGTACATGATAATGCAGTCTTGTTTTTGGAAAGCTAGTCTGGCCATTTGTAACTAGATTATGTGTCTTCAAAAAATGGAGTAAAAGTTTTGGAAAATCTTTCATATGGTGTCTGTAATGCTCCTCATATGTTAAATGCTATAGATGGTTGGTCAATTGACATTGTTATCTTCGTATAATCCTTGCCAGTGTATACCATTGGGTTTAAACTTGCAAAGCCTCAAATGCATCATCAGCAGATGGAAAAAGTACAACTTCAAAAGGTCTTCATGGAGATTAAATGAAATATTACAGTGAATCATAGGCACATGTTCAGCAACATGGAAGTCAAATGTGTAAGTGCTCATGAGACAGTGGTTTTATATTTTTCACAAATCTGCTAACATGTAATTGGTCCTATAAACCAGACCTTTAAGGGTTTTATAGGATTCTAATCTCCTTGATGCGTCAGCCCCTTGCGGTAGTGAGTTATGTGCTCAGGAAGGCACATTAATGCTTACGACTCACTAAGGCACTGTTTCCCTTTTGCCTAATCACTTCATTGGCCTTTACCTTGTTTTACAAATGTACTTAATTCAATAAGGAAAAATGCTTCTCCTGAAGTTTTTAGACTGGTGAAACGTGTTTTCAAGCCAAACACTTCATGTTATTTAGGGTGATACGTATGATTCAAGCAATTTTTTAAATGATTTTTTGTTTTTACTTTTGAAGGAAGCACTTTAAAATAGTGTTACATCTAACCATGTAGGTATTTCTGTTTTCCATGATGCTTAATGAGAATGATACTTATGTTTTAAGTAAATAATAAACATCTGAGAAGGAAAATTTCATGTCTAAGTATTTTAGATTGCATTTTGGCAACTAAATGCATTAATCCGAACACGTAGAGATTATGGGGATAATTCATGTTCCCATTAGTCATTTAGACACTGGGGTGTAAATGTCACTTGTTTCTTCAGTTCAGCTGCTATAATTAAATGATATTATTTATTCATCCAGCAGCAATCCTGAAATCTTTTGTATCCTTGCAAAACATAGTTAAAAAAAAAGTTTGCTATAAAATGTGGTTTACCTTCGGTTAGAAATTTTTCTTCTAAGTTTTTAGTCTTTATCTTAATTGTGACTATCAAATAGAGTCTCTCAGATCAGTGATATAGGCTAATTTCAAATTTTCTCTAAATCTAGAGATATACTCTTCATTTTCCCTAGTCTGGACCTAAATTGCTCTGCTTGCATTTGTAATCAGAGATTGATTGGGTTGCTGTGGAAACTGGAAAAGTGTGTTGCTCGTTGAAGGCAAAATGCACAAGTACTGTTATCATAATTGTCTGCCATGCTAAATGCCTATCAGCCTGAACAGTGCATTGATGAAATGTTCACACTCCAACCCTAAAATGCTTCTTTTCAGAGTACTGCTTTGTGGTCAGTATTAATCCTCTAGATTGATTTTTGTAACAACTACCTTTGTTACATATTTAATTTGTTTCCACATTGAACTTTTTTTGTTACACAAAATGAAATCAGTTTCCATTTTATTCATACTTACAAGGCACCTCATAGGAGAAAACATGAAGCACAGTAAAATACTATTTATCTAGAAGCCAATCATCTGAAACATTTTAAAAGCTGATCATGAAGACATAAAATAAATGCAAAAAAATCAGTTGGAGAAAGAATTTTTAGCATCTGGTAATAAAGAGCAAGGAGTGAAGGTCTGTTTTACACACACACACACACACACACACACACACACACACACACAAGCAATATTATGCATTTTACCACGTGAAAGCAAAGATAAACTCTGCTTGTCTTTACAAGTTTGTCTTTGAGACAAGATTGGCCAAAGGGAATGGGGAGGAAAATCAAAAGAAGGAGCTACAAAATGGGCTCAGCAGTAGGAATGCTGGGATTAGGGGGGATAAGAGCACGGATTCCAGTGGGACAAATTTCCATTAACACCAGCAACTATTCTGGAGACTTCCATTGTTTCCCTGATTCCAACAAGAACAAATACAAAAAGAATTATCTGTAACTTCCAAAGTTAAAAATAAAACATTCCCAATCCCTCATAAATATTAAGAAACCAAGGGTTGCAAAAGAGAGACCAACCAACTACAAAAGGTTAACAGGATGTACATCTTTGTACAATAAGCCCCATGTTGAACGCAACTGAATGCAGCTCTGGAGTGTCAGGGATGCACAGAATATGGTACTTTAGTTCTGCTTTTATAAATAGTTCCAGACAATGAACAAGGAAATATGCCTTACGAGAAAAATATTAAAATATATAACATGTGTGACATAGTCTAAATGATGTATTTACCTACTTCATGTATTGTTGAGATTGGGATGCTAGTCTTGGGTACTTTGTTCCACCATATACTTCAGAAAGAAGTCTGAAATCATTGAGCATGTGCATGCATTGTGAGACTGCATCTTTAGCAGTGAGTTCTTGTTTTTTTTCTAAGAAATGCAACATAGGTGAAAAAAATATATATATATGTATATATATACATATATAGCAATTTTCATATACTATACCCTGATGCATAGTTAAAATTGTTTTGACATATTGGATTTGTTGATAAGTGGGGGGGGCAGCATTTGTCTAGATATATGTACTATACTGTATACTTTTTGTTATTTTGAACATGCAATAATCATTTAAAAGTCAGAAGGACATACACTTAAAAATGTTTCAATCCATTTCTCCTTTATGGAGACAGCCAGGTATCTATCTGTTTTACAGAGATATTTTTTGCATTTTAAGCACATATGTATGTATGCATTCATTATTGTCAGCCTTCTTAATTTGAGCAAATCTGAGGGTTGTGTAGTATGATATTATGGTTTTATTTTGCCTTTTTATCATTATAATCAGGTTAAGCAACTCTTCATTTGTCTATTGGCCACTTTTTAAAGTGCCCATGTACTTGCTTGCCCATTTTTCTATTAGTTGCTTTTTGTTGTTGTCGTTGTTTTTGTTTTTTGTTATTGACTTCTGAGCACTCTTTATATACTATAGATCGTCAGATCTTTTATTGGCTATATGTTTTGTAAATATCTCTTCTCCTTCTGTGGCTTTTCACTCAATTAGTAGAGTCTTCTGATAAACAGAACTTATTAATTTTAATGTTGTCAAATTTATCAACCTTTTCCTTCAGGATTAGTACCTTTTTATATTGATTAAGGAGTTATTCCCTATCCTGAGGCTATGAAAATACCCTTTTGGGGCACCTGGGTGGGTCAGTCAGTTAAGCATCTGACTCTTGATTTCCGCTGAGGTCATGGTCTTACAGTTGGTGAGTTCCAGCCCCACATCAGGCTCTGTGCTGACAGTGCAGAGCCTGCTTGAGATTCTCTTTCTCTCCCTCTCTCTCTGCCCTTCCCAGTCTCATTGGGGGAAATAAATAAATAAATAAACTTTAAAAATACCCTTTTTACATTTAGATCTACAGTCCACCTGGAATTCATTTTCGAGTAAACCGTGAGGTAGGACCAAGTTTCATTTTGTCAGTTTGGGTATCTGATTGAGCAGGCACTGTGTTTTGAAAATACCACCATTTCCCCATGGCTTCACAGTATGGTCTTTATCACAGATTAAGTATTTGTATATGTTTCTGGACTCACTCTTCTGTTTTACTGTCTTTTGTAACTTTACATGATATGTTGCTACCTGGAGGAGTAAGTCCTCCAAAACTTTTTTCTTCTTCAGGAGTAACTTAGATAGTTTTAGCCCTTTTCATTTCCATATAAACTTTAAATTCCCATATAAAATTTTCCAAGTTACCAAAAAGGAGTTGAATTTTTTTGAGATTGCAGTGATATGTATCTGTCAATGGAGAGACTTGACATCTTTATTATATTGAACCTTCTAAACCATGAACATGGTGTATCACTATAATTATTGAGGTCTCCATTAATTTCTCTCTATAAAGTTTTATAATATTCTCTATAAGGGTCTTGCATATAATTCCTGATATTTATTTCTTCATACATTTTTGTGCTAATGCATATGGTCTGGTTCTTGAGATTTTTGTTCTAATTTTTTATGTACAAAATTATTTTTTAATATAGGAAACTTGTGAAATTTGCCTATTAATTTTAATAATGCACATGTTGACTTTTTGGACCTTTGGCATACCTAATGATATCATATGTGAATGAAAATTTTATATCTTCTTTTTCAGTCCATATAACATTTTTTTCTTGTCTTACTGAGTAGGGTTGGTCTCCTGCTTCATTGTTGAATAGATAAATAATAGTGGGAATCCTTGCCTTCTTCTTGATCCCACAGAAGAGATGTTAATAATTCATCATAAAGAACAATATTTGTTATACTTTTACTTTAGATGCCTTTTATAAGATTAATGCAATGTTCTTCTATTTCCAATATACCTAAAGTTTATATCTTATGTGTTGATTTTGTAAGTTTATATCTATTGAGATGATCAATTGGTTTGCTGATATTTTGTGTTTGAATTTTATATTTGTGCTCACAAATGGTACAGACCTATTATTTTCCATGTCACACTATCCTTTTTGTATATACCTGTATATTGTGAAAATTAAAAAAAAAACCTGGCATTTGAACATTAAAAAACATATATTTCAAACATATAATTCAATATGTAAATATGACATGTTTGCTATGTATAAATGAAACAGTAAGATATAGTGGCTTTGTTGTCAACGTATTCTCATTTTTTTGTTTTGTTTTGTTTTGTTTTGTTTGGAGAGAGAGAGAGAATATGTGGGGGAGAGGGGCAGAGGGAGAAAGAGATTATCTTAAGCAGACTTTGCACTCAGTGCAAAGCAAGGTTCAATCCCACAACCCTGGGATCATGACCTGAGCCAAATTCAAGAGTCAGGCACTCATCCAGCCAGGCACCCACAGAGTATTCTAGTTTTATTTTTAGCTTTCTCATAAACAGCTGTGTACTGTTTTGCAAATCATTGTTTTCCTTGATCTTGTACCTTCTTTGTAAAATTAGGCATTTAAAATGTATTACTTTTAAAGCCTCTTCCAGCTCTAGATTCCTGTGATGTGCAAACAGTTGATACTTGTGCATGACTCTAAATATTCATAAACATGTTAAGTTCATGTCTTTTCTCTTGACTATAGCATATTTTCAGCCTATGTGTAGGATTTTAAAATCAATTTCTATCTGATCTTGAGTTGCTCAGTTTTAGCTCAGAACTAATTTTCTCAGGACTACTTAGTTCATTACTGATGATACTTTGTATAGACACATAGATAATTGTAGACAGGCATATGCACTACACTGCAATCATTTTAAGAACACAGACAGCAGAACCAAACTGACTGGCTTGGAAATCCTAGCTATCATATATGTTAATTGCTATTTCTCTCTCTCCCTGTTTTTTTTTTTCACCTATAAAAGATGATAATAAAACTATGTACCTTGTAAGGATATGAGGACAAAATAAGCTAAGCCATTCAGAACACTAAGACCACTGCCTATTAAACATGTTTGCTATTTTTATTAAGATAGATATCTATACCATTACTTGATAATAAGCTATTTTTAGCCTTAAACAAATAAAAATGATCATTTATAAAATTCACAAAAATATTTTCAATAATTTTCTAAAAATGAAAATAGTATAAATTTTTAAACATGAATAGTATTTATATATCTTTCATTCAAAAGATAACAATGCTTTTGACCCGACATATAGAAAAATTCTAAGCTTTAGGAAAGCTCTTCTCTTTTTGGTGTTAAAATAAAAGGCTTTGTGTTCCTAGCCATTGAATAAAACTTGGGCTACTTCATAAATTAACATGGAATTTCCTTTATTACCTATATGGATAAAGTGCATAGAGGAACATTCATTGAATAAGGATGAATAGCTCCCTAGAATCCAGAAATGCTCAGGTGATTTCCACTGATTACAATTGATCTTATTGATAAATTTCTAAGACCAGATTTCATTGAGTAAAACAATAAATTGTTTATTGTTACTGGGAGTAAGAATACTTTTGTTAGTCACTTTTTGTTAGGGTATGGATATGCCCTACCATTTTAATCATTGTGTTTTCGTGAGCATAGATATTAGCTTCAGATTTTGACACCTGATCTAGCTATGGTTTCTAAATTATGAGAGCCATGAAAATTTTTGACAGTATGTTATGTTTCTGAGAATATTCTTGGTCAGTGAGAAAATATACAGAAATTAAAGCTGTGAATCCACATGTAGTACCCCTCAGAGTAGGATTGACCTGAAACATAGGAAGAGAAATGGTAGATATCATTCGGTTAAATTTTTTTAAATGTTTATTTATTATTTTGAGAGAGAGAGAGAGAGAGAGAGAGCAGGAGAGGGGCAGGGAGAGGGAGGCACAGAATCTGAAGCAGGCTCCAGGCTCTGAGCTATCAGCACAGAGCCTGACGTGGGGCTCAACCCCACAGACTGCGGACCGTGAGGTCATGACCTGAGCCAAAGTTGGGTGCTCAACCGACTGTGCCACCCAGGTGCCCCTGTAAGTATCATTCATTTAAACAAACTTTATAATACACTTACTCCATAATTTTATTTTCTTAGGGATTACCCTTCCAGATTTACTAATAGTTATATTAGCTAATGTTTTCCTCACCACTTTGACCAGGTCTAAATATACTTTGGGGGACAAAAGACATATTGTTATACAGTGATAATAAATCTACTAAAGAATCTTAGACAACTAAAATTGCTGAAAATGTACTTAATAGACTGTATGGTTACATATGAGTTATTATTTTTGCCTACTGTATTACAAATATAGCTTCAAGTATATTATTTATTTTTGACACAGTGTTTGTTCTTAAGACCCGATATTTGGACTATTTTTCTTGAAAATAAACCTTCAAATATGTATGTATGTATGTATGTATGTATGTATGTATGTATGTGCCCTGATTGCCCAGAAGTAGAGCCTAAGGCAGGAATTCTCGTGCAAGTAATTTGTGAAGAGAGAGCTTTCAGGAGTCACCTGCAAGGGAGTAAATGCAGCAGGAGAGGCAAGGAGAAAAACTGAGCAAGGATGTGGCTTCAAGGGAAGTCTCACCTCAGCCTGGTCCCCTAAGGAATTTGCACCAAAAGTGCAAATAGAGGCAGAGGAGTGAAGCTCTTGTGCATGAGAGCTCTTTATGCACCTGCACAGTCATCATGGTCACTGACCAGACTATTCCAGGTGGGGAGCACAGCTGCCAGGCCCCTCTGAGCAAGACCACTCCAATTTCCCAAGTGCAGCGCTCCAGAGAAGGTTGCAGACAGGAGCTGTCAGCCAACACAGGGTCCCTGGGGATCTGCATGGAGCACTAAAAGCCTACCACAAGCAAAGGTGGGATCTCCATGATTTGTTGATGAGTCAGTCCATACTGTGGCCGTCAGTGGAGGGGAGATGCAGGCAGACTGAGGGTCAAGGACACATTTTCAGAGGCAGGAGTGAGTGTGGAATGTTGGAGGAACACTGAGAATGACATTGTCAGAGGGTAGTTGGGGCAGGGGAAGTTACGTGACAACAGCTCAAAGAGACAGATGCGGAGCAGGGCACGAGAAGCCTTGTGGGCCAAGGAAGGAGTTTAAGCATTGGTTTAAGCATCCTGCAGAGCGAGTAGAGATAGGTCATGGCTTGATGTGATGAGGAACCACAGAAGGCCAGAGTGGCTGGATGAGAGGGAACCAAGTAGAAAATTGAGATGGTAGGACACAATATAAGAGAGTGGGAGTTTAGAAAGTGTAGAGCTTTGGAAGGCCTTGCTGTGCTTTGACTTTGTCATTTTCCCCGGGATGGGGTGGGCCATTGAAGGATTGTAAGGGAATAGTGACCTGGTGAAAAGATCACCATGGATGTTGTGTCCAAAACAGACCAGAGGGCTGTGAGAGCAGAAAATGGGGAGACCTTGCAGTGCTTGAGGAAAGATGTGATGGGGACTTAGACGTGGCAGCTGCAGTGGAGATGTGGAGAGCTGAGCTGATGGCATTTGCTGCTGGCTTGGAGACGCAGGGCTGCCGACGTGGGTGCGGAAATCCAGGAACGAAATCCTTTGTGGCTTTCCTTCTGGTGGCTCATCTCCACAAGTGAGATACAGCCTCCCCTGTGGCTGAATGCCTTTGCTCTCCCTGCTCCTCTGTGGCTTGGACTTCTCTCCCACACACTGTCCCTAGAAAGTCAAATTCCTTAACCCAAGAAGAAACATTTAGCTCCCTACTTTGACTTGTCCCCGGTTCCACCTCTGCATATCCAGAGACTCATTTTTTTTTTTTTTGCCCTGCTAAACCAAGCCATTTACAGCCAAGTCTTACCCTTCAGCAATATAGATGAGTTGATAGCATCTTTTTTTAAATATTTTTCTCTTTGCTACAATTATTTTTAAATAGGAAGAAACAGGATAGAGATTTATTTCCCCACCAATATGAAGTACTCTATTTAATCTTTAGAAATCATAGTATGTTTTGCTTTTGAATGATTTTTGCACCCCACTCCACTATTAGTGCTAAGCACTGTCCTAGTTATGTAACTCTTAATATAACAGTCACAGGTATTAGATGGTAATATCTGGATTTAATAAGTGGCGAAATTGATTCACAAGGGTTAGGTGAATTGCCCAAGATAAAAGGCTCAGTAAGGGAAATTTCAAAAGCCTGTCTGAGTGATTCTAAAGTCATCTGCTTTGGAATGTCTTTAAAGATACAATGACACATCTAGTAAGAAGCTCTATGTGGGCAGGGAACTCTGCTGTCTTATTCATTGCTACCTTAACTGGCATTTAGTAAGTTCTCAATAAATAATTGTTGAATTAATGAATGGATCTATTTATAAGGCATTATCAATGTGACACTGAAACTTTGGAGGAAGAGAGGCTAATTCTGACTGGAAGCTTCTTAGCAGATGTGGTATCCTAAGGGGTCTTTAACACTGAGAAGGATTTCAACAAGTTGACAATGGGGAATCAGTTTTACCCATAGCCAAGAAAACACTGAGAAAAGCCAAGGAGTGATGTAAGGCATAGTTTGTCTTCTGTGGAAACACTGCAAATTGAAGGTAGAAAGTTCATTTCTGATGGATCACTTAGGACCTAGATCTCCTGGTACTTCATTCATTCTCTTTCCACATCGGAGAGCCTTGTGAGGGGATGTTAAGGAGTAGGAATCATGAGGGCTTTCGCATTCCTTCTCTTTATATTATTTGTGAATTTCAGTTTAAAAGATTACAAGTGTATGAGTGTTTTTTTTTAAAACACTTCTAAAAACTATACATTTTTTTGTTATAACTGAGCTTAATATGGTAGAGATACCTATGGACTTCAGACTATATGCTCTTTCCATCATGGATACTAATTTACATCGTGTGAATAAGTTACTATTCGTATCTTGTTGCATGCTAAAGATAGCAAATTTCAAAATCAATTTTATGTATACAGCAGTGAGTAATCAATTTAAGGGGCAGATCAGTTTTGCATTTTTCAAACACAATCTTTGCTTTTCATTCTGATGGGAACTCTATTGATTTGAGTATAAGATTATTTTACAGCAAAGTGTAACCTTGATTTATATCCTGATGTTAAGTATTTATACTGGTTTATCCTGTGTGAGCAGTATTTTATCTGTATAATTACACTAAATGGGCCAGGTTTGCTTTTTAATGACATTTAAGAATACAGTTAACAGAATATTCACTAAAATGCATGCAGGTTCTAATTTCATGAAACCAATTAATGATCCTGGCAGGTTCTCTATTTTTCCTAATTTTAGGACTTGTCTCACACAAATCAGAAGTATCCAGGCCTTCAAATTTACAGTATCCATTCAAACTTTAAATGCCCTTGATTAATAAAAATACATGTGACAGCAAAGTGGAACTCTGCTTTTAAGCTGTTAGAGAGAACATAAAATGATTATGGCTCGCAGTAAATGTTATTATGGTCCTAAGATGTTTCCTGAGGGATTCAGCAGTCTCCCACACTTTCCTTAAGACTGACCCTCTCTCCTTGAGAAGCAGCCAAGACAGAGAGCTGTGGAGGCAAGCCCACTGTCGGGTCACCTGTCATGGTGCTGAGAAGCCTCTGATAGAAAACCTAATTTACAGTTTAAGAAGCACATCCATTATCCTTCTGATTTTAAAATAGAACATACATCAGCAAAATGATAAAAGAAAAGTGCTTAAGAATTATGAAAGTCAAGGACTATTTCATATCATAAAGTCACAACCCTTTTTGAATATTACTTTAAATTATAGCCAAGTCTAATGATATTCATGTGTTCTGTTCTCTGAAAATTAGTATCACAGTATGCCAACTACTGAAAATCTAACAATCACAGATTAACTATTGACTCCCTTTTACATTTAGGTAGATGATATCGTAGGTATTCAAATAATTTTTTATGAAACAGATGTGCACCAGAAGACTGTTAGGAAAACTTAAATAATGAATATTTTTTTCTGTTTACTTACATTAACCATATACCATTGTTTTGTTTCTAATCAAATGTCAGTTGGTAATGTTCTTATTACTTTCTTTCTCATTCCTTACTCTTGTCTCTCCAGTTAGTCTCAAATAATGATATGTGAAAAAATCCTGATATTTTCTTAAAACTCTACCATCCTCTTGAGATCCAAACAAACTCTTTTAAAGTGTTCACACACAAACCTTGGATTTTCTTTTAAAAAGGGGTATTCTGTATTACTATGATCGTAAATTCCATCACAGCAATTGTGTTATAATAATTAGTGGTGTGGATTAGATAATTTGAATTTTTCTAGCATTCTCTTACTATGTGCTTACAATGGACGCAATCCATAAACATATTTTTATAATAGGCTAATTTATTAGAATAAGCTTTGAGATTTGACACCTGGGAAGCTGACATGTTGAAGTATTTGCCTTGTAGTCTACTCTAGTGAAATTCAGAGTTATCATTAACTTAGCCATATCCAGATTTAGAGAGAGAAGACTGAAACAGGAAGTAATTGATTCTGCCTCTTACCAGTGTTTTCTGTATTAACTATTTACTGGCTGTAAGATGAATTTTGCCCTGTCTCTTATACATTGTAGTGGGTGAGGCTTAGCTTATCTCCTTCCTATCTAATTTTATTTTAAATATGAATTAATAACTAAGATACAAATAAGGACAAATATTAAAATATTGTTAGACTGAAGACTCAAGAATCCACACTTTAACATAATATTTGCATATCTTCTACTTTCTATCCACATCCAACTACCTACCTACCTTCCTACCTACCTCTACCTACCTCTACCTACCTAAATATTAGATCTATTTGACCCTACAAGGTGATGTACCATTTAAATTGGACTACTGGCTTTTTACCTTTTTATCTCATAATAAATTTTAGGCACCTCTTCTGAGGCCTCCTTATGGGGGCGAGGGGAGAACCTTGAAGGTCATTTTTTGCACATGGACTCAGTACCCAGTATTTCTCTACTCCTAACCCTCCCTTTAATCTCCTCCCCCAGCCCTGGGACCATCTAATTTCAGGATCCTTTTGTTTAGGACTCCCTCAGGAGTGAGGTGACCCCCCTCCATCAATGCCTGTTCCCTGGGGTAAAATGGAACAGGGAGAGTTCACACTGTCTCCAGGTCATTCTCATGTTTATTCCATTGCAATAAGCAATTAATCTTCTGGTCCAACATCTAAGAGCTCATCTCTGTCTCTCTCGTAAATCAGCAGAGCTCCTGATATATATGTAACATATATATTATATATACATACCAACACATTATTATTTTTCATATCTATATTCATGAAAGAGATTGGCCTATTATTTTCCTTCCTCTTCCAATTTTTTGGCCTGATTTTGGTTTCTAAGTCAGAATGACGTCATAGAATTAGTTGGGGGTGCATTCCAGGTTTTTCCCTTCCGGGAAAGTCTGTGTAACATTAGAATAATTTTTTTCACAAAATTTTGTAGAACATTTCAGGAACATTGGGATGGTTCCTTATGTAAATATTTATAACTAATATATAACTTACTTGATACTTTAAATGCTATGGAGTATTTAATCTTGGTATTTCTTCTTGAGTCAATTTTCTAAGTTATATTCTCTAGGAATTTTCTATTTATCTGAGTTTTCAAATTTATTGGCCTAAAATTGTTTATAATATATTCATATTTTTAATCCCTGATCTGTGATTACGATGATCTTTTCATTTTTATTATTGCTTATTGTGTCCCCTGTTTTTATTCTGCAATCTCAAAATATCAGTTGATTTTATTAACTAACTTTTTGTTAATAACAAATATTTGAATTTATAGGACCAATTTTTTGATTTCATTCATTTTATTTATCTTACTTTTGTATTGTTTTGTATATTTCTTCCCTTATCTGTGTTATTTCTTATTTCTTTTTCTTTGTTTTAGTTTTTATTTAGTTTATTTTTTTAAATTTACATCCAAATTAGTTAGCATATAGTGAAGCAATGATATCAGGAGTAGATTCCTTAGTGCCCTTTACCCATTTAGCCCATCCGCCCTCCCACAACCCCTCCAGTAACCCTCAGTTTGTTCTCCATATTTATGAGTCTCTTCTGTTTTGTCCCTCTCCCTGGTTTTATATTATTTTTAGTTCCCTTCCTTTATGTTCATCTGTTTTGTCTCTTAAAGTCTTCATATGAGTGAAGTCATACGATTTTTTCTTTCTCTGACTAATTTCACTTAGCATAATACCCTCCAGTTCTATCCACGTAGTTGCAAAGTACTTCTTATTTCTTAATTTATTGCTCTTATTATGTTCTGTTTAAACTTAAATTGAGCATTTATCTTATCAATATTTAGATAATATTCAACTTATCAATATTTAATTTTTCTTTCTAAAAATATGTAAAGTAATAGATTTTCCTCTAAGTATTGTTTCTCAGATGTTTTTCTACAGTAATTTGTTTACTCTCTAGAATTTTTACATTCCCATTATTATTTCAAATTCTTAATTTTTTTAAATGTTTATTTATTTTTGAGACAGAGAGAGACAGAGCATGAATGGGGGAGGGGCAGAGAGAGAGGGAGATACAGAATTGGAAGCAAGCTCCAGGCTCTGAGCCATCAGCCCAGAGCCCGACACGGGGCTCGAACTCACGGACCGCAAGATCGTGACCTGAGCTGAAGTCGGACGCTCAACCGACTGAGCCACCCAGGCGCCCCTCAAATTCTTAATTTTATATTACTATCCTCCTCCTCCCCATCATCATCATCTATGATGATATTTTTCCCCACATATCAAAGTTGTTAGACGTTTTTTATTTATATATATTTTAGGTGATTATCAGGTACATTTTTATTTATGTATTTTCAGGTGGTCTCATTGTCAGGTGCACAATATTCAGAATCATCATATTTTTCTTGTGATTAAAACCTTTATCATTATGAAATAACCTTTTCTTTCCCTAAATATGTTTCTTTTTCTGCCTTAAAGTCTATTTTGTCTGATGTAAATAACCCAACTTTGTTTAATGTTTTTCTGAAATATATTTTCCATATTTTACTTCACTAATTTTGCTTTCTTGCTTTGTTTGTTTGTCTGTTTGTTTGGTGGCTCTCGTAAAAACAGCATATAAGCTGGGTTTTATTTATCTCACCCACTCTGATAGTTTGGGGAGAATTTAACCTTCTTTTACATCTACTGAGATCGTTGATCTATTTGGATTTATTTCTACCTTATTAAGTTTTGTTTTTCTTACTCTATGACCGTATATTACTTATTGTTTTAACTGATTATTTTGTTACTTATTCTGTAGGTTATTTTTCTTTTTAGAGGATTTATACACACTACTTATATTCCTTTCATTATTATACTTGAGCTTTTGCCATTCATATTTGCCTTAATAAAAACTAAATTTAAACTATTTTCACTTCCCACTTTAAGACTATAGGTTATGTTAGAATATTTCAACCATGATCACCACTGTCAGATTCATATTCTGATTTTCTCCAGGATTTTTGTTTTTTTTAACCCCACAAATCAGACATTATTTCTGTTATTTGAAATGTGTTGTTAGATATGCATGCGTGGTTAGTATTGTCCTTGCTCACCATACCTTTTGCATCTCAGACCATTCTGCTGAAATATTTTTCTTCCTTTTGAAGAACATGATTTACCACCTCCTTTAATGAAGGTCTCTTGGTAGATTCTTTACATTCAGGTAAATGTTTTGATGTTGTTTCTGAAAGAGTTTTCTGGGAATGTAATTATACAATAATAGTGATCATCTCTCAGTACTTCAAAGACATTACTCAATGTTCCTCTCAGTTCTGTTGTTGAGAAGTCTACTGTTACCTAATTATTGTTCATTTTTCAGTGATCTGCCTTTTTTCTCTGGATATTTTTATAATTTTCTCAGAGTGTTTTCCGTCAAGCAGTTTTGCTTGGAGATTGAGGTATACGTTCCTTGTCACATATTGTGCTCAGGCACCCTGGAAACAATTTGTTAAATCTGGATTTGGAAAATCACAACTGTTCTCAAACATTATGTCTTCTACATTCTTCTGGGATAAATATCTGTTACAGTTTCTCATTCTCTGCTCCATCTCTCCTAATTATTACAATATTTCAACCTCACTTCTTCAGCCATATTTACTACATAAGTAATTCTCTTTTCAGTCTAGGAAGACTAGATTGAAAGAAAGAATGTGACCAAGGTTTCTCTGCGTTTTTTTTCACTAAATTCCAAAATATCAATACAGAGTGGTTTTTTTTTTTGTCTCCCTAAAATGACTTTGTACTTTCTTATTTTCTTAAAGCAGGGAGATTTTCTAACTATAACCTAAATGCAATCATTTGATTGACATTGCTCACTGTAGGTCGAATTCATGTGGGGATTTTTAACTCAGAGTGAACTTCAACATTGATTTCTATGGGAAGCCTATCTTGACTATCTTTCATGGCTGTAATATACCTCCCCTGTCTGTTCTTATAGCATTCTGTACTTGATCAACAGGGGTTGATTTCAAGGTGATTTCTTACTGCTCCGTGACCTAACTTATCTTGGCTACTGCAATTAAGCTGAGGACAAACATCATTATTGCTATTTTACAAGCGAGGAAACATTGTTAGGCTGAATTAAATGTCTTAACAAAGTCTAGATTTTCTTAAGCATAGTTCTCTGCTCTTTTAACCTTACTTTACAGTTTTTGTGCCTCCTCTGTGAGGAAAGTGGTTTCTGCTCCAAAGGAGATGCCATAATGATGGAGAGCATATTGACAAGGTGCTTGTAGGAAGAAAGAGCCTACATAAGTACATGTTGGTGTAGTATATCTAAACGTTGATGGATTGTGAATGGTGATCTTTACTTTAGCTCTGAAAGTCTGGATTTTACTTAGAGTTATTTGGGAAAGTAGATCTGTATGAATCCAAACATTGTTTTAGTCCATTCAGGCTGCTGTAACAAAATACCACAGACTGGGTGGCTTATAAACAACAGGAATTCATTTATCACACTTCTAGAGGCTGCTATAATAAAATGCCATAGGCTGAATGACTGAAACAACAGAAACTTATTTCTCACAGTTTGGGAAGCTGAGAAATCCGAGGTCTGGTTGTGTTCTGGTGAGAACCCTCGTCCTGGCTTATAGATGGCCAGCTTCTTGTGTCCTCATGTGGTGTTGACATAATCACCTACCAGAAGCTTCATCTCCAAATACTATCATGTTGGGGATTAGGGCTTCAACATACAAATTTGGGAAAACCCAAATATTCAGTTCATAGCATAGGCTTTTTTCCAACTTCCTTGTAGTCTATGATTATGAACACAACCAGACTGTATTTCCTTAAAAGTTTATACACCTAAAATTTATCTGATTAGTTAGTTGGAATTAATTGCCTTTGTACAACTCAGGAACTTTGCTTCATTTGTTTCCTTTGTTATCAGATGCATCACAATGCAATCTTTTTATTGTATATGGCCATCTCTCCTACTAGGGTACAGTTCCTTGGGGATAAGAGCCGTCCCCTGTCTGTCTTTGTTTGGCACGTTGTCAGTGTATGTACTGGGCATGTAGCAGGCGCTCAGGATTTACCCAACTATAATCAAGAGTTAATGTTATCAATGAGCAAATCATTTTAGAACTCTGACAAAGAGAATTTTATAAATATAGAGATATATGCTTATCTAATTTTAATTTTGATCAATTTTATATAATGTACCACATAGATGTTATAATGTAGAATATATAATATGGCATATTAGCATATTATATGTTCACAAATCACCTATGCTTTTCAAAAGACTTAATGCACTTGATAGCTATTTACTTGAGAACTAAAATTAATTACATAATTTATCTAAAATGTCTACACAGACTGTAGAAGAGGTTTAACCATAAACAGTAGGAGTTTGTATGATGCTTATACTTTTCAAATTACATGTACATAAAACGTTGATATGTTAAATAATGTTTTTCAGTTTCTGTTGTATCAGTGATATTTTATCCGCCTTTCATTTTAGAATCATTTTAAAGCAGATTTATACATCAGCTTTGTCTTCCTTGACTATTAAACTTTCTATGATGTAGTTAATTGGTCTAAACTAATACTTATTATCAGAGATTGTAACATTGAAAAGGTGCTTAGGAATAATCTGGCCCACCCACAACTTTACTTTTAAATGTGAGGAAACAGGTGTGGAGAAATTATAAGACTTATTTATATAAAGTCGGGGTGCCTGGGTGGCTCAGTCATTTAAGCGTCTGACTTTGGCTCAGGTCATGATCTCACGGTTTGTGGGTTCAATCCCCACATCAGGCTCTGTGCTGACAGCTCGGAGCCTGGAGCCTGCTTCGGATTCTGTGTCTCCCTCTCTCTCTGCCCCTCCCCCCACTCCTGCTCTGTCTGTCTGTCTCTCTCAAAATTAAATAAACATTAATAAAAGAAAAGAGAGAAAGAGAGACTTGTATAAAGTTACTACACGTTTGGCCTGTGATCAAAGATGGACCTAGGTTTTGTGAGCCTTGAAGCTTATATAGTTTGGGAAGCCCTTTTTGAGTAAAGGAATAACCAGTTAGAGAAGAAATTTAATACTGACTTAAAATGAGAAAATAAATTGAGAAGATGGTAAATACAAATATAATGAAATCCCAGAAATTAACATCATTGGTATTAAACTATCTCGTAGACCTCCACAGTACTTTTCTCTCTGTTTGCTGTGTATTCTTTGATCTTCTTTTCATGACAGTGATTGTATAATGGCATTTTCTCTAGAAAACAAATAAAGATAAACAGACTCTCCTGTAGTATGGTTCACAAAAACGTGGCTTTTACTTTGAGCTTACAGAAGTATTGCCACATCTTTAACTTGCTCTCCGTCTGGATGTTCTTCCTCTGGCCATGGGAGCCCTTGGGGAGCCTCTTTTGATGTCTCTCAGCAAGCAACCCCCCCAACATCCTCAAGGTCCAAGAGAACATCCAGACACAGAGGAGCAGGCTGATTCTGGGGCACAGGCCACTAGGGACATAGTACTAACTTGCCTCAGCCTGGGGTCAGAGTGTAGAGATAACTTGTCTCTAGCCCCTGCAGGTGACTCTGTTTCCAGAAGGAGCCCACACAAGTGAGGGGTCTCAAAGCCTAAGCTTCATTAAGTCCATTTTGTGTCTACCTCTGCCTATGGCATATCCTTTGCAAAAAGCCAAAAATTGTTTTCCCTTTTGCTAAGAATTTAAAACATTCTAATGGACCTTCTAAGTACTAAGGTAAAAATCGGTGACGGCAAATATTAAGCTAAGGAAGAGTTTTGCATTTAACTTGTGTCTTCTTGGGGCTCATCTGCCTGAGGTTGTGCAGAGTTAGCATTGAATCATTCAAAAAGTGTTCCTCTGGGGGCGCCTGGGTGGCACAGTCGGTTGAGCGTCCGACTTCAGCCAGGTCACGATCTCGCGGTCCGTGAGTTCGAGCCCCGCGTCGGGCTCTGGGCTGACGGCTCGGAGCCTGGAGCCTGTTTCCGATTCTGTGTCTCCCTCTCTCTCTGCCCCTCCCCCGTTCATGCTCTGTCTCTCTCTGTCCCAAAAATAAATTAATGTTGAAAAAAAATTAAAAAAAAAAAAAAAAAAAAAAGAGTCTCTTCTATGGGCAAACTCTGGGTAAAATTGGCAAGGTAAACCCCTGTGAGTCCTTGGATTTATGATTTGGTTGCATGTGATTTTACAAAGAAATAGTTTTTACTTTTATTTGAGAGGTTAGGATCTAAAGTTTAATATTAGCGTATTCTGGAGTGTCTTGTAGACGACTGTCTTAGAACTGAATCCTACCACACTATTCAAGCACATTTTGTTTGAATTATCACATTCCTGTACTTGCTTTAAACTAGTGGAAAAATAAAGAGGTTTCCTCCCTCCTTCCTTCCCATCCTTCTTTTCTTCTTTTCTTCTACCACACATACGTACTTAGCATATCTTTTGGACCAAACACATTTGGGGCCATATGTATATAGTTGTGAGCCAAGCCGTCATTGCTCCAGGCCTCACAGAGCTTGCACTGTTAATATGTAAAATGGGCAACTAACTCCACGAGCCTGGTGTCACAGTTTTCTGTATAAATTAGGGTTTTTCAATAGTTTTAAGAGAGAAAGTGGGTGTGAGAATTGAGTTGTCACACAGTACATGAGACAGGGCTGTGCTGAATCTAAAGAAAAAGAAAGTCATCACACTATCCCTGTTCTGCGTTCTCATTCAGCTTCAGTGGAACAACTTCTGTCCCATTAAAATAATGTCATGGGATGGAAAGAGGGACTTGTACTTTTTCTTTTTCTTGTTTAAATACATGATCCTGTACCTGCTTTGATTGTATGGTCGTGTAAGTGTTATAAGCCTAAAGAGCATCTGCCTAGTGTTCATGTGCTGTATTTATTTTCCCTTATTGAGCAGACACTCACAAAGCACTTATATTCTTACCAGGTACTATATTAGGTGTCTTGCAAATATCAACCCATTTTATTTACACACATTTTAGGTACCTTGTGGTTAAAAATAATTCAGTACAAACTTGGAGGTCCAGCAGAATACATTTTTGGCTTTCATGGAGTCACTCAAACTGGAAATACCCTTTTGAGCATGAGGTACCTGGTGAAAAGGAGGAGACTCAAGGAAGTCTAAGTAGCAAATACTAGAATACATTGACTCTCCCCATCAAAAAGCATTTTGTTGCCTTTGTCTCTGAAATAAGAGACTATCTGTTGACTTCTTCTCAGGAAGCTCTTTGGTTTCTAAAGCAAATGGACACATGGAGCAGGATACCGTAAGCCTCCTTCCAATCCTGGGCCTGCCTAAGCAGTCAGAGGGAACCTAGCTTTGGTTGGCCTCTTAGACTCTGACACTACATGTGTTTAAAAAAGAGAAGCGGGGCGCCTGGGTGGCTCAGTCGGTTGAGCGTCCGACTTCGGCTCAGGTCACGATCTCGCGGTCCGGGAGTTCGAGCCCCGCGTCGGGCTCTGGGCTGATGGCTCGGAGCCTGGAGCCTGCTTCCGATTCTGTGTCTCCCTCTCTCTCTGCCCCTCCCCCGTTCATGCTCTGTCTCTCTCTGTCTCAAAAATAAATAAAATGTTAAAAAAAATTAAAAAAAAAAAAAGAGAAGCATTCTATTTCTTGGAAAACATGGCTTTATTGACAGTGCTGGGTTGGTCTTGTTACAAAGGATTCTATTGAAAGTATAGTAGTCCTTCTCATTACAATATTGTGTGCCTGTCACACTTAAGTAAGCAAAACATATATATAAGGAGAAGGAAGAGAGAGAGAGAGAGAGAGAGAGACAAAGAGAGATAAAGAACATTCACTGTGTCTCTTCTTTGGACTACCTGTTACCCCTCTGGCTTGTTATCAGCCCGTTTTAAGCATTGTAACAACTTCATCCAGAATTCACAATTGTAAACCAGCTAAAAGAATGTCACGATATGTAATTTAGAGGCCAAGGAGAAGATAAAGAATCATGAGCCAAATCCACCCTTTTTCTCTTAAAATAAGTACCAAGAGTATTTATTTTTACACGCTATAACTCAATAATCAATAACAATGTGGTTTAAAAATAATGTATAGTCTATTTTCAGTCAAGAAGGAATCGCAGGAACTGAATTTTTCTTCCTACTTGAAACAACTCCAGACAAAATATATAAGCAATAACACTCAAAGCCCACTGGGCATCAGGAATGAAGGGCAGTGACCCCTGAGAGATGGGAAAAAAATGAGGAGAGCCCTACAATTGCCACAGCTTACTGCCTAGAGAAAGTTTCTAGGAGGCTTGCTATAAACTGACTTGTGTCTTTCTGAAATCCATATGTTGAAGCCCTAACACCTAATACTGAGACATAAAGCCTTTGGGAGATTAGGTTTAGATGAGTTGTGAAGGTAGGACCCTCATGATGGGATTGGTGACCTTTTAAGAAGAGACACCAGAGACTTCGCTCCCTCGCTCTCTCTCTCTGCCATGTGAAGACACAACAAGAAGGTGACTGTCCACAAGCCAGAAAGAGTGATTTCATCAGAACCTGACCATGTGGCACTCTGATCTCAAACTTTCAACTTCAAGAACTGTGAGAAATAAATTTCTATTGTTTAAGCTATCCAGTCTGTGGCATTTTGTTATGGTGCCTCAAGGTGACTAATTAGGGTAGGAGCCTAGGGAAAGCCCAGCTGTCACCTCAAGTTCAAGAAATGGAGGTGGGAACTCAAGGCAGTCAAATCAGCTAGAGTTCACAGGACAGGGTCTGAGAAAGGAAAGAGATGCACAGGGAGAACCCCTGAGATCTGTAGAGATACCCTTCAGGTGCTTTGCTGAGTACTGTTTAGAGCATTCTGGAAGAAACCGGCAGAAGCTTTGAAAGGACCACCTGGAAGGATAAGATGAAATGTGACCAAGGTTCACCAAGCGGGGACACAGTTTCTGATCCCAACAGACAGAGCAGGAAAGCTTAATAAGTCAAGGGACATTGGTTAGAGTACTGACAGGGTCCTCCCACACTTAAATGAACACTAGAAAAAATGATGACTTGGGACCATCTAACAAATCTTAAGGGTATCAAAGTGATCCCAAATATCACAAATAAATTAAGCACGTTAAGGCAAGTCTTAAGAATATTTATGGAATTTTCAGTATCCAAAATTTTCGGTATCCAAAAAGTTAATATCAAAGATATCTAGCAACCAATAAAAAATTACCAGACGTGCAAAGAAGCAGAAAAATACAACACAAAATAAGAAGAAAAATCAACTTATTGAAACTGACCTAGAAATTACATAGAAGATAGAAATAGAATATTAAAATAGTTCTTATGACTATATTTCATATATTTAAGGAAATAGAGGAAATATCTTACATGTTAGTAGAGACACTGAAGATATAAAAAGATCCAAATCCAACATTTATAGATGGAAACTATAATGTCTGAGGTGAAAAATACACTGGATGGGATTAAAGGCAGATTAGACATTACAGGAAAAATAATTAGTGAACTTGAAGATAGCAATCAATAGAAAATAACCATAATGAAACATGAAAGAAGAAAAATTAAGAAAAAAATGAAAAGAGCATTAATGAGCTGTGAAATAGCTAGAATTGGCCTAATATATATGTAATTGAAGTTGGTGAAAGGGAGAGGAGTGGTAGACAAAATAATTGAAGAGACAATGGTTGACAATTTTCCAAAGTTGTTTAAAACTATAAACCCACAGATCTAAGAAGTTCAGTAAAACCCAAGCACAAGAAACATGAAGAGAACTTCACCAAGGCTTAACACAAGTAACAGGAAAATCTTAAGAAGTTATAGGGGAAAAATGACACATTATGGACAGAGGAAAGAAGATGTTTTCTTATGTGAAAAAAAAAAAATCCAGGCTATAAAACAGTGGAGGAATATCTTTAAACAAACAAACAAAAAAACAAATCAACTTGTAAATCTTTACCCTAAGAAAATAGTTTCAAAAATGAAGGTGAAATGCAGACACACATAAGTTGAAAATTTTTTCATCAGCATTCACTAAAAGAAATTTTAAAAGAAATCCTTCAGTTGCCTTTTAGTTTTGTTGGTTGTTTCCTTTGCTGTGCAGAAGCTTTTTATCTTCATAAGGTCCCAGTAATTCACTTTTGCTTTTAATTCCCTTGCCTTGGGTGATGGGTATTGAGGAGGGCACCTTTTGGGATGAGCACTGGGTGTTGTATGGAAACCAATTTGTCAATAAATTTCATAAAAAAAAAAAAATATTCTTATGTATTAAAATTGCCTGCATAGTATCCATGGCAATATACTTGATTTTTTTAAAGAATTTATCATCATAAAACAAAACAAAACATACTCTTTGAGAACATTGGATCATTTATCAGATAATAAAATTATGTGACGTCATGTAAAAAAAAAATAAATAAATAAAAGAAATCCTTCAAACAGAAAGAAAATGAAACCAGAGGAAAACTGGATCTATGCACAGGAATGGAGAAAACAGAAACAGAAGCTATGAGAGTAAATATACTTTATTTCTCTATTTTAGGTCATATCCAATATTTTCACTATTTAAATCTTTACAATTAATTTGTTTAAAAAGTAACAATGTGGTTTAGGAGTTGTAACATAAGTAGAAATAAAATCTGTGACTACAATAGCATAAAGGGCCAAAGAGGAGTAAAGGAAGTACATGTTGGGAAGGTTATATATACTATACATGATGTGTAGTATATTATCACTTGAAAGTAGACAGGGATGAATTTCAAATATTTATTTTAAACCCTAAATCAACCACTAAAATAATAATAATTATAACTAATAAGCCAAAAAGAGGATGTAAAAACAATAATTAACAATTTTCAAGTAATTCAAAGGCATTAATCATTTCCAGAAAATGGAAAGAAAAGGAACAAAAAGGAAACAGAAGAATAGTAATATGTATATTTAAACCCATCAATATCAATAATCATATTAAATGTAAATGGATTAAAAACCCCCATGAAAAGGCAATAATTATCAGATTGGATTTAAAATCAAGTCTCAACTCTGTCCTGCCTACAAGAAGCATACTACAAAGATAGAGACATACATAGAGTACAGTTTAATAGGATGAGAAAAGATATAACATGCTAACACTAGTGAAAATAAAGCCCCAGTGGCTAATATCAAAAAAATAAATATCGGAACAGAGAATAATACCAAGAATAAAAAGGGTCATTTTATAATAAGGAAGGGATTATTTCATCAAGAAGACATGACAGTCCTAAACATTAAGCAAAAACTGATAGATTCGTATGGAGAAATGCACAGATCCACAATGATAGAGATTTCAACATCTTTTTCTCAATAATGAATGAAAGAGTAGACAGAAAATTAATAATAGCAAAGATGACTCAAACAATACTGACAATCAACTTGACCTAATTGACGTTTATAAAGCACTCCACCAAACAGCATTAGACTACACATTCTTTTTGAGTGAATGTGTAACACTTATCAAGATAGGCTGTATTCTGGGTCAAACTATTTGTTCATCAGCAGATTAATGCTAAACAAAGTGTGCAAAAAAACCCAATAACATTAGGAGTGGAAAAGGTGATGAGCTGAAATAAAACATAAATAAAGAAATAAAAGAGCAAAAGTGTCCAGTTATCATAACAAATATCCTCTATTGTAAAAGATTTGAAATATGTGTTGATTCAAACATAATGTTTTCTGAATTGTATTTTCTCGAAGTAGGGGATAAATAATGCCATATTTTAGAGAGGAGAATTTAAGCTATACGAGTTAGCCAACTATTACTTAGAAAATTTAGATTTGAAATTTTTTCTTTGTAATACATAGCACTTTCTCTAAAAGTCAATTTTCCAATACCATACACTTTACAAGGTTAAAGTACAATATTATTTTAGTAATTGTTTAACTGGCACTGTCTATGCACATTTGCACTTTATTTATATTATTTGGCTGTATAACTTTGCTAAATTGCCTAGTTAAGGGAGATTTCCCTAGTTAAGGGCGACAGTGTTCTGGAAAAATGAGCCATAGCAACTTAATTCAAAGTTTTCTATCCCAAAGTTTTATCCCAAAGTTTGTGTAAATCCAGAAATAATTTTTGTCAAATGCTTTTATGGAAGGGAACTCTTAGGAAAAAATATTCTAAAAATTAATTTAAATGGAAATGCTGAGAGCTTTTAAATATTTTATCTGATTTAATTCTTACAAGTTTGTGAGATAGGCATTATTATCTCAGTTTTACAGTTGAGTAAGTCCAAGCTCATATGATTTAATAACCCTACTGGAAATCACACAATTACATAGCAGCAGATAGAGAGCTTCTAAATCAAATCCAATAATTTTCCACTAACCTCATACTTAAAGTTAACACAAGACAAAAATTACCTAGATTCACACCCAAAAATAACCACTTTCAACATTTAATACATCCAGGTTCTAGGCAACCATTGTCTGGGAAAAAGAGCGATCTATTTAGACTACATAAAAGTTTACTCTTGATATTTATAAGTATTCTTCCACAAATTATCATTATTTCCTCTCTCCATCTTTCTCTACCCTCCATACATACACAAATATCCTACTAGTAAGATGAAATAATACTGTATATGATGTTTTTCATTCATTACTAGGTATTGGCACCTCTTTATATGTGAGTAATTAACATAATTTTTAGTGGTTGTTTAAAATTCCACTTTAAGGGCATAATCTACTTAACCAATCTTTACTTTAGAGGCATTTCATAGTGTTTCTGTATTTTAAAATGTGATATGATAATAATACTTGTACTTGCATCTCTGTGAACTTTCCAAACATCTCATTAATATAAATAATTGCTGGATATTTACATAATTTTTGAGACCTATTATCAAACTTTCCTCTATGTGAATAATTAACTTATAATTTTTAGTGATTGTTTAGAATTCTACTTTAAGGGAATAATGTACTTAACCAATCTCTACTTTGGAGACCTAAGATAAGGAGATGCCATTTCTTATTCACCAGTTGTCAAAATGCATTACTGATAATATCAATTGTTGACAAGAGTATAAAGGAAATATTTACAATCATATTCTGTTAGAGGGACTCAAAATCAAGTACATTCTTCTAGAGGGAAGTTGATTTCTAGTTTCCTAGTGTTCTGGTCAGAAAAGCTGCATGGTATGAGTTTGATATTTTTGAATTTGTTGAGATTTGTTTTATGGCCCAATATGTGATATATTCTGAAATATGTTCCAAGTGCACTCGAAAAGAATGTATATTCCGTTGTTTTAGGATAGACTGTTCTCAATATGTCTGTTAAGTCCATTTGGTTCAGTGTGTCATTCAAAGCCACTCTTTCTTTTTTTGATTTTCTGTTTGGATGATCTCTCCATCAATGTAAGTGGGGTTTTAAAGTCACCTACTATTATATTACTATTGATTATTTCTTTCATGTTTGTTAATAACTGTTTTTTGTATTTGGATTCTTTCATGTTGAGTACATAAATATTTACTATTCTTATATCCTCTTGTTCAAGTGTCCCCTTTATTATAATATAGTGTCCTTCTTTGTATCTTGTTACAGTCTTTGTTTCAAAGTCTGTTTTGTCCTATATAAGCCTTGCTACCCTGACTTTCTTTTGGCACCCATTTACATGACGAATGTTTTTCCATACTCTCAATTTGATTCTGCAGATGTCTTTTGGCCTGAAATGAGTCTCATAGGCAGCACATAGATGGGTCTTTTTTTCTCTATTCTGTTGCCCCATGTCTTTTAATTGGAACATTTAGTCCATTTACATTAAAAGTAATTATTGTAAATATTTATTTATTGCCATTTTGTTACTTATTTTTGCGGTTGTTTTTATAGATTTTATTTGATCCTTTTTTCTCATGCTCTCTTTCATGGTTTGTTGGCTTTCTTTAGTGATATATTTGGATCCCTTTCTTTTCATTCTTTGCATGTCTGTTACTGGTTTTGATTTGTGTGTTTATCATTAGGTTTGTATGTAAAATCTTCTACATATAGCAGTCTATATTAAGTTGATATTGCCCAAGTTTAAACCTGTTCTTAAAAAAAAAGAAAAAAAAACCAAAAGCATTCTTTACCCCCTCTCCCTGCCAAGTTTTAGGTATATAGTGTCATATTGTACATCTTTTTATTTTATGATTTTTACAGAAATATTTATTTTTACTGCTTTTGGGATTTTTACTCTTCATACCCTGACTCACAGTTTTCTTTTTTACCCAAAGATTCCCCTTTAATATTTCTTGTAGGGCTGGTTTAGTGGTCATAAGCTCCTTTAGTTTTTGCCTGTCTGAAAAACTCTTTATCTTTCCTATTCTGAATGATAAGTTTGCTGGATAGAATATTTTTCGCTGCAGATTTTTCTCATTCAGCACTTTGAATATATCATGCCACTCCCTTTTGCCCTGCAAAGTCTCTGCTGAAAAATCTGCTGATAGCCTTACGGGATTTCCCTTGTGTGTAACTGTCTTCTTTTCTCTTGCTGCTTTTAATTTTTTGTTTTTCTGTATTGCTGCCTATTGCCATCTTAATTACTCTGTGTCTGGGTGTGGACCTCCTTGGAATGAATTTAGGGGGTGATCGCTGTGCTTCCTGGATCTGGATATCTGTTTGTTTTGTTTTGTTTTCCCTAGATAAGGGAAGTTTTCAGCTATTGTTTCTTGAAATAAATTTTCTATCCCCTTATCTTGCTCTTCTTCTGAGATCCCTATAAATATGGATGTTATTACACTTGATGGAGTCACTGAGTTTCCTAAGACTATTCTCAATTTGCATAATTTTCTTTCCTTTCCTTTGCTCAGCTTGGTTACTTTCTATTATTCTATCTTACAGGTCATTAATTTGTTCCTCTGCTTCATCTAGCCTGTTTATTCCATCAAGTGTATTTTTAGTTTCATCTATCATTTTCTTCATCTCTGATTAGTTCCTTTTTGCCTCTGTGTTAAGAGTCTCACTGATATCCTCCATCCACTCTTAGTATCTTTATGATCATTACTTTAAGTTCTCTATCAGGCATATCACTTATATCCATTTCAATTTGGTCTCTTGCTGTGGTTTGATCCTGTTTTTCTATCTGGGAGATGTTTCTGTGTCTCCTCATTTTGTCTGACTTTCTGTATCTTTTTCGGTGTGTTAGGAAAGTCAGCTATTTCTCTTGCTCTTAATGATAATAGTCTTATAAAGAAGAGGCCCTGTAGTGCCCTGCAATGCAGTGTCCCCTGTTCTCCAGGGCCTGGGATTTCAGGGAATGTCTCCTATGTGGGTTGCATGTGCTCTGCTCTTGAGTATTGGCCTCTTTTTCCTTCAATCCAGTTGTCTGCAGAGTATCTCTTTGCTTATCGTGGGTGGCAAGGTGTGTGGTGATATGCTTGTGAAATGAGACCTGCCCCTACCACTACCATAACTGCGGTCCCACAAAACACACAGGTCAGGAGATGTGGTGTTGGCAGGGTTTGCTCTGGTCTTCTGCGGGAGGGGCCCACAACACTGGGATTCCAGTGCAGGTGACTGAGCAGGCAGATCCCCTGAAGCACAAAGGGGCAGGGCTTGGTGTAAACAGGTTACACCAAGGTAGGTAACAAGTGTCAATATGTTCTTGGTTCCCGCAGATAAGCCATTGTTTATGCTGGGGTGTGGGGGAGTGAAATGGCATCTGCCAGCTTTTTTGTTCCTTGAGTTGTCTCCCCATGATCTCTGTGTCCCTGCGCTATGCTCTGATATGAGCAAATCACTCTCCCTCCCATCTGCCCCTAGTGTTTTTCAAACTGCTGGTTCTACAGCTGTATCTGCAGGGGGTGTTTGTCATGTTGTCTCTGTAAGGGCAGAGATTCTGCTTCTTAATGCCATTCAGGCTCTCAAGGGCAGAGTCTGCCTAGTTTTAAAATTTTAAGCTTTAAGTCCTGCTGGTTTTAAGAACTCACAAAATTTGGCCCTTTCACTTTCAAAGACAAAATCTGTGGAGATTCATCTTCCCTGTTTGGGGGCTACCCAGTGTGAAAGTCTTTTTCTGCCCTACTTGGTGCCACAGGCTCCCTCCCCACCAAGGACAGCCATAGTCCATTTTGCTCCCAGACCACACCTTTGCCTTTCCTACCTTCTTCTATGTGGCCTCTTCCCTGCCTTCATTTTAGTCAGTTCTGTCAGTATTCAGGTGATTTCCTGTGTTATTTATGCTGATATGTGTGCTATCCAGTTGGATCCACAGGACAAGGTGAGCTTAGGGTCCTCCTACTCCACCGTCTTCCCAGCCAACCTCACCATTATTAATATATTTTACTCTTTATTATAAATTTGAAATCATTTGGCTAAGTTCCTTAAGCATTTCATCAGTTGGATTATAATTATATTGGCTTTACAGATTAATCAAGTGAAAATAGCAAATAGAGACTATTGAGTCTTCCCACAGAAAAACAAGATTTGAATCTTTATTTTCTCAAGTCTTCATTTATGTCCTTCAGTAGAGCTTTGTTGTATTCATCATTCAACAATGTCTCAGGAGCTCAGTAAACCTCTTTCTTTCTGACTGAGGTTAAGAAGATCATGTTACTAAGTCCTAATGAATACCACCTCTAGCCCTTGTTCTAAAAATCCCCACCCATGGTCATCTTATCTTAGTTTCTCTATCTCCTTGTTTGGATGGAAAGTACTACAAGGTCTTAGAGGAAGGAAGACCCAAAAGATGGGAGGATTACACTTAAAGGCTACCCACAAGCAGGAATACCTACATTGGACTTTTTGTACTCAGTGAAGTAGGTTTCATCATTTTAGGCCACTGAGATCTTTGTTTTGTTTTGTTTTGTTTTGTTCTTTGTTGTGTGTGTGTGTGATAGAAAATAGTGTTTCTCTAATACGGAAATTCAGAAGTTGGTTCTAGAGTAGGGTGATACCATAACAACAGTAAAAACTAAAAATATGTGTTGATGACTTAGTGACTGGGAAGCAGAGAAAAGTTATAGCACATGGAAAGACTGAGCAATACTGAGGTTCTGTGAAAAAACATTTAATGTCGATTGTGGTAATTCGGAAGGCAAACTTAATACCTACTGAGGCTGTAGCCCTGGGGAACAGCTTGTAAGGGCACAGAATAATAATTTTTGTGGCTATTCTTGGCCTTCAGCAAGGTGTTCTAAGAAAGAGGTGAGATCAGGCACGAATTAGCTCATTTCTCAGCAGGGAAAAATGGCAATGGAGAAATTTCAGTGATCAAAATTCATACAGGTTTGTAAAATGCAACTGCTTCTTGATACCAAATACTAATAAATATGCTTGAGAAAGTTCTTAGATACAAAGGCCTAGTGAAACATCTCAGTGAAACAATCTGATGGAGCCCTGTAGCCTAGATCAAATTGCATATATGACTCTCCCAGTGGGTTTTCAGATAGCGTTAGAGAAGCCACAATTGTGTTAACATACACATACACACATGCACATGCACAAGGAAAGGAGTCAGGCTAGAGAAGTAGCAGTAGGAGAGATCTTAACTGTGGTTATTAGCTAACTAGAAAGAAATTGCCCAGAAGGAAACACATAAGTCCACAATATTTGGGATCATACTGGTAATAAAACCATGAGGTAAGACTACAAAAGTCTTAGCCTGTTAATTCCTTATGCAAACACATGTATCCTTAAAGTGGAAAACCAAGAAGCAAATTGTGAAAGCTGTGCAGCTCCCAGAGAAGCTGCATTCCCAAGTTTGATGTTGTACGTCCAACATCTCATGTAGGATAACAAACACGTAGGAAAATCCTCAACGGTGGGCCCAGGACCCCTGGAGGAGAGTGTGGGATGGAGGTTCCTCCAGAGAGCAGGATCACGTCCTAAACAAGGAATCTCTGCCACTACCATGACAGAGGGCTCTCACGATGACTTCTTGGCAAGGACTGCTGTATCTCTATTTTCACTTTCCTCAGTGGACATATTCATTGTGGCTAGTTTGTCCTGATCCACCATCATATATAAGTGTACCAAGGAGCAGATAAGCTCCCCTTTGAGTTAATATGTGCCACATTGTTCAAATATCCTCAGCTATGAGCTTTATACCATGCTTGGGTGGGACATTGGGTTGTGTCTATGGAGACCATAACCTATGGGTGAAAAGAAGAGAGAAGGAGAGATTTGGCAATGAAACGCGTGGATTTTAGCAAAGACTAGTTAGCAAAGACTAGACTCTTACAAAACCCATTTTCTCATGTTTCTGAGCCGAAAGTTAGACTACATTTGTCAACCTCCTTGTAGCTAGAAGTGCTATTTTACTGAGTTTTAGCCAATGGAATGTATGGGGGAACAAATTATGTTATTCCTGGTATGGTCCCTGGAAACCTTGAATATGCCATCATTTATTCTTCCTCTCTCCTGCCCATCAGCTGACTTAACAGAGAGAATTCCTAGGTCCTGGAAAAGGGTAGAGTCACAGTGTAGAGGGAGCTGATTCCCAGAATGATCAAGTAGAAGGCAGGGATATATGCTTTGGACTTTGATCAGAAGAAACAAAATCTTAATGGGTTTCACACAATAAAAGTTGATTGGGGGTTTTGATTATTATAGCACCAAGTGTTTTTTGCACTGATGCAATTTTTGTTAAAATTTTCCCTCTCATTTTTGAGTGTTTTGGAATGGTTTAAGGATCCAGTATGAACAAAGTTCATAAAATTTGTCAATGGCATTGTATCACTTAGGTTAACTTAGACTTCATTAAAAAAGAAATCAAATGCATTGTTAGCACAGAGTTATGTTAAATCAAATATAGTGCACAATGAACTATATATTGGTCATAATTTCCAAGAGACATTTTAAATGACATAAAAGAGTAGCAGTGTTACAAGTAGAAATACCGAAATTTCTGCCATGAGCAATAGTTTATACTAGGAAGAAAAATAAGTATGTGATCTGCTCTTACTTTTGCATGATAACAGAGAGGTGATTGATATTAGGTTATTCATTTATGGATAGCTCATGTGTGTTTTATTCCTTGCCCTGTCAGACTGAGAAGACCTACCAATTTTATTAGGGCTGCTGATGTACTCGGTACTTAGAGTTTTATTACCTGGTGGAGAAGCTACAAAATATTGGCAGTCTTTAATAACGAGCACTTTATGTTTCCTTGTGTCAGCAAATTTCTTAGATTAATACCCTATGTTTGACTGATGGAATTGTACTGAGTTGTTTTTTTTTTAAGGTTCTAATTTCTCTAAACTCTTGTAAAGAAAAGCTAGCAGGAGGCCTAACATGTATATGTAGTCATGTGTGTGTGTGTGTGTGTGTGTGTGTATGCCTAGGAAAAGAGAGTATGTATTTCTGAGGCTTATATTAAATATTTGGCTATGATTACAAGTAATCAACATGCTGTTGTCCATGTTATTATGTTTATAAAATATTTTTGAAAAAACAAAACGACAAGATTTAGAAAGGAAACACAAACCTTAATGTTCTGGTGTTGGGAGATATAAAGATGCTTGTTCTTTGTTTTGTAACTTATTAAAGCTAGTTCAATGTCAGTGTTGGACAAGTACCCTGAATTTTTAAAATTTTGAAATGAGAATTAAAAAAATTTATTGAAGCAAATATTTGATCTTTTGTTTTGTTGTAAAACTTAAGATATGTCAGTTTTTGCAAGCAATCTAAAAGAATAGAAAATATATTTTTCCCCTCTTTTGATCGTTGGATGAACAAGAGATAACTTCATAACTTTTAAAAGCTTAGGACAATTTTCAGAATAATTGATCTTTGAGCTTTGCTATAATGATTCTTGTAATATTTCTATCAGACAGTTGTTAGTTCCTCTAGCACTAGGTAACGAAGTCTTGATGAAATATCTAATTTTTTAAATTTAGTTGTGTAGCGTAATTATGGCTACATCTAATATGTGAACAAGTTTATTTTTATAGGAGACTAGAAACTCACCTTTTGAAGGGAAAAATCAATGAAAATCACCATAAAAATCCATAATCATGTTGATTTTCAAGATACAAGCTTCACTAAGCCTGTTTTTCTTTATAGAGATAAAAAGGAATGCCTACTGTCTCAAATTTTTCTTAGTTACATTACAGGATGAGCTCTCTTACACCAAATTATGTTTAACTCTTTGAGGATTAAATAGGTTCATTTCAAATCATATGAATATCATACATTAATTTACATAAAGGACTGTAATTATTTTTCAACATGTCCTTAGATATTAATTGAGACTGTTCTCATAAGTCTCTTGGACTTCCTTCAAGAGGAAATAACTTCCTGTGAATTTGCACTAATTATTTCTTCCTATAGACACGGTGAGATGACTATACCAAAATGATTGGCCAGAGAGAGTTAGTGTTCATTTAGATGCTCTTAAAAGTATCAAAGGAAGAGCTTGATTGTAATTCCGCATGATTTGAATCATGGCCTCCAAACCTATATTTCTGTCTGCACGTGGAGGAAAAAAGTTTACCATAACATTAGCCTTTAACATTGATTGTCTACCATTTCCCAATCATAATATATTAATATTAGAACCATATCTCATGTAGTAGGCAATTCTTCTGTTTTATCTGCTTAGAGATTATGCTTTTGTATGATTTTTTAAAGTAGCAAAATATACATAAATGATCTTTAGGTGATTTTGATGCAATGTGATTGAAAAAAATCTTTCTTCCCTTTGTATAACGTTAGCATGAACTAAATGTTCCTGAGTTGGCAATGATGTGTTACCACAGGGACTGGGATTAAAAACGTGTATGTCATTAAACTGAATAATTCAGACGTGCACACTCCTAGACTTTTAGGCTCTTGTATAGTTACCCCTTCTCCAGTCCAGTTTTAAATATCCTTATGGAGTGTTCTATTGTTTTATAACAAGCGAAATAATTTTCTCATATATATATATATATATATATATATATATATATATATATTTTTTTTTTTTTTTTTTTTACTTAGTCTTTCCATACATAGTTAATTCTTTTAATCTTTCCTCATAAATCAATCTTCCTGGCTCATTAATCATCTGTACTGGCCTTTTTAAGTCCTACCATATATTTCTCTTGCCTCAATACCTTGTAAACCTGATTTTCCCTCTGCATGAAATTTATTATACATTCTTAAGTAGGCTGAAGATATAAATTGCTTTTTGGAAGAATGGCACTTTAACATTAAAATGTCTCTAAGAGTAGTCTTATCTAGATCTGTGTTGATCCTGCCATGTATCAAAAGACAACTTAAAGCCACAAGAGATCTGAAAAAGTCTTTTAAATTACTTTGCACTTTTAAAATACTGAGTTGCGTTTGATTAGATAGCTCTAATAAAATGACAAGACTGACCACTTACAAAACCTTAGGCCTGTATTATTGTGTATTGTCTAGACAGTTTTCCTGAGGAGAAACATACACATTTAAAGATGTAGCTGGGGGCGCCTGGGTGGCGCAGTCGGTTAAGCGTCCGACTTCAGCCAGGTCACGATCTCGCGCTCCGTGAGTTCGAGCCCCGCGTCAGGCTCTGGGCTGATGGCTCGGAGCCTGGAGCCTGCTTCCGATTCTGTGTCTCCCTCTCTCTCTGCCCCTCCCCCATTCATGCTCTGTCTCTCTCTGTCCCAAAAATAAATAAACGTTGAAAAAAAAATTTTAAAGATGTAGCTGAATTTTTTATTAGTGTAAATGAACATATTTCTAACTAGCTTTTTTCTTGTAGAATGTATCATAGTGAGGTAGAATTCGCATGTTGCTTTCAATCTATATATATATGATCCTTACAATTTCACACGCTTTAAAGTATGTTTTATAGTGAATGTGAGATTTATAGCGGAAACAATCATTATTCTATAGACACTTTGATTGTATATGTGTACTTGCAAGGAAAGAAAACCAAACTGAAAACATTTTCTCTTTTTCTCCTGCTCTGACTCTCGTTTGTTTTGTGCTTATGTTAACGTCCCTATTTCTGTAGGTCATGTCCCAGGTTTAAGATCTTACCATCACCTTTGACCTGTCCCTCTTTTCTTCCCTACCTTACGTATAAATTTTCAAATATGTCAGACCAATGTCTTCTAATATCTACTCTTATCCTTACTTTAAACACACATTATCCATTGCTTGACCCTTCCATAATAATCTCCAGGAGAGCAGAGATCTTACCTGTCCAGGCAGTTAGTGCCTGGAATCTAGAACAACAGATGCTCCATAAATATGTATTTAAGGAATTAATGAATGTCAGTTGTATTTGTCTTCCCTTTCCTTCAGACTAGTCCCCTCCTGGTGCTTTTTACCTCTACTTAAATTATTTAGGTTAATAGCATCCTTCTGATTTAAATTTTACCATCCAGTACTCTGCTCTAGAAGGAAGATGAAGGAGTGCAGGGTGTAATATGCAGTTTGAAGCAAGGGCAGTAATGGCAAGCTTGGAAAGAAGATGAGTCATGAGCGAGCATGGAAAGCAGGGTGTGTTTTACAGGTTAAGAGCATAGATGTGGTGGTAGGAGTATATGGAAGTTCTCTATGACATTTCTGTTTTTCAGTGAAGGGGAGAAAGATGATCAGCTGTGAATGAGGATGAGAAGAGTTGCTGGAGGTTCGAAGAGAGAATAAACGATGTGAAATAGCTATGTATGTGCGTGGGGGAAAAGAATAGGGAAGTGTAATAAAATACCATCTTTTAGGAGCATAGGTGTTAGCACAGAGTTAGTGGAGAGCTTATTTAGGCAGCATTAAGTTTTTGCAAAGTACCAAAAAATGAGAGTGTTAAGGGAATTGAGGGGAGTCCCAGGGACAGGTCGTCATCCTTATTGACCATGAAGTACAGAAAGAGGGAATAAAGGAAAAGGAGGTGGGCCAGTGTTACAGTGAAGGGTTTTAGGGTTAGGGCTTCACAGGGATTGGGCTAGGAAGAGAAGAGGGGGTCACCTCTGAACCGGATACTTGAGGTGGACATTGTGAAGGGGCTGTAATTTTTTGTAGTTTGTGCTTTTACTTATCTTTCTTAAGAAATCTCCCCCATCCCCAAATCATAAAAGAAATATTTTCTGTATTTTCATTACAGTTTGCATGGTTTTGCCTTTAATATTTGTCCTTACATCACATGGAATTGAATTTGTGTACAGTGTGAGTTGGAGCTCCAGTTTCACGTTCTCTGTGAATGCTGTTGTCTCGGCACCATTACTGAACAGTACAGTCTTTCCCCATCCACCAGCAATGTCTCCTCTACTCTATTACCAGATTAATGAACGCCTTAATTCAACAAATGTTTATTGAACCCCTACTCTGTGCCAGGCACTATTAACCTAATAAAGAAGAAAACAAACAATAATCTATTATAGAGTTTATAATCTAGGTTGAGTAGGAAGGCGATAAACAATAAATGTTACAAATGCATATCGTAGTATGTTAGAAGGGGATGAACACTAAGGGAAAAAAGAAAAAGCAGAGCTTGGTAAGGAGGCTGGGGGCCCCAAGGCGGTAAGAGTGTTAATATGAAATGTGATGGTCATGGTAAGTCTCCTTGACGAGATTTGGGCAGGCACTTAAAAGAGGTAAGGGGATTCAACAAACAAACATATAAAGGGAGAACACTCCAGGCAGAGGGAAAAACCAGAGCAAATTCCCAAAGTTAGGAATATAACTGGTATGTTCAGAGAGCAGCAGAGAAGCCAGTGTATTGGAGCAGTGTCAACTATGAGAGTCCTAGAAGAGGGAACCAGAGAAGAAATGGGAGGGGAGGGCAGGATGTGTAAGGCTTTATAGGCCATTATATGGATCCTGTTTTTAGGACAGTTTTTGGTTGTTGTTGTTATTGTTTTTCATTTAAACATTTCATCCATTTGGAAATAATTCTGTTGTAAAGTGTGAAGAATTGATCCAATATTTTTTTCTGTGTGTATACCTAGTTGTTCCAATACCAACTAATGAGTAGTCCATGCTTCTTCCCCCATTGATTTGAGGTCTACTTAGTGATATAGTGAACGTACATAATTACTTAGATCTGTTGCCAGATTACTATTCTATTCTTGTAACTGCACACACGGATTCTTTTTCAAAGATTTCCTACATAATCTTGTTGGTTGATTATAACATATAAACTTTGGAGTCATCTTGCCTATTTATAATAAGAGAAACTGGCTGTCTTTTTATTGGGACTGTGTTAAGTTTATAAATTGACTTAGTAAAATTGACCCTTTCATGATGTGCAATGATTTGTAATCTTTCTATCACAGAAAATTGTTTTCTAATTTTGCAAGTCTTCTTTGTATCTTTTAGTCACATTTTAAAAGTGTCTTCATATAGGGGCACCTGGGTGGCTCAGTCAGTTGAACATCTGACTTTTAATTTTGTCTCAGGTTATGATCCCAGCCAGGGTTGTGGGATCGAACCCCACATTGGGCTCTGTGCTGAGCATGGAGCCTGCTTAGGATTCTCTCTCTCTCTCTCTCTCTCTCTCTCTCTCTCTCTCTCTGTCTCCCTCCCGCCTGCTCCTCTGCCCTGCTTGTGTGCTCTCTCTCTCTCTCTAAGGAAAAAAAAAAAGTGTCTTCATATAGATCTTATACATCTCCTATAAATTGTTTCCATGTATTTAATCTTTTGATATTATAACTGAAGTCCCTAAGATTATATCTTCTAATCAGTTGTCATTTTTATGTAAAAAGATTATATATTTGAGCATGCTAATTTTGCATGCGAATACTTTACTGGCTTAACTTCAGCTAGCATTCACAGATGAAGATCGTGGCTCAGGAAAAATGCACTTTATTTATTAGAAAATGAAACTACGAGGCAAATAAAAGTAAAAAAAAACATTTTCCATCTGAGTAGTGATGAAGCATTACTGACTTTTCTTAGGATAGAAGACTTAACTATGCCTTTTCTCCTCTTCTCTTTTCACATCCTTTTTTTTTTAAGTTTATTTATTTTGAGAGATAGATTGAGAGATAGTGGAGGAGGGGCAGAGAAACAGAGAGAGAATCCCAAGCAGGCTCTGCAATGTCAGCACAGAACCTGACATGGGGCTCGAACCCAAGAACAGTGAGATCATGACCTGAGTTGAGACCAAGAGTCGGTCGCCCAACCGACAGCCACCCAGGCGCCCTGTCTCCTTTTACATTCTTAACATTTCTTTCCTGGTTGAATGAACCATGATGACAAAAAAAAAAAAAACAAAACAAAACAAAAAAACAAACCCACAAAGAAAACAGACTGATCAGACCCTAATCTTGTATTTATTTGTTATCTTCCAGTTAAGTTGGAATATGTGTGCTTTGTATATGTGATAACATACATGTTTTTGCACATTTCTTTCTTCCTTTGTCTCACCAGTAGAGTTTATCATTTATAATCAGTGTATGTTATATCTCTGCTGTAAATTGTATGAACTTTCAAAGTACTTTATTTTAGAGGGGGCCAGTGGACTGATTTATACTTACCAACATAAATATCTTTTATTGTAGACATTTCCAAAAATATTTTTTCTATCAAATAACAATTTTTTTTTTCTGGAGAATATCAGTTTGGATCATTAGACACAAGGATTTTCAAATTTTCCATTAAAATATTCATGATATGTAAGATGTGAACGGTCACAGTTTCTTCACATATACAAAAATAACATTTTTACTCCAATTATTCAGTAAGAAAGATCTCTTTTGCAAGACACAGAAGATATATGTTTAGATATAAACTACTGACCATGCTTTCAACATTAGAGACGTAGGAGGAATAGAATATATTTTAAACTCTTACCCATTTATATTCTCCTTTCACATTTAGCTCACTTATTTCTTTGGCCTTCGTGTTAGGTGTGACAGTGTATTAGCCAAGCTGTCTCCGTGATTCAGGCATTTTATCAGTTCTCCAAGACAGATGCTAAACAGCATAGTCTAAATTGAAATCTCTGATGACTCTCTGGAGACAAGTTGATGGCAAGAATCCCACTCGAGCACTTAATATGTGGCCTTTACCCATATTTAACTGCAAGACCGCGAGCACAGCTTTGGAGTAAACTTTTTTAGCCTTCAACTGTCAAGATTTTGTATCTTTCTCATCATTTGATTATTGCATCTCATCTTGTTAGGAAAGGCTATCAATCTGCTTTCTCCCCCACAACAGAGAATTTAAAGAACCGCTGATGCCTATTACTTTAAACAAAACAATTTAAGAGAAATTGTGTAGCCCAGTATTGCTTTCAGAACTACTTCAGACCACAGAGACAACATTTTGAAATAATGTCTTAGTGCCAAGTGTGTTCCAGTTTAGTTATAAATTTAAAATGACATAACCATAATATTCTCAGCAATCTTTGGGACTTCCTTATTTCCTAAAGTTGTTGCAGAAGCATTTTTAAATCAAGTTACTGGATCCTAGCCTGGAAGAAGTCTAGAATCTATGAAACTGAGGTCATTATAAAGGTGATAGAGCTAAGAAAAATAATCCCCGAAATGTAAACAGGGATGTATTTCCATAGCCCCTGTGGATCTCAACAGGGAGTTTATGTGCCTTTTAAGATTCCGCTTACTCTACAGTGGGGTGAATTTTCTGATGATATTGTTTGTCCTCAATATTTGCTGAATTAACAAATACACACGTTAGGTTATAAAGGTGTAGAAAGGATCTTAGAGGTCAGTGTCATTTTGTAATTTGACCCCTGAGAAAGCTGAGGCTCCAAATGGTTCAGTCACTTTCCCGTGATGTATGGTAGGTCATCTGTTCCACACTTAAGCTTTCTTCTGTATTGTGTCTGTCTTCATGATCCTTCTGCGAACAAAGCAGGGCATAACTAATTGTCGAGAAGAGTTAAATCGAGTGCCGAAGTCTTCTAGATTGTTTTAATTGAAAGATTTGTCACCTTATTCCATGTTACTGTCTCCACTAACACTGTATCCCTCTCATTCTACCTATCTGAAAACCTACATTATAAGTTGTTTTTGTTTTTTTCCCCTTTTGGATAATCATCATATGACAATGCTAATTTAATTATAACTTACCATATTCACAATACTAATTTTAGCTTTTATTTATGCTAATCATTTTGAAACTAGTCTCTATAAGCATTTTAGATTAATATAAGTTATTTCATTATGTCACACAGCCTTAGATCTTAAGCAAAATTTTCTAATTTATATAAGTGAATTTGAAAATAGAAAATGTGGATTTTAATGTGAGAAGTTTTACATAAAAAGAAAATATGCATTGGTCTTATCAGTAGTGAATTTTTGGTTGCAAAATTGTGGTAATATTGATGATTACTTAAATCTAAGAACTTTATATAAAATACAGGTGATTAATTTTGATTTAATCCTTAAGAACTGCAAAGGTTATAAATATACAAGTCTATGATATAGCAACCATATTTTTCTGATAATTTTTTTCTAATTGAAACTATACAGAATCCAGGTTTGTAGGAAATTAAAATATATTTCTGCCTGGTTCCACTGAAAAGTATAGGCACATTGTAAGACTAAATAACATTTTTAATGAAAAGAAACAATGTCTCAAAACTGAAATGTTTTATCATCGGAGTGCACAGAATTCTATATATCTTTCTTTGGCATTTCTGTGGCATATCACATTCTTATTTCTATAGAAAAGTCTGGAAGGTATTCTCATCTCTTGTCCTAACTGATATATATCTTGAGGATAATATATTTGGCTTACCTCTTTGTCCCCAATAATACCAAGCCTAGTGACTTGGAAATATTATGTATTCAGTACATTTTTCAATGAATTAATGACAAGGGTAGGAGCTTTTTTAGAGACAGTTTCTTCACTCTATTTCTAAGAAATATTTTAGTGTATGTGACCATAGGTCCTTGAATTCAGATTTATGAGCTTCTAACACTGAAAAACCTGTACATCACAAGTTTCTCTAGCCATCTTAGAGTAAGTACATTAGTTATAAACATATATTTTATTCTAAAATCTATTCCAGTTCTGCAAGTGATTAGTTTACGACTTCCAGTATTATAGCCCATTAATATTTTTTTTTCTTTCTCCATTTCCAATCACTATTAACTTTGCCCTTCTTTAACAATTATACTTCACTAGAAACTCGCATTTTGACAATTCATGGGGCAGGAGGTCTCCCTCAAAGTCTACATCTGGTTTTACTTTCATATTGTTCATTGATCCCCCCAATGTACTATATACAGTCTGGTTTCTATCCTGTCATGCCAGTATAGCTTTTTAATTTTCAGAGAACTTTCAAACCTCTTCATAATGGACCCACTGTGTCACTAAAAAATGTGTTCCTCCCATTCACGGATTTCTGTGATAACAACCCTTCCCCATTTTCTTGCTACCATTGTATTCTTCCTATTCTCCATTATTATTATTATTATTATTATTATTATTATTATTATGTCTCCAGGAAATGTTTCAGGTTCTCAGCCTTTTTCTCACTGTATACTTACTTTCCCTTTGGGAAAATTTACCAATTTCCAATAGATTTAACCCACCATTTGACTACACGCAATCTTTATCAATAGCCTGATCTCCCTGATAATCTCCATACAGATTGTGCTAGTGATCTAGGGTCACAGTCAGTTTATCCCTCCAGCATTTCAGGTCTGATGTGAGGGAGAACTTGATCCCACTCACAGGTAGGAATATGCTTTGTCAAGAATGGTGTCTTAGAATTAGTGAGGTTTGTGTTGAGTCATGAGGTGATTCATGGTTATTCAGGAGAAAAAGAAGGGGGAGCAAAAAAGGAATGAAGGGCTAAGAGACAATAACATGTTAGTGGAACAGGAAAATCATGAAGACTGAAGAGAGCAGGCATATTTGAGAATGGAGAAATCCCCCAGTATTTGGGGATAACTGGAGGAGTCTATGGAGGAGGGACCAGAGACATCACCAGTCATTCATTTCGAATGTATAGGCAGCATGTCAATGGGAGATCATTTGTGGATTTTAAGTAGAGTAAGGATATGATTTAATTAGTCGATATTCATTGTGCACAACATTCACAGTGTCCTGACAGAGGAATGATATGAAGGAGCTCAAAGCTGGAGACAAAAAGAACAATTAAAGAAAAGACCAAGAAACTTTTCTACCAAAAAAAAAAAAAAATTAAACTTTTAAATGCTTAATAAGTAAAAATGGAAAACAAAGGTGGTGAGGAGATATTTACAGTAAATGCAACCAATAGTTATATACTATGGCATTTTGTTCTAGCAGCCCAGCTAGACTAAGACAGAAGACCTGTTCTCCTTTAATCAACAATACTTTTATCAAGAATCATAAAATAAAAAGTTTGATTTTATTATCTCATATGAGCGACTCTCAGGGCATAATATAAAATGGGGAAAATGTGATATGCTTGAGATGTTTGTAATAATGTGATTACAAATGCAAAAAACATCAGAAAGAATATAAATATCAAATATAATTGCAAATAGTTGGTGGAATATTGCTTAGCTACAAAAAAAACAAAATTCTGTTATCCATAGCAGCATCAAGACATATTATACTAGGTGAAAAAAAGTACACTAAATGGGAAGGACATAAAAATGAAAAATTATGTGGCGCCTGGGCCGCTCAGTTGGTTAAGATCTGACTTAGGCTCAGGTCATGATCTCGCGGTCTGTGAGTTCGAGCCCCTCGTCAGGCTCTGTGCTGACAGCTCAAAGCCTGGAGCCTGCTTTGGATTCTGTGTCTCCCTCTCTCTCTGCCCCTCCCCTGCTCTCACGCTCTCTCTCTCAAAACCAAGTAAACATTAAAAAAATTTAATGAAAAATTATGATATTTGTACATACGTTCTAGAAGCAAAAGCACAAAATTAGTAATAGGTGGTAGACTTCTAAGTGATTTAATAAGATTTCCCTCCATCCTGTAATTTATTTTTTTTGTAACTTAAACAATTGATTATTTGCATCTTTGTAGTCAGAAGCCTCTCTCATCTCTGCCCTCTGGATCTTCTCATTCAATGAGTCATGTGCCCTAGGTAACTCCCCTTTAGGTTTTTGCCCAAACCCAACATTCTGGTATCGTGACTGAGGACAAGGTCTGTAGAAGCAAAAGCAGTGGGGGTCCCTTTCCTAATACTTACTAACTCTGTGATTTCTGCCAGGATCTTGAAGCTATTGAAGCTTAGATTTTCTTGTCTGTAATATCATTTCATGTGGGTTTTGTCAAAAGCTGAAACCAAAAATGCTTATAAAACAATGAATATAATATTTGGGGGTTTTGTTTTTGTTATCGATGGCGTCCTAATTTAAGGCCTTTGCCACCTCATGCCTGGACTACATCTTGACCACACATTCTCCTGACTCCAGGCCATCCTGATAGATCTCAGTAGAATGAGCTTCCTAAATTAGGTTGCCCACATCACTTGGATGTCTTCCCTGCCATTCACTATTACCCGTAGGGCCTGATTGTGAAGGACTCCACAGTATGTCTGTCTACGTTGAACATTTGTTGAAATATATGTATTTTACTATATAAGGCACTTGTTATCTTTTACGGCTGTTACTAACAAAAACATCACTATCATAATGTTTTGTTATATTGTTATATTGATATATTATTAAAGTTTCTCATGAAATCTTTACCCAATAATACAAGCTCACCTTTGTTAATGATGAGGTATCCCATCGAGTACTACAATCAGATTTGATTATTGTAATACTTTTGCAAACATTTCCTCGGTCATTTGGTAACCTTAGGTAGTGACAAATTTCTGATGGGTTAGAATAATTATGTCTGGCATGTGGGGCAGACACTGAATTATAGTGCTACTTACTCAGAAATCTAGGCTAATGGCAACAGATTTGCCAGTCGTGGGGTTAATATGCAAGTGCCTGAGTAGCTCAGAAATAGTATGACTCTTGCCTAACTACAGTGGTCAAGTTTCAGGTTAAAGCTGATGAAAATAGGAAATTAATGTCTTTGTATCACATTGTCTCAATGTTAGTAAGCTGGCTAATCAGACCAATTAGAATAACAAAATATAGATTTCTCAGCTTCCATTTATGCTAAAAAATAAACTATTGAAAAGGAAACTTTCAAACTATATCATGAAGAATTTTAGAGTGGCTTAAAATTCTTTCCTACTAATTATTATTAGTTTCAGTGACCATATGACAGAGCCTATGATCTAAGTCCTAAATCCATCCCAGCACATTCAATGAGTGTAGGCATCTAAAGTACCCTGTCATTTATAGCCACTTCAAAGTGCATTCAGAAACTTGGTTCTCAAGTGCATTAGATTTTATTAAAAGCATTCTGCTGTGACACCCATTCTTTCTAATTGGTTTATGGACAGCCCCCACCATTCAGACAAATCCTAATTGCATTTTCCCACAAGTGTACTTTGATTTATTGTTCCTTATTCTATATTATTTGTAATGAATCAGAGTAAAATTCCTAAGACATTAAACAAAATTTACAGTAGTTCTTCTATAAAGTGGGATGTACATAAGGATTCTTAATAGATTTTTTGCTTATTTTTAAATTTATTTAGTCCATCTACATTCATCTGTGTGATTTCCAGTAGCAATATCTTTATTACCTTTCCTGAGATTATTACTTACTTGATTTTTTGTGTTTAGGGTTTTAGAATTACTTAGAATGTTGGAATGGATTATGTATAGAGCATTAAAAATATTATATCCTTCTGTTAGGTTTAAGTAGGTATATATGTATTTGGAACAGAAAAAATATTATCTAGGGACAGTGACAGGGCATCTGCATAAAATTAGGTAATGCCCATGTTGTGCTAACAGGTTTAACTGAAAATATTCTAGTCAGTTTTAGAATTACAACTTTTGAGATTCCAAGAGTTAATTTGGAATGGATCTATACCAGAATCCAAAAAATATAATGTTTTAAAATAAGTAAGTGGCACAAATATAAAAACAGAGGATAATAATATTCAAGAAAGAACTTTCTCACTGTTGAGTTATTACATAATAGCAAACTAAGTAAAGAGTCTCCATGGAATTATAGGCATGGGATCATTTCTGTAGGGAGTCCATGAAAATTGATGTGAAGAAAGACAAATAGAACTTGTTTGTAACCATTTGTAAAGCCTTCTAGGCTTCTTAGAGAGAAATATGTCGGTTCTTTAAAAGTTTGGATGATTAGAATTTTGAATTCAGAATCAGAAACAATGGAGTATATTTAGAATAAGAGGCAAAAGGAAAAAGAGAAATCAATTTTAAGATAAAAAGGAAGGAGAGAAAGATAATCTCTAGCAAAATTTAGGTGAACTGAGCAAATGGGAGTCTTGCTTTCCACAGCATAAATAATAACATCTAGAAAAATTGGAAAAGGTGGTTAGCAGATGATGAGCAGATAAAAGATCTAAATATCCGTTGCAGCTGAATGTTTTAAATGAGGAACTGAGCCTTTCATCTCTACTGGAACAGTAAAGAGGCCTTCAACACCCATGGTGTCCGTGGAGACCAAGTGGGGGCAACTTGGACTTTCACCCTAACCAGCAGTAATAAGATGGCACCCCTTTCTGCTGGGGCTGTCAGAGAATGCCTCCTAGTGGGACAGGAATCTCATCACTGCCCAGTAGTAATGAGGCCACCCCTTCTATGGCACCGAACGGGGAGCAGTAAGGGGCACTCCTACCCCTCCCTATCAGGTACTGATAGTGGTACTGATGTCAGGTACTCCCTAGTGGTCCCGAAGCCCCCACCTTCACCCCATGTCAATGAGAAAGTCCCTCTCTGGAGTGAGTGGAGGCCAGGTGGGTACCAGGATTTCTACCCCAACCTGACAGTGATTAGGTAGTACCCTTCCCCACCTCTGTGCCAGAGATATGTTGGAAAACACCAGCTAAATCAGAAGGTTGAAGGTCTGGAGTCTCACAATACACCAAAGGGCAGGTTTCAATAGAAAATAAATCATCACACTGAGAATCAAGAAGATCAAAAAGCAAATGAAAAAAGACAATCAATAGATGTCACCCTTACCCTCTAGACCCTGGCAACCACCAATCTATTCTCTATTTCTTTTTTTTTTTAATTTTTTAATGTTTTTATTTATTTTTGAGACAAAGAGAGACAGAGCATGAGCAGGGGACGGGCAGAGAGAGAGGGAGACACAGAATCTGAAACAGGCTCCAGGCTCCAAGCCATCAGCACAGAGCCTGACGCAGGGCTGGAATCCACAGGCCGTGAAATCATGACCTGAGCTGAAGTCAGATGTTCAACCGACTGAGCCACCCAGACGCCCCAATCTATTCTGTATTTCTATGAGTTCAGTTCTTTTAGATGCCACATGTAAGTGAGATCACACAATAATAGTCTTTTTGTCTGACTTATTCACTTATTCACTTAGCATAATGCCCTCAAGGTTTAACCCATGTTGTCACAAATGGCAAGATTTCCTTCTTTCATTATGGCTGAATATTCATATATATATACATATACATATACATATACATATACATATACATGGTTGAATATTCAAATATATATATTTGTATATTTTTACATATGTATTTTTCTTTATATATTTAAATTTTAATTTAAAAAAACACAAAAAATGAGGTATTGCTGACTAGCAATCAGTACTGTGCAATAATACAATGCACACAAACATGAACACACATGTGCACTATTGCACTATAACTTTCTATAAATATGCATGATGCTGGTTTAATTTGGCTAAGTATTCTTTCTTTGGATTATGTATACCACTTTTTAAGAGGTGTTAAAATGGTGACATGATGACAGATGGTGATGTGTGTGTGTGTGTGTGTGTGTGTGTGTGTGGTATGTAACTTGTGGGCAAAATAAAAAGTTGTCAATTCTTTGTCAATTTCCAAAAAAAAAAATGTGATTCAAAATTGCCCACTCCATGAATTGCTAAAGTCCAGGAACGGCATCCCTACAGTTTCTGTTATACTAAACGTAGCGTAGAATGTATATGTAACATCCAGCTCAGAGCTCTGCACGAAGCTGTCATCAGATACATATGGTTACCTACCAATTAGGTACCTTTGTCTGAAAATGGTGGCCAATAATTCTAATACCAGAACAAATTTTAAATCTCTTATTAGTGAAAGGCAATCGTGCTTCCCCATAGTTACTTATGTAATTGTATGCTGGGAATAATGTGCTAGGTAGTGAAGAAAATTCTAAACTCTAATAAACTATAATAAATGCCTTTGTGTTACCTCACTCTTCAACCCCATTTCAGCATTTAATCATGTTAATATTTTAATATCCTATTCTTCTTTGAGAAAAATCTCAGTTTTGGGGATGAAAGATTCACATGTAATCTAATGTTACTTCCTCACAAATTCATAATATCAAATGTATGCTAATCTACACATATATATATAGATATAGATATATAGATATAGGTATAGATATATATCTACACAGAGTAGACAACCAGTTTTTGTTATAATTTTCTTACTTATTATAATTTAATTTCATATAACATTTTCATAGTTTGTTGTTAACATGAGAACATATTTTACCATTTTATGTATATAGAAAGATTTAAAGGACATATTTTAAAATGATTCAGTATTCCATAAAGTATAGTTTATAGTTCCATAAACTATATATATAGTTGAACATTCAAATATATGTATTTTTGTATATTTATACATATTTTTCTTTATGTATTTAAATTTTAATTTAGAGATTAGAATTAGCAATTATTAGAAATCTTAAAAGTTTTAACATTCCAAGTGGAACTTAGATGCCTCCATTAAATTTTTTTTTCTTAAACAAAAGTTTAGGCTTTTTCCCCCTTAGAATGTAATAGTTTTTAAGTGACTTTTTCTAGGAATGCTTTCTAAAGAAACTCAAAATAAAGTAAATTCTTAATAATGATTATAAAATAATTCTCCTCTGTAAGTTTTTGTATTAGTGAAGCTGCTGTTTTCCATCGTTAGACATTTAGGTCTTTATCTTCCAGAATATTTCATATGAACTAAAACTGAAGTAAAGCCTTTTTCGCTATGCACTTTTTAGTATTTTTTAAAACCTGATTCCTATTTTTTTCCTTTCCTTTGAAGGTGAGAGGCCCGCCAGTTGCAGGAGCATTTAAAGAAAGACCAACGAAGCCCACAGCATTTCGAAAATTTTATGAACGAGGAGATTTCCCAATTGCCCTTGAGCATGATTCCAAAGGAAACAAAATCGCATGGAAGGTAAGTCAGGGCACAGCTGGGGGAACCGGCCGTGTACCGCTGGAGCGACATCTCCCAACACCGAACGAAGTTGGCTAACCAAATAAGCTGGGGTGATTTCTCAGAGAATGGAAGGTGGTGGGTAAGCTCTTAGAGAAGGCCCCCCTTGTGTCAGCTGTCCACCTTGACTAACAATTAAATTATAGCCTGCAAAACAGAAAATGACAGAGTTGCTTTGCCTTAGAGAATCGTCCGCTGCCCAATTCATCTCTATTTTTATGAGAACCTGGCAGCCCGGCCTGTTTCAGGCAGTCCATCAAATGATGGAACTGGTGGCTGAATACGGAGAGCAACAGCCATTTATCTCCTCCAAATTTCACCTTCCTGCAGGACACTTCCAAATGGAAGCTTTAATTACCTAAATGGATAGGTCAAGATTGTCTGCTCCCTGGAAATGCAGAGCAGAATACAAAAGAAGGTTGGTTCTCATTGCCGCACTCTCTCCCTGTCTGCAGCACGTGTCAGTGGCGGTGGCTGTCATACGTGCCCGGTTAGAGGCTGACCTCCACGCCGAAACCATTACGGCACCGACATTTTTCTGACAAAAGGTTAATTGGCTTCAAAATAAATGTATTGCCTAATGACTCCATTGTAATGTGGCTGTGTTTCTTTCTAAAAGGCTCACTGATGTTATTTGTAAAAACTTGCCAATCTCTTAACTGGAGAAGGCTTTTACATTTAATTTGAAAAACGAAATGCTGATCTCTAAACAGCTTCTGCTATTTAATTATTTTGTGTTATCAAGGACTTTGCTTTGGGTGATATTTATCAGCTAAAAGGGTTTCTCGGGCTAAAGACAGAGTTGTGCATGCGTATCACATCAGACTGAGGAACATAAAAGGTTTTTGCCAAATATCATCCAAGTGAAGCAATTGACCCATTTAACTAAAAAGTCCCACAATAGTGTCTGAAGGTGAAGATAGGAATTATGTGTGATTGGTACAAATAAATTCACATTAAAAAAATGAAATGACAGGGGCGCCTGGGTGGCGCAGTCGGTTAAGCGTCCGACTTCAGCCAGGTCACGATCTCGCGGTCCGTGAGTTCGAGCCCCGCGTCAGGCTCTGGGCTGATGGCTCAGAGCCTGGAGCCTGTTTCCGATTCTGTGTCTCCCTCTCTCTCTGCCCCTCCCCTGTTCATGCTCTGTTTCTCTCTGTCCCAAAAATAAATAAACGTTGAAAAAAAAAAAAATTAAAAAAAAAAAAATGAAATGACCAAAATAAAGAATTCATCAAAGCAAATACTTAGATTCATCAAAATTAATCTTTTCCTTCCTTTATGGAAAAACTGAGAGAATTGTTTGTGCTGTTTCCTGTGTGTCTTCAAATGTTTTCATATAATTATCAAGCATTTCTAAATCTCGAGCAGTCTTTTGGTATTCAAGTACTGAACTTAGAATTACTATAAGTTGTTTGGCGATAGAAATCCTGAAGGTGTCCCTGTTATTAAATTTTGTCATAAGTTTTTTAGGAGGATGAAGAACATGACTATCTCTATCTCGGTTTCAGTCATTTCTATTAAAATGTGAATTTGGTATATGACAATGTGCATATAATGAGAAAGAATTTATAGCAAATATAAGTAATTTAGATATTTTAGTCTTAACATAAGTATATATTCCCAAAACTTTACTGTAACTTTTGGGTTTGTTTATATTTGATTAATTACATGGATTTTGTGTTTGTCTATATACTGGTTCCACAAGGTAGCACAGTGGACTTTCTGAAAAACCTCATTCCTGTGGAGTAAAACAATATGCTATAATTCCTTATAAAAAGTGAGTGGATTTTAGTGTTTTAAGCAATTACAGCACATAAAAATTATGTCAATAAAAAAATTTATAGGTTTATTTTTACCTGTTCAAATAACTTTATGAGTAACTTTTGGAAGTGTCAAGAGACTACGAAAGAAAATCATCTTGAAAATAATGAAAATGTAGGATGAATCATTTTGCTTTATCTTTGATAATACAATAGCCAGAAGGGATATAAACTACTTTTGGTTTTTATAGCTATGTTAATTCTTTTAAGTAATTTCTGATGAGACTACTGATTCAGCAAGCCGAAAAGTCAGAATAAAAAAGAAGCAATTTATTTGCTGCCATTGGTAGAACAATAGCATACATTTAAGGAAACGTCTTATCCTATAACCTGTAGGCTTCTGTCTTTTTAAAGTCTCGCCAACCACATTTCAATTACACTACTCTAATATTGAAAGTAAAATGTGAGAATTATTAAGCATAGGCTTGTGGACAATCTCCCAATATAATCATAATTATTCCTTTGGTGCATGTGCTGTGAAGACAGTCTGGTACTTGAGCGGGGGAGGGCTTCTTTAGGATGCCATACCTCAGGAGGGGCCTTAACGTTGAAGGAAGCAGGGCTACCCTCCCACACCCCACAGAATAAAAACAAAGACAAAAACAAAACACAACCCAGGACCCTGCACTGCACTTCCTTCCTGTGTGCCAACAGGGCCCAGGAGCCCGGGTCTTCATATCACTCATCTCCCCCTTAAAGACTTCTGAATAGCTCTGTTTCTCAGGAAAATAGTGGTCCCCTCTCCATACTCTTGTGACACCACTGGGACTCCAAGGGCTTGTGAGTGCCTGAAGTGGTGTGCATGATTAAGTTGGAAGAAGTCGTAAATCTTTTATCAGAATTTCAAGAGGTATTGACTCGGAAATACTTAGAAGCTACTGTCCTGAAGCGTGATGGAGGCTGTCCCAGCATCTGAGACTCAGCTCGTCTGGGAAGTCACTGATGGTTCCTGCCCATGACCCCAAGTTCCCTACTTGTTCCCCATCATCACTATACTAGAAATCATCCTATATTCTTGAAATAGAGTTACTGTCTGGTAACTACGTATAAATGACCTAATAAAGTCAGAAACTGGAAGTAACAGTTAGACGTAGGTAAATGTCGTTTGCACATTTAGATTTTTCACCCCATATCTTCAACTGCCACCCTAGTGTAGTGCACATGAAAGTGGCTATTTGTTCCAAATGCCAAAACAACAAGGCAGACCAAATGCCGAATCTGTGCAGTCTAGTCTTTATGGTATCGCTGAAAATTAGAGCACGGTCTAATACAACTTTCTGCAATGGTGGAAATGTTCTACATCTGCACTGTCTAATAATTACAACTAGCCATATGTGGCCATTAAGCACTTGAAATGTCCCTAGTGAGAGTGAGGAGCTAAATTTTTAATTTTAATTAATTTTAATTTAAATAGCCACATGGTTACCATATTAGACAGTGCTGTTCTACATTAAGACAGTGGCAGTCAGAATAAATGCCTGAACCTGCTGGCCAGATAGATGACTATATGTATCTGCACATTGCTATTAAAATGAAAAAGAAGGACCGATCCATGCATTTTTGCCATGGCTGTGTACGCTTATCGTATATTCCTTGGTAAACGTGAAAAAAGTTTTACAAAATTTTGGGAGTGAAATTTTTCCATATACTTATCAATGGCAAGCGAATTATCTAGGAAAAATGAGTAGCTCTGATCTGTAATATGAAATCTATCGGGCAAGCTCTGGCATACTTTTTATTTTTAAATATGTGTTTTCTGAATATAGCTAAAGAACTGTTAATTGTTAATGGCTAAGGACATTAAAAAACACAATAATGACTTAAACAAAAATTTTTAAGTCTGTCTCTTTTTCTATCTTCTCCTTGACTCTACCAACATTCAGGGGACATGACTTTATTCTATGGCTGCTACCTCCAATATCCAGAGTACAGGCAACAGGAGGGAGAAGCAGCTCAACAGTTTGGATAAGTTACAAAGCAGACAGATACTCAGCATGAACAGACGTTCTAAAATTGCGTTTGAGGGGCGCCTGGGTGGCGCAGTCGGTTAAGCGTCCGACTTCAGCCAGGTCACGATCTCACGGTCCGTGGGTTCGAGCCCCGCGTCGGGCTCTGGGCTGACAGCTCAGAGCCTGGAGCCTGTTTCCGATTCTGTGTCTCCCTCTCTCTCTCTGCCCCTCCCCCGTTCATGCTCTGTCTCGCTCTGTCCCAAAAATAAATAAAAAACGTTGAAAAAAAAAATTTAAAATTGCGTTTGAGTTTCCACATCTTAAATTTCCATCTGGGAGTAGGAAAGTTTTCTGTTACCTGTCTTCTCACTTCTGCCTCCCCACCAAGGTCCATCCCCGCTCCCACCCCCAACCCAGTAAGTTTCAGACACCCTTCAGGTCTCCTCTGGAGCTGTCCTGCCTTCTCCGCCTCCTCCCTGCTCCTTTCCGCCCCCACCCCCTGTCCTCTCCTCCCTGCCCCTCCCTGCTCCTCCTCCTTCCTTCTTCCTTCTTTTCCTCCTCCTCTTCTACTTCTTACTCTTCCTCCCTTTCCCTTTCTACTCCCTCCTTCCTTTCCTTTTTTGTTTGTTTGTTTGTTACTCCCTGGAATGCACAGTTTCCCCTCTAGTTCCTACAAGGTCACTTTGGGGAAGGAACTGGAGCCCTTCCTAGTTCTCTCTTTTCAACAGGAATCTGAAGTCATCAGGAGTAGTCACTGGAATGAATGTGAAATAATCGCTATTTACACACTTAATAAGGAGCAGAAATATAAATCCTAGGCAACCCATGAAATTCACTGTCTTATAAATTCTGATAACAAGCCATTGTTTTAAAATGGCATGGTAATACAGGTTATTTATTTATTTATTTATTTATATTTACTTTTTGTGTTTTTATTTTTGAGAGAGAGACTGTGAGCAGAGTAGGGATAGAGAGAGGGAGACAGAATCTGAAGCATGCTTCAGGTTCTGAGGTGTTGAAATCAGATGCTTAACCGACTGAGCCACCCACGTGCCTTGAAACACAGGTTATTTTAAAATAGCCACTTTGATATAGACCTTGGCAGAAGGAGTTGAATAAAAATGTCAGAATCACACTGGAGTTTTTTTTTTTTTTAATTAACGATATGGTATTATAAACCATTTAGTTTGGAGAGCTACAACTACGCTAAGGTGTCTCTTAAGTTCCTTCACTTTATGGGCATTTTGATATAGTAGATATTGATAGAAATCACCTTTCTCTATCTATCCATGGTACCATGCTTTTGGACAAAATGTGACATACACTAAGAGTTTTGCTTTCACTAAATTTCTAATGAACATGCACAAAGGTGTCCCAGTTATTAGGTAGGTTTGAGTAAGAAATAGATACCCTATAAATGTCCAGCCAAATCAGGGTATAATACAAACCCTATTACAAAGGCAGCTCAGATAGCAAACATCCAGATTGTCTTATAAAGGGAAAATCTCAAAGTGGGCTTTGTCAGCAACTTACAGTCTCTCATCTGGCAAGGTTGTCGCAGGCTTTGTTCAAAGTGGCATCGCTGTGGGGGGGGGGGGGGGCATTTCTGCATTCTTGTTTTCTCATCCCTTATTGAATATGTAAATGGTGTTAGTAACCTGTTATACTGAAATAAAATTCACAAGGCCACAACTGGTACGCATAGGCAGGTGTGCGTGAGAATGGACTTTAGGTAGTCTCACCTCTCTGCCAAGAACCTGATCTTCTGTACTGGCCTTCTGGAGATGTCCACAATGTCATCACAAAAGCATACTTCCCCTGAGGTGAATGTATTCACCATACAGTTACTTGATGATTAAAACTTGGATCACACAACTTGGTTTTTCTATTAAAAAGTGACTTCATAAATTAACATTAATCAGGTAACTAAGAACAACCTTTTCTAATTTTTAAACTCATGTGTTATATAAATGTATTGATATGTTTATATAAAGAACTACAAAATACAGAAAGTTAGCATATATTAAGAAAAATGAAAGAAAATGAAAACCAGATAGGGACCTACAATGGAGCCAATATCAAGGTCAAATAAAATGGCGTATTCTGAAATCTAAAGAAGGGATCTTTGTATTTCTGGTTTCTTCACTCATTTATCCCAGTGCCTAGAGCAGCACCTGGCATAGAGTAGGTACCCAGTGATCCGTGTTGAGTGAATGCAAAGCGTACTAGAACAGATTGACTATCCTCAAGTTTTACTTCTCTAGACACTGTTTCATGACATGTTTTGCATCTTTATCAGTGACCAGGTGCTAGCTGATTGGGATGGCGTCTTTGTAACTATGGGAGCTCTAAGAAGTTTTGTTTCATGGGGTGCCTGGGTGGCTCAGTCGATTGAGCGTCTGACTCTTGGTTTCGGCTCAGGTCATGATCTCATTGTTCGTGAGTGTCTGTGCTGACAACATGGTGTCCTTGGCTCTGTGCTTACAACGTGGAGCCTGCTTGGGATTCTCTCTCTCCCTCTCTCTCTGCCCCTCCCCCACTCACTTGCTCACTCTCTCTCAAAAATGAATAAACAGTAAAAAAACTTGTTTCATAATTATTAAAATAAGTATATTTTGAGATGTTCATGAAATAGTTTGGGGGATAAATATTGATTAGAAACTCCAGTAAGTTTGAATGCACAGTCCAGAATTCTATGCAATGGTTTTGGTGGATTGGAATTTTATTTTTAAAATGCTCCTTTGATTATATGTAAACTGATTTTTTTAATTTCTTAAATTTCTTTTTTTTATTAAAATTTTTTTTTTAACGTTTATTTATTTTTGAGACAGAGAGAGACAGAGCATGAACGGGGGAGGGGCAGAGAGAGAGGGAGACACAGAACTGGAAGCAGGCTCCAGGCTCTGAGCCATCAGCCCAGAGCCCAACGTGGGGCTCGAACTCACGGACTGTGAGATCGTGACCTGAGCTGAAGTCGGACACTTAACCGACTGAGCCACCCAGGCGCCCCAGATTTCCTAAATTTCAAAATGGCAAGTTCATTTATCTAAATGACTAAATATGTATGTCCAGTTTGAACATCCAAGTAAAGAAAATGATGTGCATAGATTAATTGGGTGCTTAAATTTATTTTTAAAATTGGCTGGACCACACCCACAATTCTGGGATGACTCATGAGTCACTAAACTCGTGCATGACTCTTCAGAATTTCTTCTCAGTTCTTTTTCTCGGTTCTTTTCAGTTCTCTGTAGCATTGATATTCATGAACTATAAAAAGCTCTGTCAGTGTGACTGTTTTCATTGACATAACTGATAATTTCCTACTAGGAAAAACAGTTATTGAATATAATCATTATTAAAATCATGCACTAATTTTCTTACAATTAAAATCAGCCCCAAACCATGGTAGCTCATTATCCATAAATAGTATTGCATTTAAAGTAAGTCACTCCGTGACATGATACCTGATCCATTAGTCCTCATTAGATTGTTCTCGAAATTCTATAATTTTGATTAATCATTAGTCCTTTGGTACCTGCAATTTCTTAATGTTTCAGTTTCTTAAGAATTCAAAAAATTAGTGTTATATCTATACCCACCCCCTATCCCAGGTAACACCAATGTTGATTTCTGAAATCTTGTAGGCAAATTTATTTAAGAGTTGAATAATTTGTTTCACATGAAGAAGAATGGATGTTCTCTTGGAATTGTTCTCTTGGAGTTTCTATTTCTTTTGATAACTGCCAAAGCTTGAGTTTGGATAGCAGGCCTTAGTAGAATTTGTAAGGCAAATTTTACAAAAGAAGAGACAATTTACCTGATTTTTGTACAAGTGAGCTGCCATGTTTCCACTATTAATTCCTCTGTGATTAATTAATAGACAGAGAAGTCTTGAAAAAAAAGTCCTCTGGCAATTACTGTGCTGCTCTGTGTTTTTTGGAGGAGGGGGCTGCTTGTGCAATTAAATGCCATTCTTTTATTTGATGTAAATTGCGATGTCTTAAAAGTGTAGAGCATGAAAACACAGCCGTGTATCAGAAATAACTTTAATTTAAATTGGTTCGATGACCTCTGAAAGCTAGATGAGAGGTTTTCTGCTGAATGGGCTGGTGCTCTCTGCTGCCTCTATAATTTATGTGAGAAATTAGTGCGAATGGTTCACTTTTATGGAGCAGTACTGCTTGTGGCAAGCCTGCAGAAACAATTTTCCCCCAAGCCTCCATCTGTTCTTCAAACTAGGGCATATGCCATCTCATCGAGCTTGAAAGTCAACTGATTTATAACTCCTGGAAAGTGCATAGATTGAAAAGAAAGGTCGCCCGCCGCTCTGTGACAGTGATTTGGTCGGCCTCGGCTGAAGACAATTCACATTCCCCGGGGCCCAAGGGGAAAAGCAGTGTTGTAAGTTTCAGATCTCGGTGGACTGACAACTGGAAGAAAAACAAATCACTCCTGCTTTCCTAGTGAAACGACCCCCTGTTGAAAAGTAGGAGCGGTCTTGGTAGTGTTAGGGCGTCACAGCTGAGACACTGTGTTGTCACTCACCCGCCCACGAAGATGGGGGTTTCCTGCCACCCTCCTAGGGATTGATGCTGCCATTTCAGGAGTATCAGTACTCCAATCTTCAAACTAAAAATGTGTGTCACTGCTTGTTAGAAAGTTCCATTTGGGGACATAAACCGGACTTTGATGGTTTTTCGGTATCTGCCTGGAGGCTGAATCTCCAGCTCTGTTCCAATTAGTAATTTAATGAGTGGCTCCCACTCTGTCTTATCACTTGTCACATATCCCTTTTCTTCATTGAAGCACTTTTGAGATCAGAAGTTCTTTGACGGATGACAAGTCGAATTGGATTGATGGTATGATAGTAAAAAAAAAAAAAATCAATGTTTGTTTGATGCTTTTATTTAGAGTGGTCAAAGTGTCTCTATATTTGAGGCTTCTAGATATCGAGTGAATTTTCAACCCCCTGCCGTTGCATTAAAATTTCTCCTTTTCTTTCAGGTAAAATCTAAATAAAGTGTTAATGAATACTGATATCAATTTTAATCCATATCTGAGGCAGCAATTTTAGGAAATTACATTTTAGCTTTATCAAAAAGGTTATTCTGACCTTGAACGTTCTATGTAAAAATTAGCACTGATGGGATAATCAGACGAATTCATGTAAAAAGAAAATTTATCCTTGGGGCGCCTGGGTGGCTCAGTCGGTTGAGCATCGGACTTGGCTCAGGTCATGATTTCACAGTTCATAGGTTAGAGCCCCTTGTTGGGCTCTGTGCTGACAGCTTGGAGCCTGGAGCCTGCTTCCGATTCTATGTCTGCCCCTCCCCCTCTAGCACACTGTTTCTCTCCCTCTCAAACTTAAGTAAACATTAAACAAAATTGATCCCTTATCATTACTTATAAAGTTCTATTCTCAATATGAAATATATACATGTTTATCTTATAAAATAAGAAAATATTGGAAAGTAGAAGGACTAAATAAATCACTCATCATTCCACCATTCATTGAATTCAGTTGTTGACATTTTTAAAGTATTTCTGTCTTTTCTTTCTTTTTGCATAATTGAGATCATAGTGTATACAATACCTTGTGAAAGCTATTTGTCATTAGATGGCATATAAAAATGGTATGCATTTTTTCTTAGATTTTTCTGATTTTTTTCTAGTTTAAAAGTAATAGATGATTATTTTAGAAAATTTAGAAAATAGATAAAATAAAATGTATACAGAAGACAAGAAGACAGTATTTATTCTGAGATAACTTTTAGTAATTGATAGTTTTGTTCAGTCTTCCTTCTACATGTATGTTTTTAGCTTTGTTGAAATTGTGTTGATGATTCTTAAGGGACTTAAGGTAACATTCAAAGACCTAATTAGGACAGGAAATTCATACTGGACCTAACAGCCACAGGAGTACTAATAATTAATAATTCTCTCCAGTTTGATAACACCAACAACAAAAAAGACAATCATAGCTTAATATGCATTTTTAACATTTCCCATGGTCATTACTCAAGGCCTTTAGAAAAGAGGCATGCCAATATAAGTCTCCGTGTGGCTTTGCTTCGGGGGTGGTACACATGGTATCTCCTTTAGCAGGTCATGCTCTACAGTGACCACCACCTCAGTGTACTCGTCATTGTGAACATGTTGTTAGTATATTTTTAGAGAACAGAAACAAATACTAACAAAAAGTTGTATTAAATACGAAACACATTTCTTGCTATTGAGAAAGGTATAAAAACAAATGTAGATAGTTGACAAAATCATTATAAAAACCAATCTTTGCCTCCCCCCCCCCAATCTAAGACATATCCCTTAGGACCAAAAAAAAAAAAAAAAAAAACCCTACAGAATTTCCAAAATTGCATTCCAGTCTGAATGATGAAAACACGTAAAACCTTGAAACCCTAAACTTCCATTCGAGTTCTCATTCAGATTCATTTTTCTCTGTTTTCGTGTATATCTTTAGACAATTTTATAAAAAGTGGGTCCATGGGTTGAATATTTCTGAATGCTTGAATATCTTGAAATATAATTTTTCAGCAATGCAGTTTGTGATTCATATTAACATTCTTAAATTTCAACTGTTTCCCTCTATGCCTCTGAAGAATGTAATGTCATTATATTCTAACATATGATTGTTGAGAAAATAAGACCAGTCTGATTTTTATTCCTTTGGTCTGTTTTTGTTTGCTTGTTTATTTTGTTTGGCAGCCTGGGTAATTGCACTATTTTTGTATAATTAAAAGTTGCTTCCATGTGTATCTTTTGCTTTCATCGATTCTTTTTTTAATATAGTGAGCTTATTCTGTCTACTTACTTGAATTTTTTTCTCAAGTGAGGGAAGTTTTTTTTTCCCTGTAATGTCATTGATGATTATTTTTGTTACAACTTTTCTCTTTTCTTTCTTACAACAAATACACGCAGTGTGTAAATAAATTTTATCCTGCCATTTCTATCATTGTCTCCCTCAATATAGTCATCTCCTTATTCACATGTTTTAAACTTCTATGAGAGCTTTCTTCTGCTTTCTCTTGTCTTTAGTATCAATTTGTGTATCACGACATCAAGTTCCAATTTTACTTCCATTACTGTATTTAGTCCTACAAACTTCACACTGCTTATTTCTCCACTTATATCATTATACATATTGGCTTTAAAGTTATTGTACAAGCAAGTTTATCATGGATAATGTTGTGATTTATTCATATTCCATAACCCAGATTGGAAAAAATAAAAAAATATGGGTCAACCGTAATCCCACAACCCTAAGGTAGCCTCTATTAATCTGTTAGTGTGAACTTTTCAGACCCCTCTTCCTCTGCATTTGCAAATCTGCATATGTATGAAAATTTTTAAAAAAACATTTTACTCATACTTCATAACTTTTTTCAATTAATTACAAGTCATAACCATCTTTCCACATCAATGAATGTGCACTTTAAAAATCATTTTGGGAATCTCTAGAGTACTTTACAATTTAACCAGTTCCCTATTGTTGGATATTAATGTTTTTCTTAGATAGTAATGCTTTTCTTCAACCTTTTGTTAATATAAGCAATACTATTATCAACATCATTGTACATTTGTATATATTGTGTCTTGCAAGCATGTCTGATTATTTCCTAAGGGTAAAATCTCATTTTCTTTTTGCCTTGGCCTATTGGCAACAAATGGATTTCTGCTTTTCTTCTATGAAGAGGTCTGGCTTTGTGAATCCTGGAGAATGCCCATTTCTGAAAATCACTGATTTCTGCAGTAATGAAGTTAAAGGGCCTCCTCATCCTCTAAATCTATAAGATGATATTCCATTTCATATTGTGTAAGATGTTTATAAAACCCATATATTACTGTTTACATATCTTCAATTTTACCTCAATCTAGAATTTGTGTTTGCTAAAACACTCTGCTTGGGTTCGGGTGAGCTCTCCTTATCAGCATTTCTTAGGTAGACTGCCCAGCTCCTAGCCAACATCCAGTGCCCAGTATGAAGATGCTTCATCTTGTCCTGTTTTGCTGGCCTTACAGGGACCCTCTGTGACTACTGACACAAAGACAAATAGATCCTAAAAGCACATACAATCCTGAAAATACACCGCACCCAGCTGTGTTTTCCTCTGCCCTTACCTGCAACATTGTGCTTGTGGGGCACGCTGCTTTCCAGGATGCAGTGCAACGTGCTACCAGGAGTCTCTGTCCCTACTTCCTGTTCAGATGGTTTCTGAGAGTTGGGTGTGAATGGATGTAGCAGCGATATAGCAGAGATGAGAATGGAAGCAGATGGCTTTGTCTTTGTCTTAAAAGCAACTACTTCACAGCGGCAAGATGGCGGCTGAGTCCACGCCCGCCCCCAACTAAGTCTGTTCTGACCTTACCTTCCGGAGAGAGAAAGTGTAGGAGGGATGAAAAACCATCTGGCGACTTTTGGATGGGTACCAATGGTTGCAAAACATGAGTTGACCACCAATTGTTGTTTTTCAGTCTAGTTTCATTGGCCTCATCATATGTAGAAATTCCTCTTTTTTTTCTGCTTGTGCATTCATTATTATGCCTAGTTTCATTTGCATGTTGAGTTTTCCTCCTTGTCTGTATCTTCCTAGGTAATTTTGTGACACGTTGGGAGACGCTGTGTCAGATACTCTTGTCCAGATGCTATTTAAAACAGCTGAGTCCAATTTAGTTCTGTCCCTCATGGGGCTGTAGTCCATGACAGAGAAATAATGTGATCTCATCAACGCTTAGGCAACAATGACTCATCTATTCATAAAAGAAGTGAGTAACTCTCATGGGTGAGACTCAGTGGTGAGCTCTGTAGCCCAGCTGATAAGGGTTCTGTGGTCTTGAGAAGCTTATTGACTAGAGTACATCATTGTTCAATGAAGAAACTGAAACGCAGAGAACACATATCAAATCTTAAACCAAATTGCTTGCTTTTGCATCGTTCATAAATTTTTAATCCTGTATTCAGTATGTTAAACATTTGCTACTTGAATGATAAGATTCAAATAATTTCTGTAAACAAAGTTTTTTATTTTTTTTATTTTTTATTTTTAAAAAAAAATTTTTTTTCAATGTTTATTTATTTTTCTTGGGACAGAGAGAGACAGAGCATGAACGGGGGAGGGGCAGAGAGAGAGGGAGACACAGAATCGGAAACAGGCTCCAGGCTCTGAGCCATCAGCCCAGAGCCCGACGCGGGGCTCGAACTCACGGACCGCGAGATCGTGACCTGGCTGAAGTCGGACGCTTAACCGACTGTGCCACCCAGGCGCCCCTGTAAACAAAGTTTTTTAAATTGAGAGTCTCTACAAAATTTTTACTAGTTCATACATTTGTGTATATATATATATATTTTTTCTCCTGCTTCAGTCTGTTACTATGTAAACAAATAGAAAATTTTACTTTTAAAATGACCATGAGGTGATCAATCCACATTCCTATATGTCTACATATTGTGGCAATCCCGGGTATCAATGACACATCACTAACTCCAAATTTCTACACTGTACTTTGAAACATACACTATTATTCATGCTTTTACCAAGGTGTGAATTTTAAATATTTATCCTGTTTGAGATTCAATCTGACTTAAATTTGATGACTCTGGAGTCCCTATTAAATACAAGTCAGACTTATTGTAACTTTCATATCTTTTAATCCCTTTTTTTCTTATTTCCATCTCTTTAATCCACTTGTTTCATTATAGGCTGTTTCCTTAAATCTGTCTTCCAATTTAATAATTCACTTTCTTCAGTTGGGTTTAATGTACTCCTTAACCTGTGTGTGGATTTTTTTTTTAATTCAGTTTCATTGAATATCAATTCCACAACTTCTTTTTGTTTCCTTCAAATATTTGCCTATTTTTTTCTTTTTCTTTCATTATGTCTTTTTCTTGCTTTATGGTTTCTTTTACTATCTTTATCAGGTTTTATATTTTGCACATAGTCATTTAAAGTTTCCTTCACATTATCTACTATCTGTAGTTCCCGGATGTGAGTTTGAATCTTCCAGTTGCTCCCATCTGTTCTGTTTTCTTGGGTGCTTCATGAAACTTTCCTGGGAGCTTCCCTTCTGTGGAGCACACTTTCCTTGGGGCCCCTTGTGCCCCGGGATGTAGAGATGCCCCTGCAGTGTGCTTCTAGGTGTTTCTCCACAGGGATGGGTTCTGACCTAACCTTTATGGGAATCAAGTTCCAGGTTTCTTCACCAGGCTCCTCCTCCCCTCTTGAGATTTGAGTTCTCTCTTCATTTCTGGGAACTTGGTGTTTACCTTTCTTACTTTTGAGAACGGCAGTGTATTTTGGAACTTTTTACCCAGGATTTGTAGCTTTTTTCGATCATATTAGCCAGGGGTCTTAACGATCCAGTTGCTCTCTCAGTTAGCTTACTATCTTGCCTTAGCTACAGAGAAAGAACTGTCTCGAGATGCAATCTTTCTTAATTGTAAGACCAAATCTACAATTTTTCATGTAAAAAAAAATGGAAACAAAATACTCTTTGCATTTCTCACGGGAGCCCTTATATTTAAACAAATGTTAGCAGCTAATGTGTGTTGCGTGATTTTATGTGCATATCTATGTGTGTGTATAATCACACATGGATGTATGTTAAATCTCTTTGGAAGGTATTAAAACTTAGACTTGGAAAAATTACAGGGAAAAGACTTGCAAAAATTTTTTGCCAACCCCTGGTTCTCACGTTCATATATAATGTGTGTATGTGTATGTGTGTATGTGTAATATATAGTAATCTTGTTCCTGTCTCAGTGTTGGAGTTAAGAGTTCAATTTTCATTCTGTAAAATTTAATCAGCAAATTGAGGTGAGTGGAGTGACCCTAAGAAGACCTTTATCTTCTCACTATTCATATCTAGCAATAGTGAATTTCTTGAGAAGCATGAATCCACCAATTGAAAAAGATTTTTTAAAAGCTTTCCATTTGCAGTAAATTGTATAAAATTTTACTAAACATTATTAGGCATGGTTTTAACTAGCGAAGTATATAATGTATTGAAGAAAATTTAGGTTTTTATAAATCATTCCTCACAGACATTATCACTTTAGATTATTAATTTCTTTTCTTTTTAAAAAAAATTTTTAATGTTTATTTTTGACACAGAGAGAGAGAGAGAGAGAGATAGTGCAAATGGGGGAGGGACAGAGAGAGACATACACACAGAATCTGAAGCAGGCTCCAACTCACAGGCTCCAGCCTGACGCAGGGCTCAAACTCACAAACCATGAGATCATGACGGGAGCCAAAGTTGGCCACTGAACCGACTGAGCCACCTAGGTGCCCCATAGATTTATTATTAATTTCTATTTTGGAAGAATTGCTTGGGTGATGAAGTATTTGTATATGCACACAAGAGATTGCTCTTTACATACCTTTTCCTTTCCTCTTTCTATTTTTTAAAATGCAATGCAAGAAGTGCTAGTGTATCAGACTGGCAATATTAAAACCACAAGTCAAAAAATACAGTTTAAGGTTTTTATAATTCTATTTGGGAATCTCTGCTCATTCTGCCTGTGTGGGTTATAATTTTAACACTTCATTATTGTAACTTATTACATTTAATAAACTAACAATTGGGACTAGCTTCAAATCTCAAGCAGTAATTTAGCAGATGGTTCATTTCATGAAGAAGCAATGTAGACTCTCATGGATAAGACCTTACAACTGGGGGTATGGAGGGAAGGTAAATGCATTGGTCAGTTGCAGTATCCCCTGTAATTTTTTTGTCTTGTCAACAATATTAGAATTTAGGTCAGCTTGCAGAAATAACGAGCTTTAAAAAAAATTCTTTCTAAGTTTATTTATTTTTGACAGAGATAAGAATGCAAACATGAGCTAGGGAGGTGCATAGAGAGAGAGGGAGACACAGAATCCTAAGGTTCCAGGCTCCAAGCTGTCAACACAGAGCCTGTTGCGGGGCTTGAACTCACGAATTGTGAGATCGTGACCTGGGCCAAAGTCGGACGCTTAACTGACTAAGCCACCCAGGTGCCCCCAGAAATAACAAGCTTTAAACCCAATGAACACATCCTCTACAAAATGTACTAATATTATGGAAAGCTTTTTTGGGTAATGTATTTTGCAGGTTATTAATGTAAAACATCACTATTTGGCTTCTGAAATAGTCACCTCGGTGTTTCTCATCATTTGCCATCTTGTACTTTATAAATGATAAACCTTTGCACAGGTGGATTCCCAAACATGCCACCTTATTTCTTGCCTCTTAATTTTTATTCGTAGTTTAGTACCCTTTCTTGGAAAACCAGCATACCACATTACTAGTGTTATGCTGAGTAGGAAAGAGGTCTTGTCTCCTCGTGTGAGGGTGGATTCTAGAAAGACTGGAACAGGTATTATTTAACCTTTGTCTACCGTAGCTCCCAAGTATTTTAAAGCTGATGTTTCAAGTAATTTATTAAAATATTATATTTTACCTTTTATATATTTTGTTTGTTTAATACAGTAGCAATTTGAATTTTCATCTGTTCCAAAGCCAAGAGTAAGGATGGTTATTTTAGGCATATTTTAAATTTTGCTTTTAATCTCTGTGGATCTTTTGATAGGTGTTTATTTTTGCGATTCCTTATAGAATGTTGTTTGTAGTCCTTTTAGGATCTTTGTAGGATGCGCTCACTGAGTATTACTTCTTGCTGATAAATAGAACTAAGTTTACTTAACCTCTAGTGGTCTGATCATATTGTAACTGTATTCTTATGTATGTGTTGTTTTTAATTTCACATCATCTAATTGATGTCCATGCAACTTAGTAACAGGCAGCCATTTACTCAATAGACATCACCTGAATGCCTACTATGTGCCAGGCACTGTTCTAGATTCTGAAAATACAACAATGAATAAAACAAACTCCCTGTCCTCATGGTGCTTCCTTTATAGAAGGAAGAAAATAAGCAATCAAATAAGTAAATATAGAGACTGTTAAATGATGATATTACAAAGAAAAATAAAACAGGGTGATAGAGATATTCATGGAAGAATAAGGTACAGTTTTATGGGGTAGTCAGAGGAGACTCCTTTAATAAAGTGACATTTAATCAGAGGTTATTTGGTGATATGGTCTAAATTATTTAAAAAATCACTTTGATGCTTTTCCTTTTTCAAAATGTAGTGATATGAAAAAGAAGAAAGTGTTGAAGTGAAAATACAGTGAAAACAACCAAATAAATTATGTTCTTTCAGGACCCATTAATTACTGAAAATCAGTGTCAAAGTTATAACCCAACACTAATGAATTAACAAATTATATTTTAATTAAATTCTTATTCTACTTAAAGACTAATTAAGGGATCATGAATGGCTGTGCTTTATGTATTTCAACATAGATATTTTATGAGCATATGCAAATATATATTTCCTTTATGAAAAGTACTTTTCACATTTCAAATATAAACAGGCCTAAATAACCAAGCAAATCCACTTTTATGTTCCCTTTCTCTTTTCTTTTGATAATAAAATCATCACTAGTGAGCAGATTTAGAAAAAGACACAAGAAATGATGAGACACACATGAGCAGACACATCTGGGTACAGAAATGTCATATCCGTATTGTCTTGACATGGGTCACACAAAATACGAGCTTCCAATTCAGGCAAAGCCAGGCCTACAGGGAAGATTTGTTTATTTGCTTTGGAGACACAATCTGATATATTTATAGCATAATGTCTTTTTTTTTCTATAAGCATATCAGATACCTACTATGACAGTTACATAATATAATGTTACATCTTAGAAATTAATAGAATTAAATGAAAGGAGATTAAGTTGAGTATTACATACACACACACTTCATTTGTTTGTTCTGAGCATTCTTCCATCTATCACATGCTGGATGCTTGCAATTTATTAGGCACAGCGGAAGTCATTGGTGATAGAGGTCTTTTGCAGTGTGTGCAATTAGTCATAAGTAGAATGAAGCAAAAAGTAACTCAAAATAGTGCAAAATTACCTGTGTTCTAGAAACCATAAATCTAAATGCCTGCCCCACTCTGAGCCATAAAGCTAGTAGAGAAAATGTGCTTGAAAAATCAATTGGATACCAAAATTATTATAACAAAAATCTAGATTATTTGTAATTAATATACATTTTTATAATTTATTTTGCTTTATGAAATTATTTTACCAGCACAAAAATGTTCACCTGTTTCTTTTTTTTATTTTTTTTAATTTACATTCAAATTTTATTTTTTAAAATTTACATCCAAATGTTGAGTTAGCATATAGTGCAACAATGATTTCAGGAGTAGAATCCTTAGTGCCCCTTACCCATTTAGCCCATCCCCCCTCCCACAACCCCTCCAGCAACCCTCAGTTTGTCCTCCATATTTATGAGTCTCTTCTGTTTTGTCCCCCTCCCTGGTTTTATATTATTTTTGTTTCCCTTCCCTTATGTTCATCTGTTTTGTCTCTTAAAGCCCTCAAATGAGTGAAGTCATATGATTTTTGTCTTTCTCTGGCTGAATAATTTCACTTAGCGTAATACCCTTCAGTTCCATCCATGTAGTTGCAAATGGCAAGATTTCATTATTTTTAATTGCTAGGGAATACTCCATTGTATGTATATATATATATATACCACATCTTCTTTATCCATTCATCCATCAATGGACATTTGGGCTCTTTACATACTCTGGCTATTGTTGATAGTGCTGCTATAAACATTGGGGTGCATGTATAGCACACCTGTATCCCTTAGATAAATACCTAGTAGTGCAATTGCTGGGTCATAGGGTAGTTCTATTTTTAGTTTTTTGAGGAACCTCCATACTGTTTTCCAGAGTGGCTGCACCAGCTTGCATTCCCACCAACAGTGCAAAAGAGATCCTCTCTCTCCGCATCCTTGCCAACATCTATTGTTGCCTGAGTTGTTAATGTTAGCCATTCTGACAGGTGTCAGGTGGTATCTCATCGTGGTTTTGATTTGTATTTCCCTGATGATGAGTGATGTTGAGCATTTTTTCATGTTTTGGTTGGCCATCTGGATGTCTTCCTTGGAGAAGTATCTATTGATGTCTTTTGCCCATTTCTTCACTGGACTATTTGTTTTTTGGGTGTTGAGTTTGATAAGTTCTTTATAGATTTTGGATACTAATCCATTATCTGACACATCATTTGCAAATATCTTCTCCCATTCTGTCGGTTGCCTTTTAGTTTTGCTGATTGTTTCCTTCACTGTGCAGAAGGTTTTTATTTTGATGAGGTCCCAGTAGTTCATTTTTTCTTTTGTTTCCCTTGCCTCCGGAGATGTGTTGAGTAAGAAGTTGCTGCGGGCAAGATCAAAGAGGTTTCACCTGCTTTCTCCTCAAGGATTTTGATGGCTTCCTGTCTTACATTGAGGTCTTTCTTCCATTTTGAGTTTATTTTTGTGTAAGAAAGTGGTTCAGGTTCATTCTTCTGCATGTCGCTGTCCAGTTTTCCCAGCACCACTTGCTGAAGAGACTGTCTTTATTCTATTGGATATTATTTCCTGCTTTGTCAAAGATTAGTTGGCCATAGGTTTATGGGTCCATTTCTGGGTTCTCTATTCTGTTCCATTGATCTGAGTGTCTGTTCTTGTGCCAGTACCATACTGTCTTGATGATTACAGCTTTGTAGTATAGCTCGAAGTCTGGGATTGTGATGCCTCCTGCTTTGGTTTTCTTTTTCAAGATTGCTTTGGCTATTCGGGGTCTTTTCCAGTTCCATACAAATTTTAGGATTATTTGTTCTAGTTCTGTGAAGAATGCTGGTGTTACTTTGATAGGGATTGAATTGAATATGTAGATTGCTTTGGGTAGTATCGACATTTTTTTTTTTCAACGTTTATTTATTTTTGGGACAGAGAGAGACAGAGCATGAACGGGGGAGGGACAGAGAGAGAGGGAGACACAGAATCGGAAACAGGCTCCAGGCTCTGAGCCATCAGCCCAGAGCCCGACGCGGGGCTCGAACTCACGGACCGCGAGATCGTGACCTGGCTGAAGTCGGACGCTTAACCGACTGCGCCACCCAGGCGCCCCAGTATCGACATTTTAACAGTATTTGTTCTTCCTATCCAAGAGCATGGAATCTTTTTCCATTCTTTTGTGTCTTCTTCAATTTCTTTCATCAGCTTTCTATGGTCAGTGTATAGATTTTTCACCTCTTTGGCTAGGTATTTTATGGTTTTTTGTGCAACTGTAAATGAGATTGATTCCTTGATTTCTCTTTCTGTCACTTCATTGTTGGTGTGTAGGAATGCAACCAATTTCTGTGCATTGATTTTATATCCTGCCACTTTGCTGAATTCATGAATCTGTTCTAGCAGTGTTTTGGTGGAATCTTTTGGGTTTTCCATATAGAGTATCATGTCATCTGCAAAGAGTGAAAGTTTGACCTCCTCCTGGCTGATTTGGATGCCTTTTATTTCTTTGTGTTGTCGGATTGTAGAGGCTAAGACTTCCAATACTGTGTTGAATAACAGTGGTGAGAGTGGACATCCCTGTCTTGTTCCTGACCTTAGGGGGAAAGCTCTCAGTTTTTCCCCATTAAGGATGATATTAGCATTATGTCGTTCATCTGTCTTTTATGATCTCGAGGTATGATCCTTCTATCCCTACTTTCTTGAGGGTTTTTATCAAGAAAGGATACTGTATTTTGTCAAATGCTTTCTCTGCATCTACTGAGAGGATCACGTGGTTCTTGTCCTTTCTCTTATTGATGTGATGTATCACATTGATTGTTTTGTGGATATTCAACCAGCCCTGCATCCCAGGTATAAATCCCACTTGGCTGTGGTGAATATTTCTTTTACTGCATTGTTGGATCCAGTTGGCTAGTATCTTGTTGAATATTTTTGCATCCATGTTCATCAGGGAAATTGGACTGTAGTTTTCCTTTTTAGTGGGGTCCTTGGTTTTGGAATCAAGGTAATGCTGGCTTCATAGAAAGAGTTTGGGAGTTTTCCTTCCATTTCTATTTTTTTTAACAGCTTCAGAACAATAGGTGTTAACTCACTTTAAATGTTTGGTAGAATTCCCCTGGAAAGCCATCCAGCCCTGGACTCTTGGTTTTGGGGAGATTTTTTATTACTAATTTGATTTCTTTACTGGTTATGGGTCTGTTCAAATTTTCTATTTCTTCCTGTTTCACTTTTGTTAGTGTATATGTTTCTAGGAATTTGTCCATTTCTTCCAGATTGCCCATTTTATTGGCATATAATTGCTCATAATATTCTCTTACTATTGTTTGTATTTCTGCTTTGTTGGTTGTGAATTGTCCTATTTCATTCTTCGTTTTATTTATTTGGGTCCTTTCCTTTTGCTTTTTGATCAAACTGGCTTGGGGTTTATCAATTTTGTTAATTCTTTCAAAGAACCAGCTTCTGGTTTCATTGATCTGTTCTACTGTTTTGGGGGTTTCGGTAGCATTGGTTTCTGTTCTAATCTTGATCATTTCCTGCCTTCTACTGTTTTTGGGTTTTATTTGCTGTTCCTTTTTCAGCTCCTTAAGGTGTAAGGTTAGGTTGTGTATCTGAGACCTTTCTTCTTTAGGAAGGCCTGAATTGCTATATACTTCCCCCTTATGACCACGTTTGCTGCGTCCCAGAGGTTTTGGGCTGTGGTATTATCATTTTTCATTGGCTTTCATGTGCTTTTTAATTTTCTCTTTAACTTCTTGGTTATCCCATTATTTTTTTAGTAGGATGTTCTTTAGTCTCCAAATATTTGTTGTCTTTCCACGTTTTTTCTTGTGGTTGATTCAAGTTTCTTAGCATTGTGGTCTGAAAATATACATGGTATGATCTTGATCTTTTTGTACTTATTGAGGGCTGATTTGTGTTCCAGTAATGATCTATTCTGGAGAATGTTTCATGTGCACTGGAAAAGAATATGTATTCTACTGCTTTAGGATGAAATGATCTGAATATATCTGTTAAGTCCATCTTGTCTAGTGTGTCACTCAAAGCCATTGTTTCTTGTTGATTTTCTGTTTGGATGATCTGTCCATTGTTGTAAGTGTGGTGTTGAAGTCCCCTACTATTATGATATTATTATCATTGAGTTTCTTTATGTTTGTGATGAATTGATTTATATATTTGGGTGCTCACTTTGGGAACATAAATGTTTACAATTGTTAGATCTTCTTGGTGGACAGACCCCTTGATTATGATATAATGCCCTTCTGCATCTCTTGATACAGTCTTTATTTTAAAGTCTAGATTACCTGATATAAGTATGGCTACTCCAGCTTTCTTTTGTTGACCATTAGCATGATAGATGGTTCTCCATCCCCTTATTTTCTTTTTTTTTTTTTTAATAATTTTTTTTCTTTATTTAATGTTTATTTATTTTTGGGACAGAGAGAGACAGAGCATGAACGGGAGAGGGGCAGAGAGAGAGGGAGACACAGAATTGGAAACAGGCTCCAGGCTCTGAGCCATCAGCCCAGAGCCCGACGCGGGGCTCGAACTCACGGACCGCAAGATTGTGACCTGGCTGAAGTCGGACGCTTAACCGACTGCGCCACCCAGGCGCCCCATCCATCCCCTTATTTTCAATCTGAAGGTGTCTTTAGGTCTAAAGTGGGTCTCTTGTAAACAACATATAGATGGAGCTTGTTCTCTTATCCACTCTGTTACCCTATGTCTTTTTATTGGAGCATTGAGTCCATTGATGTTTAGAGTGAGTACTGAGAGATATGAATTTATTGCCATTATGATGCTTGTGGAGTTGGACAGTTTCTGGTGGTATTCTCTGGTCCTTTCTAATCTTTGTTGCTTTTGGTATTTATCTATATATATTTTCATCTTTTCTCCCCTCAGAGAGCCCCCCTTAAAATTTCCTGCAGGGCTGGTTTATGGTCACAAACTCCTTTAATTTTTGTTTGTCTGGGAAACTTTTTATCTCTCCTTCTAATTTGAATGACGGCCTTGCTGGATAAAGAATTCTTGGCTGCATATTTTTTTGATTCATCACGTTGAATATATCCTGCCACTCCTTTCTGGCCTGCCAAGTTTCTGTGGATAGGTCTGCTGCAAACCTGATCTGTCTTCCCTTGTAGGTTAGGGACTTCTTTCCCTTGCTGCTTTCATGAGTCCCCCCTTGCCTGATTATTTTGTGAATTTGACTCTGATATGCCTTGTTGATGGTCGGTTTTTGTTGAATCTAATGGGGGTCCTCTGTGCTTCCTGGATTTTGATGTCTGTGTCTTTCCCCAGGTTAGGAAAGTTTTCCACTATCATTTGCCCACATAACCCTTCTACCCCTATTTCTCTCTCTTCCTCTTCTGGGACCCCTATGATTCTGATGTTGTTCCTTTTTAATGAGTCACTGATTTCTCTAATTCCTAAATCATGCTCTTTTGCCTTAATCTCCCACTTTTTTTCTGCTTCCTTATTCTCTGTAAGTTTGTCCTCTATATCACTGATTCTCTGTTCTGCCTCTTCCATCCTTGCCACCACTGCATCCATCCGTGATTGCAGCTCAGTTAGAGCATTTTTAATTTCATTCTGGCTATTTTTTACTTCTTTTATCTCTGCAGAAAGGGATTCAATCTATTTTCGACTCCAGCTAGTATTCTTATTATTGTGATTCTAAATTCTGGTTCAGACATCTTGCTTGTATCTGTCTTGGTTAAATCCCTGGCTGTCGTTTCTTCGTGCTCTTTCTTTTAGGGTGAATTCCTTCACTTTGTCATTTTGAAGGGAGAAAAGGAATTAATGAGGTAGAAAAATTGAAATTAAAAAAATTAAAATTAAAAAAATTAAAATTAAAAATTAAAACCACACACACACACACACACACACACGCACACACAAATCGAATATATGATGCTAGATCCTAGGTGTGTTTTGGTCTGGGTGTTGACAGTGGTTTGACAGATTAGAGACAAAACAAGGAGGGGGAGGAAAAAGAAAGGAAATCGTTTGGGAATTTGAAAAAATGAATTCACTGAATTAGACTAAAATGAGGTGATGGGAGTAAAATAGAATTTGAAAAAATATACACAAAAGTAAAGAATATAGTAGAAAAAATTAATTAAAAATGTTTTTAATAAAAATTAAAAATAAATATGACTTTATTCTTTTTCTGTATTCAAGAAAAAAGAAAAGAAAAAGAAAAAAGATTAAAAGAAAGGAAAAAAGGAAATAGTTTGAAAATTTGAAAAAGTGAATACACTGTAGTAGACTAAAATAAAATTATGAAAGTAAAATAGAATTTGAAAAAATTTACATAAAAGCAAAAATATAGTAAAAAATTAAATAAAAATATTTTTAATAGAAATTGAAAGTAAAAATGAAGTTTTTCTCTTTCTGCATTCAAGAAAAAGAAGTTTAAAAGAGAAAAAAAGAAAAATAAATATAAAATAAAAAGGAAATTGTTTGAAAATTTGCAAAGATGAATACACTGAAGTAGAGTAAAATAAAATGATGGAAGTAAGAAATTGAAAAAAATGAATTTTTTTCTGTTTCTGTATTCAAGAAAAAGAAGTGTAAAAGAGAAAAAAATAAAAAATAAAAAATAAATAAAATAAAAAATAAATAAATAAATAAAATAAATAAAAAATAAAAAATAAAAATAAAATTGAATAGATGGACCTGCTAACAGACTGAAGTAGGACTGAAATTGCTTCGTTTTCCCCTAGAAGTCAGTCTGTGTAGCGCCTTACAGTCCATAAACTAAGCCTGCGGTGAGACTTGTGTTCTTCAAGAGCGAAGTTGGCCCAGTTGGGCGGGGCTCAGTGTAACGGCTCCGCTGTCCACTAGATGGCGCTGCTAGCCTCCTGGGGTGGAGTGTGGCGGCGCTCGTAGGTGCGTATGCGCATGCGCGAGAGCAGAACATGGCGTCACCCAGCTACCCGGTCTGTTCTCGTAGATCAGCAATCGCGTACCCGTCCTCTGTCTTCAGCTCTCATCCACTCCCTGCTTTTTCACTCTCCGCGACCGGGCCCCAGGCAGTACCTCTCTCCCGAGTTTTGTCTCAGATGCGGCTGTTTTCCCCGGCCCCTTACTCCTGAAGGACTGCGGCTTTGACCCCTTCCGCCCCTCTGCGGGAGGGTGTCACCGAGCACTGGCCCGACAAGCAATGGCCAAATGCCAGCTGCAGCCAGGAACGCCCGCTGGACCCTGCTGCTGCCGGTGCCCCGAGACTGCGGCCAGGTGCCAGCCCGCCCCAGAAAAAGTTCACGAGACGGTGTAGCAGCAGCGTTTCAGGGATGGTGGGAAATCACAACACGCACCTGGCACCAGGCTTCACCCTTAACGACCTTGTTTCCAGCACCAGCGAATGTGGCCGTTTTCCAGGGTCTGCTGGGACTCGGCTTCAACGATCTCTACCAAATGTCCTTCCAGCAGTGGGACCGCTTCTCTCCGTGTGGCCCGAGCACCTCCCAGACCCTACTCTGCTCCTGGGGATTCGCCCTTCCCACCAGAGCACCGCCAGGTAGGGAGCTGCGGAGTTGCAGCCTTTGCGCTCCCCTTGTTTACAGTCTTAATGGAATTGAAACCCTCTCCTTTCTCCTTTATCCCTTTCACAGTCCCTGTGGCTGTTTCCAATTTTCCACATTCTCTCCAGCTGCTTTTGGGGAGGGGTGCTTTTCCCTTATTCTCCCCCCCTCCCCAGTCTCTGTCCTCTCTCTGCCTGCAAAAGCGGTTCTCTACCCTCAGCAGCTTCTCGTTCCCCAAATTCCCCTCTCTGCGCCATGTACCTGCTGAATGCTGTGGTTCAGGTTGTGCAGATTGTTATGTTAATCCTCCAATCAGCTTTCTAGGTGTGTAGGATGGTTTAGTATTGGTCTGGCTGTATTTCGTGAATGCGAGACACAAAAAACTTCCATGCTGTTCCACCATCCTGGCTACTCCCACCTGTTTCTTAATGTAAATCTGTTGAGAGTTGGATAGCAGATGGAGTGTCAATACATTTAAACTATTTTTTATTGTTAGAGTAATGGAATATTTAAAGGGTATTTAAACATGTAATTTCAGCAAATTTTTTTTTAATTTTTTTTTAACGTTTATTTATTTTTGAGACAGAGAGAGACAGAGCATGAACGGGGGAGGGTCAGAGAGAGGGAGACACAGAATCTGAAACAGGCTCCAGGCTCTGAGCTGTCAGCACAGAGCCCAACTCGGGGCTCGAACTCACGGACCGCGAAATCATGACCTGAGCCGAAGTCGGCCGCTTAACCGACTGAGCCACCCAGGCGCCCCAGCAAATTTTTTTTAAAGAAAATACGATCACGTCCAGATCCTGACTAATAGAAAGCCATCATTGTCACGTAAGCCATACTTTGGACCTTAGATTCTCCTGCACTTTTTTCCCCCATTATTTATTCAAGTAGATCTTACATACAAACTCAATATAGTATGGGATGCTAGAAAAAGGGGGTGGGTCCTAGTGTTATTTTGGGGACAACAGTAAACAGTGAGAACATGAGAACATAATCTGCCCTCAGAATGCTGTCATGGTTCATAGCTGTTTGATTTAACATCAGTCAGTCACTTTATCATCTTCTCCCACCTCCTTGTCCCCATTCCCTACCACATAGGGACACCAATACCTTTTTCTGGTTTGATTGTCCTGCTTTAGTTGGAATTAAACCGAAAGCAAAATTAGAAGAGAAGAGACCAAGTTTGAGTGCCTGGATGATCGGGGATTAAAATTTTACATGTCCATAGGTCCCTGGGGAGACTATTGAGCTCCAGGTGACCAGACTGGAAATCAGATTGAGTCACTGGCAGGTTTAAAGCTTTTTATTTCACCATGATTCTCACTGCATGTGACCCTGGCCTGTCCTTAGTCATTCTCCCATCTGGCTCCATGTACAGGCTTCCTCGATTTTCCAAGAACATAAGCCCAGAGCCATGCCTGGCCTTCACCAGGAATGCTTTTTCTCCAGCTCTTGGTCAACTTCCCTCCTTCAGGTCTGCATCAAAAGCAGCCATCGTTGGCCCTTCTCTGTAAAATGGCACCCATCCCCGGGCCTGGTGTTTCTCCAGAGCTCGGTACCATGCCTGTCCCAGGCAAAACAGTGAATCAAGAAAGGCGTTTTTGTTTGTGTATCTCCTACCATCCAGTAGGAGCTCCAAAATTTTTTTTTTGTTTGTTTGTTTTACAGTAAGGATTAAGGAACGGTAATCTGGATGAAAGTGTGAGGCCTGGGCAGGGGACAGGAGGATGTACAATATTTATCAGGCACATAGTTTTGCTGGTGGCTTTGGTGGAAGGGAGCAGCTGAGGAGATGAGGCTGGGGAGAGAGAATCAAACCCCTCAAAATATCTCTTCTCGCTGTTGCTTGGACATCTTCTTAGTGTCCTTCCTTCTGACTTACCCATTATCAGCGCTCCTGTATTTATTCATAAATTTACTTGCTTATTCAAGAAATATTCATTGAGTACCTTTGTTACTGTCACTGGTTCCCATGATCCCTTGTCTTACTTTTTAATCTGCCTTATTGTGTCTTCTTCTGCTGGCTACTAAAACTTGCCTGTTCTGTGTTAGTTCCATTAGAGGACTGCTTGTTTTTCAAAGTAAATACCGTTCATTGCTTCAGTATAAAAGAGCATGCCTTTAGTGATGGTACTTGGGGCACAGTGGCAGGCAGGTGGGGCTTAGAGAATAAGAGAAAAGGAGGGCAAGAGGGTCTGTAAATTGCACTTTCTTAAGGCTAACACATACACTACTACCTTTTCCATCTAAGAGGTTATTCCATCTGGATCTTCATGATCAAGAGTTAGTGGAGTTCAATTTATACTTGTGGATTTTCATGGGTTTATTTTATCCTTCAACAGCACTCAACTTATGGAGTGAGTATCTGCAGTTTACCAAGCACTGATTAGGTGCTAGACGTACAGCATCTAGATCTTTGCTGTCTTGGTGCTTGAGTCACTGAAAATGATGAAATCACATTAAAAAAAAAATAGGCATTATAGTTGTTTGAGATTTTCTCAGAATACTACCTAATGATTTTTTTGGCATTAGAAAAACCTGAAAGATTTATTATCTGTTTCCTTGATTAAACTTCCTTTCTGCTCTAATAAAAGATGGGTTTTAGAGGAAAGTAAAGCTAAATAAGAAAAGATATTTTTTTATCATTGCAATAACCACAAAATCTAAATGTGTCATATCAGTATTCTGAGTGACATGGGCTGGTTGCTTCTAAATTTCTTTTTTTAATAGTTGAATGACGTTAAACAAAATTCTTGCTATATTTGGCTTAAAATGATTTTGATGATCAGCATGTGTTAGCAGCATTTACAAATTCTAAACAATTTTCACCACATCTATAATATTCTTTAGTTCCTTCTGGGATTTGCTGCTTAAAGGAAAGTGGGAACAATGTAGCTCACATTATTCTGATAATTAACATCTGTGAAGGACAAGCTTCTGCATAAATTTTTCTCATAAAAGGAGGAAATACACAGAAACAGAATGATGCATCATGTGCTATGGTTTTAATATTTAAACATTTTTCTCTTAGGGACTGAACCTCTAGCTTCTGCATGTAAAAGCACTCTTTCATTTTTTTTATTTTTAATTTTTTGTGCAAATAAATAGCGGAGACAATTCCAAATAAACTATTTTGTTTGGGCATAGTCTTCTTTTCTACACATGAAAATCAGGGGCTTGTCATTCTAATACCTTTTCAAATAATTTCTCCAACTATTTCTTTCAAAAATCATTTTCGTGTAATTTCTAAAATGAAGATTTAATCCACATTTCAAAGAAACAGTGTCTCCTTTTGATATTTATCTAATTCCTCTTACTAGAGCTTTCTCAACATATGAAGGTATAGGTGCAGGGTTTTACCAAGTTTTCCTCCACGGATGAGTGATTGTGTGTGGAATTTCTCATGACTCCCAAGGAATGAGCACTGCATCCCCCCGTCAGTGGTTTCAAGACTAATTGGCTGTCTTTTGTTGCCCAACCAGAGCCATTGTGCCCATCCCCTCAGCAGTCTTGGAAAATGCTCCGACTTCAGTATCTGGACAACGTTACTTCCAATTAGCAACATGATCTCTGGTTTGGTTAATCGTTCTTCTAGTAACCTGAGAAGATAACACCAACACATATTTCCACTTCTGATAACCTGGAGCTCCTCTCTTCCCCGTACCTGGAGAACTTGTTCAGGAAGTTTTTCTGAAATTGGAGCTCCCTTTTTCTCTTCTTTTAAAAATGTTTTCTGGGGCATCTGGGTAGCTCAGTTGGTTAAGCGTCTGACTTCGGCTCAGGTCATGTTCTCATGGTTCATGGGTTTGAGCCCCACGTTGGGCTCTGTGCTGACAGCTCGGAGCCTGGAGCCTGCTTTGGATTCTGTGCCTCCCTCTCTCTGTCCCCAACTCACACTCTGTCTCTTTCTCTCTCAAAAATAAACATTAAAAAATTTTTAATATTTTTTTTAAATTTTAGAAAATAATATAACTTTTCATTATATCAGTTTTATTTTTACTAATGGCTTTGTAAGTATTGATATAATCTTTTGGCTGTTCTTTTAAAAAAAATATGGTGGGGCACCTGGATGGCTCAGTCAGTTAAGCAGCAGACTCTTGGTTTTGGCTTAGATCTTGATCTCATAGTTTGTGAGATCAAGCCCCATGTGGGGCTCTGCACTGACAGCATGGAGCCTGCTTGGGATCCTCTGTCTCCTCCTCTCTCTGCCCCTCCCCTTGCTTGTGCACTCACCCTCTCTCACTCACTCACTCTCTCTCTCTCTCTCTCAAAATAAACATGTTTTTAAATAAAAAGAGTTAATATGGTAAAATACACATAATAAAAAATTTACCATTTAGCTATGTTTAAGTGTAGAGTTCAGTGTGTGAGAAACAGATTTTTACCTCTCTCCTGTTAGGGTTTTTCATCTGGGCCTGAGGATTAAATTGGCATAAGACAGACCAACAGAAGAAAAGCACACAAATGGATGTGAGTTTTATTGTGACATGGGAAGGCCTCATAAGGAACGGAGACCCAAAGAAATGGCAGAAGCTATGAGAGGCAATTGTGGAAAAGTAACTAAATTTTGTGGGGGAGAGGTAAAGGAAGATATGAATTGGTTTAACATGGTCTGTTTGTATAGAATTCCCTCGGTCTCAACTTCTCACCCTTGATGATAAGAATGATACTTTCCTTCTGGTACAGAAAGGGTATCTTTCACATGAGACTTTCATCTCCTGCTTTTAAGTGAAGGAAGGTCAGGGTTTTTTTCTTGCGTTTGCTATTTTCAAGTACCTTTAACTCAAAATAATTTTTTTTTTTTTTTTTTGCCAAAGTGGCATATTTTGGGGTGGGTTTTTCTGTACCTTCAAATGTTAGGTACATCCACATGGTTGTGCAACCAACCTCCAGGAGCCTGTCATCTTGCGAGTCTAAAACTCTCTACCCAAAGGACAACTTCTTATTCTTCCAGCTACCTAGCCACTGGCAGCCATTGTTCTAATGTCTGTTTCTAGGAGAAAAAAAATAATGGACTTTATAAAAGATTTACTGTATATGTGAAGTACATAGTTAAGGTTTATTTTGTTAGTTATAGAGGTATAAGGAAGGAAAAATACATTTTCTCTACCCTCTTATGTTTAGCATCTGAAGAGTGTGAATTAAACTGACAAAAGGCAGACTAACAGGAGAAAAAGTTTAATTTATATATATATGCACATGGCAGGGACTCACAGAACAATAACTATTAGAACCAGGGGCTAATATATAATTTTAACAAAGTGTGATAAAGTATGGACAAGAGACCAAGCCAAGGAAAAGGCGATTTGGGCTTCTGGAGAGGAGGAAAGCAAGTTGTGGAAAGGAGACTAGGAAATGTGTGACAAAAAAGAGTTGTTTAATAAGGTTTATTATGCAGACTTTACATCTTGGGTGTAAAAGTTATCTCAGGAGTCCTTCTCCTCTTCCTCACATGGGACAGGAGAACACCTTTATAAATGGAAATGTCCTTTACAAAAGAGAAGTTTATGCCCTGCTTTTATGCAGAAAGGGGGAGCAGAGAGCTTCCTTAGTGTCTGCTGTTTCTTAATTGACTTCAACTCAAACAACCTTTATGCCAAAGAGGCATATTTTGAAGTAGCATTTTCTGATCATTTTCATATATATATATATAGAGAGAGAGAGAGAGAGAGAATAGTTAATTGCATTATGCCTACTTGAAAGGTTTAGTGGCCAATTGAAAGGGGTAAGAAAACTGTACCTGCGTTACAAAATGCACATTATTTAGTTAGAAAATAAAGTATCAGGGTTAAAAGATATTTTGTTTGTTTGTTTGTTTGTTTTAACCCAGTGTAAAACATAAGAAGTGCATAGAAGTTTATAAAAGTGCGGGGTGCCTGGGTGGCTCACTTGGTTGAGCATCCACTCTTGATTTTAGCTCAGGTCATGATCTCATGGTTCGTGAGTTCGAGCCTTGCATCCGGCTCTGTGCTGACACCGTGGGGGCCTGTGTGGGATTCTCTCTCTCTCCTTCTCTCCGAGCCCCCCGCCACCCCCCCCCCCACCAGCTGCTTGTGCACATGCTCTCTCTCAAAATAAATAAACTTAAAAAAAAGAAGTTTATAAAAGCTTTAAAAATGATAGAAGTTGTTTTAGGCCAGTTGAATTATGTGTATGCCATTTTCCAAATGTTTTTTTGCTCAGTATCTCTCAAACCTATGCACATATGTGTATGTGTGTTTGTACTCACTTTTTACTTCTACCTATAAAGATCTTGTTTTTCACATCCTTACTAAAACTCAGAATTATGTGACTTAACAAAATTAAGTTATGAGAAGTATCTAGGGAGGCCGTAAGTATCTTTGGCTCTGTTACCAGCCTTTGCCAAAAATGCCTTAGAGCAACCGAAACACAACAGAGTGGAGGTTCTGTTTCCATGGAGGCCTTTTTGCTGGTATCATTTGTGCGTTACTATGGACAGCTTGCAGCCTAGAAGCTGGGATTTCATGTTACAGAGTATGATGAAGGTTTAGCCTACCCTGATGCTAATCCAAAATTTAATTCTAATGTAATACTTAGTAATACATTTCAAACCAAAAGGAGTTTACTTAGTTTACAAAAAGGTTAAATTCCCTTTATCTTGGTGCATTAACTTAAAATAAGCTTAAAGACTAACGGAAATGTATACACTTACTATATTTTTACATTTCTTTCTATCATGCAGCTAGCTTTGTTTTGAGGACTTTTGTCCTTTGCATTTTTGGTTTCTTTTTTCATTTTCACATTTCCTTCCAATGTTTGAGGTTTAGAAAAAAATGATACAAGCTAAACTTTACTGTTTTTCATTATCCAAGTATATTTTGCTGATGATGAATATACTTTAGAAATGGCTTATTTAATGAAACAGTGTCTCATCAGTCATTCCTATATGATTTGTTATGCAAAATGTACATGAACATTATAAAAAAGAATGTTTATGTTAAATTTTACTCTGTTCACCATTTGTCACCCTTTCATAAGTTTATACAGCAAATCTCATTTCTAAACTTAAGATACAGTGTAATCTCTTTTTTTCTGCCTGTATTCGTTTTTTGTTGTTATTTGTAATTTTTTAATAGAGGACAAAGCACAATCTTGAGCCATTAGACCCTACTAGGAAATCATTCTTTGATTTATACCAACAGTGTATGAGGATAAATGAATCACAGAAGGGTAAAATGAACACCAAGTTACAATATTTGCAAATAATTATTGCAAGTACTTTAATATTTATAAAATATGTAAGTGTATTTTATACATAGTTATTTAATTGTATATCTTAAATGTGTTTGGTCATACATCTTGACAACCAAGGAAACCAAGAGTTTATGAAATTCTATTTTAAGCAGAGAGTCTGGGTGTTTTTTGCTTTGTGGTGTTGGGTATTACACATCTATAGCACGTGCCTTTCAGTCTCTGCTACCTTCTATGTTAGATCTTCAAGTGCAGATGCTTGCCATTGAGGAAGAGGAAATTAGCATGGGTCCTGCAATCTTCCACTGAACAAATTTTAGGAAAAAATAATACTTCTTTGCCACTTTTCAATTCTTTTAAGGTCTGCTGTTACAAATTTTAATGAAAAGCACCATACTATTTGATTTTTTTAGTAAAATTTCTCTTTCCAATATGAAATAAATGACTAAAAATAACATACTTTTTCTTCCTCTCATCTCTGTTTTGCTCAGTTGTATATCCCGCATCCTTTTCTGTGTCCTTTCTTTTTTGTTGTTACTTTCTTCTCCTAAATCTTAAATTCTGACTGATGTTTACATTGTTTGAAGGTAATAATCCTTCATTGTCTGTTGTTCATCTTAAAACAGTTATTTCTTTCATTTTGTGCTGTTTCATGGTTATTTATAATGGGAAGCCTGTTTCAACTACCAGGGGTCCACCTGGGCTAGAAAGAGAAGGCTTCATGCCATTAATACTACCTTTGTATACAGTCGTTCCTCTTCTGTATGTTAGCAGTTTCTTCTGTTCATCTAACCTGAGAGCCTTTTTGTCTGTTACTGTAGTCCTAAGGCTCATAGGCTCTCAGACCAAATAACTCCATTTCTTCAGGCCTGTAGGAAATGATACAGCGAAGGTAAACTGTAGAGGAAGATGTTCATTTTTATAATGAACAGTTGAAAGCAGCCTCAATATCCAACATTTGGATAATAATTAATTAAATCATAATATATTCACTTGATGAGATATTATACTTTCTTGGACTAGCAATGTAGTAAAAATATTTATGATATAGTGTTACATTTAAAAAAGTGAAAACTCGGGATGTAAAATAGTATATTCCAGAATTAAAACAATATAAATGGGGGCACCCTGGGGGCTCAGTTGGTTAAGCGTCTGAGTTTGGGTCAGGTCATGATCTCGAGGTTCGTGAGTTTGAGCCCCGCGTCGGGCTCTGTGCTGACAGCTCAGAGCCTGGTGCCTGTTTCAGATTCTGTGTCTGTGCCCCTCCCCTGTGCTCTCTCTTTCAAAAAGAAATAAAAACATTAAAAAACAAAAGCAAAAACAATGTAAAACACATTCACAGGGCAAAACAGTGAGCAAGAGTATCCCAGTTTGCAAAATCCATTGTGTCATTGTATTAGAAGTATCATCTTTTCTTGTAGGGGGAGAGGTTTCCGTACTTTTAGGTAAAGTTCATTACTTATATAATTAAAAATCATTTTTACTATAAAGATAAATAAAGATTAAAAATGTTCAAACATATACATGTTTAGAGATTAGATATATATAGTGATCTGTGAAGCGTGCTATGATGAACACCCACTTAACTACATTTTGCTTTTCTTTTGTTATCTCAAGAAAATGCCTTCTGCTGTCACCTTTAATATTTCTGACATCAGATCACTGCCGACTTCACGCCAGCACTCTTTCTCAGAGGCTTAAGACTTTAACCTGTATGATCTGCTTAGCTCCATTCAACTTATTTTTGTGAATTACATGTTTACAGTTTAATAGAAAGGTGTTAATTTGCCTCCAGCTGCTAAAATTAATTGCCAGTTTGCTTCTTTTGAATTTTGCATTTTAATTTACATGTTATCACACACTACCTAATGTTTTGTATCCTCTTTTTTCACTAAATACCACATTATGATTATTTTCCAGTAACAATCATGATAGAGTACCTGTGTTAACATCTGCGTCCTCAAGATAGCGGATCCCAAAGCAAGAGTAGCCAAAGCAATGTAATCAATATAAAGATTACATGAGGGTAATGCCCTTTGTGGGAGGGAAGGAGCCCCACAAGAGCCATCAGATCATGATGTGGGCTGACCCTGGGTGGAGGAGAGAGGAAGGGAAGTTGGCAGGAAGCCCTCAGACCCTACTGCGGCTCTAAGGAGCACTGGACGAGGCGCTCAGCAGTCCTGGGCCTCAGTTGCCTCTTGGAGGACCCAGGGTCTGCAGGACCCTGTTAGCATCCCGGCCAGTCCCAGGCACCATCAGCCTGTGGGAGGCACGGCCGCTGCTGGAATGCAGTGATGGATTTCAGAGTGCCACCTGGGACCACAACAATCACGTTCCCTGCCCTCGGAGATGTGAGAAGCGTCATGACCTACACACTTCGCAAAAGTAAATTCGAACGCTGCGTCATATTCCATCTGAAAGCTATACCGTATTGAACTGAATTCTTTCGAGCAAGCTAGAAATCTAGGAATCCTTGACAACTTTGTCTTTTCACTTCCACAGCCAAACCATCACCAAACCATATTACTTTATGAAACATCCCCTAACTCTTGACCTTTTGTCTTCAGTACGAAGGTAATAACTCCACCCTCATCTTTGGCCTTAACTTTTAGAATGATCTGTGCCCAGACTCTGTCCCTCTGCAACACTGCTCCATCATGTCGCCAAAGTAACTTTGAACAAAAATAACCATATTTTCCCAGCCATACCCTTTTCAAATCCACTCGTGGCTTTTTATTGCTCTTTGAACGATGCAAAATGATCCGGACATTTCCTGTAGTGCAACAGTTCATGCCAATCCTCGCCCCCCCCCCCGCCGCCATTTGTGCCCCCACCATGCGCCCCCATTCCCCCTCCACTGACCACCTTTCAGTTTACACATGAGATGTGTTTCCTCACAGCTTAGGCTTGTGTGTGCTCTTTCTTCTTCTGGAACATGCCTTCCCTCTCTTTATCAACAATTTATGCACAGCTCAGACCACAGCGCGAGTCGTTTATTCGAGTCGCTTCCTCACACTCCCGATGAAGTCAAAGCCCCTGACTGTGAGCTCTTTTGTAGCAAACCACCTTCCTCATCTTTATAGCATTTATTACAGCTTCAACTTCCCTTTTATTTTTATAATTACACTGCACCTTGCAATATTCTGTAATAACTGTCTACACTCTGCTATGAAGGCAGGTCCACCTTTTTGTTTTTGTTTTCTTTTTGTTTTTCTTTTTGTTTTATTGGGGGGCTCAGCAGCAGTTTATAGCAGTTAGTGCCATAGAACAAAATAAATATTTATTGTTGAATACAAAACTGGGCTTTGTGCAAAAGTGTAAAAAAAATATATGGGAACAGTTGTACCTGTAAAAATAGATGTGTGGTCCCTAAGATAAAAAGGGAAAGGAGAAACCATCCAAGAAGAGCACCTATATCCTGGATTCATTTGGGGATGTTAAAACATCTTTGGAAGCATACAGGTGCCAACATCAGCACACATTTGAAGAATCACAATTACTTCAGAATAACTTGAGTGAAGGAGATAATTTGGGAAGAGGCTGAAAATGAGGGTGGACTTAAAGAGAAACCTGACCATCAAGTATTTTATGTGCAACTTGAGCAATTTGGACTCTACATGGAAAGCTATTGAGAAGCACTAAGAGGTTTGAAGGAGAGACCTGAGCAGATTTGCTTTCTAGAAAGATTTGTCAGGAATGGGTAGGAGAAATTGGAAGGAGCCAAGTGGAGCCAAGAAGTCCCATCAGGGTGTTTTCAGTAATTCAGGGGACGGGAGAAGAGTTTGAACTAGAACATTAGCAACAGTGACATTGGAAGGGAAGGGAGGGCCAGACAGACTAAAGAGCTATTAAGGAGTTAGAATCTGCAGCACCCAGTCAATTATTACACGAAGCCGGCAAGCTGTTCAGGCTGCTATTAGGTCAAGGAGGATGAAGTCTGGGAACCGGCCTTTAAATTTGGCAAGCAGTCAAATCGCAACCTTCTCTGTGAGCAGCAAATGAACTTCTGTCTTCCCTAAAATAGCACTCTCAGGGAAATACAATTACTTCTTTACCTTCTACCAAAACCCATCCCCTAGCTTTGAGAGGGACCTAGAGTCAGGCGGAGGAAAGAGAACATCCCTCTGTCCAGCTGGTCATTGCAACTAAGGCTGAGATCGGTGATGTCATGGCAAGCATACGGAAGCACAGACTTATCTCCAGAATATCACAAAATGCCTGGGACGCTCGCTTGGGATGAATGAATCACAGCTAGAAGTCTACCAATATGTACTTAAATTAATTTTTTTCCTTATAACAGGATATCAAGAAAAGCTTTGGGAAAATGCTTAAAATATTCTCTTTCCAACTTTCAAATCAAGGCAGCTACCGTTATTCTTTCAAAGACTTCCCTTAAGCCAATTTTTATGACAAACGGGAAACTTTGAAAGCACCTTATTTCCATTCTTTGTGACTTTATTTAAGATTTGCAGGTAGGGTCTGTGTTGTGTTACTGTAATGTAAGGCTTATTTTATGACAAATCCATTGGATAATAATCATTTACTGAACAAACTGAACATATGCACTACGTGTGAGACACTGCTAGTGCTAGAAATGCAGGTAATTAACACAAAATGGTCTTTGCTCTCTGAAGTCATAAGTCACTTGGGGGAAAAGAACCCACATGTACAAAAAAAAAAAAAAAGGAAAGAAAGAAAAATAAAAAAATAATACATATTTGTAACAGAGATATAAAAATCTAAGTGCTGTGGAAACACAGAGGAAAAAGCAAATTTAGGGAAATCAAGTTGATGTCAACTTACTTACCAAAAGAAAAGCAAGTGAAAGATTTGAGGGAAGAAATGCAGGCAAAAGGGACAGTGTTTATGGAGATACAAAAATAGCCAAGAAATCGACATTATTGGAGAACAAGTGAGCAACTTAATGCATTGACCTTGGGGAAAGACTGAAGAGGTTAGGAAAGTTGTTAAGCTGTATTTTAACACACACACACACACACACACACACACAGAGGAATGGGAAACATCATGCAGACTTGTTGTACACATACAGTAAGGCATGGGGCAGGGGAGAAAAAACAGCAGGAGGTTACATCACCTCAAAGTTCAGTTGAATTCGGCAACCATAGTCCGTCTCCAGGTCCCCCCATTTGTGTCAGGAATGGGTTCCCATCTTCCAGTGTCCCGCAGCTAGAAAGTCCTACGGACCCTGATGAACAGGCCACGCCCACTGTCAGGACAGCTGACCGTCAAATGGTGTGTGCCCCACCAACAGTGTGAGAGCCCCAGGGGATTATCTGTTAATTTAGGTGGTCATCCACGCTCTTTCCCCCGACTTGAGACCAGAAGGACTTGATCATATAATATTTCCTGTCTTTATCGATTTGTGGCTTATTCCTCTTGAATTGCTCTACATATTCATTTTTTGTCATCTTTCTAAATTGTGGAGATTATTGAAAATTGCCAATTTGGTATTTGTGATGACTAAAGGGGTGCCAGAAGTTTAGACTTAAAACTTATACATGTTAGATCATTAAATAGCTAAATTATTAAGGTAGATTTAAAATATATCAAAAAGGTGGGGGTGGACCTGGGTGGCTCCATCAGTCAAGCACCTGAATCTTGATTTTCAGCTCAGGTCAGCCTCTCAGAGTTTGTGGGACCGAGCCCTGCATTGGGTTCCACAGCTGGCAGTGCTGAGCCTGCTTGGGATTGTCTCTTTCACTCTCTCTGTGCCCTTACCCTGCTTAAGCTGTCTCTAAATAAATAAATAAATAAATAAATAAATAAATAAATAAATAAATAAAACAAAATATATCAAAAGGAAAAGGCATGCTTTCTGTTTTACCATGTAATAGTAAAAAGTAGCTGATCACATTCTCAGTAAGAAAGAAAGAAACAGAGGCGCCTGGTTTGCTCAGTTGGTAGTGCAAACGACTCTTGATCTTGAAGTTTGTGAGTTCAACCCTCAGTTGGGCATAGAGCTCACTTAAAAAAACAAAAAACAAAACAAAAAACAAAGCAACAACAACAACAAACAAAGAGGAAACAATAAAGCTATATTACCAGGTATGAAATCTTGAGCAAGTTACTTACTTGCTATGAAATCTTGAGCAAGTTACCCCTCTCTTTGCCTCAGTTTCCTCATCTGTATCCATTTGCCTGCCACATAGGTTGTCATTTGTTACAAGGATTAATAAGAAATACTCGAACTTGGAACAGTGTTTGATCCATGGTTTGTTGTAGGTATAAAAACAATTTTTTCCGGCGACTGGGTAGCTCAGTCAACCAGTTGAGCATCTGATTCTTGTTTGTTTCTCAAGTTTGTTTGTTTGTTTGTTTGTTTATTTATTTATTTATTTATGTATTTATTTATTTATTTATTTTTGAGAGAGAGAAAGAGAGAGAGTGTGTGTATGTATGAGCAGGGAAGGGGCAGAGAGAGAGGGAGACACAGAATCCCAAGCAGGCTCCATACTCTCAGTTCAGAGCCCAACTTGGGGCTCGAACCCATGAACCATGGGCTCATGACCTAAGCTGAGATCAAAAGTCAGATGCTTAACCAACTAAGCCACCCAACGCACCATGCATCTGATTTCAGCTCAGGTCATGATCCCAGGGTTGTGGGATCTAGCCCTGCATCGGTCTCTACACTGAGCTTGGAGCCTGCTTAAAATTCCCGCGCACGCTCTCTCTCTCTCTTTCTCTCTCTCTCTCTCTCTCTCTCTCTCTCTCTCTCTCCCCCTCTCCCTGGCTCGTGCTTTCTCTGTCTAAAAAAAAATAATAATAAAATAAAATGAAAACAATTGTTTTTATTGCCATTAGTATCATATATGTTTAAATTCACTAACCTATGAGCAAAACAGAAGGAAATATATTAATAATATATTTTATTATTAATGTCTACAAATTTTATCTCCTGTGCATTTTGTCTTATTTATTTGTCTATTTATTTTTTGTTTGCATTATGTGTTTAGTTCTCACTAATTTGTGAATTCCTGGGGTTAGAGGATCATTTCACTTCTGATTAAAAAAAAATTGGATGATTTTTATCTTATTCTTCTGTGTTTGCATTCTTGACTTCTATTGTGCCTTGCACACAATAAGCATTCAATAGGTGTTTGTGGAATTGAATTATGAAAAAGCTCACCTTTTCTTATCTGTGAAAGCCCATGGGTGGCTAATAGCCTATTAAGTTGCTGACAGAAACTTCTACCTGCATTGTTCCACGAAAGAATAACATCTGTAATGTTTGTTTAACCAGTAGAATTAAAAGATGCTTTGACTTTGCTCCAAGAATTAGAGGTTTATGTGACCACCAGATAAATGCTGTCTGACACATAATAAGACATCACAGCAAAGGGATCAAAAAGCAAATAGTATAGGTCCTACCTTAAAATACACACACACACACACACACACACACACACACACACATATTGGTTTGAGACTTTGTTTTTCACCAGAGAAAAATGAAAGCAAATATTCTCTGTGCGTGTAGTTTTATAACTTACATTTTTGGGGATAGAGAATGTCACTGATGTTAATTGCCATGTATACTCAAGAGCATGACTAAAAAGGCCACCCTACCACTAATTACATCTACAGCCCTTCAGTTTTGACTGGAGCTATCTTGAGCCCAGTATGAAACGTATCTGACTCTGACTTCACCTAAACGAGTCTGATGATATGTTTGAAAGGCCCCACTTGATGGCTGGTTTTAGCGTGACCACCTCTCCAGTCCGCCACTGTGACTTGGATGTCATTTGGTGTCCAGAAAGCCTAATTCCCCTTATAACCTTGTCCTGGCAGGTCAGCCACTGACGCGTGGTCACTCAGTGGCCAGGTTCCAGGTGTTGGAGGCAAGGCTGGAACCAGCTGGCCTTGGCTGGTGTTGAACCAGCTGAATCCCAGGAGCAGATGATTGCTGACTCACTGCTGTGAGTGTTGACCGTGAGGTGCTCGATTCATTCCCAGTCCCGCTGTTTGTCAGCTGTGAGATCTCGGGCAAGTTAGTGACACTTCTTCAGTCTCAGTTTACTCCTTTGTAAAGTGGAGAGAATTATGCCAAAGGGCCAAACACCTATTGGCTGTTGTGAGGATTAGGTGAAACAAGACGCGTAAAATACTCAGCACCTTGCCTGGCCCCAGTGAGAGCCATGACATGATAACTCTGCTGTAAGTGGTATTTATAACACTGAAGAAATCACTAGGCTCTCGGCTGTACCTGCTTCAGTTTAGACCCAATTCCTAGTGTCGTCCACATTCTTCTTTTTGCCTCTCAAAGGTACGTATTTTTGATAATATATTAGTTTATGAGGAAGAAATTATTATAGTCATCTGGTTTAAATTGTTACTATTCTAAGAAAAAATCGGGGCGCCTGGGGGGCTCAGTCAGTTAAGCGTCCGACTTTGGCTCAGGACATGATGTCGTACTCCGTGCCTTTGTGCCCCACGTTAGGATCTGCGCTGACAGCTTAGAGCTCAGAGCCTGGAGCCTGCTTTGGATTCTGTCTCCCTCTCTCTGCCCCTCCCCTGCTCACACTCTGTCTCTCTCTCAAAAATAAATAAACGTTAAAACAATTTTTTTAACTAACAAAACATTGAAAAAGAAGAACAACAAGGATTTGACTTGCCAAATATTAAAATGGATTTTAAAATAAAATAATCCCCAAATATGGTACGAGAGTCAGTAGAGAGATGAGCGAAGCAAGTAACCAAGAAAAAGCCCTCATAGCGACAAAAATGTGCTGCATGGTAAGGGAGCCAGGAAGAGAGCACACATTACAGGCTCTGGGAAGAGAGCACACACTGCAAGCAGGCTCTAGGAAGAGAGCACACACTGCAAGCAGGCTCTAGGAAGACAGCACACACTGCAAGCAGGCTCTAGGAAGACAGCACACACTGCAAACAGGCTCTAGGAAGACAGCACACACTGCAAGCAGGCTCTAGGAAGACAGCACACACTGCAAGCAGGCTCTAGGAAGAGAGCACACACTGCAAGCAGGCTCTAGGAAGAGAGCACACACTGCAAGCAGGCTCTAGGGAGAGAGCACACACTGCAAGCAGGCTCTAGGGAGAGAGCACACACTGCAAGCAGGCCCTAGCATACATACTCCCACTGTGCCCTCCCCATTACAGCGAATTTTGTAATGTTGTCCTCCACTGGAGATGCCTCAGCAGTACTTAGCACAGTTCCTTAGATGCAGGAGACATTTGGTAGTACGTTGGTTATTTCACTGGTCTTCCTTGGACACTAATAACAGATATTACTAGTCAGTCCTGGCCCCTTTCTCACAGAGTCTGAGCTCTGCCACAGAGCCTCTTTCCACAGTGTTTTGGACCACCTCTACCAAAATGAAACCTTGCGTGTGCCTCATCTGGGGGGCCACTTGGCCCTGGTCAATTGTAAAACTGTGATTGCCATGTAGCAGAGCGCTGGGCTGCACCGCCATCTAGTATTTTAATAGAAATATGTTCAATTGTGAGTTTTAGCAAAGTCATTTCAATATGATGATGAAGGATTAAAACCCATGAGATCATCAGAGAATTATCAGATGTCACCCAGTAGCCCTAGAACATCTTGTCAATGTGTCCTGTATCCAAAAAAAAAAAAAAAAAAAAAAAAAAAAAAAAAAAAAAAAAAAATACACACAAATGGCAAAGGCTTTGAAGAACGTAGACATCTTTGCATGTGCCACACCACACTTTAAATATCTTATTCGTTTAGTTTAAGTGATTATTTAATTTAGCTTCGTCAGTAAAATGATTATTCTTCTTAAGTAATTTAAATCATCTTACAAATGCTGCTACAGAACACTTAGCATTTTAAATGACAATTCTTTGTATCTGACAGTTAGCCATCCTTTCAAGATAAGGATTGAGTTTTCTATTAAAGAGTGCTGCTGGAAGGTCTCCTCCCCCTGAAACTTATTTTTCCCAGTTTTTGGCTGACAGGGCATTTGGAGTGATTCCAGCACGTCTACCTAGGTCTTCCCTAAAGAGGTGAGGTGATTCCACGGTGAAGGCGGAGAAGTGCTGTTGCCAGTAGGTGGCTCACTATGAATGTGCCTGGGACAGGATCAGAAATGTCACCCCTCCTCCATCTGGCCTTTGTTTCCAATCCCTGCTTCTCTGAGACTTTTTCTATAATGTCTGAGTCTTTTGCAGAGGGGAAGACAGAGGGGTTAAAAAGAAGCAAGCGAGCAAGCACTAGCCTTTGAGATCTAGAACAGCAAAGACCCCCGTCTTAACTCTGAGCCTTCACAAAGTATAGCTTGGCCCCAGTCCGCTCTCCACACACAATTGCTTCTTCTTTTGTTCCTTGTGTCCTTGGCAAAGACTGAAAGAACCCAGCCTGTAATACTTGGGCCTCCTGTGTCATTTAAGAAATAATAAGCCATTGTCTTCATTAAGCCACCCTTGTTTTAGCAAATAGAATCCAAATACTGGAGTGGGGACATTTTCAAGGGGGGAGAATTAGAGCAGAGATGCTTTACAAAATTCCCTAGAGAAACAGCTTTGTTTCTCCTATTTTATTGCTCCTTACCGAGAAGATTCATATTCAAATGGGTTGAGGTTGTGAATAGTTGCTAGCACATTCTCATGCACCCAGGAAGGCTATGATTATGGCTAATTACAATGAAGAATGAAGTCCTAACAAGAGTGCTCAATCAGATTGCTGTTCGTGCATGAAGTAACTAAGGCCAGCCAATGGAGGTGTGATTTTGGTAATTGCAAACAATGTGGCTATTTGAAAAATGCTTAGTAAATCTGTTCAAGACAAAATAAGGTCTAATTAATCACTTTAGGCTCTGAATTCCCCAGATGATCCATTTGCTCTGTGCCTTTTTCTTCTTTCTTTCTTTCTTTGTTTCTTTCTTTCTTTCTTTCTTTCTTGGTCCCTTTAATAAACTATTTCTAAGGTATAAAATATGTTCTTGTTGCCCACACTTTTGTTTGTTGGAGGAATGCAACTGTGTCCCCTGTTAGGTAACTTCTTTTTCTGCCAATCATGTTGCAGCCTGCTTTTAATGCAACTTGACAAAACATTTTTAAAAATAAATGTGTACATGTTCTTGTAACTATCCAACAGGAAAATGCATTATGAAAGATTACTATAAAACATTAACTCTTAATTGAGTAAGCATATTGGTGTTGCCATTGTGCTGTTGTAGGTTAACGCTTGACTATGCTGTGTCCAGCCTCCAGAGTAATGTTTATATATATTAACTATATGATACTTAAATAATTGGAGGCCTCCATGAAAGCACAGTTATGATGTAGGAACTCATACCCCCACCCCCCACCACCCCTCCTTGAGCTTGGCCCTTTTCCTGTTTGCCATTTTGTACCTTTGGTTCCTTGCCTAAAAATAGGTTAACAAAATGGCCCAAGTTACTGCAAGAAATGTGGAGGAATAAAAATGATCCAGTTAAAGGTTTTAAATGCATCAATCTTCAATTTCATTGGAATGTCTAACAGAATGAACTGTCCCTGCCTATTTGAGGAGTTTCATTATTTTTGCCTTATTTGCTTTCTACATATGAACACAAAAGAATTCTATTCTTAATTGAATTAACATGACTAGCAATTAAACTCAGCACGGATTTTGACCTAAAGAGCAGTGGATATTTATCTTACAACCTTGGCTGCTGTTCTTTCTAAATGGGGGGGGGGGGGGGGGAGGGAAGGAGAGATTTTTTTTAAAAAAAGACCAATTTTTATATAGATATCTTCTTAGTTTAACGAATTTACATCATCTGTCTTCTATAAAGGGAAGCAAATACTGAAATTACTAGTCTCCTCATGAGGATAAGTGAAAAAAAATTCTTGTAACAAAGAAAGAAATAATTCCACATGTACATATCTCTAAATCTCTTTATTTAATGTATCTGGAAACTAGTAATTTATAATTATAAGGCTGCTTCTGGTAGTTTTCACCAAATGGATTTTATACATAATGAAGACAGATAAAATGACAATGTAGGAAAAATGAATTTTAAAAATAATTGGCCAGATTCACTGCCCAATAAGAATATAAAATTGAGTCCTAGCTATCATTACCATTGTTTTATTTTAGCTAATGATTTGGAGTCTTTGGTGTGAGTTAAAGTAATTGTAGCTATTATTTTATCTACCAAAAATATTCAGATTTTCTATGATTTCATGGTATCAAGCATTTGTCTAAATAATTTGGGATTTAATATTCAGTGGTTTACCTCAAATTCCTGATAGTCTGGTCAGTATGTTGTTGCCGATTTCTAAATTTTAACCAGCAATATAAATTTGAAATGCCTTGATGTACGTCATATAAGAGAAAGCCATGATTATGTTCTCTGAGTCACTATTCTATCCTGGTTCAGGTGCTTCCTTTGAAGAATTTGCATTTTGAGTAAAAGTGAAGGTGGTTAAAAAAATCTGAATTCAAGTCTTTGCTTGAGAGAATGAGTCAAGTCCATTTTTTCCCTGATTAATATTGAATCTGTTACTTCCCTTCCTGCTCACCAAACACATCAATACAGATGCAGATAAGGTGAGGCCACTTCCTGTAAATCAGCTGTCAACTCGTATCAGGGAGAAAAACAATGAACAAGGAGGAGAACTGCTTCTCATGAAGGCTGTGTGCCTTTATTCTGTTTGTGAGAATATTTACGGCCTTTACAGCTGGCAACAAAGAACATTTAAAATATAACTTCATGCACACCCAAAGCACTTTGTGAGTTAAACCAATCCAAAGTGTAGAATCTGAGAGGGTTAATAGAATTTCTTGGTAACCGTTTGATAAAATTAATATGCTGTTGGTCTGGTATATTATTCAACTGGCTACTATAAATTCCCAGTTTTCATTCATAGGTATTAGAAAAAGTTAATAAAGATTGTTTTAAAATCACCAATTTTCTAAGAATGTGAATACAATAAAACACAATTAATCAAAATATTATTTAATCTTTGATTTAGGGTCTATTAGGATAGCAATAATATTGTGCATATATATATAGTGCTTTATGTATTCCTCAAAATGTATATATTATTTCTTTTAACTTTTTTTTATGTTTATTTATTTTGAGAGAGAGAGAAAGAGAAAGAGAGGAAGGGGTAGAGAGAGGGAGAGATAATCTCAAGCAGGCTCCACACTGTCAGAGCAGAGCCTGACACGGGGCTTGAACCCATGAACTGTGAGCACATGACTTGAGCCGAAATCAAGAGTCAGACGTTTAACCGACTGGACCACCCAAGTGCCCCTCTTTTAATTTCTAAATTAAAAACAAAAACCAAACTTCGAGAAAAGTAGGCTTGTGTCCATAGCCACCTATCAAAGGAAAAGCAACTAAGGTTTGATTGAAGCAGTTAACCTGAGGAGCACTCAGAAATGAGGGGGGTCTAGCCTGAACACATGCCCCCCTCCCTCACACATGGCCTCTCATTAAAAACACCAGTTTCTATCATTCCATGGATAAGTCAAATGCCAGAGGAAAGTTCTGGGTAGCTACATGTTGGATAAATCAGCTTTTACTCAATCTTTTAAAGTAGACTGTATCCAGTTGTGGGTGAAATCACTTTATATTTCTGTTACAGAACCCTAAAACATGCCTTTTATATCAATGTTCACAAATGCTGATCTGTGGATCTGAAATGCTGCAGAGGTAGCCTGCAATAGAAAGATATTTATCAATTAGGATCTTTGGTTTTAGGCGAGAGAGCCCAGCTCTGCCTAACTTGGGTACACATTGGTTGAAAAGAAATTGGGCACTCGTGAACTGAGGAGGAAGCTCAAGGCACAGTTTTGGAGGGTCTTTCAAATGAACTCCATCTCCCGCCGTGTACTGCTTTGCACATGATTCAGAGTTAAAGAGACCGGCAAAACTTTGGTCATGTGGTTATGCCAGGAAATGCAAGGACGGGGCTGGCAGAATGAGCTTTCTGGGACCCTGTCTGAGGCAGCTCCAGCTGCTGTGCAAAAATGCCAGAGCCTGGATGGCTTGCAAACAACAAATCTATTTCTCACAGCTCTGGAGGTCGGAAGCCCCCAATCAGGGTGCCAGCATTCTTGGGTTCTATTGGGGGCTCTCTTCCAACTTGCAGACTGCCCATCTCTTTGTACCCTCACACGGCAGAGCAGGGAGAGGAAGCCAGCTCGCTGGTGACACTTAAAAGGCAAGAATCACACTCATGAGGGCCCCACCTTCAAGTCCTCAGCTAATCCTAATTACCTTCCAAGGCCCTACCTCCTGTTACCATCACATTGTGGGGTAGGGTTTCAACATATGAATTTGATTGGGACACAAACACTCCACAAAGACCTCCTTTGTCCTCTGTGGTGGGGGGAGGGAGGGGAGCACCTTTATTTACTCCCTCATCAATACTTAACACAGAAGAGGAAAGGAGACTCCCCAAAAGGAGAGGGAGCAGGTGACATTGGGCATGTGAAAAATAATGCAAGTCCCCTACAGTATCCAAACTGGAGCTGTAGGGCAGGAAAACTCCTCGACCCCCCTAAGGTTTCTGGCCGGGCCAGAAAATTAAACTGACAAAGACAGGTTAGCAGGAGAAAAGCAGACACATGTATTCACCATTAATTTAATACAATTTAATTTAATTTAATTTTATTTTATTTTATTTTTATGTTTTTATTTTTGAGAGAGAGAGACAGAGTGTGAGTGGGGGAGGGGCAGAGAGAGAGGGAGACACAGAATCCGAAGCAGGCTCCAGGTATCAGCATATCCGAGCTGTCAGCATAGAGCCCAACGTGGGGCTTGAACTCACGGACTGTGAGATCATGACCTGAGCCAAAGTCAGAGGCTTAACTGACTGAGCCACCCAGGCACCCCTCAACATTAATTTTACATGACACAGAGCTTTCCTAAGGAAATAAAGACCTGAAGAAAGGATTAAGCTTGGGTATTTTAATGTCAGATTTGATGAAGAGTAAAAAGTCGTGGGAAAGTGTGATAGAACAGAAGGGTCTGAATTAAGGGTAGTTAACTGTGGAAAACTTAACAAGTCCTCTTCCTTCAGATCCTTCTCAGTGTCCCTCCATCCTCAGAGATAAGGATGTTCCATTCCTCTGGTACAGGGAAGGTGCCTCACCCATGAGGGTCTTACGTGCAACCCACTTCAGAAGAAAGTCAGAGAGTCCTTCTTGCATCTGCTATTTCTCAACTTGCTTCAGCTTAAAATATTCAGTATGCCAGGATGTGCCATATTTTGGGGTAGCAGTCATGAACCCTGTCAACCGGAAGCAGAATTTCCATTTAAAATGTTCCATGCAATAATGACTCAGGGACCATCTTTATAAATTAGGAACATTTACATATTCCAGAGCAAAGATCTAAGACTCGTACAAAAAGTCACTCTACATCATTGAAAAAAGGACGGTTATGCACTTTAATGCATGTTCCTCAACCTTCATTAATACTTTTCTGTACATATAAGTGAGATTGTAAGCTCTAGAGAAAGACACAGAGACAGCAGGGGTTGGGGTAAAGATAGCCTCTTTGAGGTGGGGCATCACATCCTTATAGACATTGCTCTCTGACCCTTATCAATATTTTGCTGCTTGATTTCCATAATGAAATCGTGGTTTAACATGAAAGATATTGTACTTAAAAAAATCATTTCATTAAAGCACATATTTCCCACCCTTCCCCTGCCTAGTCTGGTGTCAACACTGGAACCCATCCCATCTCGAAGGCGGACTCTGCTGAGGCCCCTGTGCCCTTCCACTTGGCTCAGATTTGGGGTAAAAACCAATTTGAAATCTTTTTTACTTGCTACTCTCAACAGGTCAGTGATCAACTGGACGTTTAGGGCCCCATGTCTGTTCTGTTTCTCCAAACCCATGTCCTAAGTAAAGACAGCCTTGAACATGTCAGAAAACTCAATGGGATGGAAGGCCCGGGTTGAAATTCCATGTGAGCCCCTCACTAGCTACATGACCTCGGCAGGGCACCAGGCCCTCAGGGCCCTGAAGGCAGACCCCGGGTTTGGCCATCGTGTACACTCTGACAGCCTGTGCCCCACTGACATTGGTTGAGTGAATAATCAGTTAACTGCCTGAATAAGTATTACTTTACTGGACCTCAGTTTCCCCCAATTGTAAAATCAGAGGGCTGGACTGGACAACTTTTTGGTCCCTTCTAGTGCAAAGGGCTATGTGTATAACATAACCAACAATATTGAACTCTGAAGAGAATGCAAGCCCTAGGTGGTCACTGATGTGTTTTAAAATACCTTATTACCAGTTGAAATGGTGTTGGAGAATATTGAGCAGGCACATCTATTTTTCTTCCCTAAAAATTAGACTTGTCTCCTTTACGACCAGGGAGGATGATACCATGTAGACGAGCCTGAGCTACAGGCTGTGTACCTGTTGAGAAATGGGTTATTCCATATTTTAACTCGGAACCACATTTGTGCAGTGAGCAAAAACCTGGCATTTAGAAAGCATCTATCCTGTGGCATACTGAGCTATTTTCATGTATGTTACTTTATGAAATCCTGAAGAATGCAATGCAGTATGTAGTATTATTTAATAAATAAGGAAATGCAGGCTCTGAGAGATGACTCCACTTGTCCAAATAGAGATAGAGGAGAAATGGATAGAGCCAGGATCGGTGTGTAAATCTGAATACATTGTTCACGCTTTTATACGTCCTCACTTAATGTTTCATTTCAAAGACTTCTTTCCTCTTATTTTCTTTTATGTCTTTTTACTCTGCCATGCCTTATCTTGAGGTCTTTGTTACTCTTGTCTCCTCAATTCTTCCACTATTTGGATTCTTTCATTATATCCTTTGATGCATCTGTTCTCCCCACTGAGCCAAGATGTTTTTCCTCCTTGTGGTTTCTCCTGAGGATGCAGAAATCCTCTACTTGTGTTCCAGTGTAAACATGCTTCTTTCTTTATTTTTTAATGTTTATTTATTTATTTTGAGAGAGAGAGAGCACGCAACGTGGGGAGGGGCAGAGAGAGAGGGAGAGGAGAGAGAGGGAGAGAGAGAGAATCCCAAGCAGGCTCCGCATGGTCAGTGTGCAGCCTGATGAGACTGGATCCCACAAACTGTGAGATCATGACCTGAGCCGAAATCAAGAGTCGGATGCCCAACCGACTGAGCCACCCAGGCACTCCTTTCTAAATTTCACCTTCGAATCTTTTTTAGTTTTGTCTTCCCCTTCCTTTAAACTGTTTATTGTATTCCCTGTTGGTATTTTACTAAGTCATTTACACATGCTACTTGAATAAAAAAATTATATTTAAAACATCTGACTACCAGTTATCAATATTTTGCTGCTTGGTTTCCATAATGAAATCATAGTTTGACATGAAAGATATTGTTCTTAAAAAAATCATTTCATTAAAGCAAAAGAGTAGAGCTGGGGAAAAAAATGCTAGGATAAACACATAAATATTCATTGTATATCTGTTTGTTGGTTACCTACTATGTATCAGACATTCTTCTAGGTGATAATATATAACACCTAGCATCTTACTGACTTTAGGAGTTTAAGGATAGAGAGATAGATATAAAAACATAAAATGAGACACATACATTCCTTCTACCTCTTTGCCTATTTGTCTTCCCAAGACAATGGGCTCAAGAAAAAATTCTGAAATGCTTCTTTTGTGCAAGTTCTTGTTTTAAAGTTAAATCAATTCCTATCTCTTTATATATTTTATTTATTTATTTATTTATTTATTTATTTATTTATTTATTTATTTTAATATGAAATTTATTGTCAAATTGGTTTCCATACAATACCCAGTGCTCATCCCAACAGGTGATCAAGTGGGATTCATTCCTGGGCTGCAGGGCTGGTTCAACTTTCGCAAATCAATCAATGTGATACATCACATTAATAAAAGAAAAGATAAGAACCATATGATCCTGTCAATCAATTCAGAAAAAGCATTTGACAAAATTCAGCATCCATAATAAAAACCCTCGAGAAAGTCGGGATAGAAGGAACATACTTAAACATCATAAAAGCCATTTATGAAAAGCCCACAGCTAATATCATCCTCAGTGGGGAAAAACTGAGAGCTTTCCCCCTGAGATCAGGAACATGACAGGGATGTCCACTCTCACGGTTGTTGTTTAACATAGTGTTGGAAGTTCTAGCATCAGCAATCAGACAACAAAAGGGAATCAAAGTCATCAAAATTGGCAAAGATGAATTCAAGCTTTCACTTTTTGCAGATGACATGATATTATACATGGAAAACCTGATAGACTCCACCAAAAGTCTGCTAGAACTGATACATGAATTTAGCAAAGTCTTTATATATTTTAGAATGTTTAATTTTCACAGAAGTAAAATTTCAGGCTCTACAAGTGTCGCTACAAGTGGTAACTTCAGAAGTACTTTAGTTGGTTGGGAACCATTATCTGATAAAGTCTGTAAAGGAGATTTCTATTCCTTAATTACCCCTACACTTTTTTTGAGTACCAGCTACATATACTAGATATTTGTTGTAAGCAATTCCATGTATGGTTTTATTATATTCCCACAACTGATCTATAACACACGTACTCTCATATATATTTTTTCTTATCATGATCAATTTTTTTAACCAAAAAAGTGGGCAGAAATGTATTTAATCACCACTTCCATGGTGATTGCTAAGGGAATGATCTATGGGAGCCCCGAGTTTTCGGAGCTTGGAGTGAATCTCTTACCAATTACCAAATGTTAACTGAACATTTATGAACACATGTCATATGCTCCCTCTAGGACAGTATAAAACCTCAAGAAATCTAGGAAAATGGCCAAACTCTTTCTCTGGATTGTGGCTTTCAACAATAATTGATATACGCAGGTTATTTAAGACCTTGTAGCTGCCCCAGTTGGAAAACTGTTTGATATATAAATTTGTGGAGTATCTATCCAATCTGCCTTCGCTCTCACAAAATTAGGGCTTATTAAGGTATATAAGTATATCGTGAAAATGAAATATTTCTGCTGAATATGATAGTTTTATTCTTACCTACTGTTTCAGAATATGATAATAAGGATATGATATTTTAATAAACTTTACATTAAAGCTTCTCCTACAAACTAATCTGGATGTTTCACATTGAAACAATCCTTTTTTTTAAAGTATATATCAATTTTCAACTATACTGATTCATTTTTAACTTTCTAAAGAAGATTTTTTAAAGCTTAGAATATAGCTATCCAGATTTGTAATTCCACTAAACCCTGTTATATAATCCTGAAAATGTTTAAGTACATCACATATAATTTAAATTATTTAAAAGTTTATTTTACATTTCTTGAAGACTCAGAACTCCTTAAATTTATTTCACAAAAGGCCCATCTTCTCCAGAATAAATTTAACTTGCCTCATGCAATTAGTATTTAGAAAGACTCAAATTAACTGGAACATAGCTAAATTGAACCTTTAATTAACTAGATTTTTTCCTTTTTGCTCTACTTTTAGAGACAGAGCATAAAATCACTAGAAAACAAATAAGATAGCAAGGATTTATTTGAAAAATCGGCTTCAAGGTTGATGCTGGGGTCGGGGAATTACTAGCCCAATTTTCATTTTACAAAACTATAAAGTTATAATTCATTTAAAATAATGAACCAGAGAGATGAATGTTCTCTGATTCATGAAAGAAGCATTACATTTTGTTTGATACACTTTTATTTGCTAAGTCAGAAAAGTGAGCTAACATGTTGAGGATACTTTCAAGTTTGATGAAAGCTTGAATCAGAAATGGTTTCCTAGGGGCGCCTGGGTGGCGCAGTCGGTTGAGCGTCCGACTTCAGCCAGGTCACGATCTCGCGGTCCGTGAGTTCGAGCCCCGCGTCGGGCTCTGGGCTGACGGCTCGGAGCCTGGAGCCTGTTTCCGATTCTGTGTCTCCCTCTCTCTCTGCCCCTCCCCCGTTCATGCTCTGTCTCTCTCTGTCCCAAAAATAAATAAAAAACGTTGAAAAAAAATTTAAAAAAAAAAAAAAAAAAAAAAAAAAAAAAAAAAAATGGTTTCCTAGCCATCACAATGAAAACCAAGAAATTAAATTAACCCAAACTCATTTTTACCTGAGCATTCTAATTAATCAAATGGATTAACAAATGGATGGGGAAGAGATGAAAAATACTTGTGGCAGAAAAGCAGAGGCAATACTTTTGGTGAGAGGAACTGCTCATTTAGAGCAGTTATAATGCGAGCTACACATTCACTGAGAGCGGCAGAGTCCTCCCCTTCTAGTCTTTGCCAGCGAATTTCCCTTCAGCCCGGTGTCACCACACCTTTTCCAGAAATCTTCTGAAGACACCTCTTGCCTTACAGAGTCTTAACTCCACTCTGCTCCAGTTACTTTTCCTCATAACATTTTTAATAAAGAAATATATACAGTCCGTCACATATGTGCCAGATACTATCCTCAGTAACATAGAAACCTACTGCCCTTATAGACCTGTCACTTTTGCTGTATCTTCTTATAGGTCTCGGCACCTGAGAACTGGCTGGTTCAGATGCATCATCTTTCCATTTTCTTTAAGAAAGCCTTGCCAAACACATAGAAAAAAAAATGTCAGAACTGATTCTCCATCACCACCTTCATTTATGTGCTGAACTTCCAACTTCCAAAAAGAATTTGAGGGAACTTAGAAGATACGCTTACATAGAAAAAGGACAGAGATAGAGAAGGAGAATTGTATCAGAAAAATTATGTTAAGGAAGGCCATTTGCCCCAAACGGAAAGGTATCACTGATACTGTGAATAGGACAGAAACAAACAAACAAACAACAACAACAACAAAGGAAATTTGACACCATTCATGTTTCATTAAAGGAAGTAAGTCAGTGCATCAGGAAAATTAAGCTTCTTCTCCGGACTGAGCTGAAGAGGCATTTCTGCTGTGGTCATTTGTCTCAGGACTCGTCCCATGATGGGCATTTGGTAAATATTTGTTGAATGCTGGACAGTGACTGTAGTTGGGATATACTGGGTGAACAGGACCTTCTGGGGAAGACTGGGAGAGAGCTCCTGGTTGTCCTTGTCTTTCTTCGCCTGTGAAGGTCCCTTTGCAGGCGCATCTGTGTCAGACACGCAGAGTGCACCTGGGATGTGTCACCTGAGTGCTCTCCAGGCCTTTGGCCCACCTGGGAACCCAGGAAGGTGATTTGAGCATTTATCTCATGCGTGCTCAGGAGCCTCAGGGTCTGCCCAGTGTTTTCCTGTTTGGAGTTTTATTTCCTTTGCTTGCTTACTTTTGTTCTATTTGTGTTTCTTGGTTATCTCTCCCATCGCTGCTGCCATCTCTCTCTCAACACTCTAGTAACAAATCAATGGTAGCAGATTGTTTTTCTAACTGAAGGCTTGGGACTAGCAGTACAGAATGGATAAATAGTTCTGTGAACTCCAGACATCACGCTGGTGAAGACCAGCCTTCTCTTCTGGCTCTACATCCTGTAGAGTCGGTGGTTCCTACCTTAGAATTCCTCTCTGTTATGCAGAGCAACTTGAGTCTCTGTGTCTCTCCTCCCTTTCAGACAGTTCACAGGCCCATCTTTCTGTATCAAAAGGCATCTGAGATATTTTCCTAACTAAAAGAGGAACTATGCTGAAGAGAAATATAGTCTTCCTACAACAACTGCCCCAAACTGGAATCAGATTTTAAAATAAAAGAAGCTTCCTCCCTGCTGCACCCACATATCTCCATGAACAGGGTCCTGAGAATCAGGTTGTGACCCCCCCCCCCCCCAGTATCCTGGGAACTTCTACCAGTCAGAACACCCATTTCCTCCTGCAGGAAAGGAGGCCTCTTGTGACCTTTGGTCCTAGAAGGCAGCCTCATGGAGGAAAAGAACCTGGCCCTCCAGCCTAGCTGACCTTGACTTAATTCTTTCCTCAATGCTCATTACCTTGCTGTTTGCTCTTGGGCAAATTTTAGATCTTTTTTGAGTCTTACTTGTCTCATCAATAAAATGGAGACAAGAAATCTTAACCTTGTGTTGTTATCTTCTGTTTTCCCTTCAAGGTGACTTTTCATTTTTCTAGACAATTTTTATTTTAAGCTTTCCCTCTCGTATCAGGAAAGGCTTTACTTCAAAGGATTTTCAGACACCCTTGAACAGCTAGCAGATGCCTTTGCACATGCCTTTGTGAATCGGTTGTTCTACTGCGGTGCTCAGAGGGCCAGTCCGAAAGGTGAGCCTGCCGGAACCTCTGCCGGACGGGAGGCGGTTCGTGCTCTGGAAGGCCAACGGGCATGCAAGCCTTACAGTCTGGTTTTAGATCCAGTTTTCCACTTGCTAGAGTGACCATAAACAAGGCATTTACCTTTTTTGACCTCAGTTTCTTTTTTCTAAAACAGAATAAATTATGGGTTTGTGAGGAAAGTAACTAGTACTTGGAACATAGTAAGTGCTCACTAAGAGCTATAGAGGGCCAGGGGCTGAAGCACAGTGGTCAGGTAAGGAGCCAGTCTTTCTCCCTTGGATGCTGTGCCCCTCAGAGGAATAAAGGATACAGACGGTCTGTCTCTCACTGTTTAGAGAGGAGAACTTTCTCCATTAGCCCCATCTTAGCTTGCACCCCCCCACCCCCTCCTAACAGCACATCTTTCCTTTCTGGCTCTCCCTTTCTCCTTCCTTCATGCTTGAGGACTATGTAAGCCCCTCCCCGACGACATGCGCACAGGATCTGCAAGGGAAACACCCTTTTCCCTATGGATAGGGGATAATTAGGAATTTTTCCACAATCCCAAACCAACACTCTGAATTCACTGCTGAATAAGGACACAGGCTCTTCCAACTTTGCATGAGAACCTGAAATCAAATTCCTTTTAGACAACTTAATTGACACTGGATCAACATCTATAGCTGCTGAGAAAGAACCCACAACATACGCATCAAGGACCCAGATCAGATTGCCAGGTGTGGCATCTTGGCTTATTCTTCATTTTTAGGTGCCACTTATGCAGCGAAGCAGGAAAGGATGAGTACCCTCTTGCCAGTATTGTTTTAGTGCTGCTGGGTACTGATACCTTATGGATCTTCCTGGAATGTAGAGAGAATGGCCGAGACTTGTCCTAGTTTGCCACTGAACAGCAGCAAGGACAAATCCCAAAATAATTGTGAACGCACTTGGTCATCAGTAAAATGAACGGGTTGGGCTAGATTGGCTTCAAGATCCCTTCTGGCTCAGAACATTCTTTGATACTGTGATTCAATCAATCTAACTTATCCTTAACGTCTTACAGCACGTTTTCTGAGTATATCCCAATGGAATACCTTGTCTGCAAAAGGCTGAACGTTATTACTTGGGAATAATAAATCAGAGCAAGAAAGATGTAGAGTTCATGGTATATTATTAGTTTCAAGTTTGCTAATCCTTATTTTATGAGGTTTAATTTTCATGATGTTTACTTTGCCATTCAGCCTATTGTCAGAAAAGACAATGCTTTTTGTATTCAAGGAAGAGATAGGCCAGAGACTAATAAATGTGTGCTCTGCTCTTGCTCAGATAAATGCGATAGTTACATCAAGCCATGGCAGGGTATTCAGGCCCTTGTATTTACCCCGGTAAGATTAATACCTTACAAGTTTTCTGAGGAGTTTGTAAAATGTCACAGATTTAGTTTTAATATAATTTCAAAGTTGGAAAGCTAGGAAATATGAACCCCGATTCTTGACAGATTCATTATCAATAATACCATATGCATAACGAAATTACATCTTCAGCAAAAAAATAATCTGTCATAAGACTAAACTAATTTGCAAGTAATTAAAAATTTACCTGAAAATATAACATGAATTCTCTTGAGAGTATATGGAGCATTTTTGCGATTGTTTAATATTCTCTATTTTTTCTTGATCACTATATTAGGGAATTGTAGTCTATATGGTTTTATAAAAATAAGGTGAATCATAGAGTAATTGAGCTGGAAGACACATTAAAAATTCATCTGCCTCTAGGAAGCATGAATGTCCTCTTTTTGAAGCCTCTGGGGATAGAATGGAAATATTCTTGGGAGCCTCTCCTGGATTTTATGACCGTGGACATCCAGGTGACTGTCACTGTATTTACTCTTATGTACCATTGCATTACTTCAGAACATTTTCACTTATTTTCTTTTTGCAGACAGGGAATGCTTACAAAGCAATTAGCACACTGCTTGAACACTAGTAAGTGTTCAATAAAGGAGACTCGTATTGTTCTCTTTATCCATGAGTTTTTGGGGGTTAACCAAAATCTCAAGGAAATATAGGTCAATTAATAAATGTATTATTAAAATATTTTCATTCTGTAAATATAGATTTATAATTCTAAGTAAATAATATTTATAATAATTGAATACTAGAATGCTATTACTATTACAAACACATACCAACAAAAATTAATAATGTTGAATTGAGAATCAAGAATGAAGAAGATATTTAAATGTGTCATTCTCTGCCTACTTCTGTCTATGAAGTAATTGCCCATTTCCAGACCCTCCTTTCCTGCCCAACTGGCCTTCATTCTTTTAAAAAAATAATATATACACAATTTGATTGAGTTATAATTTAACATTTTTGTGTCTGCCATTTTTTGGAACATATTAGGAAAAAACAGCAAACAGAACATGATTACATTGAGAAAATTTTGTATGTATATTCATGTCCACCAATATATATGTACATTAGGAAATTAGAAACTCCTCTTAAAAAGTATAATGGAACTTGTACAAAGTATAAGAAACCTTCATAAGAAAAAAGAAATAAGTAGGTAATTTCTATAGTTGTACTATTTTGGCAAAACCTTATGAAGAAAAGTTGCAAATACAGATCCAAATTTTCCTTTGGTAGCACTCACCACCAATCCCACTGAACGTACCTCACCTTTATACAGAGCTAAGTGTTAGGGGCGTCTGGGTGTCTCAGTCGGTTAAGCGTCCGACTTCAGCTCAGGTCACGATCTCGCCGTCTGTGAGTTCGAGCCCCGCGTCGGGCTCTGAGCTGACGGCTCAGAGCCTGGAGCCTGCTTCCAATTCTGTGTCTCCCTCTCTCTCTCTGCCCCTCCCCCGTTCATGCTCTGTCTCTCTCTGTCTCAAAAATAAATAAACGTTAAAAAAAAAGAGCTAAGTGTCTTCCAAGGGCAGTTTGCATAAAGAGAAGTTTATAGAGATTCAGGGAATAAGTGTTCAAATGTAGTGCAGTACCTTATTATCTTTCATTATTATTTAGATTTTGGCCTCAAGGCCTCAATATCACTAGGTCGGAAGCTCAATTTTATTAGTATATTTGAGAAGATAATTAGTCAATTAAGTGAAAGTACAAAAACTAGTTTAATGTGCAAAAAAGCAATTTACAGTACAGTGTAAACCTGACTCTGATTCAAATCCTAGAAATTAATGCCAAGCCTACCTGCTTCCTGATATGATTCCCCCAATTTAAATGTATTATTTATATCTATGAGATAGGGTTATCAAGAAATAAAGGGGCGCCTGAGCAGCTCAGCTGGTTGAGCATCTGACTTCAGCTCAGGTCATGATCTCACAGCCCGTGAGTTCGAGCCCCACGTTGGGCTCTGTGCTGACAGCTCAGAGCCTGGAGTCTGCTTTCTATGCCCTGCTCTTGCTCTGCCCCTCGCTCATGCTCTGTCTCTCTCTCTCTCAAGAATAAATAAAACATCAAAAAAAATTTTTTAAGTAAAAAAGAAATAATAAAAATAAATATGTAGAGTGCCAAGAGAAGTTTTTTTTTTTTTTTTCAGGTAACAGATGGAATAAATTAAAGTTGCCCTATGAACACTTAAGTAGCTGAGCCATGTGCTCTGTGAGGGCACATGTCTGTTTCTACTGGTTCCACAGTACCTAGGACAGTGCCCAGTACCTGGTAGATACTTGACTCACTCATTAAAGATGGACCACTCATTATTATTTTCTAAACTTTAGTGGTAAAATCTTAATAGATTTCTTATTAGACCCTCACTTTCATTCACTCAGCAAATAAATACGTGCACGTCTTAGCTGAGTATTCCATAAGTCAGCGAGAACGTGTTTAATTGTTCTTGCTATAATGCTAAGAAGTTATGTAACCTGGTCAATAGCAGGAACGTTAAATTGTCAAAATTTCCAAAACAAAGTCTATTTAGAGGTCACTAGAGATCATTAGTAGATGTCACTGGTGATTGTTTTGGCAGGAAATCATCAGTGATGTAAACTAGGACAACCTTCTTAGGTCCTGATAGATGCTGAATGCCATTAAATGCACTAAAGCATAAATACATTTAATTTTATTCTGATGAACCTGGAAAGAGTTAGTGCTACTTCTAAAATATGATAAATATTCTTCTAGATACTAGCTAGCTTAAAACCCAATTTGGCACCAAAACTTTCAGTGATTCTCATCTTATTATCAAACCACTTTTTTTTTTTTTGAGAGAGAGAGAGTTCAAGTGGGGCAGAGGGAAAGAGGGAGAGAATATTAAGCAGGCCCCACATCTAGCATGGAGCCCAACACAGAACTTGAATCCATGAACTGTGAGATCATGACCTCAGCCGAAATCGAGAGTTGTACGCTCAGCAAACTGAGCCACCCAGACACCCCTATCAAGCTACCTTGAAGACAGTTTGATAGGCTGACCCAACACTAGATGTGGTGGGGGAATAAAGTAGGGGAGGCAGGGTATTGCTGCCTATTCAATGGCAAATGGAAGGGCTAAACTGCCTGTTCTCTCAGATTTCTTGCGACTCAGGTTCTCTTCGTTCATGCACTTTCATGTTAGACCTCATATTAACAGTATTGATTACTTTAGGGATTTGCATAAACTCAATATTGGAATGGACTATTTTACACTTGCTTTGTGTTTTAAATCAGACAGAGCAAGCAAAAACATGAGGGAGAAAAAAAAGCCCAGATGAAGGGCAGGTTGTCAAATAGTTCAGAGATTCAGAGATTTTTTTTAATACTTTACTTCCTACCCAACCCAATGCTCAGGTATCTTAAAGTTGTATTAATAAGACAAATTGCTTTACTCTTTCCTCTCCAACTTTATCTGCCAGTTTGCCTACCATTTTGTGAGTGTTGGCATGTAGTTTCTTATTTCTTTCCATCAATTAGGGTTCTGAGCTAGCATTTGGGGGCGTGAATCTTATATCCGTCCATCTTCCTTAGAGTTTTCACTCCAAGGCTCTGTCCATGAGATGACGATGGACAAATAGTAAACAAAGTGTCAGCTAATTAATTAGACTAGGAAAATGCCCCAGTAATCTTCAAGCTCAGGACTTTTGTGAAAAATCATATGGGAGCATGGTTCCTAAGTCAGAAGACTTCTTATTTCTCTCCCTGTGAATCTCTGTCTAATGAACCCCCAACAAGGAGATTGGATTTTATTAACTCATTGTGGAGAAAGGCCAGTCAGAATCATCCCACAAGTTGGGGGCACCTGGGTGGCTCAGTCAGTTAAGTGTCCGACTCTTGACTTCAGCTCAGGTCTCTTGGTTTGTGAGTTCGAATGTGCATCAGCACAGCACAGATCCTGCTTGGGATTCTGTCTCCCTCTCTCTGCCCCTCCCCACTTGCTTTCTATCTTTCTATCAAGATAAATAAAAATAAACTTTACATATATATGTATGTGTGTATGTGTATATATATACATACATATACATATATATACATATACATATATACACACACATATATATAAGAGCAGGGCACCAAAGCACTTGGAAACAGAGGGAAGAATAGAGTGTGGCATGTATGTGGACACACACACATACACACACACAAAACCTCTTCATCTATACCTCCTATGTAGTACTGTGTTTGTATATCTCCATCTTTTCTCACTGAAGAATTTTTAAACCCTTAGTCAGAAGTGGGTGGAGGAACACAAGTTCTTCATTAGCTACCTGTTTTCCTCTTTATGCAAGATAGGGTCTATGTTCAAAGGGGGTCTTCCTTGCAAAGTGCTGCTGTAATACTTGTGTCCTTCACTCAGAGTGCTTAATACTAAATGCAAAGAATGATCAGTCTTTGTATTCATTAATGCTCCAAGTTTTATTTTTAAATAGTTATCAATGATTGTATTTCCAGGGAGACTTTCTTCCTCCGATATGATCTGCCCTATGCTTACTCACTATTTGATCTTAGAAATATTTTTTTTTCCCCATTTCCCTGGAGCTTGAGGTCCTGGGTCTGTCTCTAATTACTGTACCTCATGTTTGTTTAAAGTGAACTACAGTGATGAGAAGGCACATCTGTATGCTTTTCCTTGCCTAGATAGCCCAAGTTTAGAAATGGTCTCCTAGCAATTTAATCCTTCACCGCCCACCTCCCTTCCTAGGCAAGAGCTGTACAAGTCACAGTGCCTCCTGAGTATCACTATAACCATGTGGGATACAGCCATGGGGTAGTGGGTAGAGTTTAAATACTCATGGCCAGCCTTTTGTAAATTCCAAATGAAAACAATTACAGGAAGAACCTCACAGTAGGTGCATTCCAGGAGACTTGAAGCCACACTCCAATTTTCTTCTGATAAGGGGGAAGCCAATAGTGAGAAGGGCAACTCCCCTGGGAATCATTCTCTTCTCTTGCCCTCTAATAATGCAGAGGAGAACATGGTGACCACAGCTGCCAGCAGGTAGACTCCTCCAGAACCAACAGAACAGAACCTTGTGAACTTCCATTCTTTCTTGTGCACATCAGATTCATTCTAATGTCCAGGAGCCCTCAATCACACATGGACTGATCGGGGCTAAATACACAACAGATGTGTTTATATATTATAGAAATGTTTTAAGGAAAATGTCATGCAGAGTCTTTTGGTCCAAAATGCCCTTTCTTCCTCACTGTCTAGCACAGAAGAACTGATATGCCATAAAACATCAGGAGGTTTGTTTTTGTTTTTGCTTTGCTTTAAAGAGCTTAAGATTAATCTTTTTCTTTATGGAATTACAGTTCCCAATGAACAATTTCCTATCCCTAAACTATTAGATAGCAACAGTCACCATGGCAACTAAATTGAATACCTTAAATTATTTCTTATAACATTATTTTGGGAACTTTACCTAAGGTGAGAGATAGATTCATTTAACTATTTAAATACTAAATTTAGAATGTACTTGGGAGTTCTAAATATTATGAACAAAAGCACAGTATTTAAAATTCTGAGACTTTTTTTATATTTGGGAATTGTAAGCGTAACTTTAGATGTTTGTACCTATTAGTGTGGGTGGGATACAATATCACAGTTCATATTTTTATAATAAAATTAATATTTAAAATTATAACCTTGAAATTGATATTAAATTATAACAACAGTAGTTTTTGAAAGTCATGGATGTAAATAATAATGAGATGAAAATTATTATTATGAACTTAATTTTTAATGTTTCTCCTTAAATAAAACTGCACTAATAAACTGGCCTAATGATTAGTTCTTCCTTGAATAAAATAATAACAAAAAACATTTTAATAAATAAAGGCAAAATATTTTACTTTTATGGGATGTTTGATGTTTTTAAAATGTTGGATAAAGTGATTCATTTTTGGTGATTTTTAAAAGGAAAGATATATCTATATCTATCTGTGTAACTGTCTACAGAATTAGTCATGTTATACATTAAGGTATCTTATTAGGGATATTTGGAAGTTTTCTGGCCTTTGTGTTTGGACATAGAGCTAATACATGTGGGACAAATTAAAAATTAATCCTCTAGCTTCGCACCATATATTACTTTTAGCTTATAGCTTACCATGATTCGTACATTAATCTTAATATATATATATAAAGTGCATACATATGTATTAAGTGCATATATATATATATATATATATATGTGCACACATATGCACACATAAGCCCTGCATCATTCTAAATCTTAGTGAAGTGAATGATTATGGCGACAAGTGTAACTAAGGATGTTTTGCTTTTCTTAGTTTGTGTTCCAGAAATATTACTGCTATTATAGAGTGGCTCTTTGTATTTAATATTAAAATTTTAGTGCTGCTTAAATTTTTATCCACTGAATATTACATTTCCTGTGATATGTAATTGCATACAAAAGAACTTCAGATTGTTTTAGCACAACCTCCCTTACCTTAAAACTTAGGGGAAAAAAGCCTCTTAGTTTGCACAATATTCCTCATAAATTAAGCCCTGATGTGATTACCCATCAGTTCACAAAAGAACATATTAAGCTCCATGTAAAATACATTTTATAAAATAAATACTTTATTGCTAGTTGTACCTGAGGAGACATAGTCTATTATTAACATTAGAGTCTGCAGTCCTCTATTTCATAAAAATTGTGCCTTGCTGAGGGAGAAGACAACACAAAAGGTATATATGATTTACCTCCCCTCCATGCTCAGAAAGTTCAAGCTATTCAAAGTTTCATCGTGTCTATTGGTTAAAAAGTAAGCATGACGTGATTTTTAGCCTGACTGGCCTGGTATCCGGTCTCTGTCTAGGCATCCTGCTTCCGTATGAGGACGTCATTGGTGGTAGTGCACGGCTCGTGCCAAAAGTGATCTATTCTTTTCCTTTGGATCAGTTTGATGCTGCCACAATGTACAGATTTTAGATTAATTCAGTAAAGGACATAAGCTAATCTAGTAAAGGTTTTAATCAGTGGTTAGAGTAAACAGGAGACTTCACTCATTCAACAAATATTTATTGAGGACCTGCTGTGTGCCGGGACCTGGACAAGTCCATGCAATAGGACAGCGAGTGAGGTCAACAGAGACAGATGGAGACTTATCTGCATCTTATCTCCAGGCGCCTTACCTACAAGAGGTGAGGAGGAACAGTGGTCTGGCAGCTTACAGAGCTGGGAAGAGCACTGAACTTGAATGAGTTAATTCTCCGAATCTCAGTTTCCGAATGTATCTATAAAATACCTCTGTCATAAAGTGTCTGTAGGGATGTGTATGGAAGTATCTTTTAAAGCACTTAGCAGAACACTGGCATATAGTAGGTACTAGGTACTTTGTAGCCCCCTCCCTCTGTGTCAAAGTCAAACCAGCCCATTGGAAAAGACAAAGGTCAGCTCTTTGTTGCTGCCTCTGCCATTATGGAACCCGTTATGTCCTCCACACTGGGCTGCTGTTTCCTTCTGAAACAGGAAAGAGACCAGAGGGAAGAGAACAGGGTTGCAGAAATGTACTCCTACGAGAAATGGTTGCCTCCGACACGCCCATGTGTGGGAATGAATTTTCAGCTGGCGGGCATGGCTGGGAGCCGGAAGGTCTGATCCTCTGGCCTCTGATTGCAGCCTGTCTTCATGTCCCTGAATAAAAAGTAGTTATGCTGGGAACTGTTAGATTTTTAATTCAATTCAGCAAAACTTATTTAACACTGCCACATAAAAGGCTGAGTAACTTGCTCAGAAATTTGTGGGTGATGTGACCCCTTACTGGAATCTACTACTGGAAAGAATTATCCCTTAGGTGACTTGGGTTTTTGATAGATTTACTCAGGACCTTTGTTACATATAATGAAATGCCAGTGTGTATTTCTGTCTATTGTAGAAGAAGCCAAGAAGGGAAAAGAAGAAAGTCTCTCATATAATCTACAAAAGAATGAGTGCCTTGTAGTTGGGAATATCTGTGGTAGACAGTGGCATGCAGCCCAAAGTTCTGCGTGTTTGTGAAAAAGAAATGGTGAAATGTTTTGTTTTGTTTTTTTTCAAGTGACTCTAGAATATGTGGAGTAAGGTCAGCCATGACTATTACAACAAGAATATTTGTAAAAAGACAAAATGAAAATTTCTAGGGATGCCTGGGTGGCTCTGTCAGTTAAGCACCCAACTCCTGATCTCGACTCAGATCTTGATCTCACAGTCATGATTTTGAGCCCCGTGTTGGGCTCCATGCTGGGCATGAAGCCTACTTAAAAAAATAACTAAAAGAAAAAGAAAATTTATATTCCTTTTAGTATAAAACTTAGCTAAACTTTCTATAAATTGTTATGCTTCATATATATTACAAAACTATGTGGCAAAAAACAAATCGCTCTTGTTTGAATTCTTCTTCCTAGGTCCCCTAAAACTACAAGTCACTTTACTATTAATAGGGCTTCATGTAAGTTAGACTACATCCACGGCAGCCAGATCAGAGATGTCCAGGAAAGCATGCCTCAGGAACGCACTCCCAGCCCATGTCAGCAGTATTGTGTTAGAGGAAGTAGATGTGTACATGATATAGTACATCGTGTCCACAGAAAGACAAATACTCTAGATGTCATTTAGATATGGATATCATTTTCCTGGTCATGGTAGCGTCTAATGGTGATGCTGATAAGGGTACCTAGGTATAACCTAGGATTTAAAAAGCCAGTATATGGATCACAGTCTTGGCCAGCTTTAGTGCATGTACTTTATTCTGTGGATTGTGCCTATTCAGAGTATATTAAAACTTAAAGCCTGGATTTTTGGCTTAGGGCCTTACTTGAAGGTCTGCCTGATGGCTGGCTTCAAAATGAACACATTTACAATGATTGCTGCTCATTAATGAACCTGGTTTCCTTTGGGGCTACAAATGATGTCTAGCTTTCGTTTCTAAGCCACACATATACCCACACACAAAAGGTAAGTGCTTATGAAAAAAGATGGTATTAATGGCCCTAATCCAATGGGAAATTTAAATTAGGAGGACAGATGAGTATCAGTGCTCCAACAACTGCATGTGAATAAGGTATTAAGAAAGTGGGTATTTCCAGTAATAATGTTCAAGAGATTTGCAAAGGTGTGCACCTATCAGTCATCATTTGGGCTGAAGAAAGGGAATCCAAAGCATGCTGTCCACACACAATGGACAGTAGACCTTCTGTCTCATGTAAAGCCCTCCTATTGGGCATGAATCCTGAGGAACAGATCTGCTCAGTTCTGATGAGACCCATCCCTGGGAACACCACCCCTGGGGGGACATGTTTTTCTTCGACATCCAGGTCTCTGTGCCTTCCTCAGATTTCAAACTCACACCACTTTTGTCTGGGAAGCCTTTCCTGACCTATGGGTGAGCCATTCCCATGTCACTTGCCCATCCCCGTGTCAGCCCTCACCACCCTGAATCCTTCTTTCCTAAACCCCGATCAACTGAATGAGTCCCAAGCATTTTTATGAACATTGGCCAAGGCCAGGCTTGAAATAAACTGTCTGAGCAGGGCCGTCTTCCTTTCGTGCAGCGTTAGATACATCCCAGCCCTTGGAATGTCTTGACAGTAGCTCAGTTACTATTTACTGAACGCGACTAATTTTTAAATAGTTAGAACAGTCGCTTAAGTCCTATGTTTCATTATGTCACTACCAGATTTTTTTAGATTCATCAGATTTCATCAGAAATTCATCAGATTTCTTAAAGCCAGCTTTCACATAATTTACTGATGTTATATTAGATGTATTTGCTGATATTACAGAAATTGGCAAGTAGGAAATGCCCAAAAAACACGTTTTATTTCATTTCTTTCATGGCATAAACCACTGGGGTCTATTGTCTCTTTTGCTGGCCGTTATTTAAGTGGTTAGATTTTTTTCTTCAGTGTTATTTCTCATAATTATAAAGACAAGTTTTCTGATACTTATAAACTATCTGGCACATTACACGTGTTTTCCCATGTCCTAGACGATTTTGGTTCTCTGCTTATTTCCATTGTTTCATAATGTTAAGCAGTTTAGAGGTTGATTTTATATTTAATAATTTCTTTTAAATTATGTCCCTGATTTTATCAGTTTCTTAATATTTTGCAGTCTTGGGGCAAATTCAGTACATTTGATCTTTATTCAGCAAGGGTAAACATCAAATGGTTCAGAATGCATCAAATGATCTTTTAGTTTTTTTTTTAATGTTTATTGATTTATTTTGAAGGAGAGAGAGAGAGCACAAGTGGGGGAGGGAGGGAGGGAGGGAGAGAGAGAGAGAGAGAGAGAGAGAATCGCAAGCAGGCTCCACACTGCCAGCATGGTGCCTGACATGGGGTTCAATCCTGCAAACCGTGAGATCATGAGCTGAGCTGAAATCAAGAGTTGGATGTTTAACTGACTGAGCCATTCAGGCAAAAAGTATACATATATATACACATGCACGTACATGCAGAGATAAATGATAGGTGGTTAGAGGGCAAATTATAAAGCAAACAGGATAAAATGTTAACAGGAGGTGGATCTGGATAAAATTTCCACCGGTGTTATTTCCACTACTTGTGTTTATGTAACATTTTGTAAATTTTGTAAATTTGTAAACGTTTTGTAGATTTGAAATTATTTCCTAACAGTTAAAAAAAAACCCAAATAACCCAACTTCCAATTACTTCATAAGTCATAGTAACAGTGGTACATGGTATAAATTTGTACTTAATTAGGAATAAAATAGCATTTGTGCTGTGTCTAAAATACGAAACAGCAGTGCCCATGGAAGTCACTTTCCCTCACATACATACGTGTATGTGAGGGTGTGTGTAGGACCACATGCAGTGGTGCATATTTCATCAGACCCACAAATGACTAACTTGTCTCACCAGTAAAAATTCAGGGAGACCCAGGCTGACACATAGCATAGTGTGAACCCAGCCTATGCAAATGTATTGAAACTGTACCGTGTAATCCACAATTCCTGTGACAGAGGTGACCTAGTCTTCAGTCCCAATAAATGTTTATGGAGTTCAGAGGCGGAGTGGAGGCTGAATGCCAGGCATATCATCATAACCATTCAAGATGCCTCCATCGCTGTAATATCATTTTTTGAGTTAAATTTTCATCTTCAAGTCCTGGTAGAGGTTATTCTACACACAGCATTGTGATAAGCACTACTGGGATCACAAACTGTGAACAAGGAACATTTTTCTCCCGTCATCTGTAGTGTTTCACGTTTGACCCACCCCTCTTTCTGGAAGCTTTTTTTTCCCCCTTGTTGCTCTTGTTAACTCCATCTCCCGATTCTCTTCGGGCCTCCCCAGCCAATCCTTGTCCAGTTAAGCCCTGGTTCCCCCTCCTCTGTCACCTCATTATCTGCCTCTTTCCTCCTGGCCCACTGTGCTGGCCTCGTTTATTCTGGGTTGTTCTTTTCCAAAAACCTGTTTTATTCTTATGTAGCCCATGAGCCTGATGGCGCTGCAGATGACTTCTCATAAACATCAGGCACAGGGTCTCCTAGCAAGTTCAGAGGTCTGAGTCTTCATTCCTTGAAGCATTTTTGTGGCAGTGGGAATGCAAGAGCTGGAGGCAGCAGGTAGATCCCATGACTCTTCAGCTTATTTTATTTAAGTAATTATTTTACAGTCTTCAAGGGATCGCCAATTAAGTCTTGTCTTTTGGAAACTTATTTTCATGTTTTATTTTTGTTACACAAATCTGGGGGAGAGTGTCCACTCCCTTTGCTTTTTCCTTGAGATAAATAAGCATGCAGGGATAAATTCTGTACTATACTATACTAATTCTGTACTATAAATTGTAGATAGTATTGACCTTTTTTTGTAACTTTAGTAATTTCTAAGGAGAAAGGAAGAAATGTTATCTACAAAATAATTGTGTAACCTCAGTTATACCTGAATTGTTCCTTCCGTGTTGCAGGAGTGTTTCTTATCGGCCGTCAGACTGAAGCAAGTTCTTCGTGGATGGTCTCTGTCAATTAAGTGAAAGATGGTTTGAGTGAAAAATGGTTGTGTGTCCTTCTCATGTGCTCTCTGGAATCTCAGTGAGAAAACTAATGGCAGATGCTTTTCTACACATGGCCCCCCTGGGGCATGTGACCACCGGTGGTTTTGGGATAGCACTGCATGAAAGGCAGTTGTGCGGTTGTCAAGGAGTTTCCAGGGAATCAGTCTTCACCGCCAAACTTCCTACAAATATTCAGAGAGAAAGAACTAAAGTTGTTTCTGAGACTTCTGTCAGGACATAATAAAAAATGTTAAGAAACGTGGCTATTTTTACCACCAAATTGAAGTTGAATCTTGAGATAATCTCAGAAAGTTCTGGTCTCAGCCCCAATGTCATTCTTTTTTTTTTAATTTTTGAAAAATATTGATTTATTTTGAGAGACAGCGAGACAGAGTGTGAGTTGGGAAGGGGCAGCGAGAGAGGGAGACACAGAATCCGAAGCAGGCTCCAGGCTCTGAGCTGTCAGCACAGACTCCACTGTGGGGCTTGAACTCACAAACCGGGAGATCACGACCTGAGCCAAAGTCAGACGCTTAACTGACTGAGTCACCCCAGGCACCCCAGTCCCACCATCATTCTTCAACACATTCCCCAGGGTCAGGTTTAACCATCACTGAGTATGGGGTGAGGGACCGATCTTTCGTGAGCTGTCTGTGAGTGTGATCATGGAGATAACCGTTTGGCTCTGACATCCCTCACATCCCCACAAAAGTCCACTTGGGCCCATGGACCCTTCTTGTGTCCTGTGCCAACCACAGTCACAACATAGCTTGCTGCAGCTTCAGGAAACTCTGTCTGCAGCCTTCTGTCATCTTGAAATCAACCAGCTGCTTCTGGGTCTGAGTGAAACATAGCTACTTCTGCCCTGACCACTAGCACGTCCTGCTGGCCTGCAGAGGAACCTGGGATTTTGCCTCCCTTCCCGGACCTTTTCTAAGAGAGAGGCAACAGATCACTTCTGCTCTTAGGCTTATGTCATCATCTCCACTCCAAGACCTCAGCCTTTGGGAAATGCGGAGAGAAAAGAGGGTCAGAGCAGAGTCTCCTTCTGTAAGCTCACCATGACTCTTCCCTGCCTCAGCCTGGAGAATACCCTCTGCCCTTGTGGGCTAGAGGGGCTAGAGCGTGTCCGTAGGCAGACATTTCCACATGGAGCTCTGCGTTCCCATCAATATCCTTCAGCTTCGGAAAAACCAATGCCCAGGAACTTAAAAGACGAAAATCTTTTCTCTAATTTCGAAGATCTTTTCTCTAATTTTCTGCTCTAACAATCCTTCCCGGAGGTGACAAGATCTAGCTGCTGACCCAGTATGAAAGAGGGTCAGAATTTATAAAAATTAGCAAGGAAAGAGGACATAGTTGTGTATTTCAAAATCATATCCTTCCATGATATCATTCCTTTGACATGGTTATCAGATTAGAACCTTTCTTACTAGGCTAATTTCGGCCTTTAGACCCAATCCTCCTGTGATAGTTAAGTATAAAATTGTCATAAACATAAGCATTATAATAGCAACATAATAATGACACTATGAGAGTGTCAAACTGGATTAAATGAAGAAGAAGTCATCTCACTTGATAAGCCATTATGACCCTCAGGCTTTTGGTGTACATTTTTAACTATTATTCGTCAAGGTAGTTATAGCAAGGAAGAAAGAACTCTATATCGTTCTATAATATACACTCTATTCTAAGTCTGGTTAGATAATACCAAATTTTCTACACCATTGATCCATTAAAAAAAAATCTTTCCTTGAATTCTGCTTGCCACTAATCAGACTATTATATTCAGTTTTTTAGATAGGTTGACAAATTGAAAATCCAGCTTTAAATGTTGCAGTAGTTTAAAAATAGAAGTCTTTTACTTCAAACAATTCTGAGTTGCTGCTTTAAGCAATAAAAATGTACTTTATAGCTTGTTAACCTAGATCTCATGGATATGCTTTCTACAATAATGTAAGTAGATCATTGTTTACTGTCTAAATCAGCCTTGTCAGAGCAATGCTCTCTAGTGATTTTTTAAAGTCAGAGTAAACTGATACATTCTGTCTTCTGTGATTATCCAGCCTGGCATGGTATGCTCCTTGCAAACTTGTATTTTGAATATGAATAACAATCTTCAGCATTTTCTAGAAGTGTTTTTATGTAACTTCTTTTATATGTAACTTATATGTAACTTCTACTTACACCAGCATCTAACAAATATATTAACTGAGCTTTCTTTATAAGGTGGTTATTTTCTTTTTTCAGTTGCTTTTAAGACCCTTGAATATGTATTCACATACTTTATGCTCATTAAATCAGACTATGGGAAGCTACCTTATTTTGAGGTACAACACAAAGCTCTAGAAGGGTTCAGTTACTGCACATTTTAACATAATCTACTAAAGGTTAGTGCAGGCTGCAAAAAAGCAGAATGTGTCAGAAGACAAGGTAAAGGTGACACAGAATTTTATGACCTGAAATGAAGTATTTTAAGCTGATTAGGAAGGTCTAAATACTTCTTGAAAATTGGCAGATATCTTAGGAAGAAACGATGAGTCATTAGAGCTGAGGCCAGTTAAATTAGGAGATTGAAATATATTATTTCGAGGGACTATTGCCATAACTTGTAGTTTATTATCAAGCACACAATACAGTCTAGTTTTAAAACTTAAATAATTAATCATTCATTCCTTTGGATCCTTACCATCTTTCTCTTGGTCCCATTTCATTCATATATAATGTAATGTAATATAATATTATATATATATATATGTGTGTATGTGTGCATATATATATGTGTGTGTGTGTATATATGCATGTGTATATATACATATATATATATATATATGTATATATACACATACACACATATATATATATATATATATATATATGCACGTATATATATAATCTAACAGGACAATGTGTAGTAAAGAAATTATCCTCTCTCAGTTCTATTCTGAAATCCTGACCGGCTGTGTTCTTAATTGATTTCCTGCTTCTTCTGTCCAGAATCTTCAAACTGTCTGTGTGCGTGTGCGTGTGTATTCATTTTTTGTTTTATTTTCCTAGTTTTTTACCATCAGCATTTCAATCCTCTAGTATTTACATTCACCACAATAAAAACTGTTTCCCTGATGCTCATTTTCTCTCCCAGGTACTGCCCCAGGGCTCATCCTTCTTCGGATCCAACCCCTGACAAGGATTTTGCTTCTACTCATACCTTTACTTTATCTCTTCAAGATCACTCAGACAAGGGAAGCCTTCCACCTCTTTGTCCCCGCCACCAAAAAGGAGGCCCAGTGCCCAGTTTACTCCTTCAGTATTAGGGAAGGTGTGCGCCCCACTTGGGCACTCTCCTTGGTCTTCGTAACACAAGCCCCCAAGTCAGCTTTCTGGAGAGGGACCCAAACTGATAGGCTATGTTGGAAGCCCTCCAGCCAGCAACTGTGCACACTCAACCCTGAAGGCCCCACAACCTCTGTGACCCCTTGTTCTACAAGCCTTTGTGACTGATGCTTTTGGTGACTACAGCCTGGGAAGGGAGGCAGCCTCTTTCTGGAAGCACCCATTGGGGTTTCGGTCTTGGACCTCTTCAGTTCAGCTGCCAGAGATGCCTTTTTTTGCAAAGCAACTGTGAGTTTACAACTGGGCTCTTGTAAAAACTGAGTGCCTGATCCAAGGAGAACTTGTGATTATCTGGCCTAATACTGACATTTTGGCATAAATCAACTTAGACACGGTGACTAAGAGGTAGGAAGGGCCCAAGAAGCCTCACTTACCAAACGGAAATAGCATTTTCAGGAACACATCCAGCCTGACCACAGTAGCATTGCAGTTTGACATGAAAAATTCACAGCCACCCATTGAGAGATCTCTCTCCCACTCTGCCACCTGAAGCAAAGCTGGTGGCCCATTGGGGGTCCCAATTTACTACATGCCTGGGCTTGGAGCACTGACGACTGGGCTAAGCTCAGACCCAATACCCACTCAGCTTCTGTAGCTGTTCAGTTCCACCTCCAGCTCAGCAGAACTGAAAATGGATGTGGTTTCTTTGCGTGGTGGACAACACTCAGGCCATTCTCAGCTGTAGCCAATACTCCTCTTAATAAGTCTTCTTCTATTTTTCCTGATTCTTTGGATAGCCTTGCTCTTTGGTCTGCCACTTGAAAACCCACAACTGGCAGATAAAACACACCCATTTTGGGGGGTTGCAGACCATGATAACGGATCACACCGCTGATCAAATCATCTGGGTTACTCACACAGATGCCTGTAGTACGGATCTGTTCTTTAATGCTGACTGGAATCAAGCTACTGATGGGGCCTGTACTGACTGCCCAGGTAGTCACCATGTTGGCCCAAACCCATGTCCATACTGGACATGGCAACATGTCCACAATTGTCGCCTGGGCACAAAGTAAAGACGTGAAGAACATTGTTTCTGACATAAAGCTACCACCATCTGTAGACTTGTGACCCATTTGTATGCCAGGGGTATTTTTTGCATGGGGCATTGCCCCATACTTGCTCCTGGAGGACTGACCATATTCGACCTTTGGTCTCCTCTTGGGGCCATTGGTGGGTGGCACCTCATCACTGCCTTCACTTTCTCAGGTTACGTGTTGCTGTTTTAGTTTGAACTACTCACTTCAGCCACACCATTGAGCCCTTGAAACAAATTTGTTCATACTTTTGGGCCATGTTTGCAATCTGACAAAGGTATACCTTTTATCACAAAACCACTCAAGAATGGACTGATGGACCTTCCATGCTATCTACAATCCACAAGCAACAGGCATTGTTAAGCATTGGAACAACCTCTTCAAAAATTAACTCAAAATAAAAAAAATTCTGATTCTATCTCTTTCTGGTCCACACACCTTAGTAAGACATTTTGGTCACTGAATGCAGTTATGCCCAGAAAAGGATCATCTTCTCTTGTCAACTTTCTGGGTAATGATCCAAATGTAGGGCTGAGGAATCATATAAACCTATTTTGAATCTTTGATAACCAATCCTGGTCATTCCTGGACATGATGCTTCTTTCCTTACCCTAACAGCACCCTCCCCCCAGGCCCACCTGGTCAGTGTAATTTTTAGGGCTATTGTGTTCAATCTAATTCTGATTCAGTCTTCAGATAATCTTGTGGAGTTTCCATGGACCTGGGTCATTAGGACGATGACCACTGGCTAAAGGCTCTGCTCACTGATTCTCCATGCAGTGGTTCCACACAGGCCATTGTGGTAACAACAATAGATCTCTATAAGTTCTATAAAAATGCCCTTGTACCTCTTGCATTTGACCTGACCTATCACATGACAAGTTTGGGGGTAGAGGGGACATTGGAAATAAAGTGAAGTTACACCACTGAAATGGGGTGTGAGAACAACAACTTTAGCACCTGTGTAGGGAACACCTCAGACCTAAGGTGGTATGGAGAAAGGGAGGGACAGTAATGACCTTTGTCCTTTAGGATTATCCCTGGTATCCTCCTTATAAAGGAAAACAACTCTGTGCAGCTCACTCAAACTGTTATCAGCACTTTAAATATAACCAATTATTGGGTCTCCCATTTGTTGCCAGACAGATATAACCAGGATTGGATTGCTACTCCCTTAATTTATGGAGAAATCTGTTGGAAACAGCAGGGGATGGCCCCAGAGCGGCTGGTAGAGTGGACAAACAGAGCAGGTAGATTGATGTTCTCAGGCAACCCTTCCACAACCAAGGCTGAAGTTTTACCAGCTGGCTAGAAAATCACATTGCACTGTTAAAGGACATCTCTCAAGTCAAGTAGGTCTTGACTTGAGGGATGCCAGCTGCTGTTGGGGGGCATACTAGCAAGCCCCCAGATTTGTATTTTTGTGGAAGAGCCAGGAATTAGCTTCATTTCCTTCCTCCTTACACCTTATGGGCGCTTGTTAAGAGTTTAGGAAAACACCACCATTAGGACATGTAGCTCTCAGACTTAAGGGGACTTCCTAAAATGAGGTGCCTTTGGTTACCCTCACCCCATGGAACGTTTATCCATATGTTGGGAGTCATCCAATCAGGAAAGTGGGTATGGAATGTGTTCCTGACTTAAGCCAGAGTGACCAATGGCATTTTCCTAGGAGCCATTCAGGTCACGTTTAACTTACTGGCCAGAGTTGTTATGGGTGATATGAGTGCCTTAGACTGACTCCTAACAGGCCAACACAGAGTCTGCACAATCACTAATGCAATCATTAACATTTGGGACAAGTCGAAGTCACAGTTATTGGCAGCAGCAAAAGCATAACATGGCAGGTGGACCAAAGCTGGGTGCATGATTGTAGTTTTCATTCTGAATTTGCTTAGGTGTTGTGGGTTGGCCTTGTACTGGAGCAGATTGGGACCTGAGTGATGAGTATCCTACCCTGATAAGGATTATTCACAAATATAAGGGGATTCCTGTGACATCCCCTTCAAGCCCAGAGCCGTGATCTGGAACAGCATTTGGATAGAAGGCCAAATTATAGACTTTAATCCAAAAATTATTTCATGATTATAAAACTCAATTCTAGGTTAGGCAGGTAGAAAATGTAGGTGAATACGAAGCATATGTCTTGTTCTCTAGGAAATTATAATCTGGTTGGAAAAGTAAGACAAGTTGACTACATGGCTAAAATAATACTCTTTTGTATTGTTATTTAATTATAAAATGATATGGGACCAAAAGTTAGTAACACAAAAATTCAGAAAAGAAATTGCAATCTCCAAGGTGTGGAAGGGTTAATGAGGTTTTGAGGAAGAGATCCATTTGGGTGAATACTGGGCCCAGCTGGCTATCTTCCCACCTCTGAAAATTAGACCAGTATCTGTAGGGCTGTTAGATATTCTTTAGACGACACAGATTGCATGGTTTTGCATGATTTTTCAGAGTAAAGTCTTCATGTAAGTGTTTTATAGGTAAATGGCTCCTTTTGTTGAATTTGCTCTATTCATTGCTGTTTGAAACAAGCTTTGTGGAAGAAATTGTGCCAGGTTTGCAAAGAGTATATTTTTAGAGAGACCATTTCCATTGAAACACAATCAGAAATTTAACAATTTGGTAGAAATTGTGATTCTTGTTCGCATTTATTATTATTATTATTATTATTATTATTATTATTATTATAAAATGCACTTACTAAACATAATAAAAGTGTCCACTAAGTACACCAAAGATGATAACACTGACAAAAAGACATCAAAAAATATCTTTTTTGAAAGACATTTGAAAATTAAAATTAAACAATATATACCATCCAACAAAACAAACTGTATCTTCTAGGTGATTATAAAACATAATTTAAGTGAACATATACTCTATTTCAGGTGGTAATTCCTGACAATGAAAGGAAAATACTGCAGCTATCCACCGTAGCTCTGACTTTGCTCTCTCACCCAAAGTTCATGGCCATGGAGTTCTGATTGTCAGTTACCCATATGTAAGGAACATTAACTACATGCTCTTCACATCTCTTAATCTTGACTCAGCATCAGATGAAATTATCACTTACTTCTTTATATATTTTAAAGCTTTCTTATGAAAGCACGCTCCTTCATCCAGCCTAATCTTGACAATAATGCCGCATGCTAAGCACGTCAGTATTTGGATTGGTTTGCTTAATCTTTCAAAGTATAATGGCTTCAGACCTGTATAATCTGCAGACAAAATCTGCAGTGTGTTTTCTATATGAATAACTATCTTACCTCTCTCTGAAACCTTAGAAAAATCTGCACAGACATATGGACTTCATACCACGCAGCCAACAGTGTTGACCAGAACTGATTCTAATTTACGGGACACAACAAGCACTAACACACGTTGGGGTGCTGCAAGGATGTGTTTTGGTGGCCTCCTCAGTGAATTTGCTGCTGCCTTTGCCCAAGGCAAACATTGCTTCTGGGTAATATTTTACAGTGAGGACAGTTGAATGTTTCAGCCAGGACTTTTCCTTTTCTTACGAGATGATTAACAGGGAGAGATTATCCAGAGCGCATTACAAAGTGGTAACACAGCACCTGATTGATCCCAGTAGCTTTGATCGTGTCTCTGCAGAGATGGGTTTGCCATGAAGTTCAAAGGACCACTCATTCGCATGAGTGCCTTCCTCAGCCCTGGGGTGCCCCAGGCAGGGTGTTCACATGGCCACGTGTTTTTATAAAATCTGTGGAAGTGAGATATTTTAACTATAGGCAGTTATTGCTGCTGTCTCTTTCTTCTCCGACTTTCCCCCCCGTTGTATTTCCCATGCTCTGTAGTGGTATTAGAGAGGCACTTGGCAGTTTGGGGGTCTGGCTAAGGGTATATTGATGAGATACAGTGAGTGTGAGTTTAGTGCAATACGTTTTAGGGTTCACCTTCCCACTCACTCTGCCGCCTTATCAGGAGCCGCTCCACGAGGGTCTGGCAATTGTGTCTCTGTAGGAGTATGTCCTGTGGTGTTGGCAGTAGACTCACATGGAAAACAAGTTAGGAGAAACAAGCTTAGGAATGTCTGATGAGTCACCTCACACGTCGTAGACAGCCAGTGAGCTACTGTCACAGGAGCCTGACGACAAGCTGGTTAATGAATGTCATCAATTCAGAGTGGGCAAGATTAGTTCCTATACAAGAAAACATGAAGAAAACCTGGTATCATACAGCTTTCATGTGAGAGAAGTTTTGGATTTCCCAAATTTGAGGATTCCAAAAATGCGCATGTAACCCATAATGAGTTATAAAGATGAAAGAAATTTTTTAAACTATCAATAATAAAAAAGATATTTAGAACCTCAGGCCCCTCCAGACCTTCTGAACCAAAATCTGTATGTTAACGGCTCCGCCAGTGACTTGTGCGCACGTGAACATTTGCGAAACCCTGAACAGGAAACTGTCCTTCCATCATTCGTCTGCCTCAGCCTTCACTTGTACTGTCCTCTGTGCAGGGAAGGCCATCTTCCAGCCAGGACTATGGCTCCCTAGATGCAGATAAAATGTGAGATAAAGTGATCACACTAGGTATGGAAAGAAACCGTGCTGGATATGCGGGATATGAAGATGTTAAATATGTAAAAGCTTGTTGTCTGGGAAACAGTGAAGGATGATAATGACAACAGAAGCCTATCATTACTTGAGGCATTTGGGTATGTCCATTCTTGTTTTACAGAGAAGGAGACTGAGGCAAGGAGAAGTTAAATGCCTTGTTCATGGTCTCAGAGCTAGGACAGGTTTAGGCCAGGGTTCTTGACTTGGTAGCCTGTGCACTTACTCAGGTGGATACAGAAGATGAGAGCAGGAAGAGTCAGGCCGACTCCCAGACAACTCCCAGAGCAGAAGGGGAGTTTTGTGGAGGAGGGCCGGGGCGAGAGAATCAGTTCAATGTGTTGAGATGTTAAGATGCTCTAGAGAACTGACCGTCTGTTATCCAGGAAGATGGCAAGAAGAATCTCACAAGCGTGCAGGCTCACATCTACTCAGAATATTTCAGAAGCTAATATCTCTACCCTCTGAAACACCTATTTTATGCCTTCTCTTCTTGTCTCAAACTTCCCTCCCTCACCTCACCCTTACTTTCCCAACCAGAATGACTTCTAAGTCATCCAATGCTAGGAGAAAGGATAATATGGAAGACACAGCTTCTGTCTTTGGTGAACTTTAAAAGGAAAATGTATGGCTATATCAATACTTAAAATAGTCTTAAACTAACAATATTACCACATGTAGTTAGAACGTTTGAAACCATTGACCAGTTTCTCTTAAGATTCTCCTCTTAACATCTCTGATATCTCTCTCTCCTGCATTTCCTCCACTTTACCCCTGGACTGGCTTCTCTTCCTCCTCCTTCTGTGCTCAACCCTAGATGATGGGGGTACCTTAAGCGCCCTTTCTCAGCCCCTCGTCCCCATCTATTTTCTTCCCTCAAGTAACAATGGCCAATATCATGGCTTTAAATACCATCCCTATAACATTAACTCCCATATTGACATCTCTAGTCCCACCTCTCTTCTTGACCTTCAGATGCGTATCTCTAAACACCTGCTTGATATCTCCACTTGACTTGTCTGATACTTCAAAGTTAAGATATCCAAAACATAATTCAGTTTCCCTGCTTCTTCTGTCTCTTCCTCCCAAATGCTCATATTCCATCACAATAACTGGGACCAACATCTAACTTGTTGCTCAAATATGTAATTGTAAGTCATCATTAATTCTTCTTTCCCTTAAATCCTCACATCAAACTATAAGCAAGTCTTAATAGCTCTTTCTCCAAAATATATCCCGTACAAAACCACTTCTCTCCATCTCCGGGGCCACCTCCCATGTCTAAGCAACCATGTTGTCTTGCAGTAGACTTCTCACTGGATCCCCTGTATCTGCCCCTGTAACCCATTCTCCAGCAGCCAGAGTTATCTTTTATATTTACATATCAGATTATGTAATTTCCTGACTAAAATCCTTCAGTAGTTTCCTATTGGATTTAGAATAATTCAGCATCTTCTATCCCACAGAGTCCTGCATGATTTCATCCCCTAGCTACCACTCTAAACTTACCTTCTGTTGCCATCTTTCATAAAGTTTTTTAAATGCTTATTTTTGAGAGACGGAGAGACAGAGCTTGAGCTGGGGAGGGTCAGAGAGAGAGAGGGTGACACAGAATCTGAAGCACGCTCCAGGCTCTGAGCTGTCAGCACAGAGCCCCATACGGGGCTCGAACCCATGAACCACAAGGCCATGACCTCAGCCAAAGTTGGATGCTTACCCGACTGATCCACCCAGGCACCCCTATTGCCATAGTTTTTACTCCCCAGGCTCCAAACACATTGCCCTCCTTGCTGTCCCTTAAACATGCCAAGTTCTTTGCCACCTCAGGGACTTCATGTTTCCTTTGCTTTGTGCCTGCTGCCTTTTGCATGCTGGCCTCTTCTCATCTGTCAGGTTTAGCTCAAATGTCATTTCTTCTGAGTACGCATCCCCAAACACTTTATTTGCATTGGTTAATCTCTATTTATTACCTTGTTTATTTTGTTCAAAAGACTTACCATGAGATGAAATTATACTGTATGCTCATTCTCGATCTCCCCAACCAGAATTCTTGAGATATGCACTGTATCTATCTAATTTGCTTCAGTATCTGTCATGATTAGAATGTGGGCTTGATGTGTATTATAAGATCATTAGTATTTAATCAAATGAATGAATGCACTAATGAATATACAAAACATGGATATATACTACACACAACTTAAGCTGGCATAGAAAAGACCAGGAGAGATATGACATCTATCTTCTAATATTTAAAGGACTGTCATGAAGAAGAGGGATTTAATTTATGCTACATCTCCTCCAGGAGGTAAAACAGAGTAAGAGGCAGAAGCTGAAGGGGGTATATACTGGTACAATTTAGGGGAGAATTTTCTAGCAATATCATCTGTCCAAAGTTTGGGTCTTATTTGGGAGGTGATGAGTTCCTTGTCACTATAGCTGTTCACAAATAGACAAGGTGGTTTGGGGCAGAGATGTTGTAAAGGAGATTTATAGCTTCTTGTAATAAATGGTTTTTAAAGTTTCAATCTTTATTGTCTTTAAGAATTTGAGGGTAGTGATTTTTCTCTAAGGTGACTATTGTTCAGGATAACAAATAGATGGAAGGTAGGTTGATGAAAACATGGACCAGATTCTTTAGTTGAATCCAATACTCTTCACCAAAAGCTAAGTTTTCACCTATGTTTTTTAATTAAATTGAGATGGAAAGAAAGAGAGGCACCTGAGTGGCTCAGTCAGTTAAGCATCTAACTCTTGATTTTGGCGCAGGTCATGATCTTAGAGTCCTGAGATCGAGACCTGTGTCAGGCTCCATGTTGAGCATGGAAATTGCTTGGGATATTCTCTCATTTCCTCTCTCTCTCTCTCTCTCTGCCCCTCCCCCATTCATACTCTTCCTCTCTTTCTCTCTCAACATAAATAAATAAACACTAAAAAATGTTTTAAGAATGACATGGTAAGAAAGAAAAACAGCAACAACATATCGTGATCCTGTGAAGCTGCCTTCACTCACTCAATAAGTCTTTAGAGTGTCTGCTCCCGGATTTTAATCAGTTTCATTGCTTTGTGGTTTCACTACAATTCTTACAACAAATTAGGTTACTCATACTTGTCACACATTCTATTCATTAGATTTCAAGTCATATGGCTTTTGCGTCAAATTCATTCCTGATGGGTGAAGTGTGCCTCCACTGAGGATATTTGAAAGAACATGTTGAACACTCTGAAAATAATTCTAGAAGAGCACACCCAAAAAATATTTTGCACAAGGACAAGATCACTAAAATACTTAGAGTTCCTTCCAACGTGATCACTTGGTGACAAACACTTATTGGGTACATTGGTTCTATTGGAAGTATTAAAGAAACCTACATAGACATATTTCATTACTATCATATGACATGTGTGTGTGGAAGGGCACATGCATATCAAAATACCCAAACTGCTTTTTTTTTAAACAGGTTTTGTTTGTTTTGAAAAGAAAACCATTGCTATATGGCTTTACACAGTGCACCCTTAAATATTCAGGTCTTCGCAATTGTAATATACATTGATGCTACCATTTTTGAGATTTTTTCATTGCATTTAAAAAATTTATTATGTGTTCCCTTTGCATATGTGCGATCAATGTGTCGTAAGGATCTATATGTGATTACAGCATTGTATTCACAAAGAAAATAGCTGTTAGTATGAAACAATCAGTTTGGATTTCCAAAGAGTAATTTGAGTGGTTTGTGAACCTGTTAATGTTTTGTGCAAAATATATAGCGGATTGTATACCTTTAAATATCCTTGAAATAATGTAGTTTATTTTCTATGAGTAATTGTAGAAATTCTAAGCATATACTCAGCATAGAACATACTGCAAATTATATTCTTTTTTATTTTTAAGAAATGAAATGCTCTTTCATGTCTACTTCTAATTTATCATTTTGTAGTTATGCCCAATGAACTGATAGACCATTATCCTGTCTTATTAAAACACTCATGGCTTGCTATTCTGACAATACATCAAAAGAAGAGCAAAACAAGGAGATGTATACAGAATACTTAAGTCAATTTTCTCATTGACATGAGATTTTTATGTAGAGATGGTGTCATTCTTAACAATAAAGGTACAGTATAGTTTGGTTTCGCTTGACTTTTCAGATCAATTTTTTAGACAAGAATAATCCTATAGTTTCATATTTGGCCAAATTATTTTCTTCTGAATCTCTCAGAAGGAAAATAAAGCATTCCTTTCATCAGTTTGACCCTGTTAGAAATGTTGCCCTTGAGGCTTTGTTCTTCAATTCCAAAGACATTTTAACAACCATAATCCAAGAAAGAAGATAATATATTTATCATTTGATCATTTTCACAACTCCTCCATTTCTGCTATAATAATATACCTTAGTGTTCATTCTTCCCAGCGATCAGAGTAAAGCTCTTACATTGAACTCTTTCTGGTTACTTAAACATCCAAAAGCTGAAATCTCTTCTTATTTCTAGTTTTCATTAAAGAAAAGCTGACATTTGGCCAGATCTTGATAAAACTGGTATCAGATTAATGTGAATTTCCCCCAAACGCTATGGTTTATGGTCATGTAGTAGGTAGGAATAGTGTTATAATCAGATATCCCCCCACCTGGCTCTGTGAGTGAGAATGGTCACTTTCAGGCAAGAAGTTGAATGGAGGCTGGGAATACTAGAGGATGTATTTTTCTCTAGGAGGAAAAAGAATGATAGCTTGATAACCTAATGAAAATATCTATGTTTTTAATACTAGAGAATATAGAAACGTCTCTTACAGTTTTGTCTGCCTGCTTTCCTTCCTGTGATTGTGGTAGACTTGTGCACCAGAGGTTTCATTCTACCTGTGTCTATGTAGGTCAGTGCAACAGTCAGGATCCTCCGGAGAAATGGAGTCCATAGGATATACAGAAATAGACTCATTTTCAGGAATTGACTTACACAATTGTGGAGATCGCTAAGTCTGAAATCTGTAGGACAGGCCAGCAGCCTGGACATTCAGGAAAGAGTAGATGTGACAGTCTTGAGTCTGAAATTTAGGGCAGGTGTCAGGCTGGAAACTCACACAAGGTTTCTATGTCATAACCTTGAAGCAGAATCCCTTATTCTCTGGGAAATCTCTTTTCCTTTTTAATGCCTTCAACTGATTAGGGGAGCAGCAATCTGTTTTACTTAAAGTTAACAGATTTTACGTTTTGCTCACATCTGCAGAATACCTTCATGGCAACATCTTAACTAGTGTTTGACCAAACAACTGGGCACCGGAGCCCAGCTAAACTGGCACATAAAATTCACCACGACAGCCAGGGATGCTTCCCCCCATTCCAGGCCAACATTCTCTTTCTCAAATCATAGCTTTAAGACTGCGCCTGGACTTTGGGTTGTGTGAGGAGTGGGGGCCAACAGTCCTCACCGGTTGAGACAACTTGCTAGATAAGCAGCAGATCCTGAGAGAGTGGGAATGTGGGGCAGTGCAAGGAGGGAGGCAGGAGCTGAGGGCTAGTGAGGCTGTTCTGGCAAGGGTACCTGAGCCCCACGAGTCCAGCTCAGCCCAAGGATTCCCTCTTTTGGTTGAGCAACTAAGACCCTTGACGAATGAGGAGGACCTTTGAAAAACCCTTTAAAAATGATCACTATCATGATAAAGTTAAGTGCTAAATGATGTTCAGAAATCCATGGACTCATTTATTCACAAATGTTCTAGTGCCTATGTCTGCCCTTATAGAAATGCTGGGCACTGAAATAAGCAGTGAGTTAGAGAAACACAATGTCTGGCCTGTTTAGTAGATTCAGCCCACAGTGAATAGCTGATGGAATGTGAAGTAAGGTTGATGCAGGGGTGAGTAGATGATATACTGGGGATGCTGCAAGAGGAGCCAACCATCTTGTGTGAGGAATTAAGCTTCTGTGAGGAAGCACATGTATGGTGAGGCCTGGAAGACAAAGATGAGTTACCTAGAGAAGAGAAAGGGGGCTCCAGTCAGAGGGAAGAATAGGAATGAAAAGTATGAGCAAGAATCATATAAGGAACTGAAAGGACAAATGGCTGAGACAAACAGAGGGAAAGAGAGTCAGGGAGACTCCATAAGAGGAGAGATTTAAACATCAGCCAAACTCTCTTGGTGCCCTTGTAAGTCTTGGCCAGTATTTGAGGAACAAAGTAGATGGTGATGCCATTATCTGAGACAGGAGAGCTGGGAGGAGGAAGTATTTTAAGGAAGCAACGTGGTCATTCTTTTTGGGATGTGTTAAGTTTTAGAGGAGATGTTTAATAAGCCTATCAACGTTTGGGGCTCAGGAGGGGTGTTTCTACTATCTCCAGTGACCTCTATGCGTGGGGTGGGTAGGGGCTGAAAGGAAGAATTCTTTCTGAAGAATATTCCACACACACTTACCATCATCATCATCATCATCATCATCATCATCATCATCATCATGATAGCACCTTAGTTCACTGCCACTACAAGACATTTACCAATTATAAGACAAAAACAAAGACAAAAACAAAAAGCCTTCACTTTACTAACCACTCAGACACCCAGGTCCGCGTCACAGAACAGGAGCTGGAAAGAATCCGACAGCTCATCTAATTCAATACTTTAATTTCAAGAATACGGAAATAGAAGCCAAAAGATCAAGACCAAAAACAAAATGTCCTGATATCTAGTACTTTGCACTTTCTACTACAGTTTAGTGGAAAGGGAGACTGGAAGAGAACACTTCAATGTGACAAATATTTCCGTCATAGTGCACTCTGTTTTATTTTGAATGCCCATTCACCTAATTTCACTTTCAATTAGTGTTGAGCGATGATTGATTGGCGGTAGCTGCCTGAAGCGCTCCATCTGAAGCCACATTGGTTTGCAGTGTCTACTACAACTAGGGCATATATTTAATATCCAAACCACTCTCAAAGGACAGTGAAATGGAGATTGATTATTAATTATTCAGGGACAGCAGACATGAGCCAGGACTTTCCTTAGCAAACTGGAACCTGTGGTCTCCCTAACAATGAGGGCTAGAGGAAGGACATGTGGCAAGACGCCATCTTTGCTATTCCTGTTTTGTATGGTTTTTCCAACAAAGAAGAGAAAAGAAAAGACTGATTCCCAGGTGCAGCAAGGTTTGAGAATTTTTTACTATCATCTTCTTCATGGAGATTCACTAAATATTGATCTTGGATGTTCATAGTGTCCCCCCCCAAAAAAAAGAGTAATTAAAATAGAGTTATTTTTTATCACTCTACCTTGATCCAAAGGAAATACCTCAGAATGGGGATGATGTTGGCCTAATCCAAAGCTCATCTCTCTGCTCTTTAAGTCAATTTCTCTTTCTTCTGGAAGAGAATCTGTGTCACTTTGATGAGCATATTTAGAGTACTAGAAATAACTTAGACACAGGGTGGACATTTTCTTTTTTAGTATAAGTTAAATAATTAGTAGAGAATATAGCTTCTAAAATAACTTTAAATGCTGGATCATATTTGAAAGAATAATGCTAAATACACTTAGGAAATGTAGTTTCATATTAAGAGAAAACTTAACATTAGTAATCATGGTAGAATATATAGCAAGCATTCATAAATGTTCCTCTTGACCCTCATTACGAGCAGGTGATGCTAGATGTTTCTCTCATGGTTTTTACCTACACATTAATACAAGAGGCATCTCTAAAGGAATTCAGAGTATTGAAGGTCTTAATCCCCCAGACTGTGGGATTTCTATAGGGAATCGATACATTGTCAAAAAGTAGCCTCAACACCTATTACCAGTTTTTATATGAATCTCTGTACCTCAAAGCAAATTTCACTGCAAATAATGATCATATACCTAGCATATCAGAGAAATGTTCATGTTATGGGCAATGCAGACACAGTTCTGGAAACTAGTGCATTAACAGCACATGAAAATGAATGACTTTTAGGGAAAGATATAAATGTGGGAAAATGCAAACTGTACTAAACAGTGGAAGTGTCACTAATGTAAGAAGCTAAGGTTTTTAGGGTATTGAAAGTTAATACTCTATGAAATACCTCTTAAGCAGAAGCCTTAAATAAAAAACCTCCCCAAATAAAACTAAATCTCATTATTGAAAAGCACTTTGTTCATATGCCATGAGTTTTTTATTTGAACTATTTGCATATATCAGATTTTTTTAAATTCAAGACATTTTGTCCTGGAAAAATATGCACTTTTATGAAAATTTTGCCCTTTAAATCTTGCAGCTTTTAAATATGGTTGCTCTCTATCCTATAGTTTCGAAATAGTTTATAATTAATGGCATTATTAAGGTATATTATCAATATATGCCTATTTTTATGTATTTAGTAAGTGAATATATGAAGTCATTTGTAAAACGGATTTGAAATTAAATAATTTTCTTTCTTCCAACTTGACATGTCTAACATTTTTTCTTCTTCTGAACATCAACTCCTGGGATAATTTGAAAATGGTTGTGGTTAAGAAGAAGGAAAAAGAGAAGAAAAATTTTTCCTACAGATTTATCCCATGAGATACTAGGACTCAACAGGCAAGATTTGTCTGGTGGGGTTTCACCAAGTGTAACATGGTAGAAAAAAGTGATTTAATTTATTTTAATCTACAATCTCAAATAACATAAAGACCCACGAACACACCCATGTATGGCTTCTTTTTGTCATTATTTTGTTGCAGGACAGGGGTGAGGAAGCTACATTATTTCATATGCTTTTGAAATATGCTTTTCATATGATTTTGAAAATTGCATTTACAGTTGAATCAAACTCATAGATACTATTGAGGGTGTGAAACACATTTCAAAAAAAAAAAGTCTGATATTTTCAGTGTGTTTCTATTCTCTTGGTAGAATAGTAAGCTGAGACTCCCCTCTATCTTTCAGAATTTATGTAGCTAAATCTTAAGAACTAGACTTATTACAGAACTACCATCTGCAGTTTATTTTCCCTCTGATTTCAGTAAATGAGACCTCATATGCCTTGAAAAATTAAGAGTTCATATGACATCACAACAGAAAAACTCCCAGTGGCATTTCCTGCAGATTGGAACCGATTTGTTTCTCCAATTAATTGAAACTGTAATTGTAATTTGGGTATGTTACCGCCAGATGTCACTGTTTCAAGATTTTAACTGCTGGAATTAAGCCTTTAAGAGTATACCTAGGTAAAATCAATTTTGCAGGCTGTTTCTATTAAACAAATTATAACTCTTTGTACAGAAATAATAATACTACATTTATGTGTAATTCTGAAACTCAAAGTCAAGTGGTTCAAATTCACATACATATCTTCTAAGTAGTGGACGTCTATGATTCCAAAGCATACTTTTCTATGATTTTGAACTATTACTCTACTGTATTTAGAACTCTTTAGATTACATCTTAAAGAAACTTAGCCTAAGCACAGAACAGGGAATTTGTTGGCATATATACAGAAAGCCAATGGCATACTGCCTTCTGCCAGCTCCAGAGGCTTGAAAGTATTTCATCATGGCACTGTCGACAGTCTATCCAAGACATGGCAGATGATACGACCCTGCAGCCGAAGACCCACATTCTCTAGGCTAATCAATCCCAGCAGACTGTCTTTCCCAGTAACTGGAAGAAATGAACTGGAATAAGTTTTGATTAGCCAGCCCTGGGTGACGTGAACACCCGGGATCCAGTCACTATGGACAAGGGAATGCAGTACTTTAATTAGTCTGAATTGTATGCTGAGCCCTCAGCTGTGGCAGTGGGTGTGGGGTCAATCCATGTTAAACCATATGGGGCTCCCAGGTGGCTCAGTCGGTTACGTGTTTCGCTTCAGCTCAGGTCATGATCTCATAGTTCGTGGGTTCGAGCCCCGCGTCAAGCTCTGTGCTGATGGCTCGGAGCCTGGAGCCTGCTTTTGTGTCTCCTTCTCTGCTCTGTCTCTCTCTCTCAAAAATAAACATAAAAAATATTTAAAAAATAAAAGCAAAATCCTTTAAAAAAAAACATGAGATGGATTCCACACAGGAAGGGGGAACTATTACTAAAAGATTGGGGGATGGAAGTGGAAGGGGCAAAACCAGTAGATGCACACAACAAATCACTGAACTGTTCTCCTACATCTCTCCCTTTCCAGGAGAGGGTGACTGTATCCAAGACTTCCAGAGTTCTCTCTCTAGAGTAAAATTTGAAAAGACACTCCCCTATCAAGAGTGCCAAGAGTTAGTGCAAACTCCTTAGCACACAAGATTTCTTTGGACCTAACTTCTTTTTCCTGCTTTGCTAGTCTCATCTCCATCGCTCTCGACTCCAACTGCACAGAACTCTTCATAATTCTTCCAAATGATCACACTCCTTCAGTGCACTACTTTCCACCTCACACATTTTACTCTTTCTCATAACGAAGATGTTTCCCAAGTTGTGTCTTCTACCTGGAAGCTCTTCCACATTGTCATCTGTATTCATCATTTAAAATCACCCTTCAGCATTGCCCTCTCCACATTTCCTTCCTTGACCCCACTCCCTACAGCTTCCTTGACAGATTTAGGTATTTCTCTTGTACATGTCCACAGTACTTTGTGCCTACAAGTCTCATTAGCAATTATCATGCTTCATTATAATAGTTAATTTATGGATCTATTTCCCCACTAAACAATGAATTTATTGAGAATAGAGACCATAGATTATCTTAATTTTCCTCCACAAATTCTCCCTCAGTATTTTTCATAGTGCTTGGCACGTAGTAGGCATTGAATGAATGGTCAGTCAATGAGTGAATGAGTGAATGAATTCACATGAGTTTGACACAAAACAATTTTGTATTTAAAAAAAAAATTTTAACATTCATTTATTATTGAGAGACAGAGAGACACAGAGTGTGAGCAGGGGAGGGGCAGAGAGAGAGAAGACACAGAATCCGAAGCAGGCTCCAGGCTCTGAGCTGTCAGCACAGAGCCCACGGGGGGCTCAAACTCACAAACTGGCTGAGCCGAAGTTGGTCGCCCGACCGACTGAGCCACCCAGGGCGCCCCCAATTTTGTATTTTCTTTCTAAAACTAGCTAGTGAAGAAACGTTTGAGAGTCACTAAGCACCATGTTATGAGTTCAAGCCCCAAAACTGGAAGGCCAGAGCTCAAAGCCCTGTTTCTTCACTTACCTGGTGCATAGCTGTGGGCAAAGTACCTCACCTCGTATGCCCCTGTGTTGTCACATGTAGAGAGAGAATGATAATAGTTTCCATTTTACCAAGTGATTTCTCCTTTAATATTCACCAACTCTGCAATAAGAACAATTATTCCTATTTTTTGGGTGAGTAGACTAAGGTTCAGAGTAGTTAACTACTTGTCTGAGGGCACACAGGCTGTAAAATAGGGAGCTAATACTCTACTGAAGGACCGCTGGATTCTGAAGTCCTCACAGTCCCAACTGTGTTGGGATTTTGCAATTTGTTTTTATACTCTAGAAGATGGTACAGGGAAATATTTTCTCACTTTAGCTGATTTTTGTACTAATGATTATTTTCTTTGCAAGAATGTAAGCTGAACCAAACAGGTTTTAGATATTGCTCAGTTGAGCACACTGCTTTTTAAATTTTAATGTTTATCCTTTTGCGTAATCGAACATAGACACTTGATGAATACTTATGAATATTTTCACTCAAATTGGAAGAAATACACCCAAAACTATTATATCCAACCTTTGTTTTATGTGTGTAGATATTAGCAGTTTGTTTCCAAAAATAGAACAAAATATATTGAAAAATGTATCTAGCTCAGAATAGCAGAAATTTATTCAGGATGTAGTGAAACTGGATTCCTTTTCTCCATTCCCATGTGTCCGATTGCCTGGGAACCTGGTAAACGGAGACAACTGGGTCTCCAAAGCACTGGAGGACCACGATGGAAGAATTGGCAGTTCATTGCTCATAATTGTCTCTGCAGCTGAGTTCTTAGAGCCCACCTGGGAAGGAGGAAAAATGGATCAAACCAGAAGTTAAAGAAATGTTCTCACCTTCTGGCATACCATAGGCAGCCAGCACTAGCTGGCTCTAGTAACTCTGAGGATTATGGATAGCTCACTTTATCCCACGCTCATGAAGGGAGACTTTGCATGCAAGGGTGATTGACCAAATTAGGTTTCACTAAGAAGATTAGGAAAATACTGGACAATTTTTTTGAGTAGGACAATTGATGTATGTTCTAAGTCATGATGTCTACACTGATATCACTTTATTTTCATTAGCTTTGACAATTAAAATCAAAAACTCAGTTATTTTAAGCAAGCAGCTTCATTTTCAATTCATTTATTTCTGCTTTGCATGAAGCACAGCTGCATTACAATGTGATCAAGCACAATAAAGTGTGCTCCACTGTTTATAGATGGAAGAATTGTATCACTCAGGTAGAAGTACAGTTGTACCTAAAGCGTTCTGAAGTACAAGGGCATGAAATTTTGTTCTGTTCCAAAAATAGATTTTACTCAAACTTTAGAAAACTATGGATTTTCTACCTCTATTACCGAAAACAAATGAAATGTTCTGGGTCAATGGTCTGGGGTTATTTAATTCATAGTATCTTTTCCAATGGCTTTAAATCCTTTGGAAAAACAAATTGGCCAAAATAGCTACTGCATTTAGGATATTTTCATAATATAACCATATATATACTATATACACATACATATATTTGTATATCTCTCCTGGTACACATATGTTTGCCAGGTTTCTAGGTATGTAACCAGAAGTGGAGTCTCTGCATCAGAAAATGCCCGTCTTCAACTTCATTAGTTATTGCCAAATTCCACTCTGCTCAAATTCAGGTTAATCCAAGGAGTACTTATCTGCAGAGATTACAAAGGTGTGGGGAGATGGCAAACTAAGTGACAATGCAGTGACATAGGGCTAGTGGCCGCTGAGCTTTTAACACTCTTAGCCCCAAACGGTGATTGATAGAAGGGAAAAAGTATACTTGGACATGGAGGTCAAGTAGAAACAGATGCCTTGAGAAGAGGAGTAGCCTGTTTTGAGACCTGGAAGAGAGGAGCCAGGGGAACAAATACCACCTTTTCTCTCTCCTCTCTCTTTTCCATCTTTCTTGCTTTCTTGCTTTCTTGCTTTCTTATGGGTGGGTGGGGGGGGGGAGAAATAAAAAAATATTCTCCTTCCATTCTTGTTCTAAAGTCCCCCATTTGCCCAATAATACTGGAAACCAGAAAGTATTGGAGTTCATTGATGTTGTCCATATGAGTCCGCTTCTCACAGCAGAGAGCAGAGACTGGGAGGGAAAACTGAATGTGTCCACTACAAGATCTGATTTACTGGAAGTATCTCTCATGTGTTGCTACTGACTGCTATTGAGTACTTCCAAGCATATTTCCACCATTTTTTTTACCTAGCCTCTCTTCCAGTGTTGAACTCCCAGATTCCTTCCAGTGCCTTGCTGCCACAGATAATGCTACAATCATATATATATATATGAATGATTGTAGCATTATCTGTGTGTATTATATATGTGTGTATATACATATATATATGTGTGTGTGTATATATATATATATATGTGTGTATATACATATATATATGTGTGTGTGTATATATATGTATATATATACACATATATATATACACACACACATATATATGTATATACACACATATATATACATATATATGTATATATATATATATATGATTTTCTCATATATATCTTTTCTCACATATATATCTTTTCTCATATATATCTCTTCATGAACTTGATGATTTCTTAGGGCTGTCTACCTGGAGCAGAACTGATTGCCTTAAGATCATATGAATACTTAATTGACCTGAGTAGTAGTCTTCCCTCCCAAAAGCAGCACACAGGTGTTCTTTCCCCTATCTCCACATCCTTGCCTACATTTAGCAGCTTTGCAACTTCTGCCAATGGAATAAGTGTAAATGAAGATACATATATATAATATGATACTTTCATATAACTGTTAAGCATGGAAACCACATGCATTATTTATACATATGTATGCAGTAAAATATTAAAAAAAAACTTAGTTGAAAAGGTAAATTGGGAATGAGCTCAAAGGCGATTTAAACTCTATATAAAGTTTTATGTGTATAAAACTCTAGAAGAAATATGGCAAAATATCAACACTTAAACCTATTGCTCTGATGTTAGTCTCTAGACTTACTTGTATATTCACATTATGATTTTTACAACTTAACTGAAGTAAAAATGATATGCAGTCATTCACACTAAGTTAAAGTGCACATTTTGATAAATGCTGACATATGTATAACCCACAAACCATCACCACAATCATGATAATAAATGCTCAGTCACCTCCAAAACTTTCCTCTGTCCCCGTTGGCAACCATCCCTCACTGTGCATCTGTCTCCAGGCAACCACTTACTAGCTTTCTGTCACTGTTGATTAGCTTGTATATTCTACAGTTTTACATGAATGTGATCACAAAACACGTACACTTTTTATTTTCATTTTCTTCTGTGCCCTCTTTCATTAAATATATGATTTTCATGTGCAGCCTTGTTGTTGCATGCATCAGTCCTTCCATTTCTGAATAGTGTGTTACTGTATAGATATACCACAATTTGTTCATCTGTTCACCTGTTGATTGTTATTTGGACCGTTTCCAGCTTTTACATTAACGTGGCTATGAGTATCTGTGTACAAGTTTTTGTTTGGACACATGTTTTCATTTCTTTTGGGGAAATATCGAGGAGTATAAAGGCAGGGTCTTATGGAAAATGGTATCTGTTGATCTTTTTAAGAAATTCCCAAGTAGATTTCCAGTCTAGTTGTACCATTTTACCTTCCCATTATCAGTAGATAAAAGGGCCAGTTGCTGTACATGCTCACTAACCATTTGATATGGTTATTCCTTTTAATTACAGCCAGTCTGGTGGATATGTAGTGAGATCTCTTTGGGCATTTCCTTGATGACGAATGAAGTTGAGAATCTTTTTATGTACTTCTTTGTGTACCTTTGTATCTTCTTTTATAAAGTATCTTCTCAAATATTTTGCCCATCTTTATTGAGTTAATTATCTTATTGATTTTGTAAGTGTTCTTTACATATTAGAGAAAGAATGGTTTGTCTGATATATGTGTTTTAAATATTTTATATGTATGTGACAAGCTTTTCATTTTCTTAAAGAATCCTTTGAAGAGCAAAGGTACTTAATTTTGATGAAATCTAGTCATTTCTTTCTTTCATGTATTGGTTTTTTGTATGTTATCTAATAAATCTTTACCCACCTCTGAGATTACCTATGTTCTTTTTGTTTTCATAAAAGTTTTATATTTTTTTTGTTTTACATTTATGTTTTTAAATTTTTTAATGCTTATTTGTTTTTGAGAGAGAGAGATACAGAGCATGAGCAGGGAGGGGCAGAGAGAGAGAGAGAGAGATACAGGATCTGAACCAGGCTCTAGGCTCCAAGCTGTCAGCACAGAGCCCAACGTGGGGCTCGAACTCTTGAACCACAAGATCATGACCTGAGCCAAAGTAGGATGCTTAACCAACTGAGCCACCCAGGTGCTCTGTTAGGTTTTACATTAATGCTACGATCAACTTTTAGTTATTTTTGTGTGTAATATGAGTTATGAGTTGATGTTCATTTTTGCCCACACAGATAGTAAGTTGATTCAATCTTTTGTTGAAAAGATTACCCTTTCCCCATCGACTTGTCTTGGCATCTTCATCAAAACTTCATTGACTATATACGTATGGGTCTGTTTCTAGACTGTCTGTTCTATTTCTTTGATGTATATGTCTTTATTTTTACCAATTTCAACTGTAGCTTTATAGCAAATCAGGTAGAGTAAATCCTCCAGATTTTGTTTCTTATATTTTGGATATCCTAAGCCCTTTGCATTTTTTATAAATTTTAAAAATTAGCTTGCCATTTTTTTTTCAATTTTTTAAAAATGTTTTCGTTTATTTTTGAGAGAGAGACAGAGTGAGCAGGGGAGAGGCAGAGAGAGATAGGGAGACACAGAATCTGAAGCAGGCTCCAGGCTCTGAGCTGTCAGCACCAAGCCTGATGCAGGGCTCAAACTCACAAGCTGTGAGATCATGACCTGAGCTGAAGTCAGACGCTCAAGTGACTGAGCCACCCAGGTGCCCCTAGCTTGCCAATTTTTATAAAGAGAAAGAGAGAGAGAGAGAGAGAGAGAGAGAGAGAGAGAGAGAGAGAGAAAATGCTGGCAATTTATTAGAGACTGCGTGGAATCTATAGGTCAACTTGGGAAGAATTGCCAGTTCCAATCCATGAACATGGTATATCTTTCAATTACTTAGATCTTCTTTGATTTCTCTCAGCAATGTTTTGTAATTTGCAGTGCAGAAGTCATGAATATCTTTTGTTAGATTTGTTCCCAAGTATTTGTAACTTTTAGCATTACTGTAAATGGAATTATAAAAATGTTTATTTTCCAATATTTTATAGCTTTGTATTTATATAAGAATATAAATAATTTTATATTAAGTTTGCATTCTGCAACTTACTGATTTTATTTATTATTTCTAATAGTCCTATAGACACATTGAGATTTTTTATGAAAGCAGTTAAATGTCTGAAATAGGAACAATTTTACTTCTTCCTTTTCTGATCTTTATGTCTTGTATTTCTTTTTCTTTTTAATTCAGTATAAATGTTGAATAGGAGTGATGAAAGTGGGAATCCTTGCCTTGTCCTTGATCTCAGGAAAAGCAATTCAATCTTTTACCATTGCAGCATAATGCTGCATATAATGGTTTTTCATAAATGCCCATTAATCAGCTGGAGAAATTCCTTACTATTTTTAATTTGTTGAGAATCTTGGTTTTATACAATGCTATTTCTGAAGATATTTTTTTCTTTCTGTTTCCATTTTATATGGTGAACTACATTGATTGAGTTCAAGCGCTAAATAAACCTTGCATTTTTAGAGTAAACAGCAACTTAGTCATAATGTATGACTCTTTTCATATATTTCTGGACTTGATATGCTATTTTGTTTAGGATTTTTGTAACTATTTCATGAGAGATATCTGTAATTTTCTCTCTTTAAAAAACCTTTTGGTCAAGTTTGTTATTATACTAGCCTCCTAAAAATTGTTGGGCAGTGATCTCTATTTTCTGGAAATGTTTATGGAGGCTTGGTGTTATTTCTTCCTTGAATGTTGGTAAAACTTACTAGTAAAACTATCTGTTCCTGGCAATTGCTTTTTTGGGAAAGTGTTTCATGGCAAATTCACTTTTGTTAATAGATAGAGGGCTATTCAGATTTTTAGTATGTTCATGGGCAAAATTGTGGCCACTTCTACTGTTCAATCTATCTGCTTCATCTAATTTGTCCATTTTTTTGGCATGAAGTTGCTCACAGTGTTCTATTATTATCATTTTAATAACTATAGAGCCTGCTGTGATAACCCTTTTTTTTTCCTTCCCAATATTGATGATATGTGTTCTCTTATTTTCCCTGAGCAATGTTGTTAGAGGTTTGGCAAATTTGTGATTTTTCAAAGATTCAGCTTTGCCTTTGTTAATATTCTTTATTGTCTGATTCTATTTGATTGATTTCTGCCTTATCTTTATTATTTCTTTCCTTCTACTTATTTTAATATTACTGTCTCTCTTATTTGTCTAGTTTCTTAAGGTAGAAACTTTGGTTAATGATTTTAGGTATTTCTTTTCTAATATAAGCATTTACAATTTAAGTGTCTAAGCATTGCTGTAGCTGCAACCCACACATTCGATATGCTGTATTTAGTTGTCACTTAATTCAGTGTTTTCTCATTTCCCTTGTGACTTTGTCTTTGAACCATGAATTGTTTAAAATTGTGTTACTTATTTCCCAGGTATATGCAGTTTTTCTAAATATGTTGTTATTGCTTATTTTTGACTTAATTTTGTGGTTGTCAGAGAATACCCTCTGTATGATTTTAATGACTTTTAACTGTTAATGACCCACATAAACATCTATCTCAGAAATATACCATGTATGCTGGGAAAGAATGTGCATTCTGCTATTGTTAGATATAGTATTCTCTATATGTCAGTTATATAAAGGTGATTGATTGTGTTCAGATCTTACTCAGTTTTTGTGTATTTCTATCAGTTGCTGAAAGAAGTCCTAACCCAGTTATTCAGAAGTTTGTGGTAGGAGAATGGGTGACAGTGGTCAAAAAGTACAGATTGTGGTTTTAATCATTACATATCCTCAAGCAAAGCAAGGTTTCACAAGAGCTGGTAACTTTCAGGAGACACAATAGTTGATATCTGTCAAAGGACACAGTGAGTTAAGAGATCTGAGTCCTATTCCCAAACCACAGATATGTGGCCAAACCACAGATCAGCATTGGTTAATGTATGACACTCCCAATAAAAGTTCCAGTTTCTCATGTTGGTCTATTTCTTCTATCCATACTAGCTTGTCTTCTAATTTTCTGAAAAAATTATAATTCTCAGAATGCTTTAGTTTTTGTCTCTATCATAGAATAGTTTAATTATGGAGACCATACTTTCCAAATTACACTATAGATTCACTTCTGGTGTTACTTTTGCCTGTTTTTGTTGTTGTTGTTGTTTGTTTTTCGTTTAGATTTTAATTAGTTAACATACAGTGCAATATTGACTTCAGGAGTAGAATTCAGTGATTCATCACTTACATACAACACCCAGTGCCCATCACAAGTGACCTCCTTCATACTCATCACCCATCTAGCCCATCCCCCACCCACCTCCCTCCATCAACCCTCAGTTCTCTATTGTTAAGAGTCTCTTGTGGTTTGTTTCCCTGTCTCCTCTCCCCGCCCCTTCCCATATGTTCATTTGTTTGGTTTCTTAAATTCCACATATGAATGAAATCGTATGCTATTAGTCTTTCTCTGACTGATTTATTTCACTTAGCGTAGTACATTCTAGTTCCATCCACATCATTGCAAATGGCAAGATTTCATTCTTTTTGATGGCTGAATGGTATTCAATTATGTGTATATGTGTGTGTGTGTGTGTGTATACCACACCTTTTTTTTAATGTTTATTTACTTTTGAGAGAGAGAGAGAGAGAGAAGCAGAGTGTGAGTGGGGGAGGGAGGCACAGGATCTGGAACTGGTTCCAGGTTCTGAGCTGTCAGCACAGAGTCCAATGCAGGCCTTGAACTCACAAACCATGAGATCATGACCTGAGCTGAAGTCAGGTGCTTAACTGACTGAGCCACCCAGGCACCCCATACCACATCTTCTTTATCCATCCATCAGTTGATAGAAATTTGGACTCTCTCCATAGTTTGGCTATTGTTGATAATGCAGCTATAAACACTGGGGGCTTTTGCCTGGATTTATGGTTAGCCTCATATTAGCTGTGCTATTTTGAGAAAATTAAATTAAGGGTATTAATGGTTTCACATATTTGGTTGAGTTGAAGGAATCTTGAAATAATACACATAGAGCACTTTTCTTGGAACCCCGAAATGCACAGTAACGGGTAAGGCTGTTCTCATCTTCAGCCTCAGCATCATGAGCATCTCTCGGTGCATCTGGCCACTGCCAGTCTCCCTGGCGTCTGCTTAGAATTTGGGGATATTTACAGTCTTGACACATGGTCCCACTTCTGAGTTGAAAAATACTTTCAAGAAGTAGGACTCTCAAAGATGTACAGGGTCTGCATCCTGGCCCTCTGTCTCTGATTCAGAAGACACATATCTTCAGGTCTATTTTAGAGAAAAATTGGAAGTGGATTTGGGTTCAGGAGACAGATATTATTTTAAATCAGAATGCACACCCTACTGCTAAATTTTTGAATTAAGAAAGCATTCATATCTATCTGCCTTCTCTACCTTTAGTCCTTTTCTTTTACAATCCAAGTCAACATCTAGCTTCTTTAAATTCTTATTTTTTTTTTGAAAGCTGAAATGGCTTTATTAATATCAGGCAAAGTACCCATTAGAGCGAAAAGTATTACCAGGGTAAAAGAAGGTCATGTCTTTTAAAAAAAATTTTAATATGAAATTTATTGTCAAATTGGTTTCCATACAACACCCAGTGCTCCTCCCAACAGGTGCCTTCCTCAATGCCCATCACCCACCCACCCCTCCCTCCCACCCCCCATCAACCCTCAGTTTATTCTCAGTTTTTAAGAGTCTCTTATGGTTTGCCTCCCTCCTTCTCTAACTTTTTTTCCCCTTCCCCTCCCCCATGGTCTTCTGTTAAGTTTCTCAGGATCCACATAAGAGTGAAAATATATGGTATCTGTCTTTCTCTATGACTTATTTCACTTAGCATAACGCTTACCAGTTCCATCCACGTTGCTGCAAAAGGCCATATTTCATTCTTTCTCATTGCCAAGTAGTATTCCCTTGTATATATAAACCACAACTTCTTTATCCATTCATCAGTTGATGGACATTTAGGCTCTTTCCATAATTTGGCTATTGTTAAAAGTGCTGCTATAAACATTGGGATACAAGTGCCCCTATGCATCAGCACTCCTGTATCCCTTGGGTAAATTCCTAGCAGTGCTATTGCTGGGTCATAGGGTAGATCTATTTTTAATTTTTTGAGGAGCCTCCACACTGTTTTCCAGAGTGGCTGCACCAGTTTGCATTCCCACCAACAGTGCAAGAGGGTTCCCATTTCTCCACATCCTCTCCAGTGTCTATAGTCTCCTGATTTGTTCATCTGAGCCACTCTGACTGGTGTGAGGTGATATCTGAGTGTGGTTTTGATTTGTATTTCCCTGATGAGGAGTGACGTTGAGCATCTTTTCATGTGCCTGTTGGCCATCTGGATGTCTTCTATAGAGAAGTGTCTATTCACATCTTCTGCCCATTTCTTCACTGGATTATTTGTTTTTTGGGTGTGGAGTTTGGTGAGTTCTTTATAGATTTTGGACACTAGCCCTTTGTCCGATACGTCATTTGCAAATATCTTTTCCCATTCCGTCAGTTGCCTTTTAGTTTTGTTGCTTGTTTCCTTTGCAGTGCAGAAGCTTTTTATCTTCGTGAGGTCCCAATAGTTCATTTTTGCTTTTAATTCCCTTGCCTTTGGAGATGTGTCAATAAGAAATTGCTGTGGCTGAGGTCAGAGAGGTTTTTTTCCTGCTTTCTCCTCTAGGGTTTTGATGGTTTCCTGTCTCACATTCAGGTCCTTCATCCATTTTGAGTTGATTTTTGTGAATGGTGTAAGAAAGTGGTCTAGTTTCATTCTTCTGCATGTTGCTGTCCAGTTCTCCCAGCACCATTTGTTAAAGAGACTGTCTTTTTTCCATTGGATGTTCTTTCCTGCTTTGTCAAAGATTAGTTGGCTATACTTTTGTGGGTCCAGTTCTGGAGTCTCTATTCTATTCCATTTGTCTGTGTGTCTGTTTTTGTGCCAATACCGTGCTGTCTTGATGATTACAGTTTTATAGTAGAGGCTAAAGTCTGGGATTGTGATGCCTCCCGCTTTGGTCTTCTTCTTCAATATTACTTTGGCTATTAGGGATCTTTTGTGGTTCCATACAAATTTTAGGATTTCTTGTTCTAGATCTAGCTTCTTTTAAACACATAATGTCATTGGAGCTCTGTCTGCCCACCTCCTTTGCATTCACTCTTACACACGTCTCTGTTGCTTTGCCTACTGTCTCCTTCTAGGGATGATTACTGCAGCAAAAGTGTTTGTAGATAATGAGATTTTCTGAAAATGTGGACAAAATGAAATATATTTATATCGGTAGGCTTTCACTCATGTCTATGTAATCATTCCTGTCATCTTTAGACTGATGTACCATTTCATAAATGGCACATGTGTTGACAAGATGCAAACTATGTGCTTATCTGATCTAGTTATTTAAATGACCTAAACACCATCATCAACCTTTTAAGACACAGATAGACAAGGTATTAATTGTCCTTGGCATTTTGTTAGTAGACTCTACAACATAGTATTTTTTGAACACTAGATATTTTAATTTAGTAAATTTAATAAATTAGAAATTGGTTTCTCCTCATTGTAGAAAGAAGCTGATTGTCATAGGTGTTTTCTTCCTGGATTAAACTCATTAAAAATGTGTTCTTTTAGAAAATTTGATAACATTTTTAGTGACTGTTAACTAATAGTAAATTAAAGTGTAACACCTCTGGAAGTTCATGGGACATCCATCTGGATACCAAATGAACTCACAATTATGTATATGACAGTAACGAATATCAAGCCAATTTATAATAATACACTTGAAATAAAGTACTTCACAAGTTTATGTTCCCATCAACTTTAAGAATGAGACATGAATATAGCTTATTGGAGCAATTGTAGGCACTCAGTGAACTGCTCTGTGCACCAGCCTGCCTTTTGTTTCCTGTTATTTTAGGCACTATTACAATGATTTTGAAAACTGAAAACTGCAGTGACAGTATGGTGAGAAGAGGTGTGTGTATTCAAAAGAGAGGTGCTGGTTTATAGATATTATTATGGGAAACATATCATGAGAAACTGTCATGTTTCAAAAGAAGTTACAACACATGGTATTAATTCATTATTAAACAATTAGAGAATAAAAACATTCAGTGGAATTAACTTGTGAAATATGCAACCCTAAGCCCTGCTTGGCCAACTGCTTAGAAAGTAAACTATTCTATTCTACTTTCAAATATAAATTCAGTTCTTTATGTTCCCCTTCCATATCACAAAAGAATAATTTTACTGAGTTCACAGGTTGTCTTATTAAATTTAATAATTAATATGGTAGTGATCTGGGGGACAAGGCTGATATTACAAAGGTAAGAGAATCCAGGGACACTGACCCAGAGCACATAAGACGTGCAGCTGGATTGTTCTGGCCAAAGAGAGAATCAAGCTCTGTAGAAATGCAAGTGAGGGAGAAGAGTTAGTTGCAGATTTAGCATCTGAGACAGGCCTTAAAGAATGGAATATTGGGACAAATAACAGTGTAGGGGGTGTATTGTAGGTGAAGAACACAGCATGGGCAAATGCATGGAGACAGAAAAGTTTCATTATGTTTGTAGGAAAACAAAGAATTTGTGTGTGTGTAGAAATCATGTCTGTGGTTTGTGAGAAGTAAGCACGAAGAGGTAACATACATGGTCCCTGAGAAGCCAAGGCCTAAAGTGATCAGATAAGAAGTTTGGGGTTAATTCATGAAAGTGGCACGTGAGCACCCGGTAAATGACAGAAGCGTTTTGAGTCATTCCTCTTTCCAGGCTGTCAGCACAGAGCCTGCTTGGGATTCTCTCCCTCTCTGCCCCTCCCGCACTCCTTCTTTTTCTTTCTCTCTCTCTCTCAAAATGAATAAACAAACCTTAAAAAAAGTCAGTGTGTTCTGCATCCATAAGCTATAATTTTATGAAACTAAGCCATGGACATGTGTCTGTTGTGCAGGGGTGACTTCTCTACAATGCCAAAGCACCATGTGGCCCATAGAGTGAATGTAGGCTTGGCCACAACCGACTCTTCCAGCCACACCCCTTACACTCTGGCCTTTTTGCTCCTTCCATCTCACCATCCTTCTGTCCAAACACAGCTCTCATCGGGCTGCAGGTGTTTGCTCTTATTTACTGAATGAAGGCGGTGGGCTGGGGGGGGGGGGGGGGGGGGTGGGGGAAGAGGGATGAAGGGAGAAAACCAGGCAGGAAGATAGGACCTCTGCCTCTGCCTCTGCCTTGCTAGCCATATCATCTCAGGCAAGTTAATTAACTCCCTGAAGCTTGAGTGTTTTTATATGCAAAACGGGAATGATAAGATTGTTATGAAAATTTAAAAATGAATGTATTACAGTATCTTGCATTACATCAGCCCGATTTGCAGTAGCTACTCAAAGTTGCTCCCAGCCTGGTCACCTTACATTCTCTTCTCCCTTTGGTTCCTTACTAGCATTCTTGGATGGGTTGAGATTACCTTCGTGCCTGGTGGTTACAGACAGTTGAATCCGTGACAGAACTGGTACATTTCTGGTGTTCATTTCTAGCACTTGCCATGGATTTGAATCAGTCCAATCAAATTCCCTTACCTGGTCTCTTCTATCACTATTGGCAAATATTTTTAAAACTGTTGGGTATGGAGTGTGGGCAGTGAGTGTAAAATAGAACAACTTAACGGTTCATAGTATGAAAATACTATCTTGGCCTCATAAGTACTCATGAGTAACCAGCTACAGAGCATCATCATATATAAGCACATAAAAATTCTCTGTCACTCTCAGTAGAGTGCAGCTATTACAGAGAAATCAATTTGGTTACCAAAATTAGTATTTTTAGGCAGCCAAATAGAAGGTAAAGTTCAGCAATCCACATTTAAATTAGAGCTTGTTTTTTATTCCAGATAATAGGTAGAACAAAAGCTCTTATTTTTAAACTCTATGGAAATGTGCAAATAAATGCTATTCATATCGTGTCTGCCTAAGGCTTTCATAAAAACAGAGTTAATTTTCAAAATAATGTATCTGTTATATTTTATGTTCATGAGGATAATTTGAAACATACATTTCTATTCAGGGACTTTTGAACTAAGCAGTGGAACAAACGGCAATAATTAGCTGATCCACAAACCAAACTTGAATGTTAATGTGTTTTTACATCATCAAATTCTTGTTACAGAAACTTGTTTGAGGAACTTAAACCATGTCTTGTACTTTGCACCTACATCAACCAGCCCTGCGGTGTAGACCCAGAAGGGACAGGGCAGGGAGTGCACCAGGCTGACCCTGCCCTGGAGCAGTCTTTGTCCCTGTCACAATAGACCAGGCTTCAGGCCAGGGCCTGGGTGAACTCCCCACCCCCACCTCCCCCACCCCCGTTATTTCCTCCAACACACAAGGCCGGTGATAGAGAGGAGGAGCCAGTGCCTGACAGGGGGGGCCTGACCACACCCCACACCCCTCTGCATCTTCCCTCTGGACCTATTTTCCTTATTGCATATGCCTGGCAGTCTTTGTTATGAGATGCTAAATCTTGTGAATTTTACATGTTTGGGGCCAGATATTTTTGTATGCCCTCAAATATTCCTTAACTTCTTTTGGGATGCAGTTAAATTACCTGCAAACGGTTTGATCTTGCCAGGGTTTCTTTAAATTTTTCCCGGGCAGGCTATGAGCACAGTAAAGTCTAGGGCTGATCTTTCCCCTCCTACAGAGCCAATACCCATCTGATTCCTCCACCCAATGCCTGTTGAATCATGAAGTTTTTCTACTCTGTGGGACAGAACACAATCTACCCCAGCCCTGTGCCACAGTAAGGAGTGTTTCCCCTGGGTCCTCTTGGTTTGGATGGGTCCTTGGGCAGTTTCCTCATTTCCACGTGCAGATCGATATTGAGCTGAAGACTTTCTGCAGGTTTCCAGAGCTCAGTCACCCTCTCTCTCTGAGCAGATCTCTCCTTGCCTCAGTCCCATGAACTGTAGTCACCTTGACATCTCAAGATGCATAGTTCTGCCTTTCCAACTCAGCAAGACTGCTGGCTTGGCCTAGACTCTCCTGCTCTGCACCTGGCATTGCCCTGTAGGGCACCTTCAGGGGGACCACTGTCCTGTGCTGCCGAATGCCCAGGGTCTGGCAGCCATTGTTGTCTATAAGCTATCCTGCTTTTTAGTATTTTCAGGAAGGAGAGTAAATCTAATTTCTGTTACTCCATCTGGGCTGGTGGCAGAGTTGAATTGGTCTGGGGATGATGAGGAATTTAGAGAGATTCAAAATGTTCTCCATATTGTCAGTTATTTTTTTTTAATTTTTTAATGTTTGTTTATTTTTGAGCGAGAGAGAGAGACAGAGTGTGAGCAGGGGAGGGGCAGACAGAGAGGGAGACAAAGTAGCCAAAGCAGGCTCTAGGCTCTGAGCTGTCAGCACAGAGCCCGACACAAGTCTGGAACCCATGAACCACAGGATCATGACCAGAGCCGAAGTCAGAGGCTCAACCAACTGAGCCGCCCAGGAGCCCCATGTATTGTCAGTTGTTTTTAAACAAAACAAAGAATGGCACCTTGTCAACATGTCTGTGAGTGCATAGAAGGCAAGACATGCCCGGGCACTGTGTAGTAGACTTTTGTGGTATGATATTGTTTGTGAATGAGGAGGCTTTTAGGGACGACTGGGGCCTTCACAATTTTGTCAACTGATCCTTCAAACAAAACAGTGGCCCGGAACTCAAGTGGTTGCCTCGCACTGGTTTCACACTTTATTCAACGCGTCTGTATCACATTGCTAGGTATTCTCCAAACTCTATAGATCTGTTTACTAGGTATTCAAATGAAGAGAAACATAAGACTATCATCTGAGAGAAATTATAAATATTCCAGAACTATCATGACCCAGAAGAGCAATGATACCAAAATGTAATCACTAGAGGTTTCAAGTCTAAAGTTCTGCAAAGACAAAGAAAAAATTCTGAAAAGTTAGAGATCAGAGAAAATTTGAGGACAGTATAAAATTAATGTTATGATGGATTGGAGAATATACGGCCAATTTCAAACTTCAAATTCAAAGACTAGGAACAAAATAAAACATATTTAACAATTACTGTTTTTCGAAAGAACAAACTATCACTAGTGGCCACATATGCACAGGATTTCCATAAGCTTGCTATAAGTACCATCCCAGACCTCAATTTTATTTGTGAATGTATTAATTTAAACTGTTTTTGTTATTCACTCAACATGATTTTGTTGCAATGCTCTGTGTATCTCTAATCTGTTATATATGTTGTGGTTTTGACCTGGTCAATTCCCTAGAGCAAGTGTTGCTTTGTAATCCTTAAAATTATAATTGGAATTGGGGATGAGGGGTCATTCTGGCCCGGAATCCCACCAAGCAGATGACATTGTGGAAGACTTGCCATAAAGGCCTCACCAGTTGATTGTCTCCATAAGAATTTTATTCTTTGGGGACACCGGGGTGTCTCAGTCAGTTAAGGTCTAACTTCAGCTCAGGTCATGATCTCGTGGTCCATGGTTTCCAGACCCACATTAGGCTCTGTGATGACACTTCAGAGCCTGGGGCCTGCTTCAGATTCTCTCTCTCTCTCTCTCTCTCTCTCTCTCTCTCTACCTATCTCTCTTTCTCTCAAAAATAAATAAACATTAAAAAAAATTTTTTAAAGAATTTTGTACTTTGGTTATGTACAGTGTATATTGTTTTTGTTAAACATGGGCCTAAATCTTGCTTCTATTAATAGGCTATTTTAAGAAAGATCCCTGCATTATACCAAAACAAATTATTCATTTGAAAAGTATAGATTGATAATTGTTAGACAATTTCTTGCTTTTTAGTTTCACTGTGTAACCTACTCACTGTCATGTTCCTACTAAGATGAGAATTTATAAAATATTTTAGAAATCATTCATCTATAATACTGAGGTGTTGAGTATAAAAGAAAAGAGAGAAGTCAAGGACGACTTCTAAGTCATGGGTGAGTGGTGTGGCTGCAGAGGGGGACATGGGAAAAAGGATAGGTTTTCAGGTGAGAACAAGCTAGATGAATTGAATTTGGAATATGCCAAATTTGTAAGTGCCAGTTAGAGGAGCAGAGGAATGTATTGATTTAAAGCTCAAGAGAACATCTGGGCTGGAGTTACCATCAGAATGGATGATGAAGTAGGGGCTAGACTGAGCAGAGCAGTGTTATCTAATAGAAATATAATGTGACCCACAAAGGTAATTTTCAATTCCTCTAATAGCCACTTGTAAAAAGCAAAATGAAACTGGTGAAATTCATTTTCATGTGATTAGCCCAATATATTCAAAATATCTTCTGAACATTGATGATGTGGCAATAGCCACATTTCAAGTGCTCTTGGCCACATGTCGCTATTGGCTGCTATTCTAGACTGTGCAGGTATAGACTGAGAAAGGAGAGTTGTGAACATGCCTTGGAGAATCCCAGAATTTAAAGAATGGGGAGATGCAGAGGACCCTAACACGGAAGTTAAGAGGGATCTTTCTAGATCTCAGCTTGTCCATGAGTAGAGACTGGCATCTTAACGTCTACCTCCCAGAAACCACTTTCTCAAAAGTATGAAACATTCCAGGTCAGGTCTGAGAGATAGTCTCCTTCCATCACTGACCCTGTCCTAGCTCCCAAAACCCGTTTCCATTCTGAGAAAGGGCATCTTCTCTCCAGGTTGCTAGTGAATAGGTGACCGTTCAACCTGAGATTTACCAACTATCTTAATCCATGCAGTACAACATGGTGGCATCCCAATAACAATAACTGTGCACATTTAGTGACATATCCTTTTCTCAGCTGGACCCAGTCTAGCAAGTGAGAATCTGGGAAAAGTATAAGACAATATCACTCCCTTGCTTAGTTCCCTGTGGCTCATTTGCAGCTATTATACCCAAAACCTCATTTGGGTCCCAAGCTATCACCACAAGAGACCCAAGGTTCATGGAGAGGGAGGGGAAAAAGATAGTCAACTAAGCTTCCTTTTGGTCTTTCTTTTTTTTTTTTTTTTTTTTTTATTTTTTTTTTCAACGTTTATTTCTTTTTGGGACAGAGAGAGACAGAGCATGAACGGGGGAGGGGCAGAGAGAGAGGGAGACACAGAATCGGAAACAGGCTCCAGGCTCCGAGCCATCAGCCCAGAGCCTGACGCGGGGCTCGAACTCACGGACCGCGAGATCGTGACCTGGCTGAAGTCGGACGCTTAACCGACTGCGCCACCCAGGCGCCCACCTTTTGGTCTTTCTTTATCTCTTACTCTTCCCTCTCTCGTTCTACTCTACTTTCTCCTCCTGTTTTGTCTTCTCTTATTTCTTTTGTTTTCTCCTATTCTTTGTTCTTCTTTCCCATTTATTAATCTCTGTATTTTCCATTTCCTGTATTTTATTTTATACTATATACATATATGTCACCATTTAACTGTGTTGGAGGAGTAGTTTTTTCAAAAACTATTTTTGGCATAATAAAAAAGACCCGTATTTTGGGGGAGTTATTTTCGCTTAGCTGATTCTAACAGGAACTGGAAATGCACGTTTCATGATCTGTTATATTATTGAACACTGTTTTATGTGCTGGGCTTTTATCTTATTTTTATTTAGGCAGTATTTTAAATCCATAATTACATTTAAGTTGTTAATTTGCAAAATTTATCTAGTGCCTGCTGTCAGTCTTTTTCCTCAAATTAAGAACCAGGCAATAAATTAGTTCATACTGGTAATTATATTTTCTGAAATTATTGAAGCAAACCAAAACTAGAATGTCAAAGTATTTTCTCAAATGAAGCTGCACCAAACCCATAATTTAAGTTTGTTGCTAATTCTAATTGCATATAAACACTTCTTATAGTAGCCATATGATAGATTTCTCTACTTCTGGATCATGGATCTGGAGCGTTGGAATATTACACTTGAAAAGAACCATCAAGAGCGCATCTTTCAAATACCTCATTTTACAGATATTTATGCTGAAGTTCAGAGAGCTGCCCTGATATGTGCAAGGTCACACAGCAAGTTAGCAGCAGAGGTAGGTTTAGAAGAGAAGAAGAGAGAGCCCAAACGTGACAGGCCCTACTGTGTTGTGTTCTAGGCAAGACAGGGACTAGATACATCCCCCCCACACCACTGGTTCTTGGACTCCTTTTCATTTCCCATGTTCTAGATCTGGCTTCTTTAGTAGGAACTCCTCTATGCTTTCATTCTCTCTCTTTCTTTCTCTCCCACCATCCCTCCCTCCCTCTCTCTCCCTCTCTCTCTCTCTCTCTCTCTCTCTCTCTCTCACTGAGTCAAGAATGAAGCGAAAATAGTAAGGAGACTACTTCCCTAAGAATTAGGTAAGATCAGAAAGGAGTTTATTCCTTTAAAAGCCTTGAAAATAATACCTAAAGATTCTCCCTGCTCAGCTCCCAGCCTGGACTAATCACCAGGACTCTGGGCGGGCCTCATTTCTCATCATTGGCGGACTCAGGTAACTGTTTGTCCCTCTGCCTGGGTTTTGTTTTAGTGGGTTGCTTTGTGGATTTTTAAAAATATCATGAGGTGGTGAAATGTTATGAAGAAAGACAATGACAACAACCATCATTTTATTGCTTTGGCACACAGGACCATTTCTCTCACAAGCCAAGAGAAAGAGTTTTTATTAAACTAACAGGAACTGGAATACACACTATAAAGAATGTTTTAGGAACTCGGGATTTGTTTTTAAATACAACTACGTGGACAAATGTACACATCCTTAATGGCTACAGTGAACCTGTGTCTCTTTCAGCCTACGTGTGCGACTGTGTACACATGGAATCTCCCACCTGGTGTCCTCATGTTGTGCAGCCTTTTAGGTCACCCTCTCTTTTACTAGTAAGTAGGGTCGCTCGAGCCCTAATCACATGCGCTGTGAGAAATGTAGCGGCTCTTTTTCCTCCTTCCTTTCTCCAGCACCTCCCGGGTTTTACATGGGGTCATTTAACCTCTTCAGGCTTCCTTTCTCAGACTTTCTGCACAGGATAGCTTCTTTCTTTCATCCCCCTAAAGTCCCAGGAAACGAAACTTTTACTGAAGGTTTGGGAAAACATGTGGAGGTTAGAGCACACCACAGGAAAAGGAACTTGAATTAAAATTAAATATTAGACACCAGTCTCCAAAAACTCACCCATGATTCCCTGACATCCAAAGGGAATTTTTTTTTAATTGTTTGCCTGCCTGCTATGTGTCCTTCAAGCCTTTTGGATATCTCAACTCTCCTCCAATCTAAAATCCTTTCTTACCCTCTGTGTAGCTGCAGATTTGAATCCCAGTGGCTGCTCTTTTCCCTGTAAAACATCTGAATTATCTGACTCTGAGCTCACACGAGATTAGGCCCCCTTTGCAGAGCCAGAATCGAAGCTTCAATAACCAGTGTCCTGCTGCTTGTCAACTCTTAACACCAAAAAATATAAAGTAATTAATAAATAAATAAATAAATAAATAAATCGATCCATCCATCCCTTGGAACTTTAAAATTATAATTTGTTTTTTAACATGATCAAATTACTAGGCAGATTTCTTTAGTTAACGGAGGGGGTGGTGCTGGGGAGGGATAGAAAGAGTTATTCTCCCCTCACACCAGAGAGCATTGTATACAGTTTGGAAAAATTATCAGCCAATACCACTCTCAATATCACTGTCCATTCTTGATCTCTGCTTCAAGGAGACAACATGAAACAAGGTATATGTATCACCTACTCTCTTCACTTTCCATCCATTTTCCCCTCTTTATCTGGATATTTTGTACTGACCAGTTTTCCCATTTGTCAGTCATCTGTTCAGGATGGCTAATCAGCTCCTAAACCTACCTATTAAAGTCCTAACTTCAAATTATAGTGGTGTTTTTCAGGTCTAGAATTTCCATATGATTATTTGTATATGTTCCAGTTCTTTGATCAAATTCTTCACATTCTCCTCTCTTTTGTACATACTAAGTATAATAACTTAAAGTCCTTGTCTGACAATGATATCTAGTTCACCTGTCAATCAATTTTAGTCTTGGCTTTCAGGCATCGGGTCCCAGTGCTGGCATGACTGGTAGTAATATTTGATCAACTGCCCAATTTGAGTATGAAAGTTTTGAGGCTCGGGATGATATTTTCTCCAGAGATATTATACACTTTGAAGTGGCAAATAATGTACGGACAGATCCATACACTAGGCAGAACCTCAATCAGATTCTTCGGGGCTGTGATTTAAACTTCGTGAAGGCTGTTCTGTTTCCAGTTCCATTTACTCCTAGAGCTTAGCTCTTGGGATGGTTCACCCGAAAGACCAGGGCTTCTACTCGTCATCCATCTTTCGCTAGACCCTGCGCCCTTCACATCTCCAGCATTGCTGTAATGTTTACCTTTATACTTAGATTTTTAGCCTCTTAACAAACTGCGTGCATGGTGTCTAGGCCTATATCCTGGGAAGGTGGAGCTGAGGATATGGCACATGCCTCAAGGGGAGAGTGCATGAGATCTTGGGCTCACTTGCCCGTGCTTCCCTTTTCTCCAGAATTTTGGAACTTCACGTCCTACTTGCCAAAACAGCCTGAATTCCAATATTTTCCCCCGACCCAGCAGACAACTGGTAGAAGCTCTAGGCCACTGCTCTGTGTTCAGTCTCTATTCCCTAAGAGGTGAATTGGAATATCTCTCAAGGAAGAGAATCGTTGGTGAATGTAGGCATTTTCTTTCTTTCTGGAATCTGGCCACTCAAGTCCTAGATGCCTCAGGTACTGTCTGATGCCTTCAAACAGCTTGTTTTACCATTTTATATAAACGTTGTATTTGTTTTGAGTAGCACGGTTAATTTGATATGATACCCAGAAGTGAAAACCCTTTCATATTAATTAAGTTCTTTCTGCTTGCCTCTAGTCTTCTTGCCCTAAATACACAGAATAACATAGTTCTGAAACCTCAGTTTGCTAAGCCACTAACCTCTTTTGTTTTTTCTTGGTGAGAAGTATTCAGGGAGATTAATGCAAATATAATCCCTGTATATATGCCTGTCTTTTATATTCTGTCATTCTCCTGCCCTTGGAAATGTTTACACTGGTCTTGCAGAAATTTGAATTTCTCTTGTCAGTATTAACAGTTTTTACCGTTTTACTGCTTAACATCTTAGTTTGAACATATTTTTAAAAATTAGAGCTTATAGATTCATGACAAAACCTCCTTATGTTTTTAACCATTCATGTATCCCCACTAATTCTTAATTTTGTGTATATGGGTGTTTGCAGATCACAGTGAACATACCATAGGAATACTCTACAACACCTTGGCCACAGCACTTGAGATGAACTAGAGTTCCATCAGCAAATGAAAGGATCCTACTCTGCTAATAATACTGTGTCAAATTCTTGGTCCATAATGGATGGAGAGGCCCAAGTAACTTGTCACTTCATTTTTCCTCCTTGCCTTGAACATAGTCATTTAAATTTCTGTTAAAACAAGTATATATAAATGTGTGAGAAGAAGCATAAAAGCTCAAACTTCAGAATAACCTTAGTCTTGAAAGAAGATTTGGTGTGTGTATATATATATATATATATATATATATATATATATATATACACACTTAAAAAATACTGTTGTTTATGGTTTTTTTTAATGAGGTATAACTTACATACAACATACATTTGTTTCCAGTGTGCAACATAATGATTGGATATTTGTATATACTGCAAAATGAGTACCATGATGTCTAGTTACCATCTATCACCATATAGAGTTACAAAATTATTTTTTCTCTTGATGAGAACTTTTAAGATTTACCCTCTTGGCCACTTTCAAGTACGCACTAGAATGTTATTGACTATAGTCACCATGCTGTGCATTACACCCCATGACTTATTTCTTTTATAACTAACTGGAAGTTTGATGTCCACTGTTGGATGAATGGGTAAAGATTATGCGGTATACATATATTACAAGATATTATATACATACATAGTGGAAGACTCCTGCTTAGTCATAAAAAAAGAATGACATTTTGCCGTCTGCAACAACATGGATGGGACTTGATGGTATTATGCTAGGTAAAATAAGTCACACAAAGACAAATATCATTTGATCTTACTTATATATGGAATCTAAAAAACAAAACAAAACAAAACAGAGATAGAACTGAATGGCAGTTACCCATGGGGGGAGTAAAGTAGAGGGGGATGGGCAAAGTAGGTGAAGGGGGTCAGGAGACACAAATTGCCAGTTACATTATAAATATGTCATGGGAATGTTTAGTTTTATATATATATATATATATATATATATATATATATTAATTAAGAAGCTTTAGGGCTTCTGGGTGGCTCAGTCAGTTAAAGCATCTGACTCTTGATGTTAGCTCAGGTCATGATCTCACGCTTTGTACGATCAAGCCCCACGTGGAGCTCTGCCCTGACAGTGCAGAGCCTGCTTAGGATTCTCTCTCTCTGCCCCTCCCCCACTTGTGCACATGCATGCACGTGCTTGTCTTTGCGCTTTCTCAAAATAAACATAAAAAATTAAGAAGTTGTAGTACCCATCTGTATGAACACAATCATTTTGATTTCTGTTTTTTCGTTGAACGGTTTTCTTTCTGTGATTTGAGTTTTCCTAATAGGAGATACAATTGTGGGAAAATAATTATTAAACATGAGTGAGCAGATTGTATTTTGTACAGGGAATCGCATGCCTCCTCTTTCCCAAATTAAAAACGCACTAGGTTTGGAAACATCTTCATTATTCAGTTTTTTCTCATTATTTTAAGACACAATCTTTTCTAATATATTTGTCCTTTATGAATAAATTAAAGGAAAAAGACCACAAATATCTCATTATTCCTGGATTTAATCCATTATTCCTGATTTTTTTTTAAGTTTGTAAAATATATATGGGAAAGCATTCAATATAAGCACTCCAAACATTCTTCAAGTGTGGAAAAGGCTAACAGATAAAAAGACAAACCCAGACAGAGTAAGGAAGACAAGCCACTAGGTGGAAATAAATAAAATTGCTTCAGCTCATGGAGAAAACAAGTAAATAAACAGTGGGTGAACAATATACAGCTTTTAAATTTATATAAGAAAAAGAAATTCAAGCTGGAACAGATGGCATGTTTAATTTTTCCCTGAATAGATGAGATGATGGATTTTGTCCTCTTAAAGAGAAATTGAATCTTTCATGTAACAGTGATAGCTGGTGGTGTTGATTTCCCCTGTAAGCTGGGTGGCATTTATTTATATTCTAATTTGTTTAACCCCAATTCATCAGTTACTGGGTTGCAAACATTGCAGAGATAACAATTCAGTATTCTTTCAACGGACAGTTTTTAAAAAACAAGTCTGTTCAGCCTCTTGCCCATGTAGCCTCCCCAGAACTAGCAAGAGAGGTGGGAGATTTCTCCAGCAGGTAAACAGGTTTCCGGCCTCAACCCCCAACCATTTTTGCTTTGAGAGTCCAAGAATTCTACTCTGCTTTCTAGGTTTCTGCTGATAATTCCTTGGAGAGAAATACTCTGTGCGTTTCACAAGCCTGCGAATGAGATCTGTTGTTAAGCGAGTGTCAGTATAGCACCCCCATAGCAGAACCTAAAGACATGGGGGTGATGATTTGTTTTCTGTGTTCTGCTGAGAATCCTTAAAGGTGGAGAATATTCTCCAGTAAATGATCTCTTCCCTTTGTATGTTATGAGAAACTGTTAGTTACTAACCTTGTCTCTTATTATAGGACAGTGCTAAGGGGAAAATCATTTTTAAAAATTACACAGTACAGTTCAGTTGTAGGTCATGAAATGGTTTGAACTTTTTATATCCAATTTTTTGCCTTCAGCAGCTCAAGTATTCAAACATGAGAACCCCTTGCTGCTATCCAGCTTACTGAATTTTCATAATATAACCTTTCCTCTTTAATGCAAAATATCCTAAAAAACTCTTCTATCAGAAACCACTTTAAAGAAACCTAAGGAATTGGGGTGGTTCAACAGATAAATAGCAGTGTTCCCCGTGGGGAGTGAGTCCACATATCTTGATCGTATCTCTTAAGTCTCTTGTGAACAGAGTCCAGAATACTGAACTGTATGAATAATTCCACTGTTCAGCATGATTGATAGTCTTGGCTCAGGAGAGTCCCAGAGTTGAACTAACAACCACACTAAATTGTATCGCATCTTTAAAGGAGATAGCGCTGTTTAGCGAGGGCCCAGTCACGCGAGAGGGTCATGACAGGGAACACACCCACCTGTAGCCTGTGACCGGCTAGAGGATGCTTTCCAGCTCCACTCCTGGGCTCATCTCGGAACCACGCTGTGTAGCTGCAATTGCAACAGATGATTTATATCCTTCTCTGGGGCTGCTTCTGGCTTTGACATTTTTGCATGCGATACTATATCTACTGATAAATACGTGAATTTTTCTTGCTAAATAATTTGTCTCTAGCAATGATAAGGAATACCTGTATTTTAAATACGTAAGAATATTCCTATGACTGTAGTCCATGTGCATTCTTTGGCATCCAAAAATTCATTGCATTGATTTACCGGCTATTTAGCTATTAAAAAAAAATTATAGGGGCACTTAGGTGGCTCAGTTGGTCAAGTGTCCGACTTCGGCTCAGGTCATGATCTCGTGGTTCATGGGTTCAAGCCCCGCATTGGGCTCTGTGCTGACAGCTTGAATTCTATGTCTGCCTCTCTCTCTGCCCCTCCCCAGCTCACACTCTGTCTCTCTCCCTCTCAAAAATAAAATAAAACATTAAAAACAAAAAGAAAAAGAAGTTTAAACATAGATAGTGATGAACGCTAGGGAATCCAGTGGGGTTTACTGCTTTAATTTAAAGAACCAGGAGTGTCATCGCTGCACTGAAAATATACTTTCCTTGTAACCTATATTTAATGAATTATGTTTTTGCCTTTTAGATTCTATGGTAACAGTAGCTAAGGAGGGGCTCCAACAGAAAAAATGTAGTAAGTATAGCTTTAGCAAACAACATCACTTTAATACTTTTGAATTCTTATTAAGCTTTTGCTGAATGACGTCTCAAAATTTCCAGGCTTAATTAAATTCCTTACCTGATACAGAAAGAGCTTATTTTGAATGTATGGTACATAGATGAATCAGTGGAAGAAAAATAATTTAAAAGATTATAAAATAATTATTGTTATTTTTTTTAAGTTTATTTATTCAGAAAGAGGGAGAGAGAGAGGGGGAGAGAGATTTCCAAACAGGCTCCAAACTGGCAATGCAGAGCCCAATTCTGGGCTCAAACTCACAAACCATGAGATCATGACCTGAGCTGGAATCAAGAGTCAGACAGACGCTTATCCGACTGAGCCACCCAGGCTCTCCTATAAAATAATTATTCTTAAATAAAATGAACTTTTTTTTTTCTGAAATGTAACTTAAAGCAATGACTTTTATTTAGTAAAAATAGAAAATGTAAGGTAAATTGCTCCTCAGAATGTTAGGGTTTAAATGTCCTTGAGATTATTCTCTGTCAAGCTAACATATCAGATAGTGGTGATTTTCCTCTGGAAATGTCTAGGGCTGCGGTATTACTTGACTGGCAAAGCTTTTTCTCCTTCTCTCTCTCTGTCTCTCTTTATTGTTCCACTACCAGATGTCAATCATCCATGATTAAACAGGAGAGATTGGTGGAGCATTCTATTTTCAGGCATAAATTCACTTTTTCACTAACTCTGTAGACTTTATGGTGCATCTATAGGCTGTAGTTTTGTTTTGCCTCTACACACAGGCAAAAAAAACCACCACACAACAACAACAAAGAACCCAGAAATTGAAAATAATTATGAACTTTTTTTTAACATTTTATTTATTTTTGAGACAGAGAGAGACAGAGCATGAGCAGGGGAGGGTCAGAGAGAGAGGGAGACACAGAATCGGAAACAGGCTCCAGGCTCTGAGCTGTCGGCACAGAGCCCGACGTAGGGCTCAAGCTCACAGACTGCGAGATCATGACCTGAGCCAAAGTCGGCCGCCCAACCGACTGAGCCACCCAGGTGCCCCAGAAAACAATTATGAACTTTTTGATACTACCCTTACAAATTCTATTAATGATGAAGGTCAACAAAGGGGAAATGTTGCTGTAGAATATGAATTTTTATTTTAAAAAGTTATAGGAGAACTAACTAGCTGTAACCTCACTATTTTTCACCTAGTTTTAATTAACTAATTGAAAAATAAATAAAACCATATGAAATAATAATTACTTTTCCTGCGTATAAGTGTATTAAAGAGGGACATTCATCTTGCAAAAGTGTGCTTGCGCATCGTATATGATAGTATAATCTAGAAAGTTAGAGGTTGATTAAGGGTTTCATTTTGCACATGTTGCTACTAAACTTCTCGAAGCACTGATCTGTTATAATGTATTTTAAATTAATTTTTCCACTGTACTAGAACGAGAAGGATGGCTGGGGGACTTAATTGTCACACTAATGAAGCAGGCTTTGGTGAAACCCCTGACCTTTATGTTCAACACGAGAAACATAGGTAGTGTGTAGAAGTTTATCTCCATCTTCCTTTTCCTAGGCTTATAGGCTGGGGAAAAGCTACAAAATGTCCTGATTTTTAAAAAAAATAACCCTGAGTTTCTCAGTTTAGAAATGATCACACCAAATATTTAAACATGATTTCTGTAATTGTGCAAACTTTTAGCCTCAGACACTACATCATCACAGCACTGTTTCTGGTATCCGTGCTACAATAATGTTTCCCACTAATTAATGTGGAGTGATTTTCTTCACTGCCTTATTAGCATTCATTCATTAACTGAACACGTTTTGAAGCTTACCATGTATTAGGCTTTGTGCTGAAATGAATGGAGCTGTATGGGTGAATGAAAATCTTATGTCAAAGAAATTATTAAAAAATAAATCTTGTGTCAAGTAGCTTATAGGTGAGTACAGGAAGGTAGCAGGAGTTATCAAGTAAATGCAGTACTTTAGCAAGTGTATTTTCTGACCCTTAATCCTGCAAATTGGTTCTTATAGTACTTTGTAGAGATAATTGTTGACGACTCATGTCACAGCTGCTTTTGCCTTTTCATAAGTTAAGGATTAACCTGATGTTACTAATTGAGAACACTGGCAAAACATGACCTTATGATGATAATTAACCCATCATGGCGAGTCACATAGGGACCAACAGCACTCGCTATTGTTGGGTCACTAGAAATATGCCAGCTTTGATGTAAACGTAACCAATAATCCTTATCCCATGTTCTACTACCTAGCCTTAAAAGTCAAATTTATTTATTTATTTCTATTTAAAATTTTCTTTAAATGTTTATTTATTTTTGAGAGAGTGAGAGAGAGACAGAGCATGAGCGGGGGAGGGACAGAGAGAGAGGGAGACACAGAATCCGAAGCAGGCTCCAGACTCTGACCTGTCAGCACAGAGCCTGAAGTGGAACTCGAACTCAGGAACCGTGAGCTCATGACCTGAACCAAAGTCGTACACTTAGCTGACCGAGCCACCCACGTACCCCAAAATCAAATTATTTTGCCATTACCTATAGTCTTTCACACTTGAGGAAAGAGAACCACAGATCAATGAAATCAAGAGAAAAGAAAAGGAACAAGGAAAAACAAAATGGGCAGTTGGCTGAGTGGGTAAGGTCACTGAGTTCACACTCAGGGATAAAGGGAAAGTATTTCAAATTGCCTCAGCAGACTGGAAACCTGCTTTAATATTCCACTTACATTTCCTGGGAATACGTAGAAATGACACGTTATTTATTTACAATACTGCGCCTGTCACAAAGCTCCAAGATTCACTGCAGAGCATCCTTCCGAGTCTAGTCAGAGCAGAGGTGGGAGGTGAGGGTACAGTCAGAACACATGTGTGGGGTCCAGTTGCAACCACGCCCCGCCTTTTCCCCCCCTGCACACGATCTCTACTCTTTCCACTTCCTTCCTGGGCTTTTCCTCTGGCAGGCTGATGACAGTATGGTGTGTGCAGACGCCCAGTGTGGACAGACGAGCAGGGCTCCGTGAGGGAGGCAGAGAAAGCCCGACCAACATCACAGCTCCGCTCTCTAACTGATGCCCCTTTGCTGTGAGCGCAAGGACAACACATGCATGGTGGCTCTGGCTCTAGTCCACTACTCGGACCATTGGCGTCTCGTGTTAAAGCTTAAGACAGGGTGGATGACGATGCCGGTGAAATAGCCGGGAATATTACGTGGTGCAAAACTGAGGATCAGAGTAAACAATAACATTCAATTTTAGGGAAAGGCATAAACCCTTGAGACAGTCAGGGGACCACATCACGATCTGCTCAGCATGAGATTCCCAGTGCGTGGGGATCATTCTCTTTCATCAGCGTGTTCTTATCAGTATTTTGTGATATTCCCCTTTTAGCCACCCTAAATTGTCAAATTACTGGGGCGCCTGGGTGGCTCAGTCGGTTAAGCAGCTGACTTCGGCTCAGGTCATGATCTCGCAGTCCGTGAGTTCGAGCCCCGCGTCGGGCTCTGTGCTGATAGCTCAGAGCCTGGAGCCTGTTTCGGATTCTGTGTCTCCCTCTCTCTGACCCTCCCCCATTCATGCTCTGTCTCTCTCTGTCTCAAAAATAAATAAACGTTAAAAAAAATTAAAAAAAAAATTGTCAAATTACTCTTAACCAGCTCCACGTGATAAATTGCACTGTCACCCTTTACCTGGTTATTAGTGTAAAATGTCCGTCAGTCCAGTGTCACCGTGTTGGCTTCCCGGAGCCACCATGACAGTGGAGGTTTATCGTCTCACAGTCCTGGTGGCCAGAAACCTGACATCAAGGTGTCTGCAGGGCCATGGTCCCTCTGAAGCCCCCAGGGGAGGACCCGTCCTGGCCTCTTTCAGTGTCTGTAGCCCCTAGAGGTTCCTCGGCTTTGCAGCGTCTCCCCAGTCCTCACATGGCGTTCTCATGTCTCTTCCTGTGGTCCTTCTCCCTTGTGTGTTCATCTCTGTACCTGAACTTCCCCTTTGTATCGAATTAGGACCTGTGCTTCTACAACCTCCTCTTAACTAACATACGCAAAGGCTAGTTCCAAATCACGTCGCATTTAGAGGTCCTGAGGAGGTAGAACTTAACTCATAGTAGTTGTTCAAGTTGTTCAAGTTCGTGTACTTCTTTTTACCACCAGTAAAGGTTTATCACATTTTTAAAAATGCTTATTTATTTTTGAGAGAGAGAGCACACGTGCACAAGTGGAGGAGGGATAGACAGAGGGGGACAGAGGATCCAAAGCAGGCTCTGCCCTGACAGCAGAGAGCCCAATGTGTGGCTCAAATTCACGAACCGTGAGATCATGACCTGAGCCAAAGTCAGACCCTTAACCAACTGAATGACCTAGATGCCCAGTTTATCACATTTTTAATGTGGATTTCAAGTAGATGTGAGGTGATGCTTTAGAAACACAACCGTATAACTTTTCTTAGTGAAAGGTAAAAATGAAAAAGAAAACACAAGCAAATACAAGAACCAATGACTTCAAGGTAGGCTCTGCTGTTGGACAGACTTGGGTTTTAATCTTATTTCTGTTAGTCACTATCTGTGTGGCATTGGGGTTAGCCTTTCTCTGAGTCTCAGTGTCCTCATCTGTAAAATGGGAGTAGTGGTCCTCACCCTGTAAAAGAAATTAAGGAATTACTTGAGGGAATTAAGTTACTTGATCCAAGTTAAATACTTAGCACAGTGTCTTGTACATAGTACTCTATTAGTGTTATGATTATTGACACCTATTGTCTCTTTATTTCTAGCAAAATCTTAGTAGAATATTAAGATGTGCCCTATGATATGCTCATTCTTATGCTTCCTCTTTTCTCCCCTGTAAATGGAGGGCGTTACAGTCTGCTCACTAAGGGTAAGCAAACCTGAACCTCACCTTGTTACCTGTCACCCTTCCCTCAGTGCTGGTAGGCTTACTTGTGAATAGACTGAAACTAGAAGGCTGGGCAGACTCACTAAGTGAGCACTGCAGGGCCAAGTGTAGAGGAGCCCAGATGTCAGAAAAGCCAAGGACAGAGGAAGCAGGTGTGGGAAATGGCATTAGGTGCCCTAAGGTGACAAGAGATGGAGAATCGAAGGGATCAGAAACAGGCATCCAGCAGTCCCTGTTACCAGGTACAGTGTGAAGAGCCTGTTGTGTGTGGAGGCTCCGGGCCCAGAGGTCCATACAAGACGTAACTGGTGGAAATTGAAGCCATTTAGTTGTAGGCATAATTGAGCATGGATACGGCTGGAGACAGACATTCTCAGAGAGGCTTATAGGCATCACCAGAAAAGGTGCTGCTTATTATCAAGCATCACCTGCCCGAGCCATGAAATTTGAGAAAGGATCACCTCTATGATTTGATCTCGGGAACATTATACGGGTCCAAAGAGACTCACCAATCCTTTCTTACCACTTAATTGGTGTCCTCAACTTCTAAACATTCTAAATAATTTATGCTGGTTGATATTTTAAAACTACCCTTATAGAAAGGGAAAACCCTTCAATCTGTTGCTCATCATGGATACCAGTTATGAGTTTGCATTATTGAAGCACAAGTTTTGACAGGGAATAGAAGCGTGGGGGATGTGGCATCTAAATTAGGAGCAATCCCAGTGCAGAGGTGTCCATGTATCCTCTACTCCACCTTCTGACCACAGGCAATCCAACCAGAAAATCAGGGACAGAATTCTGCTCCCTTCGTCAAGCCATAAAAATCATATTACAAATGTTGCTTATGTTCTTAGGTAGCATACAAAAGCCATAATAACTACTTGTGCATAATAAACATAATACATTTACAGCAGAAACAACAGCAACAAAAAGCAGGTTTGTCAAAGGTGCAGTAACCTCCTTCCGTCACTCTGTACAAATGTCACTTAATTAAGTAACTTGATCATTGCCTATGCGGAACTAAGTTCCCATGTTTGTAATAGGTGAATCTGTTAGCGTCATGTGTGTTTCTTAAGGTGAAGGGGCATTATGTTTGTTTTGTTTTTTTTCCTTTGGTTTTTATTTGTATTTCATCGTGTACTTATCTTTTTGTCCATCATCCATATAAAAGAGGGTCATTTGAAAAGGTTTTGTTTTTGAAATCAAGAAGCCCAGAACTTTTGTTTTCTCTTTTGAGTCAGGAGAAAGTGGAATTTACTTTAATCATGAAGAATGTATATCAAGCCACAATCTCAGTAAACACATATACAAATATAAATGAGCTGGAAGTAGATGCCCAATCATTTGCTGAAGAAATCGGCCGTATATATCATTTAGGGTGTGAGGAAAGGCAGGATGAAATTTACTTGGAACTCTTATGGATGATACTTACATTTCACTATTAAAGGTATCGAAAATTTTGTGCTAATGGTATGAAACATGCTATAGTGAGGATGGGAAGCCATTGAGATCCTGAGGATAATCAGAGTTTTCACTGAATGAGTCACTGAAATTGCTGAATTGCTTAAATTTCACCCAGATATTTTCCAGAAATTTAAGCAAAGAAAATAAATTAGCAACAATGGCCACTCACTAGACCAGTGTGGTCCACACAGTGGATGGAGCTCTGGAGGCAGTGTTCTGCAAATCTAGCTAGCAAAAGATTTTAAAAACCATGCTAGCCTTAACATTAGCTCTGTTTTATGAAAAAGAATGAATTTCAAATATTAATATCCCATATTAATATTTAAATATTCATTTAAAAACCCATTTTTAAAATAGCTCAGTTAAGGATTTTTTACAACATTTCTCATTTGTATGACAGACTATTGCCCACAGTGGCTCATACATAATTCTTAAAATGAAAACGGTGAGATTTCCAAGCACACCTGATGCATGTTTATGTATTCACACTTCAAGAGGAGTTGCATTTGCTAGGTCTTATGAGTGGTATGAACTATGGATCGTCATTTTTGTTGTAGCATCTGCCCTGATAATCCATAGTCAAATGGGTTTGTTTTTTGCTTTTAAAATTAATTTATTCACTTGGCAAATATTTATTGAGTACCTACAGTTGATGGGCATTGCCTTGACCTGGGGTTCAGCAATAAACTAGCCAAAATCCTTTGTTTCTGGAGCTTAGGGATGTGTAGGCTGACAGTCTATAAAATGTGTAAGTATGTTATGGTGCACATTGGAAGGCAATACAGTACCACCTTGGATTGCCAGTAACTTGTTCTGCGAGGGTTCTGCAAGACGAGCAGACATTTCTAATAAATTTTAACTTGATAAACGAGCTATGTCTTGCAATATGAGTGGTACATGACACTGGACATCACATGATCACAACTGAGCCAATGGTTCTTGAACTTTACTTTGATATACAAGTGCCTTGGGTCACAAGCATGTTTCCGGAAGAAATTATGCTCACAAACCAAGGTTTTACATGGCTGCTAAAAGATCAATCAGGAAAGTGGGGTAAGGAGTGAAGAGTTGAGGAGGGTGCATGCTAGCATAACTACAGGGATGAGGGACCATACCCCTGAGAAGTTGACATTTGAGCACACAGAGGAAGGTCTGGCATGTTCCATGAAGAGCACGGAGGCCAGTGCCGCTGGTGGGGAGTCAGTGAGGTCGGAGACAACAGCACGGTCATGTCAGCAAGGTCACCGAGCAAGCTTCTTTAGACCTCCAAGGCCATTGTAAGGACTTTGGCTCTTGCCTGGGGGTGATTAGGGAAGAGAGTGGAGCATCTGAATGGAGGAATAACATGATCTGGCTCACGTTTTAGACAGACCCCTCTGGCTGCTGTGTTGAGAAGAGAAATGGAGTCAGTTGGGAGGTGGACACAATCACACGGGAGAAACATAATGCTGGCTTGGACTAGCACGGGAATGGGGGCAGATGGTGGGAGGTGGCTGGGTCCTGCCATGTGGCTGTTCCGACAGGATGAAGGAACTGAGAACCCTTCACATACGCACCTGGCTACAACTGTCCAAGCGCACAACAGTCCCATGAGTTGATAACATACCCTGTCCCGTTACACTGTCTGATGTACGTCCACACCAGGAACCAGTGCTCAGTAAACTCCAGGGACATTTCAGCTCTGTGGCTATCACCCAGAACGCTCCACCACCCCATGTACCTGCTTTCAAGCCCTTGAGCTCTGTGAGTGGATTCAACAGCCAAACTTTGCTGGCTGTTTTCTGGCCTTCTGTGTTCACAGGGCATCCTGCCAGGCTCAGGGACTCTCACCTCCACCAGGTGGGTAGGTTGCTACAGTTTGCTCCTGGAGGCTACTGGGGCTGTGTGAGGACGGTTAAAGGTTTGGGAGAACCGGAGAGCAGAGGCAGCCAAATGTAGCTGTCCAAAGAGTTGGGCCAAAACTGGGAGTTCAGGCTTTAGGCTAAGAAGCTGAGAGAGAAAAAAATGATACAGTCAGGAAGTAAGAGCCAATGAGGGAAGGAATCAAGCAACTCAGGAGCAATTTCTATGAATGTAGCTGGAGTGCGGGGGGCTGGCTTGTATTGGCCACTGGTGGCCTAGTGCGTGGCGGTGGGGGAAGGGGCAGGTCAGACCGCGTTACAGCCTGGCCCTGTCCCCATGTGTTGGATTTTATCATCGAATTTATTTGCTCCCCTGGGTCCCTGCCTTTAGTCTAACACCCTTCCGGCCAGACCTACCTCCAAGCTGAAATGATCCATCTAAGCTGAGAGCCTGACTGCAAATTCCCTTAAAATTCTTACAGGACTCTCGCTTTCTTACAAGTCAAAGCCAAGTTCCTTTGTGCGTCCCAGGATGTGTGTGCACTGGCCCCTGCCTTCTTCTCAGTCTTAGCTCCCACTGTGTCCCTGAGCACCTTCTATGCTCCAACCATCACATTTCTTTCAGTTCCTGAACCAACGTGATCTGCTCCTTTGCTTATAGTCCTGCTTATCCTTGAATCCCTTTCTTCTTCTGTGTGTGAAGACGTGCCCATGCGAACACCTGCCCATTCTTGTGCCCAGGCTCAGGGCCAGTGGCCCTCTTCTGTGAATGCTTTTCTGGCCATACCCTGTTTAATGCTCTGTCTCCTGTGGTCCTCACTTCACCCTGGACTCCTTCTCTCCATCCTCTGCAAAATGTTAGTGATTTTATCCACCTCTGTGCCCTGCTCCCCTTAGCAAGCTGTAAGCCCCACTGAAGGCAGAGACCATGTTTTAGCCATGCTTGCAGCCCCCGTGCCTAACATTTGTGAGCATGTATAAATATTTTAAGGTGAAGGAGTGCGTGAATTTATTTTTCTGAGGAAGTTACTGATGTCACTCTCTCCTCTGAAGGCATGGCTAACAGAGTTGGACTGTATGGTTAATATTTGTGCCCAGGAGGCAAAGGACAGTCACTGGGGACAAGGTGGACAGCAACACCTGCACCGAATTGCTGGCTATGAACATGCCCACGCTCGGAATCATTTTGAAAGCGAAACTGCCTTCAGTGGATCCTGTTTGCCTCAGCTCACAGTTAAGGGGCTTTGGTTAGAAGACCCCTAGGGTCCCTCTGAGGGCTAATGTTCTATATTTATAGAGCTATGTTAGTTTCATGATACCAGTTTGATACACAAAATGAAGATGTCTCTGGGAGTATTGGATAAAAGTCAAATTGGGGGAATCCATAGTCATAAAAAGAACGGCAGTTTTTCTGTAATGAACTGCTTATAAAAACCAGGAAGATGCTTATTAGGGCAGCTGAAGATAGGTGGGGGAATTCAAAGTATGAAAGATCACACTTGTTTAGGGAATGTCGTTTTTAAGAACTCATTCTGTGTAACAAAAGATTCTCCAAGAGGTGATTGTATCAGCTATTAAGAGACGTTCTTGTCTTGAGTGTGCAAATATCAAAGCGTGGAATTTCGGATCTCTCATTATGTGATCCAACAATTGTAAGGTGCCAGTGAGACGCTCTTGGATCACAAATGTATTGTGTGAAATGTTTAGCTCAAAATAATACGAACATAGTGACATGGAGTGTGACAGAAATACTTAAAATTAACATTTAAATGTGTATACATAAATATATGTGTGTATACAGATGTTGACATGTGTAAATAATGATGTATATATACACACATCTTTTTGAGGGCCTTGAATACTTTGCACTGGCCTTGAAATTCACCAGTCCCAGGAGTGTGCTCAATATTATGGAACTCTATCCAGACCTGCGTATTTTCAGCATATTTATTTTCCAACTATATTTCATTGCAGTTGTAATATGTCAGTTATATCATGAGTTGAAACTATGTACCCAGTCACCTTTATAGCACTATTTCAACTTAGATAGTAATTCCCTTGGGGAAAAGACTCTTGTCTTACATTATCTTTGTCAACCCATAGAGACTAGTGAGATATTTTGCCAGGAGGAGCTGGAACTCAATAAATATTTATTCAACGAACTGTTGGAAAATGAATAAGTAAACACAACAGAAATTTACTGGCAGACTGGTAATTTTGGAACACAAGTCAGCGAACGCAGGAGCTCTCACTTTTTACGGTAGTTAAAATCCTGGACTGTAGAGTCACACCTGATTTCACATCCCAGCTCTGCCATCTACAAGCTAAATAACTTTGAGCAAATTACTTAATGTCATTAAAGCTCAGTTTTCTTATCTATAAAACAAATGAGTTTTTCTGAAGGTAAAATGAGATAATGCTCATTAGCAAAATTTTCAGCACACAGTAAACTGTGGCTACTTTTAGCTATTTTTATGAAAAGTAATAATCACAAAAAATATTACATTAATGAAACTATATAGACCGCTTTTTTTTGCTAATCCTTGGCATTTGCACTGAAAGATGTAGAGTTGGGAACAGAAGATCTAAATTCCTTAGGGGAACATTCCAGAGGAGTGTGTAGCCAAAGAAGAGTGCAAGTAGAGTTTGGAGCAATCAACAGATATCCTGGACATCTGAGGATTCCCAGGCAGGTTGGTTGCATGGAGCTTTTAACTTGGATTTGAATACGTTAGGACAAAACTGAGTTCTTAGAAGAGGGAAACCATGGCTAATGTCATATGTAGAAAAGTAACTTTGTCGTGTGCATTAAGGAATAAGTGAACAGGGGCGCCTAGGGTAGCTCAGTTGGTTAAGTGTCTGACTTCAGCTCAGGTCATGATCACATGGTTCGTGGGTTCGAGTCCTGTGTCGGGCTCTGTGCGGACAGCTCGGAGCCTGGAGCCTGCTTCAGATTCTGTATCTCCCTCTCTCTCTGCCCCTCCCCTGATCACGCTCTGTGTCTCTCTGTCTCTCAAAAATAAATAAATGTAAAAAAAAAATTTTTTTAAAGGAATAAGTGAACAGAAGGCAGTTTTTCAAGCAAGACCTTGAGCTAGGATTTGAGAATGACCCACCAGGTGATCAGTGAGGTCAGAAATATTGGTTTAAAAATTGAAAATGGCAGGAATCAGTGTTTGGAGACATGACACCGTCACAGGGGGTTTCCTCTGGAAAAGTTCCAAGAACTTTGAACACATTTGGATTTAGATAGTTCATTTTCTACTGTAATCACTTATTTGCTGTTGCTTCCCTCTCTAGAGAGTGTGATCTGACGTGGTAACTATTAAGCTCTGATATGGAAGTGTGCCCAGTGGGGCCGGGGTCTGAAGATGGAAGTGCTCCAAGGACTCATGGTTGGGGAGGGCTGGGATGAGGGGCAGACAGAGGCACACGGTTGCATCAGCGATCACACTTTGTCCTTATGGGGAGCCAAGAAATATTGTTGAAGTGTGGTCACGCATTGGGAAATTCCTCTCTGATAGCATCATAGGAGAATAGGAAAAGACTGATGGCAAAGAGAGCACAAAAGTAAGCTATTAAGGTCTTCAGGTCAGAGGTAAGGAATGCTTGTACTCAAGATTCTGGTGAGGGAAAGGAGAGCAAGGAATGGTGAGGGAAAGGAGAGCAAGGACGATAGTGATGTGTTAGGAAGTGAAATCCATAGAAACTAGCAGGCAATGACAGATCTGGATTCAGATAAATGTGTAAGTTTAGTAGAAGGAAGAGAGGAATTTGTACCCACTAACCTCTTCTTTTTATCTTTTTTTCTTTTTTTAATGTTTATTTATTTTTGAGAGAGAGAGAGAGAGAGAGAGAGAGAGAGAGAGAGAGAGAGAAGGGCAGGGGCAGAGAAAGAGGGGGACCCAGAACCCAAAGCAGGCCCCAGGCTCTGAGCTGCCAGCACAGAGCCCGATGCCGGGGCTCAAACTCACTAATGGTGAGATCATGACCTGAGCGGAAGTTGGACACTTAACCAACTGAGCCACCCAGGCCCCTTATCTTTTTCTGAAGTAGAGAGAGACATAAGAGAATTTGTTGAGAATAAGAGATGCAATAAGAGATGCAAAGATGCATTAGTGGGCTCCAGGATGTGGGGAATGTGTGGGATAAGAGAGGGGAGGCATCAGAATCACATAAAATAAATGCCTGAAGCTCTGACATGCAGATTTGCATGGTTTCCCTTGCTGCCTGGGCTTAAGAGAGAAGCAAGTTGACAGTGGGGTTGATCTAGGTTGGGGGATTTGCAGAGAATGTCAGGGAAGGCTCTGGCCTGGCTAAGCAGGTGTTTATCATTTGTTGGGTGAATAAATGCAAATTTGGATACCATGGGAAAGGAGTTTATTAGGGACACTGTACAAGTAAACATCTGGAAACAAGTAAATCATCTTGTTTCCTAAGATATCTCTTATTCAGAAAAGCCTTATATGACCACAGATAGCTCCAGTGCTATGTTATATCCCAATGGCAATAGGTGCCTTGATTTTGCAGCATTTTTCTTAGTTATAATCAATAACTAGATCGTTTATGACTGTTTATGTAATGCCTACTGCCCCATTAGCCTACCATCTCTGTTTTGTTGATCATTATATCCTAAATGCTGATACACTGAGGATACAATAAATCTATAATGCTCAATACATATTTTAACTGACAGAATAGCATTTTAAAATATTTTGTTGCTTGAAAAACAGGAAAAAATAAATATTTTGTTGCTTAGTGGTATCTTGTAAGATTTTGTGAATTTGCTTTAGTTAGGAAGAAGACAAATAAAATTACAAACGGTTCTTTATTGGAATATACGTTCTTTCTGGCTAATAGGGACAGGAATTTGTGTGTTTATTTCAAAATTACATGTAGATTTCATTGTTTAGATATACAAATAAATGTATCTAAAACTAGTTTCTGGGCAACTTAAATATAGCCTGTGTAATTATTATAGTTATACTTGATGGTCTTTGTGTTTTCTTTTCACCCCACTTATTACATGTTTTATTATACTAAGTGTTTTAAATTGGCTAATGCTCATAAGTAGCACATGATTATGTTTTATTATAGAAACGAATGATTGCCTTAAAAACAGATGATTCCTATTTGGGGTTTGAAACAAAGAAGTATATATTTTGCTAGAATATGTCTCATATCAGTTCTATTACTAGAAGTTAAAAAATTAGAAGAAAAAAAAACTTTCAGGTATTAAATGTGTATAGTTTGTGATACCTGATTGCTGAATTCTTACCCTAGCATCTTTTATTAAAATCTAGAAGTGTGTTATTAAAAAGGAAATAGTTCCAAAAATTGTCTACATAACTTCATACGTTTTAGTTTAATAGATATGAAGGTTATGCCACATCTCCTATGTGGTTTTCATATTTCATTTACATTTAGAATTTTAGTCAATGTATTTCTGTAGCTGGTAAGCTTTCCCTTTCAATTACTTTTTTATATCCTAAAATAATACTTTTCTTAGAAATACAAAAAGTTTCTTCAATATTGAGTTTATCAAATAAAACCAATCTTAAAATCAAAATGGAATATGAATGTATACATTTCATAGCATATCATTGTGTTTATATTAAAAATTAATCTATATTTCTTCCCCTTAAACATCAGATATTATTTACAAATATTTCTAAAGACTATTTTTATTCACCAAATACTGACCTGTGGGATTTTGTGTAGAGTGAGTTACACAGCACCTATCCCTTCCTCTGTCAGGTTGGATCTGAGATCATCATAAATAAGTAGGCAAACAGATGTCTGAAGGCTTGTATGTCTCTTTCTATGCTTCTCAGAGCATTTGTCTCATTCACTATGTTATGAAGTCAGATATATTGGGAATCTATCACCGTTTGAGATTATCTAAACATATGACATACCTTCAAAAGGTAGCATAAACTATCCAAAATTAAATATCCCCATATTTACATTAGCCAAATATTTGTTTTATGAGATTATAAGGAGATTGTTGTATAATCCATCTCACCAAGAGTGTCCTCAAAACCAAAGAAATCTGTACCAGTCTCCCTCATCGAAAACATCGTGAGGATTAGCGAGGCATTTGTAGTTAGATTGTGCAATTCTTTCAGGAATCTCAAAGCAAGAACAAGAAAGTACTTTCTTTTGAAAGGCATCTGTTTTACTGTCAAATCAAACTTAAAGCAGTCAGAATGATACACACTTCTGAGTTAACTTCCTGCTTTCTTGGACACGTCAAATTATTGATGTTCCAATGTGACAGGACTCTAGTCATGAAGGAACCAAGTAGGTGTGAAAAAATTGTTACCCGACTTTCAATCAAATGATAGATTGGGAATATATAGTATTCACAGAAAAGAAAGCCTGAAGTCTATGTTACGTATAAATAGAAAGCTTACAAACAAGTTAGTGGGCCTCTGAGTCTTACTTACCTCTATCCTACCTATTCCTTATCGCAAGTGAGACACTAACAGAGATACCTTTTAATTCTATTCCCGAAATAATATTTGGTACATTCCAATCTCATTAACTTCAAAGTAAACCTATTACTGACTGTTAGGCGTTCAAGACAGAAAAGCGGGAGTCATCCTTGGTTTCTCTCTTTCCCTTACCCCCGAGCTGCCACTGAGAGCTGTCAGTATTCACCCTCTACAGATGTATCTCAGACTCATCCACTGCTCTCCAAATCCATTGGCACTATCATCTCTTGCCTTGAACCCGGCAACTGACCCCACTTATCCTTCTACTTTCTCTCTTGCCACCTGCCCCCCATCCAGTATCTCCAAGAAGCAAAACCATGCTTAGCATGTCAATCAGATCATGTCATGCCACTGAGATCACTTTTCATCATCAGAACCTAGAGCCTGCTTCAGGTTCTGTGTCTCCCTCTCTCTCTGATCCCTCCCCCGCTCATGTGCTCATTCGCTCTCTCTCTCTCTCTCTCTCTCCCTCTCTCTCAAAAATTTAAAAAAAAAAAAAATGAATAAATAAACCATTGAAAAAAAATCGGACTCTTCACCTGAACCTTACCTGCTCCTTGCTCGAGCTCTGTCCACTTTGGAGTCCTTTTTTCTTTTTTTTTTTTTTTTTAAATTTTTTTTTTAATGTTTATTTATTTTTGAGACAGAGAGAGACAGAGCATGAACAGGGGAGGGGCAGAGAAAGAGGGAAACACAGAATCTGAAACGGGCTCCAGGCTCTGAGCTGTCAGCACAGAGCCCGACGCGGGGCTCGGACTCACGCACCATGAGATCATGACCTGAGCCGAAGTCGGATGCTTAACCGACTGAGCCACCCAGGCTCCCCTGGAGTCCTTTTTTCTTAAAAGCTCTCAGTCAGTTCCTGCTTGAAGGCCTGGGAACCTCTACAGTGCTATTCCTTCAGTGCGCAATGGCTGGCTCTTTGCCACTGTTCAGATCTCAGCTTAAATCTCACCCCCTCCGAATGGTCTTTCTGGACTCCCCTGTTTGTAGTCGTTGCCCTCTCCCTGCCCACATCATATTCTCAGTTGCAGTTTATTATGGTAAATGCTGTGAATGAGGCAAAAAGGTGTCTCCTTTAGAGTGTTTATCACGAATTGCCGTTTTAGTCTGCCTGTCTGGTTCATGTCTTCCTGAGAGAACATAAGCTCCCTGAGGGCAAGACACATGCCTATGTTGTCAAGCCCTGGCTCACATCCAGCATCACGGTTGTATCCAGCATCACTAAATTAATGCATGAATGTTCAGGTGAAAAGTACCAGTGAGCTGGGTTTACGATGTATGGTGTGCATCTAACATATTTACATAGAATTAGTTGGATGCAGGGTCTGACAACGGCCGTTAAAATTAGACTTTTGAGCTCTGTGTACATCCATGCCATGCAAATGGTCCCTGCTCATGGGAATTAGATTTTTGGTGAAGAGGGCCTTGGCTTTCTCATCTGAAAGAAAAGAAATGAGAGCGGTTGATTACTGAGTTCTCTTCCTACTCTGAGGCCCTCGGCCATTTTGGAGCTATCCCCCACGTTCCACCTCAAAAGCCACTGGAAATGCCACACGGGGCTAAGGAACCTCTGAATGAATACACGAGCACAGCTGGAATCGAGCATCTGGGGCAGTATGTTGGTGTTTCCAAGCCCCGTCTGGGGCGTAAAGTTAAGCAGTTTATCCTGCAGCAGGTGGACAGTGTTGAACCTGGTCCCCCATTGTCTCATTAGGAAGAGTCTCAGCCGCCACTAAAGGGACCAGCTGCTCTCCTAGGGAGCAAACAGGCACAAGGGTATTCACACAGTTTTGCACACCCCTTGTGTTCCCCCTCACCTTCATCCCCAGCTACTTCCTCACCCAGTGAGAATCATGCCAGATAAATATCAGGTTAAGAAAACACTCCTCATTAGTTGTCTGTTCAAAACAACTGTGTAAGCAATCTGGGAACATCCAGCAGTATCGCCTCGCAGACTTTTATCTCTCGAAAGTTGTTGAAAGAGCTAAATTAAAGTTCCTATCATTAATCCTTGTTCTGAACACTGTAAATCAAAGGAATGAAATACTTCTCCTCACAATTCAGATCCCAAACAGGTAAAAATTACAACATAAAACAAAATTTAATACTGGCATCGCCCCTGTCACCTAAGCCGTATATTCTTGACTGAAGTAATCAACCAGAGGGTATGGGTGTGCTGTAATTCAACATTGTTTCAGAAGCTGTGGGTTTCGTAAATGCATTTCATTTTTAATATTCCCATACGCAAAAGCAAGTTTGGGTAAAGATGTGGACATGATTCTTCCTTGATTCTTGCAGTGGTTTGGATCCAGTCTCCACAACTGTTTTGCAATTTGACTTTGTAATGACAGTTTGCTTAACGTAAATTCAGGTCGTAAAGACTGAACTCTCCTCACTGTCACAGAGCATTCCTGGGGAAGGCTTTTTATTTGCAACTTGCACTTGACATGAGTTTTAGAGAGGCAAGATGGGCAAATAAAGAATTGGACAAGGAGTAACAGTGGCGAGATCCTGTCTGGGGCCCTGATGCTGATTTGTGGGGCCTCCTGTCACCTTCCCGATCTGCGCTGCCGTTGTGCCCTTTACAAAATGTGGGTTATGGGCCATATTGTCAATCTCTGTAACCTATGAAGTCACTCATTATGGATGAAGAACCGGCAATGATCAAATGTGCCTGCCTCACAAAGCCACAGCAGAGCCAGGAAGATGTACAAGCAAGCATTTACAGAGTTGCCCAAATGCCGTGGGAGGAAACCAGTGTCTGAGCACAAAGAATTTATACACAGCATAAAGGAGGAGCCGCTAAAATGCTGAGCCTCAAATTGCCTTGCAATCACCTTTCTTGGGATTGTAGATTCATGGCGGCCATACCTCCTTCTCCAGGATTGTACCCCGAATTTCAGAGGTGCACATAAACAGGGTCCATATTTTACTAGAGAATGTGGGTCAAAAGACACACAACCTGTCTCCACAGTAAATTTACTGGATAAGGTTTTTAATATTACCCAAACCACAAACGATTATTCTTTTCCATACAAATATCACTAGCGGTAGGGGAAGTATACGCTCCTCTGTTATTAAGCCTCACTCTGCCCTGCTTTCCTTAAGTCAAGGACAGAAGCATCCCCATTTCCCTGAATGCTCCTGCATTTCTGAGGTTCCTGTACAGGAGAGCTACTGTGGATTTGTGCTGCCTTTCCTCTCTCCCCTCCTGTATCTTTGTCTGCACTGTAAGCGGAGGACTCACACTTTTCCTAAGGGATACACCTGTATTCCTCTCACTCAGTGGCCACGTGTGGTCGTGACGGCCCTGACCACCATGTGGGGGCAGGCCAGGATGACAGAGGGCAGAACCCTGGGCCAGAACCTGGAACCCAGCATCTAGTCCCAGTTCTATCATTGGTTTTAGGGTTTTGGCAAGTCTCAAATCTTCAAGACCCAGATTTCCTCATCTATAAAATGAAGAAATTGGGTCAGGTGATCATATTTACCTCTGCAAGGATTCGTTGTAAAGTAATAAATGCCCCTGGCCTCCTCTACAGCAGTTGAGTTATTCCTTTACCACCTGACTTGTGCTGGAGGAGAGTCTTAACGATCGTCCGCTTCAGCCCTCCAGGCGAGTCTGCTCAGTATTTTCTTCTGGAGTTTACTTCTTTCAGTTGGCTACTTACCATGACCAAATCTATGAGAGTCCACTATGATGTAAATAAGCATCACCCTTTCTATTAACACCAGGATGGAATCATACATCATTGCAACCACGCTGACCGCTTTGTCTCCATTATAAATCGTCAAGTGAACAGATTGCTTCAGTCCATCCCCTGTACTTGCAGAACTTGGGCTTATCCATCCTGTCACCTTCACTCTTGCATTCCACCTGCACAGCAACCAGTGAAGTTAAAGTATGAAATTCTCCCAGATTAAAGGATGGGAGATTTCATAACACAGCTGCTAAACCCAGCTATCTCAAGGCTAACTGTACCTTCTAGAGATTCTAGATAGTGATCCTGTAGATGGCAGGTGAATTTTCTACTCAATATTTGAATAGTCTTCTATATCTCACACCCTAATGGAAAACAATGTGCTACCACATAGGAGAATCCTGAAATCCTCATAGCTGCTGTCAAGACTTTTTTTTTAATTTAAGTGCTTATTATGGCATTTAGGAATACCAAGTGTTTACTAACAGATGGTAGCTTTTTATAAATCAGATTATTTTATGTCTTATCCACCATGTAATACAAAGAAGCTATGAATTCAGGAATAAGAAATCTGTTGGAAGAGTCCCCTGGTAGGGAGAAATAATTTTAAATCTATACCATTGGTAGAGAAAAAAAAAAACAACCCTAGAATGTAGACAACTGAGCATTGTTCCAAGTGTGGTAAAATAATGGTGATTGTTATGGGTTATGAACAGGACTTGAATGGAGTATCCATAAATCAGGGTCCAGCCCCAGACCTGGGATTAGCACCGACCGGCTGTTAGAGAGTAGATGGGCCATGTCTCTCTCTGGCCTGAGTCCTTTGGTGCAAAATTAGTAAAAGGGTATCTGCCCTAAATAGTTCACATTATTGCCTTGGATCCAAATGAGAGAATGGATGTGGAAGTTCTTGGCAAGTGTGATGCATTCTTTTCCTCTCCCCATCTTGTGCATAGTGATTCTTGCTTTGACAGTAGCCATTGTTTACAGGGCCCACTCTCAGGGGGATAGGGATATATTCCTATCCTTATACTGAAAATCAGGTTGATGATGACTCCTATTGCTTTGTAGCAAACAGGCAATTGTTTTATTCGAAGTATTACATCATTTTGCCTTTAACGTCATTAGCTTTCCTTCCTGAGTTTCTCTTCTGAGTTCTTCCCCCCAAATCAGATATACCAGTATTATCTACTTTTTTCCAGGGGTCACTCAGCATATTTAGGTGCAATAAGGCACTGTTTCAATGGAGACTAATAAAGTATTATAAAGTCATCAGTAACACTGCTTTTCACAAAACATCAAAAATGACATGTGTGCATGTGTGTGTGTGTGTGTGTGTGTGTGTGTGTGTGCACGTGCACACATGTGGACAAAATGATGCATCTTTTGAAGAACAAGAAAATAACTGTGGGAGTTCCATTATTTAGACAGAGGGGATAAATGGACAGGAGAGAATTATAGGTTTTTTAAAGAAATAAATAAAATGAAACAATCCCAAAAGCTATAAATTTGTTCAAGTTATTTAAATATCCCTTGGTGATTATTTTCTAAATTGGCTCTCAATCAGTTATCCTTTTCCATCTGCAATTTTAGAAGAAAGTTTTGGAGAAGAATTCGCTGTAAATGACATCACAATTATAAAACAGTTGAAACTATGAAATAGTTTGAGATTTTTAAATAAGGGCTTTATTTACAGACTTACCAAAACTGAAATCAAAAGTGAATGGTGAGGGATACCTGGGTGGCTCAGTTGTTTAAGCTTCTGACTCTTGATTTCAGCTCAGATCGTGATCTCAAGGTTTAAGAGATTGAGCCCCCGCAAGGAGCCCGGCATCGGGCTCCTTGCTGGGAGTGGAGCCTGCTTAAGATTCTCGTTCTTTCTCTCTCTACCCTGCATGTGCTTGGACTCCCCCCCCCCCACTCCTCTCTCTCAAAAACAAACAAACAAAAAACATAGAATATTGCAACCATCCTTTCTTACTGCAAATTTAGAGTGGGATGCCCCCATATGTCATCTCTATAAGGAACATAAGGGGTGCGGTGGCATAATTAATTGCAAGCCATTTTTACTTTCAAAATTCCCAAAAAGAATATGTTGAAAACATACATTTTCTTACAGGAATTCAGTATATATTGCCAAAATAGATTCTGACAAATATAGCAGTCTATCAATGTTTTCTTATTTTGAGAAAGTTAATATACAAAATGTTAGACTTGAAAACCAATGTCATGGTTATCACAAACAGATTATTTGCTTTTGTTTCCTTATAGAATTTTAAAAATTGTGAGCTTACCTCCTTCATTTACAATGATTCATTCTGTAACCAATTTCTTTTAGCATGTGGTATACATCTATTATATACCGCTGAAAATATACTACAGAAAAACTTTCATTAAATAAAAATATTAGTTGTTATACAGTATTTTCTGCTTTTTCCTGTTTTTCCTGTTTCCTATTGACATGCCTCTACCTCCTCACATAAGAATGATGGTGATATCAGTAATAGCTAACACGTAATGCTTAGTATATTTCGAGGAACTTTATGTTTATCCTCAGGAGAACAGCCTTATGAGATAGACATTGTCACTTCCTGCCTTAGAGAGATGAAGTCACTTGTCCATCTTACAACTAGTTACTGGTGAGTGGCACTCATGGGACTTGAAACTGGCCATCGCCCCCAAAGTCCATGTCCCAAGTCACTCCCATTTGTTGGGCTCCAAACAATAGCTGTTTCGCTATGGCTTCTTGCTATGACTGAGTCTCACAGAAATGAGCTCCCTGGCACTCAAATCTGTTTTCTGTCCTTTGCTGAAAACTTAAAGAAAACACTGGATTGGTGAAATTCCAAGTGCATTACTATAGTAATGTGACTTGACTTTGTTGTGTTCTCACGTCCCCTTATCTGGAGCATGCTTAGTACTGTGTCCAGACCATCAGTCTGCTGGTTAAGAGGCTGAAAATACGTATTTGGGAGCCATAAGCCAACAGATAGTAACTCAGGTTATGGGAGGGACCCAATCACCTTCATGTAAATGGCTGCTATGATCTAAGCCTGATTATCTTAGTAATAATTAAAATGTGGTATTGTAAACATAAATATGCCCTGATGTATAACAAATGAATAGCATGTATTACATGTCTTAAAATACAAGGTGGTATTGTGATAAGTACTATAGGACTACACAAGAAAATTAATCATCTGATCTTTACCCAAATTCATTTGTACAGCATATCTGTTCTTTATGCTTTGTTTTAGACTTTAAATGCAATAAAGTGTTTACAAAGCATAAAGCACTGTACTCATTTTTCATGTTTTACTTCAGCTTTTCCATTTATTCTTTTTGCCCTCTAAACCACTTTTCACTGAAGATAAGTTTGCTGACATACGGCATAATTATTCATTTTTCTCTCAGTTACTCAATTTTGCTCACAATTTTTATGTACTAAAAATCAGTTTTGTTTAGTTTATTCTTCATAATCACCTCAACATTTTTTGTTATTGATTTAGCCCTGCTTTTAGGAACAGTTGGATCTGAGACAAATAATTCAATTCAAATAAATCTCCCTCCCTCTTTCCTTCCTTCCTTCCTTCCTTCCTTCCTTCCTTCCTTCCTTCCTTCCTTCCTTCCCTCCTTCCTTCCTCCTTCCTTCCTTCCTTCCTTCCTTCCTTCCTTCCTTCCTTCTTCCTTCCTTCCTTCCTTCCTTCCTTCCTTCCTTCCCTCCCCTCCTTCCTCCTTCCTTCTTCCTTCCTTCCTTCCTTCCTTCCTTCCTTCCTTCCTTCCTTCCTCCTTCCTTCCTTCCTTCCTCCTTCCTTCCTTCCTTCCCTCCCTCCCTCCCTCCCTCCCTCTTTCCTTCCTTCCCTCCTTCCTTCCTTCCTTCCCTCCCTCCCTCCCTCTTTCCTTCCTTCCCTCCCTCCTTCCTTCCTTCCTTCCTTCCTTCCCTCCCTCCCTCCCTCCCTCTTTCCTTCCTTCCTTTCCTCCCTCCCTCCTTCCTTCGTCCCTTCCGTCCACAAATATTATTACTACCATACTGAGTGCAATGCTGTGGATACAAAGGTAAACAATTACAAACAAGCCCTCAGAAGCTCCCCAGTGCAGTCAGAACACACTATGTTATGAGAAGAGAGTGGAACAGGAGGCGGCTGGACAGGGCTGGGTTTCTGAGACAGGATTTGAAGCATGGAAGTGTGCAGGCAGGCCATGGCTGTGCAGGGAGGCTGAGCAGAGACCATGAAGGCATAAAGATGGGGAAGACCAAGTGTGTGTTTGAGAAGTTCTGAGACCACGAGGCAGTGGGCAATTCATTGTAGTGAGAGATGTCAGCAAGAGACACAAGACGAGATTAGGAAGAATGACTCCTTCTGAAATACGAAGGGCATTGTGCCCCGTGTTTAACATCTAAATTATATTCTGAAGGTCTAAAAGTCCACTGGAGATTTTTACGTAAAAGGGGAAAACTGTGTCGTGTTTTAACAAAATAATTTTGGGGACAATTCTAAGGGTGAGCTGCAATTGAATGATGCAAGTAGCGGGGTGGGGTAGATGAGTCTAGCCATAATGAGAACAGAATAAAATAGTTGTTCTGTGGGGGGAAAGATGAGAAGAGTTTGAGAGATAATTTTTAAGTAGAGTTGACAGGACTTTATAACTGACCGGGGTTGAGTAGGTGAAGAGAGCTAGCTGAAAATAGCTCTCAGGTTTCCAGATTGAATGACTTGGAACCTGGTGCTATCATTAACTATTATAAGAGTCATAGAAGGAAGAGCATGTTGAGCACAAACATAATTCAGTTTTAAAAATATTGAGATTGGACAGTGCTAAGGTATCCAGGTTAAGATATCAGGTACAAAACGATAATGAAATGCTGGAAGTGAGAAAAAGAACTTGAAGTCAAGTTTATAGATATGAGAACCGCTGGCATTTGCTCAAGCTGCTATAGTAAATTACCACAGACTGGGTGGCTTTAAACAACAACTATCTATTTCTCACAGTTCAGGGGACTGAGAGGTCCAAGGTCCAAGATTACCTTCTTTCTGCTTTTCGGAAGGCTGCCTTCCTGCTGTGTCTTCACGTGGCTGAGAGCAGAGAAAGGAGGAAGCAAGTTCTCATGTCTCTTCATAGGAGGCCCTATTCCCATCAGGAGGGCTCTACCCTCAAGACCTAATCACCTCGACACACTATCACATTGGGCTTGGAAGCTCAGCATATACATTTCGGGAAAACACAAACATTCCATTCACGACAATTGACACGTAGGTGTTAGTTGAAACCACAGGCAATTTGCTGGCTTTTTGAGGAAAAGTGTGAATAAGATGTCAGGGCCAAGGATTAGATCTTGAGGACAGCCAAAATTTCAAATACAGAAAAAGGAGAAGGAGCAATTGATATAAACTGAAAAGCAGTCAAGGAGGTAGAACTTAAAGGGGCATCTGGGTGGCTTGGCCAGTCAAGCGTCTGACTCTTGGTTTTGGCTCAGGTTGTGATCTCTTGGTTCATGAGTTCTGCACTGACAGCACAGAGCCTACGTAGGATTCTCTCTCTCCCTCTCTCTCTACCTCTCCCTTCCCCCCCCCACCCCCACTTATGCTCTCTCTCTCTCTCTCTCTCTCTCTAAAAATAAATAAAACACATTAAAAAAAATCTTTAGAAGAACTTGAATAGTTTTTCAGAAAGGAAAAAAAATAAATGTTGAAATGTCAGTACCAAATGCCTTAGAAAAATGAAGTATGATATAAATTTTTAAAGTATTCCTGTTTAATAAAACTCAATAAAAAATCGACTATTCATGATGAAATACTAAAGTCATTGTCACTACAATTTGGCACAAGACACATATGCCTGCTTTCATTTCTATTATTTAACATTGTCTTACAGACTAATGTAATAAGACAAGAAAGTACAATGTATGATATAGTGAAAAGAAGAGAAAATCATTTTATTGTATGACTATATCATATAACAAAAAAGTAACCACAAGGTATTCAGTTAAATACTCTTAGAAATGCCAAATGAATTTGCTAAGATGGATGAAGATAAAATAAATATACAAAAAGAAAATGCTTTTCTTTTTTTTTCAGTAATCAGTTGGAAATGAAAATGGGAAAATCACAAAAATCACAAAACTACAGTTCCTAAGAAAAACATAGCAAGATATTACAGGACTTAGGTAAAGAAAACCATAAAAATGTGTTAAAGATAAATATAATAACACTTAGTAGGTTTTTTATTTTATTAATATTCAAAATTCAGTACAGCTAAAGGTACCTTAATTATAGATTGAAGATGAAGGAAAGACCCAGAGAAAATATATTTGTAAACACTTAACAAGCAAATAATATCAACAACATAAAAACATCTCCTTCAAGTTGATAATGAAAAGGTAAATAGCACAAATAAAAATAGACCAAAATTTTAACCAAATAATAAACAAATGTAAGTTATTTAAAAGTTGATATTAAGAAGTTCTTCTGTTAAAGAAGTGCAAATTAAAAATATCAATAGATACCATTTTCTGTCATTAATTCTGCAACATTTGTAAACATCCACTAATAGCCAATCCTAGCCATAGCTGGGTTAGTATTTATTTCGTAAGTTCGGAATGGCCACTGAGATACTAACACTGCGGTTCATAAATATTTGCTTCCTTAATCCCCTTCTTCTTTCAGAACCCTATCCCACCCTCCTCTCTAGGCAGTCCATTCCAACTTCAAGATGCAGTAACTAGAGGATAAATGTATGACAACTAAAGTTCTTGAATGTTCCTGCCTTGCTTGGTAGATATTTGGAATATTATCCCTTAGAAAAAGTGCAGTAAACTGGGTATTGGCTTATACTACAACTGGGAATACGAACTGCTAAAACTTTTTTGTAGACTTGTGTGACTATGTCTATTACTTGTTCTAATACTTTAATCACTTTTTCTTTTAATCTTATAAAAATAAAAACACTCACATATGATATATGTATAAGTATGTTTATAACAATGTAATTTAAATGCCCAGAAACTTTAAACAAAATGCTTATCAATGAGAAAATGGTTGAATAAATTATAGTATATTGATACAAAGGAACATTTTATAGCTATTTAAAAGAATAGATTAGGGGCACCTGGGTGGCTCAGTGGGTTAAGTGGCCGACTCTTGATTTTGACTCAGGTCATGATCTCATGGTTCATGAGATAGAGCCCTGTGTTGGGCCCTGCACTGAGCGTGGGGTCTGCTTGGGATTATCTCTCTCCCTCTCTGCCCCAATCTCTCTCTCTCTCTCTCTCTCTCTCTCTCTCTCTCTCTCTCTCAAAATAAATAAACTTAAAAAAAATAAAATAATAAAATAATAGATTAGATATGTGTATTGACCTGGAAAGATGTCCATAATGCATTGTTTTAAAAATAAAACAACAATGTGTATAGTAATACATACTTTTTTTTTTTAGTAGAAGAAGTACACCTCTTTGTTTCTGTCTTTCTGTCTCTGTCTCTCATACACATGCATCCACACACAGTGTGAGTATACATCTACATGTATGGTGTGGGGATTAAAATGTATGGACAAATACATTCCCAACTGTGGGAGGAATAGGTGCGAACAGACATACAGGGCATTACATTTCTCTTCACACAACTCGGCATTTTTTTTAGATTTGTTTAATAAGCTTTTTATTTTTGCCGTTCTAAAGAAATAGAAAAACAAAACAAAACGAAAAAGAAGGTAAAGAGAATGCCATTCTCTAGAGTTGAAGCAAAATAATGATTATGATAGAGTGTGACAAATTCAATGTAACTTGTATCATATGGTAGGAAAGGAAAGTACTAAAAATTTAGACTTATCAAATAAAATCATGTTTCCTTCTACTGATGGAGTTCCTCCAGACCACTGATTTTTTAACATTTCTAAGGGTGAAGAGCCCTTAAGAGTGTCAGATGAAACTCCTTTCCCAGTTAAAAGTGCATGAATTTTCAAACCCATCAATGGCATATAACTGCATAGGTTTTATTAATCTCTGTTCTAATCTTCATATTTTTTCATTAAAAGGAATTGAAAATACATTTAAAACAAATATTCTTTGATTATGTCTTCTTTTATCATTTTCTCCATTGTTTTAATAACCTCTCTTAGCATCACCTGATTTCTTAGGAAGAGCATATTTATTTTGCTATTAAAGATTTAAAACTAATTCAATCCAGTTTTGCCAATGCAACATTCCATTACTCTCCTCTTAAATTTTACAATCCAACCAAACCAGACCATTAATAATTTCCCAAACACAGTCTAAATCCTGGGAGTTTCTTTCTTTCTTTCTTTGTTTCTTTCTTTGTTTGTTTTAATGTTTATTTATTTTTGAGAGAGAGAGACACACACACACAGAGCACGAGCATGGGGAGGGGCAGAGAGAGAGGGAGACACAGAATCCAAAGCAGCTCCAGGCCCTGAGCTGTCAGCACAGAGCCCAATGCAGGGCTTGAACCCACAATCTGTGAGATGATGACCTGAGCCAAAGCTAGATGTTTAACCAATTAATCCATCCAGGCGCCCCTGGGAGTTTATTTCTTTGATCACCTTTGCCTTGGCTTAACATATTCCTTTTATCGCCCATTCCCTGGCCATCTTAATTAATGCTTTCTGTGTAAATCCTACACAAGGACAGAAATCCTGTTTTTCTAGTCCTGGGTCCAAGACCTCCTCTTTCATTTTCCTCCAATCCATCAGCTGGAATGAATCTTGCTATCTTTGTGTTCACAGCTCTTTGTTTTTATTTCCATCACATTTCTTAGCACATCTATATAATGTTATGGTTAATTGTATAAATGTCTTATCCCATTTACTGGCCTATTAGGTCCTTGAGAGTAGAACTTGTATCTTGTTCATTTTAAATCTGCTATTACACCTAGCACAGGGCCTTGCAAATAGTAGGTCTCGATAAATGTCAAATTGAATTGATTTTGAGCTGACTTCAGTGGGAACCCGAAGAAGAATGGCTTTTTGGCTTTGGGTCTTTTTTTTTCTTTTTCTTTTTCTTTTTTTTTTTTTTTTTTTGTGTGCAATTTTGCTTCTTTTCTCTCTACAAAGGTGTCTCAGTCAATCTACACAAATAGTCCATAATTTTGATTTCTAGCTTTCAAATTGTCTACTACTTTAGATAATTCTAGTAAATGATATCTATTTCATAAAAGAAGAGTGAATGTTACTTTTTGCTATCTTATTTATTTATTTATCTGATAATCCTTTTTAAATGGTGCTAATAAATTTAAATTGCTTTTACGTTGTTTGATGTCATTTCATCTAGACATTTAATTTTAATATAATTTTATAACTTACATGAATTTTTTTAGTTTTACTTTAAACAAGTAGTCATTTTTTGGTGTATTCTCTTATTTGAATAAATAATGTGTATAGCCAAGAATACTAAAGATAGTTTAATGCAGCTTTAATGTCACTTATGTACTTTCTATTTAACAGTAATTACAAAGTTTCTTAAATAATATAAATTAACGGGTACTACAGTCTCCCTCCATCAGCCCAGGGCTTTAAAAATCAAATATTGGCAAATTGGGGCATCGGGGTGGTTCAGTTAGTTAAGTGTCTGACTTTGGCTTAGGTCATGATCTAGCCGTGAGTTACAGCCCCACTTGAGGCTCTGTGCTGACAGCTCAGAGCCTGGAGCCTGCTTCGGATTCTGTGTCTCCCTCTTTCTCTGACCCTCCCCCTCTCACGCTCTGTCTGTCTGTCTCTCTCTCAAAAATAAACATTAAAAAGAATTTTCTTTAAATCTAATATTGGCAAATAATATTCAGTCCAGAGAAAATAAAACTTAAAAAATTATTAGAAAATAAGAAACTGCCAAAAATTTATATGTAGAAATAATAAAGCTCTGAGAGTTTTAGAAATATAATTTAATGGTGGCATTTAACAGATGGTCGATACAGTAGCTTCTTTCAATCAGCAAATTCATAATGTTAAGAAAGTTCAAGTCTTCCCAATACTAATTCTTATCAAAGTTATGTGAAACACACACACACACACACACACACACACACACACACACACACATTTCCAGTGTAACTATTGGCATAACTTTAATATTGCATACATATTTCTTCTCATTAGGTTCCAGTCACAAGTCTATGCCTATTTTCCCATTGTTTTACCTAGTCCCTTAAAAATAAACATGGGACATTTTCATTCCTCTGGCTCTTCAGCAAGGCAGTTGAGATCTAATTGCTTTCTTGCTTTACATTAAGACAACATTTCAATTAGATATTGTCATGATGTTTTTCTATCAGAATCAAATAAGATAGGTTCAGACATAGATCATAAACATGTCAGAATTAAGGGAAAATAATAATACCTTGGTTATATCCATTTGTTTGTTTGCTTGTTTATTTAGAATCTCCAAGCATATTTATATATTAATTCTTTTTTTCATTTTATTTTATTTTTTTAAAGTTTATTTATTTATTTTGAGAGAGAGAGAGAGAGAGAGAGAAAGCATGAGTCAGAGCTGGGGCAGGGTTACAGAGAGAGAGGAAAAAAGAGAATCCCAAGCAGGCTCTGTGCTATCACCGAGGAGCCCGACCTAGGGCTCCATCCCAAGAACTGTGAGATCATGACCTGTGCAGAAACCAAGAGTCAGAGGCTTAAATAACTGAGCCACCGTGGCACCCCCTTTTTTTCATTTTAGAAACATCCTATGGAATAACAACAGGGAAATACTGTTTTATCTATTCAGGCTACAGATAGAAAACTTAATGCAAAAAAAAGTGTATTTAGCAAAAAAAAAAATGATGTTGTCAAGTTTGCATCAGTTAAACTGAATATAGCTTTCTAAACATTGCTAAGCATCAACTGTATGGTGGACATTAAACCTGATATAAATAGTAGCAATATATCAGGTTCTGCCTTTAAAAAGCCCCATTACATATATCCATAATAAACTATACTACAAAAACCAACAAACAAGCCCCCAAAAACCTGTAGCAATTGCTGCAATAGAAACACAAGTAAAGTATCAAGAGGGTAGATAGCAGGAATAGAGAACAATTCTTTTTAGATCGAGGAGGATTTAGGAAAAATTTCACTAAGGAGACAGGTTGAGCTTTGAAGCAGAGATTTAACTAAACAAAGAAGGGAAGAGATCACACCCCTCAAAAATGGAACACGTATAAATCTAACAGAATGTGTGCAAGATCTATATAAACTACAAAACTTTGATGAACAAAATCAAAGAACTAAATAAATAGAGGGATACTCCATGTTCATGGATAAGAAGACTCAATATTGTCAAGATGTCAGTTCTTCCTAACTTGATCTACAGATTTAGTACAATCCCAATCGAAATCCTAGCAAGTTACTTTATGGGTATTGACAAACTGATTCTAAGATTTATATGGACCCAGAATAGCCAACACAGTGTTGGAGGAGAGAAAGTTGGAGAATTGACACTACTCTATGCCAAGACTCACTATAAAGCTATAGTATTCAAGACAAAGTGGAAAGAATAGGCAAACGGATCTGTGGAACAGAATAGAGAGCCCAGAAATAGACCCCAGTATGTAGTCAAGTGATCTTTACAAAAGAACAAAGGCAATACAAATATGGATGCAAAAATTCTCAATAAGATACTAGTAAATCGAATTCAACAGCATATAAAATGAAGTATTCACCATGATCAAGTGGGATTCATTCCTGGGCTCCAGGGCTGGTTCAACATTCGCAAATCAATCAATGTGATACATCACGTTAATAAAAGAAACGATAAGAACCATATGATCCTGTCAATCGATGCAGAAAAAGCATTTGACAAAATTCAGCATCCTTTCTTAATAGAACAAGGGCAATACAATGGAAACAAAAGGAGTCTCTTTTTGCTGGAACAACTAAACATCCACATGAAAAAAAAAAAGAATCTAGACACAGACTTTATACCCTTCACAAAAATTAACTCAAAAGGGACCATAAGCCTATATGTAAACTCCTACAAGATAATATAGGGAGGAAATCTAGATGACTTTGGGTATGGTGATGACTTAATTTTTAAATATAACACCAAAGATATAATCCATGTAGGAAATAATTGATAAACTGTATTTCATTAAAATTTAAAACTTTTGCTCTGCAAAAAATAATAGCAAGATCATGAGAGGATAAGCCACAGTCTAGGAGAAAATATTTGCAAGAGACACTCCTGATAAAGGGCCACTATCCAAAATATATAAGAACTCTTAAAACAATAAGAAACTAAACCCAAGTAAAGAATGGACCAAAGATCTTAATAGACACATCAACCGGGATGCCGTGGTGGCTAAGTCGGTTAAGTGTCTCATTCTTGGTTTTGGCTCACGTCACGATCTTACGGTTCGTTAATTTGAGCCCCACATCAGGCTCTGCACTGATGGTGTGGAGACTGCTCAGGATTCTCTCACTCTCTGCCCCTCCCCCCATCTCTCTCTCTCTCTCTCAAAATAAATAAACTTAAAAAAAAAAGACCTCAACCAAAAAGATATCCAGATGGGAAATAGGCATATGAAAAGATTCTCCACATCATATGTCATCAGGGAAATGCAAATTGAAACAACAATGAGATGACACTAAACACCTATTAGAATGACAAAAATCCAAAACATCAACAACACCAAATGCTGGCAAGGATGTAAGGCAACAGGAACTCTCACTCATTGCTGGTGGTACAAAATGGTGCAGCCACATTGGAAGACAGCTTGGCAGTTTCTTATGAAACTAAATATACTCTAACCAATGATCCAGTAGCTTAGTCCTTAGTAGCTACCCAAAGGAGTTGAAACACGTCCATTCGAAAACCTGCATGTGGATGTTTATAGTAGTTTTATTTGTAATTACCAAAGCTTGGAAGCAACCAAGATGTCCTTCAGGAAGTAAACGGATAAACTATAGTAAATTTAGATGATGAAACATTATTTAGCACTGAAAGGAAATGAACTATCAAGCCATAAAAAGACATGGAAGAAATTTAAATGCCCTTTACTAAAGCCTATCGAAAAGGCTACCTACTATATGATTCCAACTACATGACATTCTGGAAAATGCAAAACTATGGAGTCAGTAAAAAAAACTAGCGGTTGCCAAAGGAGGGGTTGGGGTGAGGGAAGGATGAATAGGCAGAGCACAAGGGATTTTTAGGGCAGCAAAACTATAATATAATGTACCTGTACCACACTGTAATGTAATGGTGGATATATGTCATTACACATTTGTCAAAACCCATAGAATATACACCACCAAAACTTTACCATAACGTAAATTATGGTCTTTGAGCAGTTACGATATGTCAGTGTAAGTTCATCAAGTGTAAGAAATGTACCCTTTAATGAGATACATTGATAATGGGTAAGGCTGGGCGGGTGTAAGGATGGGGTGGGTATGAGAAATCCTTGTACATTCCTCTCAATTTGCTGTGAACCTAAAACTGCCCTTTTAAAAATGAGGTCTTAAAAGGGAAAAAAGGAGGGGAGGGGTCAGTCTAAGTAGAGCAGAGATAGGAACAAAGTTAAGGAGGCATATTTGAAGAATAAGGAATAGTTGCACACAGTTGGAAGCAAGGATGCTGAGGTAAGAAGATGTAAGCAGTGAGGCTGGGAGCACAGATGGATCTTCAAATGGAAGGTTTTATCCTGGCAGTCGAGGAGCCTAGATTCAGTTTCTAGGGGATGAGTGGCCAGACATGTTGTTTGGGAAGGAAGGGGACACGATCGGCTATCTTCTGCTGAAGGTACATGTAGCTATGACATGGGAAATCGATAGAGCTAGGTAATCTTTTACGTGTTTGTAGACTTTGATGTAGTAATCACATTTCCAGGAGTTTATCCTAAGGAAACAACTGAACCTACTGAAAAAACTTTTTACACAATGATAGTCATTAAAATGCTGAATAGCTAGGGAATGATTATATAAATGGTACCTTCACTTGATGGAATATTAGGAAAACAAATTTAAAAGTTTACAAATAGTTTTTGGTAATACTAGAAAATTATCAGGCTACTATCAAAGAAAAACAAGACAGAAAGGTATGCTTGTTGTTTAATCATGGCTAATTTCACAAAATTGTGTGTGGGAAAAATCCTAGGAGATATACCAAAATGGTAAAGTGGGAGCTAGCAAGAGGTGAGACTGTTGGTAGTTTCTTTTTGCATCACAGTGTCCAATACATTTCTCTAAACATGTATTAGGTATGCAATGAAAAAATCAATAAACTTTTTAATAGCCCAACCAAGAACAGCCAAGTCCTTGAACCCAGCGGTGACAGCCTGAATGCAGAGGGAGAGACAGAGTCAGATTCCAGGTGGACATTGTTCTCATGGATGTGGAGGATAAGAAAGATCTAGAGCAGCCCTGACCTCTAAGCCGGTCAGATGGTGATGTTTTCATCAAATGCAGGAGAGGCAGGGTGGAAGGTTTTACGTTGAACGTGTTTATATGGAGGGATCCTTAGGATATCCAGCAGATGCATTTTAGTGGCAGCTAGAGATGAAAGTATTCAGTGCTGACAAACATACAGTAAATCACCACTTTCTAGTCCCAGGATGGAGATGATGAAAAGTTATTTGGTAGTATGTTCACATACTTCAAACGAACTATAGAAAATTCATTATGCACTTTGATCCAAAATAGACCCCCCCCAAAAAAATAATCATTATTTACAAAGATGTTCATTGCAGGATGTAGCCTATAACCAAGAGAAAACAGGAAAAGAGGAAAACAAAACAATCCCCCAAAGTAGGGGAAAGTTAAATAAATTATGATGAATCCATTCAATGGAATGTTTTATAGCAATCAAGAATAAGGTGTTAAGAGTCTTCTATGGTTTGCCTCCCTCTGTGCTTTTCTTTCTCCTTCCCTTCCCCTATGTTCCTCTGTTGTGTTTCTCGAATTCCACATGAGTGAAATCACATGGTAGATTTCTTTCTCTGACTGACTTAGAGGCGGGTGGGGAGATGGGTTAAATGGGTGGTGGACATTAAGGAGGGCACTTGTTGGGATGAGCACTGGGTGTCATGTGTAAGAGATGAATCCTGAAGCCATGACAACACTGTATGTTCACTAACTTGAATTTAAATTTTAAAAAAACAATGTATTAACAAAATAAAATACTCATGTTGGATTTTTTTAAATCATGTGTTAAAATTATATAGAAGTAGCCTTTGACTTTGTAAACCATTACATAAATAAGATAGACTAATCACATATCAAAATGTTAAGTGTCTCAACTCTTGGTGTAACTATTATAGATCCTACTCCCTTTTAACTTTTCTTTATTTTTCAGTTCCTTTCTACCGAGAGCACACCTTACTTTTATAACTAGAAGTAAAAAAAAAAAAAATTAAAGGGAAGGGATGGGTGTCTAGAGATAAAGGCTAAAATGTGGGTTTGGGAAACATCCACATGTAAGTAATAGTAGAAGTCATGGGTAATCATTAAACTCCAGAGACAGACTATGTTGTCTCTCTTAATAACTTCTTAGTACATAGATTTTGTACAATAAGCTGAAACATTGTCATGATTCCGTCATATGTTTATCAAAAGTCAATTAGAGCCTTAGGCCTCTGTCATTTTGGGATGTTCAATAGAATGAACATGGCTTTTAAAATTGATTTGATAAAGATAAAACTTGACATTAGTGTACAGAATTCATTTTCTTACTTTTCTTCAGGAAACATGTCATACTCAATTTTAATTTGAAGAAAATATAGAGCAAATCTGCATAAGGCAAAAATAGTAAAGGTTTGTTTGCCCTAAGATATGTTTCTCACTATAATTGGGTTGTCAGAATGCATCTGACATATGCTAATGAAACAGAGAGAAAGCCAAAATGCAGTTTATTTGGTTACATTAGTCCTTTTCATACGCAAACCAGCAACATTTATTTAGCTCCCACTTAGATGCTAGGAATGAAAAAGTACAAAACAACACCACCCTGGCATTTAAGCAGCAGACGAAAGCCATCAGCAGAAGGCAGCGAATCATTCGTTCCAGTGAGTAATAGAATAAATGCTGAAAATTTGAGGAATGCAGTGTCGCTGTGAATGCATAGCAGACTTCATGGAGGAGGTGCAATCTGGCATGGGTCTTGAAAACCGGACTGTAGGAAAGAAAACTTCAGATACTCTTTCAGTTATTGCCACAGTGTTCTTCAAAGTGGTCATTTCAGTTTACATCTAAATCAGCCAGGAATAAGAGTCTCCATTTTTCCTCATGTTGGCCAATACTTGACACTGGGAGACTTTTAATCCACACGTGCCATGTCGGGCATCTTTTCCTATATTTATTTGGCAATGCATGTTTTTCTCTTCTATGCATTGCCTGCTAATATCCTCTGCCCAATTTCTTTAGAGTTGTTTATCTTTTTCTTATTGATTAAAAGGAGTTCTCGGTGTATCCTGAATGTCAATCCCTTGCCAGGAGAGACTTGTCTCTCTCTTCTTGGAGCCAGACTGCCTGAATCCCACACTCACTAACAGCGAGTCCTTCAACTAGTTATTTAACCTCTCTGGGCAATCATCTTCTCAACAATAAAACTGGTATAGTAGCACACCTACCTCGTAGGGTTGTTGTGAAAAGTCAACGAGTTAATATAGAAAGTGCTTGGAAGGATGTTCCAAGGATGTAGCAACCGTTAATTAAATGTGGGCTCTGCTTGTTACAGTCATTATCGCTCTCTCTCTCAAAGGTAGGTAGTTTCTAACTGGCCACTTCACAAAGGACTTGTCTGTTGGGAGTCCCCACCCCCCACCCCACTTGCTGTAGACTCTGGGACTTGTCTTCTGTCTTTGTGTGATCCATAATGCAGGCTCACCTTCCCAGAGTGGGGGTGTGACATGTTCCAACCATCCCAGGGCTTGCCGTTCGTTCCTTGATTCTCCTTTCTTTCTGGCCCTCACTTTCTTAGAGTTTGAATTCGAACAGATAGAGGTCATATTTTTTTGCAACACTTCTATTTTAAAAAATTAAGATAGAAATTGTTTCTAAAATATTCCGCAAATCATATTGATGGATGTGGAAGGCTTTTCCATTTTTCTCTTGTAGTGTGGCATTTCATCTCCTGGCTGATAAGAAATCATTGTTTATTAAGTATATGAAATATTCTTCTCTCATATTGCGGATATACTTTTTAAATGTAGCAACATTTAGTGGTAAAAAGCAGTCTGCTTTTGGAGGCATGCTTACGAAAGTCTCTCTCACCCCAAGATAACATAAAAGTCATTTACATGATTTAAACTTTCTTCCTATACATTTATGAGAGTAAATAACATTCAGAATATATGCTGGCATATGAAGTCAATTAGGGAATCTAACAGCATTTCTCCAAAATGTTTAACTAGGTGTTACAACCTCTCTTGTTGAGTAATTGTTCCTTCCTTAACTGGCACAGCTCTGGTTCAGTTGCCATCTGCACTCCTCAGTCCTTCCGTGGGGCATTGCCAACTGTAAGAAGCACCAGTCTGGGGGTGCCTGGGTGGCTCAGTCGGTTAATCGTCTGACTCTTGATTTCAGCTCAGGTCATGATCTCGCAGTTTGTGAGTTCGAGCCCCACGTCGGGCTCTGTGCGGACAGCTCTCTATCACTGTCTCCGCCCCTCCCCCAACTCATGCTCGCTCTCTCTCTCTCTCTCTCTCTCTCTTGCAAAATAAATAAACTGAAAAGAAGAGAAGAGAAGAGAAGAGAAGAGAAGAGAAGAGAAGAGAAGAGAAGAGAAGAGAAGCACCAGTCTGCTGTTTCCCACACCCAAATAGTAAAGAATACACATTATTTCCTACTGGGCAGGGATTCATATTGGCAGAAAGAATAGTGGGGGGAGAATGGCTTTTTTAATTACTGATGCAGTCATCCCCAAACCACTTTGACCTGAATTATTAGGTGTGAGGGAGTGATTATTCTGGAACTGTCTGGAAATAAGTATGAATAAGAGGATATCACGAGGTCACCTGGAGGCCCAGTCTGACTGGTAGGAGGCAGTCAAGGTTTCATTCAGCTCTCATCAGAACTGAAAAATCCCAGAAAGCAAATCCCAGTGGGGGCCCCTCACTGAGTACAATTTAACAGTTACTTTCGGGCATCTGCATGTGGGAAGTACTGTAAGGCTCTCAAGGCCTCCTTGGCCTATGAGGTTTAGGTATCGTGGGTGAAACCTGGATTTCCCACAATGTGCCAAAGCCCAAACTCATAATGGAAACTCTAAAAGGCTGGGTACTCACTGCCCACCTAATTCTTTGTACCCTCGACAAGCTTAATTTGGGTTAAACACAATGAAAATTCAAAAATGACACTGGCCTCGGCTTCTATATATTTACTTAACATTTTAGCAACGCACAAAATTTCCTTTCCTAAAGAGGATTAGCATTCTATAAGGTAAAGCTTGTTAACTATAAGAATTGGGTTTACTGTCTGAAGTCTCCTATTCCCATGCAAGGTTTAATCCACCAAACATGGCTAAGTTTCTTGTGAGCTTTACTTCAACCTCAGCTTTTCAAAAATTTCTGATTCAAAATTATTAATCCTAGTGGTTTATGGCCCGCCCTGGTATTTTTCAGTCTTTAGCATGAGATCTTTCATTTAGAAAACTACAAGTGGACATGTCAACCTGGAGCATTACTTAGGAACATGAATTATGAAATGTAATATGAACACAAATGCCTACACTGGTGCTCATTGTACGACTTATAATTATACTAGAAACCTCCAGTTGGATGTGCTTGTAACACCGTGCGGTTGAATTCATTTAAATGCATTGAGAAAGAGTAAGCTGTAAACTGAGTTCTATTTAGATTAATCTGATCATTAAGATCCGTATTGGGTTACAAATCTGAGATAGCAGTGAACTGGATAATTTGAGTCTAGGCCACCCCTGCTGGATTTCTTTTTCTTCTTCCTTTGCAGACCTGGCAGTCTCTTGATAAGATCAGCTGTATCCATTAATGGGTAACGCCCAGTCACCTGTTGGTCCTCGTGTGGGTCCTTGGAGGGCCCTGGCCTCACCTTGGCCTGTGCCTTTCTGTTTTTGTGACTGGTGAAGGCTTTCCCAGAAGTCACCCTTTGAGGATGTTGATGGAGACTACTCTTTACAATTTTTTCTTTAAAATTTATTTATTATTGAGAGACAGAGAGACACAGAGCGTGAGCAGGGGAGGGGTAGAGAGGGGGAGACACCGAATCTGAAGTAAGATCCAGTCTCTGAGCTGTCAGCACAGAGCCCAATGCGGGGCTCGAACTCACAAACTGCGAGATTATGACCTGACCTGGGGTCGGTCACTTAACCAACCGAGCCACCCAGGCACCCCAATGGAGACCACTTCTGACTGGCATGCCCTACGTCATGCCAGTCCAAAGGGCCCCCCGAAAGACCAGAGTTGCTCACTCCAACCCAGCAGGGCACATTGGCCTCCTCACTTAGTAATATTTAGAGTCTTTGACGTTAAGCTGCTCTGGCTTTTCTCAGTGTGTGTCCTTGGGTGTGTATCTCGACTTCTCTTCATCTGTCAAACAAGGACACTGAGGGTTGTCCTGAGGAATATGCACATCATACATAAGAGAGACTGGCTGAGCAGGGACTCTGGAAATGGTAATTGGCATTATTGTTATTTCATATCACTGTTCATTTTTTTTCAAGAGTTTATATTGACAATACTATGCTCCAGGAGCTATGTCAGGTACTGAGGTGACAACCAGGGACATCACAGTCTCCTCCCTCCGAGAGCTTACAGTTTAGTGAGGAAAGAAACAAATATGAAGTTGCCTACCGTTCAGTGAGGTGACTGCTAAGACTGGGGCTTCTGGAACACGCAGGGGAGGGCTCTTAATCCTGCTTTAGGAGCTGCTAGCAAACGCCCCCAGAGAAGCTGATGGTGCGAACTTCTGAAGGAGAAGGGGTGTCATATGCAGGGGCCCTGGCGAGGGATTGGAACTAAGCTTTGTGGGCTCTGCAAGCACCTCGATGTGACCCGAGAGCTGAGTTCTCTCGATCCTGCAATGCAGGCTGAACTTCCAAATGGATGGAATATTCACCATTCAGGAACTAGTTTTACGCATTTTCAGAAGATTTAATGAAATTGAACAAGGAAGAAACGGGTGTCCGTGAAGAGAGCAGTGAGCAACTCGGCGGTTCTCCAAAGACGAGAGGGTGGAGCTGGGAAGCCTGGAAGTAGATTTCGAGAAGCCCTGTTTTTCTCCACCATACGCGCAGTTTTCAATAGTTGCACATTTCCTAGACCTAGCATGGTAACACAGCATGAGAACTAGGCCGAACCAGGACTTTTTTTAATGAGGTGGGAGTGACAGCTACTAAATAGAAAGCAGAACTAACAGGTTTAAAAGCTATCAGACCAAATCAAAGAGAAGAAAAGGAGAGGAAAACAAGCCTCTGTGGATAACTTCTGCTAGAACTCAGTTCTATTTATAAATTGGAAATAAGCAGTTTTCCCCAAGGACATGACACCCTTTCTTATTCATAAGACACAATTACCGCTTTAAGAAATCGTCTGCACTGCATTTGATTTTTGGTGGAATTTGATTTCATTATTTGATCTTATTTGTGGGTTTGGGGGCTTGATCAATAGATACTTATCCACACAAGAAAATACAGAAAAGTTACACTGATAAAATTCTGTTGATAACTTTTCTGCCAGGTGATTAAATTCTGGCCTAATGTGCCAAGACGAAACCTCATAATATACATTATGGCATTTGTTTAGTCCAAGAAAACTCACTCATCCAAGAAGTCCACTGATAGCATACTCATTTACTATAATTACCCTATTATGCATAAAATTATGTGTTTAAAGAGAGTTAGGCAACCTGTTTTAATCACTGCAGTAAGTTGTAAATGAAATGAAAAAATCCTGGCTGTGATCTTAAAAGCATTCTGTACCCTGTCTGCTATCACTGAATAAAGGTGAGTTTTTCAGAATGACATCAAAATATTGCAGTTGTTTGTTTGGAAGTAGGAAATATTAAGAACTTTTCATTAAGAGTCATGTAAGTTGATCCATATTGCACGTTACAGACCTGCCTAGATGACCACAAATGAATGACTGTGGAGTGTGTTGTATACAAGCATGGTGGCTTGGGGACCACTTCTGATTTGCAGCATTTGCTTTTTGCCGGTTAAGATTTCCATAGACAAGTTTCTTGACTGACCGGCAGTTAAGAGTCACTTTTGTCTTTGACACACACCTCCCTTACTTGTGACCTTCAACAAGTTCTCTGATGCCACATATACATGGATGGAGTAAAAGAAAGGGAGGTAAAGAAAAATTATCTGAGCCAAACAACAGAATGATTTTAGAAAATGCTCTTTTCAGGTTAAAAAAGAGAGAGGAGAGAAATACAGAGAGCACCAACTGTCTTTTAAGGACCTTGGTGTTGCCTGCAGTGCCTTGGTGTAATAGATGCTCAAAAGATAGTCGTTGGATGGGTGAATGAATTGAGGAAAGCAATGACTTCACACTTTGTAAAAACAGTTTGGTTGAGTAGTTGGGGGAAATTCTGTGTGTTGACAAATGAATAGAGAAGAAAGAATATCACTATAGACAACCAAGAGACTATAAATGGATATTTATTCTTTTGCCAAAGTTTTTTTCTTGTCATCAAACTCTATTTGATTTATCAGGTAGGCCTACCCAACAGTGAGTATCTAGCAGTGGAGAGATTTTGCTCTTCTGCAGTGAGAAGTCATAACCTGGAGGTCTGAAGGCTAAGTCCAACCCTTCAATGTGTTTGATAAGCCTGAGTGATTTTTTTTTTTGTGAGACAGTTAAAAATGGACAGTTTTCATGTCCAGATCTCTGGCTTCTCTTGTGTACTGCTAAGTCTGACAACACTGAGCCCACCTTCCTGCGTGTCAGTCTGGAGTCAAGTAACACCTTCCTTGTTTTTCTCCATTCTCACCCATTCCTACTGAGTCTGCCATGGTAGTCTCATACCAATTGACCTTAATTAGCCCTGTCTGCATGATTGTCTTTCTTAAAGTAGAGGAATATTCCTATGAACCAGATTGACTGGATAAGCCACAAGTTGCCAGAAAAATGAGAGAAAGAAAATTTTGTGTGGAAGCGAATAATCATCTTGTTGAAGGATACACAAATAAAATAGGTCTGTGGGGAAGGATTAAGACACCGCCTGCCTCCATTCTGCACTTCACTTATATTCATTCTGATAAGCATTTGCATTTTAATTCTTGATTTTCAAATATCAATGATAGAAGGAAAATTGAGTCTGTTGACAGTTCAAGAATGGAATCAGAAATGAATTCTGGAAAAATTCTGGGGGAATATAAATAGCAGGAGACAGAAGAGGAAAGGAAATATTTCTACCTGAAATCTTACTGTTTTCTCTATATTCACTTCTTGATGAATATTGTTTTGTTTCTTAATTCTTCTCTCTCTCTTACTCCCATACTCTTCCCAGAAACTATTTTGTTTATCAAAAGCCACAGGTAGGATGGACTTGTAAGATGAAGTCTAACACCAACTATAGTATAATGATAACGCTAGCTGTCATTTATTGTCCTTTTTTCTGCCTGACACTAGATTTAAGGTGTTTTAAATAAATTAGTCCTAATCCTCATGATAATTATTTAAGATAGCAGTTGCTACCCCTATTTTTACATATGCTGGGACTGAACCTTAGAATGGTTAAATAATTTCCCCCAGCTAATAAAAGCAGACAAAGATTCAAATTAGGTTCACATGACTGCATCGTACGTGCTCTTTCCACTTGGGCTTGCTTAATAGTTGGCTAACCGTTCCAACTGGATCATTAACTCATGCTTAAAAAAATAACAACCCCATCAGCCTGTTTCAGAGTTCATTGATCCTGAAGTATAGCTTAGAAAAAAATTCTCTTACTATAATTTAAGCCACGGTTGGTCTTTACTTTTCAACCTAACACATGAAAAGATCTTTAAAATTTCAGAACTTTTGTTGTGTTCTTTTCTAATACATATATAACTATATATAAATTATATTAGTGATACCAAATAGCATAATCAAAATTTTTGTGTATATGTTTGTATTTTCATATATATGCAAAATTAATCTGTGTATGGAATTTAAGTAGTTTCCTAATGACCATATTTATTTGTTCATTCGTTCATTCACTTAGAGTACAGTATATAGACAGAAGCCTGGGCTGTGAGTCAGCCAACCTTGCATATAAGATCTGGCTCTACCATTTACTACAGTAAGGCCTTGTTCAAGTTACTTAATGTATTTCAGGGTTTGTTAAATTTTAAAATGGGACTAACAATGCCAGCTTTATTTGAAAAATAAAATGAGAATATATACAAGGATATGCACGTTATCTATTTCTTCTTGACTGTGCTTTAATAGCTTTCCTCTTTCAAGAAATATGTGCGTTTCAACCCCATTGTCATATTTATTGGCATATAGCTCTTCATATCTCTTATTATATTATTAATATAATAAAGTATATAGAATGTTATAGAAGATGATAGAATAACAATGTGGAGTCAGCGGTGATATCACCACTGTCATTCCTGTAAGCGGTCATTGGTGTCTTTTCTCTTTTTTAGTGCTCTTTTGATTAAAGGCTTATCAATACTATTATCTTCTCAAAGAACCATTTTTGGGTTTCACTGATTTTCCCTATCACTTTCTATTTTCTATTTCATTAATTTCCACTCAAATACTTCTTCTTTTTTCTTTTTATATTTTTGAGTATAGTTGACACACTGTGTTATATTAGTTCCAGGTATACAATGTAGTGTTTCAACTTCTCCATACATTATGCTGTGCTCACCGTAAGTGTAATACCATCTGTCATCACACAGCACTATTAAAATTATCATTGACTATATTCTCTATGTTATGCCTTTTATTCTTGTGACTTATTCATTCCATAACTGGAAACCTGTATCTCCCACTACCCTTCACCCATATTGGCTATCCCCCACCCCCTTCCAGCTGGCAGCCATCAATTTGTTCTCTATATTTATGGGTCTGATTCTGCTTTTTGTTTGCTTATTCAGTTGTTTTGTTTTTTCAGATTTCACATATGAGTCAAATCATGTGGTATTTGTGGTTCTCAGTATGACTTATTTCACTCAAAATAATATCCTTAAGGGGCACCCAGGTGGCTCTGTCAGTTAAGCGTCCAACTCTTGGTTTTGGCTCATGTCATGATCTCACATTTTGTAAATCCGAGTCCAGCATTGGGCTCTCTGCTGGCAGTGTGGAGCCTGCTTGGGATTCTCTCTCACTCCCTCTCTCTCCGCCCCCGCCCCATTTGTGCTGTCTCTATCTTTCTCAAAATAAATAAATAAATTTTTAAACAAACAACTTAAAAAAATAATACCCTATAAGTCCATCCATGTTGTCACAAATGACAAGATCTCACCCATTTTTATGGCTGAGTAATATTCCATTATATCTATATGTATATATCACATCTTCTTTATCCATGTATCTATTGATGGACACCTAGGTTGCTTCCATACCTTGGCTATTGTAAATAATGTTGCAATAAGCATAAAGGTGCATATAATCTTCTCAGATTGGTGTTTTCATTTTCTTTGGGTAAACACCCCATAATAGAGTTATTGGATCCTATGGTATTTATATTTTTAATTTTTTAGGAACCTACATACTGTCCTTGATAATGGCGGTATCAATTTACATTCCCACCAATGCAAAAAAAAGGGTTCCTTGTTTTTCCACATCCTCACAAACACTTGTTATATCCTGTCTTTTTATTTTTGTACTTCTGACAGATGTAAGGTGATATCTCATCATGATATTGATTTGTTCTATCCAAATACCAACAGCATTTTTCACAGAACTAGAACAAAGAGTACTAAAATTTGTGTGGAACCAAAAAAAGACCTTGAATAGCCAAAGCAATCTTGATAAAAAATATCAAAACTGGAGATATCACAGTTCCAGATTTTAAGATATACTACAAAGCTATAGTAATCAAAACAGTATGGTTCTGACACAAAAATAGACACCAAGATCAATGGAACAGAAATAAACCATGCTTCTATAGTCAATTAGTTTAGGAAAAAGGATACAAGAATATACAATGGGGAAAACACAGTCTCTTCAAAAAATTGTGCTGGGAAAACTGAACAGTTACATGCAAAAAAATGAAACTGGACCACTTTCTAACAACATATACAAAAAAAAAAAAAAACTCAAAATGGACTAAAGACCTAAATGTGAAACCTGAAACCATAAAAATCCTAGAAGAGAGCACAGGCAGTAATTTCTCTGACATCTGCTATAGCAACATTTTTCTAGACATGTCTCCTAAGGCAAGGGAAACAAAAACAAAAATAAACTATGAGGACTGCATCAAAATAAAAGCCTTTTGCACAGTGAAAGAAATCATCAACAAAACAAAAAGGCAAACTACTCAATGGGAGAAGATATTTGCAAATAATATATCCAATACAGATTAATATTAAAATATATAAACTATTTATATATATAAAATATATGCAACTTTGTTTCCTTTGTTTTTCCTACTGTGGTTCACATTTTCTATTCTTTCTATAATTTCTTAAGGTAGAAGCTGAGGTCATTAACTTGGGATAGTTCTTTTTTTTTTTTTTTTGTCTAATAGGGACTTTGTTACTATAAAATTCCTTCTAATGTACTGTTTTACTTGCATCCCACAAATTTTTATATACTTTATTTTCATTCACTTAAAATACTTCAATGTTTTTCTTTTGATTTGCTCTTTGACACATTAGCTTTGTTTTAATTTCCAAATATGTGGGAATCTTTCCAGATGCTTTCCTGTTACTAATTTCTACCTTAATTCCATGTAGTCATATAGCACACTTTGTATAACTTGAAATCTTTTAAATTTTTTGAGACTTGTTTTATGACTCAGAATGTGGCCTATTTTGGTAAATGTTCTGTGTGCACATTAAAAACATGTGTGTGCTACCATTTGGACTGCAGTGCTCTATAAATGTCAATTAAGTCGACTGATAATGTCATTTATATCAATTAACTGATAATATTGTCTAGGTTTCTATATCTTTACTGATTTTTTTTTTGTCTACTTGTTCTGTAAGTTATTGAGAAAATGGATGGAAATCTGTCATTGATGGGAAACCTGGCCACAGGGAGAAGTCCTTTTTGTGGATATTTCCTGTAGCCAGCAGGTGGGTATCACTGGGTCTCAGGTGATAAGGCAGGCTAGAGTGGGTGGGTCGCCCAAGGAACGGGAAGGAGTGGCTCCACATGCCAAAGTTGGTCTACATCGCATCCACCTTCATGAACATCTTTTCCAGTGTGATTTGAGAATGTTCTTTTAATAAACGTCTTTGTAAAAAAAAAAAAAAAAAAGCTACACAAACAAAAACAAAACTATAGTTTGGGCTTTCTCTGATTCTTCCTGCAATTTTATCAGCTTTTGCTTCAGGTTTGTTGACGCTCTGTTATTGGGTGCATAAATGTTTAGGATTGTTCTATCCTCTTGATAAATTAACCCCTTTATCAGTAGGTAATCACCTTTATCCCTGGTAGATTTCTGTGCTCTAAAAGCTACTCTGTTAGTATTAATATAGCCACTGCTGCTTTCTTTGGATTAATGTTAGAGTTATTTATCTTTTTCCATCTTTTTTACTTTCAACATAAGACAATATTTAAAGTACGTTTTTTGGAGCCTGCATATAACTTTTTAAAATTCTTTTTATTTTAAATCTAGTATAGGGAACATATAGTATTATAATAGTTTCAAGTGTGCACTATAGTGATTCAACAGTTCTATACGTTCCTCAGTGCTCATCATGATGAATGTGCTCTTAATCCCCTTCACCTATTCTTTACCCAGCCCCCCACCCACTTGCCCTCTGGTAACCATCAGTGTGTTCTCTGTAGTTAAGAGTCTGTTTCCTTCTTTTTAATGTTTATTTATTATTTTGAGAGAGAGAGAAAGAGTGGGAGAGAGTGGGAGAAGGGCAGAGAGAGAGAGGAAGAGAGAATCCCAATTCAGGACTTGAACTCACGAAACCTATGATCATAAGCTGAGCCAAAATCAAGAGTTGGACACTCAACCGAGTCACCCAGGCGCCCCAAGAGTCTGTTTCTTGATTTATCTATGTGTCTCTCTCTTTTATTTCCCTTTGTTTGTTTGTTTGTTTTGCTTCTTAAATTCTATGTATGAGTGAAATCATATGGTATTTGTCTTTCTCTGGCTGACTTATTTCACTTAGCATTATACTCTCTAGCTCTATGCATGTTGTTGCAAATGCTAAGAGTTCATTCTTTTTTATGGGTGACTAATTTATCCATTCATCTATTGATGGACACTTCGGCTGCTTTCATGATTTGGCTATTGTAAATAATGCTGCAATGAACATACGGATGCACGTATCCACTTGAATTAGTGTTTTTGTATTTTGAGGGTAAATAACCAGTAGTGTGATTACTGTATAGTTCTATTTTTTAACTTTTTGAGGAGCCTGTATACTATTTTCCACAGTGGCTGCACCAGTTTTCATTCCCACCAACAGTGCATGAGGGTTCCTGTTTCTCCACACCCTAACCAATACCTATTGTTTCTCGTTTTTTATTTTAGATGCTGCATATAGTTTTGCCTTAATTTTCTATAATCTGATAAGTTATGACTCTTAATTTAACTTAATTTCCTTTCCATGATTGTGATATGGTTGTTTTTGAATTTATCAACTTGCTATTTGAATTTTTATTTGCCCCATCTGTCCCTTGGTCCATTTTTTCTCTTTTAAAAAAAAATCCTACTGGGGTAAGTATTTTTTATAATTTCATTTAATCTTATTTATTAGCTCTGAATTTTTACTGTTTTATTTTAGTGGTTGCCATAAAGTTTATAGTATATATTTTAAGTTGTCACACTAAAACTTCAGAAGATATTAATACCACTTATTACATAGCTTGAGACCATCACAACAGTGTTCTGCCACTTCTGTCCTCCTGAGCTTTGTACTATATTGTACCTCTTACTTCTCCGTGTTAGGAACCTCACAACACATTGTTATTATCTTTTATGTTTTATCATTATCTTTTACCAAGATAAAATGATGGGGAAAATTTAATCAAACAGTTACCATTTCTGATGCTCTTCTAGCCTTTGCAATAACCACAGGTTTTTATCATTTTCTCTCTGCTTGAATGACTTCCTTCAAAATTTTGTCAAGTACAGTTTTGCTGGTTTGAATTTTTTGTATGTCTGAAACAGTATAGTGTGGTGCCTTTTCGTGTTCACTTTGGAAAGATATTTTTGATGAGTGAAGATATCTTGTTTTACATTAAATGCATCTTGTATTTTCGGGCTGCTTTTAAGATTCTGTCTTTATCAGCAGTTTTAAACAATTTGATTATGATATGCCTCTGTGGTTGGTCTTCACGTTTCCTGTGAGGCTTCTTCGACCTGTGGGTTATAGTTTTCATCAAATTTGGAAAATTTCAGCCATTGTTTCTTCTTCTGTCCCCCTTGCCCTTGGTCTTTGGAGACTCCACTTGTACTGTGTCACGCTGCTTGGACTTGTCCCATAGCTCACTGATGCTCCATTTTCTCAGTCCTGTTTTCTTTGGATACTTTCTGTTCCTATGTCTTGAAGCACATCAGCCCTTTTTTCTGCAGTGTCTGTTCTGCCATTAATTGCTTCCACTCTCTTTTTCATCTCAGACATGCTGTTTTGTAGCTCTGGAGCCTAATTTGGATTTTTTTTTTAAATGTCTTCCATATTTCTACTTAAGATGTCCAGTCTGTCTTATTGTTTCCTGGACGTATAAATTGTATTTACAATAACTACTTTAACATCCATGTCCTCTAATTCTATCATCCGTGTAGTTTCTGAGTCAGTTTCCATTGATTGGTTTTTCTTTTCATCACGGGTCTTAGTTTCCAGCTTATCTGTATATCTGCTATATAAAAATGTGAATTTAGCTTGCTGGGTAATAGGTACTTTTGGATTCCTATAAATGTGTTACAGCTTATTTGGAAGATGGTCAAGTTGCCCGAAAGCAGTTTGGTCCTTTGTTTTGATGCTTTGCCAGGTAGAATGAGGGCAGCATCTGATGGAGGGCTGGTTTCACCCTGCTGTTGAGCCAGGCCCTTCTGAGGACTCTACCGAGCGACCCATCATTTACAGGGTTTTCCACTCGGGCTGGTGCAACAGGCAGTATTCTCTGCCACGAGTGCTCCCGGGCGTGTGCTTGCTAAGGCTCGTAGGTGCTCCTTTCTCCAGGCTCAGGTTGCTCCTCACACTCACAGAGTGACCAGAACTCAGCTGACCGTCCTGGAGGACCGGCTGCCCGCCTCCAGAGCTCTGTTCCTTGCGGCTCTGTTCTCTCTGGGACTCTGTCCCTGGAACTCTCTCGGGCTCCCTGGACTCCTGCTCTGCCTCGAAGGGAGAACACTGAGCTCCTCGTCTTTGCTCCATTGACTGCAGACTTCCCCCAGGGCATTGAGCAGGGGCAGTTAAAGTCTTATCTCATTTATATCCTTTCTCTCAGAGGTCCTTCATTACCTGATGTCCGGTATCTTGAGAACCATTGTTTCATGTATTTTCCTATGTATGTCATTTTTATATATTCTACTTTTTCATATTTTTTTTAGTTGTTTCAGGCATGAAGGTTAATCAGGTCCCTCTTTCACCATCTTGGTCAGACCTGGAAGTCGCTGAGCCCCAGATTGGACCAGACTTCCTAGGTTCACTAAGCTCAAGTGGAAAGCGGCCGTCCCACTGTGCAGCCAGGAGTCTTGGTCCCAAGTCACAGAAGAGCCACATCCTAGCTGTGCAACTGGATGCCTGTGATAAACTGGTCTCTTTTTAAATCCCCTCTCTCAAAACTTCCAAAATCTTAACTCTCTAAACCACAGGGGCACTGCTTACGATACTCTTTATTGGTTTTGTTCAGTGGTTACGGCCTCCAGAAGCACATCAGAGAAAATAAGGGGACTTTGCTAAACCTGAATCTCCTGCACTTCCTTCAGTGTTCCTTTGTCCGTGTAGGTCCTAAGACTTTCCATAGCTTACTTCCAACACATACACAATCTTGCACACGATGACGGTGCTTGGTTCTTCAAAGATGGGTCACCAGAGTACTTCTGCGAGCAACTTTCTCGGGACTTATTTTCTATCCACATCTCTTCTGAAATAAAAGCCAACACAACAATATTTCTATGGCAAAATCACAGCACATTTACTCTGGGTCTCATAGACCAGGCTTTCATTCAAATCCATGTATGACCTTGTGACTAGCTTTAGTTTCTAGGTTGTCTGCACCACTGGAGAGAAAAGAGGGTCATTTGTAGAACATCATTTCATTTGATCTCTCCCTTCTTCCACATGGAGTGGTGCACAGAATAATAGGTGGACAAAAGATAGTTTGTTTCCTGTTTTAACAAAATTTGACCAAAACTTAACCAAACCCAAGTCCAAAGAGTTTCTAGGAGATTCTGAGACCCATTTGTGCCGAGTGGCGGCTCAGCACCTCACACAACAAGGGGCCACACATCCCTTCCCTTCACTGGGGAGATGCCCAGGTTCTGAGCTACCCCAGGGAAGAGGTCTGGGCTGGGAAACATGCAAGAAGCTTCTAACCTGCTAAGCATCCATATGTGTCAAGCCCAGACGGTAACTGTTAACCCTGACTGTGAGCAAGGCATGGAAGGAACTACTTGCCTCCGGAGGCAAACTTCAAATTAGCTTTAGCTCTTTTATTAACTAGTTGTTCAGAGCAAAGCACTTTACCCAGACCTGTTTCTGTTTCTTTATCTGTTAGTAAAGAAAAGCCCATGACAAGTTGATTTCTATGAATCTTTCCAGCTCCAGAAGTCTTTGATTGCTTATTTTTGTTTAGCTACTGGACAAAATAACTATGAGAGAGAGTAGAATATGGTGTTTCATTCAGTAAATTCTGTGAAGCAGAAGACTAAAAAGGGTGTGGGCAGACCTACCTGGTGCGTCCTTGTGATGACAACAAGCTCTAAATAATGACAAAATCTAAGTCACGAACTTAGTTCTTCTCATATTATGGCGGCTCACTCATTTAGGAAACATTTTATCCTTTGAGATATTTGTATCATGTGACCATAAAAAAGAAATCAGTGGCAGAGATAGGAATAAAGTCCTAAGATATTTCAAAGTCCTTTGTGCTGTATGAACTTACCATTTTATATATTGTTCTATAAAATAAAATTATGCCACGTTAAAGGAAAATGAACTCAGCACTGAAAATGTAAAACTTTCCATCACTGAAATTTCTCTTATTAGAATCTCCAATTTAACTTTGCATTAATGTGACTCATTGCATTTAATGATTTCAATAACAGTAAAGACAATAGTCCTCAGAAATCATTTAGATCTTCTTCCTCTGGTCTTTAGAAAAAGATTTTGCTTTTCCTGTGTGGATCATCTCCAGAATTCTTCATTTAAGCATGATTTCTTTGATAATACAAATTATGGGAATTATTAGCACAGCTAGCCGCCTGCCTTCTTCAGATATGAGTGGCATGCCAATTGCACACTCCATCAGTGATTAGCAGACTGCAGTGGAGGCTTTCACACCTTTGGAAGCTGTGCAGAATCTTACACAGGTGACGCTAGGGCTAAGCCATTCCTGGCGATAGAATTTTAAACTTACACATAAAAAGCTGCAGAAAAACTTTAAGTGTAAGTTTTATCGTTATTGTAAAATCTCTTCTTTGTGAGGTGTGTTCCTTTTCACATATTAATGGATTACCATTTAAAAAAAGAGTTGGGGGGGGGCGCCTGGGTGGCTCAGTGGGTTGAGCGTCCCACTCTTGGTATCGGCTCAGGTCATGATTTCACAGTTCGTGGGTTCGAGCCCTACATCGGGCTCTGCACTGACAGCACAGAGTCTACTTGAGATTCTCTCTCTCCCTCTCTGCCCCTCCCCTGTTTGTGCTCTCTGTCTCCCTCCCTCCCTCTCTTTCTCTCTCAAAATAAATAAATAAATTTTAAAAAAAAAGAAAGGTTCAATTAGTAAACATAATTGAAAGTTATAAATTCTTTGTTTTCAGTGACACAAAACATGCTAATATTGAAGCAAAATGAGATACTCATCTTTAGGTTTGTGTTATTTACATAGCTGGACTTGTGTTGGTAGAAAACACAGAAATGCTCACATTGAAAACAAATAAAAACTGATAACGAAACTTTGTAGTCTTATCAGTGTTTTGGATTCAAGGTCATTTTGAAGATCTAAGCTTTCAATAACATTTTGTCTAGTAAAGAAAAAAAGTTTTTTTTGATTCCCTTACCAATATACTATAAAACAGAGCTCATAGATTAAAAACCAAAGGATATAGGATCCACTATAACCAAATGTGTTTTGCTATACTAGATGATACCAACTGTTATTTCTTTTCAGAGATAATAAAGCAAAATACTAGATTCTGATGTGTCTGGTGCTTTACTAAAGCAAAACCCATTATTTGTGGTTTTTTGTGTTATTCCCTCTGAAGCAGCAGGAAGAACTGAGGAGGTCATGCTGATGACTTTTATTTAGCATGCTTACATGTGGAGGATCCCTCCTTGGACTCGCTGGGAGGAAAACAGACCTAGATGCACCCCCCTCCCAAGCCCCCGTATCAGATACCCAACACCCATCAGCACGGTCGCTCCTCCTCCGGGAAACCTGTCCTTCCCAACTGGCCTAATGTACCTCCCCACTGCTCTTTTGTAGCTCAGGCACATATTTGTGGTATCTTTCTTTAGACAAGCAATCATATCTTCTGCCTCATGACATCCTTTCAGTGTTTGTTAGATGAGTCTTGTTGCGGTTATTTTTCTCTGCTTATGTCTCGTCTTTAAAGTTCAGGCCTCTGTGTTCTGAATCCTGAATAAATGGTGAACTCATTCATCCAACAATAAGCAGCTACAAGGTCTCAGGCTCTGTTATAGGCAGGAGGACGGCCCAGTAAATGATACATGATACGGATACACCAGCTTACTCTGCTGAGCTCACATTCTAAATGCATGAGACAGGAAATGAACAGTAACATCAGTAAGTACGTGATGGTGTGTTAGGAGGTGATCACTTTCCATGGGAGGACAGTATGGAGCTGTGTGAAAGGGGTCAGAAGCGCAGTAGGCACGGGTAGTGTGGAGTGGCTCGACGAGGCGAGGCTGCAGTGACCGTGGAAGGGGTCTGCCCAGCAGATGCACGGCCTGGAGGAGCAGAGGGAACTACACTAAGGCTGCTCTCGGGTGGAAAATGGAGAAGCTGTGCCAGGTGTGAGCAGAGTATTGATCCCAAATTTGCCAGTCAGGGAATTTACTTCACCTCCCCCAAGGAGGAGTGGGTAAGGGGCAGAGCAAGTAAGAAAGGGGCCAGGGAAGGGGCACTTGCCTACCACGTGGAAGAAATGCAGGAATGGGGACATTCTCCTCCCCGCACTGTACCCAGACTTCCCCATCAGGTTTACACAGCAGCCTGTGATCACCCAGAGGTGTGGCCCCTGCCTCAGGGAGAGGTTCAGCAGTCCACGTGGACAGTCGACACACTGAGCCTGGCAGTGCACTTATGCAGCCTGGATTCCGGAGGTTGGTCATGATGCCAAAAACCTACAGAGGCCCCGACAGCCCCACACAGCCTTACCAAAGCCCAGTATCCCCACTAGGTCCACTGTTCCACCATGATATATGAGTATGGATTGTGAAATATGAAAATTCTTCCAAACTACCCTCAACAGCCACTACCCCAAGCTCTCCTGCCCCCATCCCAGTTATCCCTGCACTGCCCTGGTCCTTGCTGAGATCCCCTGAATGCTACTCCATCCAGCAACGGAGGGGCCCTTGTTGTCTGAGCCCTTGTGCAGATCGTTAAATATAACTGTGGCCTCTGGGCCCCACCCTCCTACCGAGGCCCCAGAAAGTGCCCATGCTTCCATAGAAAGGTCACTGTGCAGGGACAACTGAGCTACCCAGCTAATCCTGCCCGGTTTGACCAATAGAACCAACCACTCCCATCACCTCTGGGGCAGAGTGATTATGGAGGAGGGTTGTCACATGGGAGGGAATGCTAAGAGAAGCAGAAAAGAGTTCCAACCAGACATCCACAAGTAGATGTCAGTGTCATGAGGACAAGAAGCAAACCTTTCCTTCTTGGTGTAAACACACTTAATATTTGCTATCCCAATTAACATAGTGTGCCCCTTTCATCTTAATCCTAGGAGCCAAAGGAATTTAGTCAATATGTTTTCCCCATAGTCAAAATAGAATTATGGATGCATTTGTTGTCTATAACATTTCAAGTTCAGTCAGGTGGAACAGTGCATCTACAAGGCTAGAAAAAGTCAAGTCTTGCTTTTTACTGCTCAATAAGAACTAATGACATCCTGAACTAAATAGATTTGGGAAAGTGACCTGTACTGCCAAGATTAACACATAAGGAGGAGTGCAGAGAGCAAAGCTGGCAGGAAAAGTCAGAAATTCAATATTGACATTGACCAATAATGTATCCATAAATGTATACATTATTTTAAAGAGCAAATCGGAACCTGCTTCAATGCAGGTGTTTCACACCAGGGTTGTCAGAGGGCTTAGCCCTACATAATGTGCTTTCTCGCCGTCTACTTGACTGGCTCTGTGCTCACATCTCCAGGGGCCGCCGTCACAGACCCCAATGTGCATCTTCTCTGAAAGCTGTGTGGTGCTGTGCACTGTTCAGAGCCTTACCATGCAGGAAGAAAGGGCTGAAAGGTTTTGATAATCAACCTGTAGTTACGTAACTGCTCATCCATTTCCCTGACAAAAGTGTAAGCACCTGAATGCACACACATTCTCTTATTTACCTTTGCACACTTTTGAATACACAGCACAATGCCATGTATATAGCAGGTGCTCCATAAATGTTCGTTTTGTGAACCAAAGGGTCTGTTTAAATCTCTACAAAGGGTCTGTTTTAGGGTCTGTTTAAATCTCTACACTTACTCTTCCAGCATAGCAGCCAATGTGTATGTACAAAGGCACATGGGCAGGCATGGCTGAGTAGGCTAGTGCAATGTATAACCCACGCCAGACCTTGCAGACTTTGTGTGAAAGGGTCGAAAAGCATTACTTTAACTCCTAGACAGAGCATTGGAAATGGTAGCATTTTGTACATGTTGAGTGAAATAAAAATATATTAATAATATTAATTTTACTTGGGTTTTTTGACCTTTTAATTGGACTATGAGAAAACGTTAAGTTAGGTATGCGGTTTGCTTTCATGACTCACATTAGATTGTTTGGACAATGCCCCTTAAAACAAAAACGTGGACAGTGATACGGGCTGAAGTTAATCTCCTGCTGTAGCCATAACACAGGCGTAAGCACTAGGACCATGGAGCTCACAAGCTTTGCCGTCATTGGAATAGGCATAACCCTCTCACTGTGACATACAAAGAACACGTGCTCAGCAATGACAACAGTGATTAAGGACTGCGGGAGTGTTTCTCACGCGGACTCCTGCTGACCTCAGGCGTGAATTGCCTTCTGTGGGTGCCCATGGGCTTCCCTTTCCAAAACCATATTTAGACAAGTATGCTTTGAAGGCCCTTCTCAGAGTGAGCTGACATCAGGCGGCAGAGGAGCTCAGAGTTTCAGCAGCCGTCTGTGCACACGTGAATATTGGACTCTGGAAGAAACACCTGAGCATGCGCACAAGTGTATTTGGGGGCTTCACTGGGATCAAAAGTCCACCACCCCTGTTTGCACTATTTGAAAATATATTCAAATCAAGGCAATGTATTTTCAGTATTCATGCTTAAATAATTACGTATAAAATGGAAAATACTCTTTAGGATAAAAAAAATGTTTTACCTTTTGAAATTGACGAATTAGAAAATTGCTTTAAAATTAACTTTTTTTTTTTTTAACTTACTCAAATCTTTGACTTTGGATCAAATTAAAATAATAATAGCATACCTGATTTAAAAAGTCATTAGGTGAGGGGCACCTCAAACGCGTGGGTTTAAGCCCCGTGTTGGGCTTTGTGCTGACAGCTCAGAGCCTGGAGCCTGCTTCGGATTCTGTGTCTTCCTCTCTCTCTGCACCCCACCCCCTTAAATATTAAAAAAAAAAAAGTCATCAGGTTAAGTGATAATATTATGTGGGTAATTTTTCCACCTTTGTCACAGTCTCTGTTAAATTTTATAATATACACCATATAGGAGCATCTTTGTTATAACTGTATGATATTCTGAAAACCAATACCTCACTCAAATAATATCCAGTAGGCATTTATTTAATAAACTCTTTATTTTCAGTTATCACAATTGGTTATATTGTTGAAAATATTTTTAAACTTTAGGTATTATTTACCAATAAAGCCTTTATCTTTTTGTAGATAAATTATTTAGTTATCTTTTATGTTGCAAGAAATGCAATGCAGTATCAGCTTTTCTAAACTTGACTCTAAACTGATAAAACCCCTTAACAACAGCTGCACATCATAAAATAAGCCAATAATCTCTGGATAGTATCCTAATTACTAAGAATTACAATGCCATATTTCCCAGGCTTGTACACCACACATAAAAAGTGAAATCATCTTCCAATATAGAAAATCTATACTGTATATTTTAATAATGTTATCTTCAATGTAGTTGAATGATTAACAATTACATTATGATTGTTATTTAAGTCATTGCAACTTTGAAACAATGTTTTCAAAAAAGTACATATTTTATAAAGAGATAGAAGAAATGGCAAAAAGAAACAAAAAAATAGATTTTTGCATTTACCCAGATATACACCGTTTCCAATGTTCATCATTCTTTTCCAAAGTTTCAGGTTTCCCATCTGATGTCTTTTTAATCATCTTGAAAAATGTCCTCGTCCCTTACTATGTCTTGTAATATAGATCTGCCGCTTCTAGTTTTCTATCTGAAAATGTCTATTTTACCTTTCCTTTTTCATTGTTGTTTTGCAGTTTCATTGAGAAATAATTGGCATACATCACTGCATAAGTTTAATGTATAGAGCATGATGGTTTGTATTACATATATTTAAAATTATTGCCACAGTGGATTCAGCTAACATTCATCTTCTCATATAGATATAATAAAAGAAAAGAAAGAAGAAAACAATAAAGAAAAAATTTTCTCCTGTGATGACAACTCTTTGGATTTACTATTAATAACTTTCCCATATTTCCATATATATGTGCGTGTATGTATGTATGTATATATATACATAACACACACAACAGTGTTAGCCATAGACATCCTGTTGCACATGACATCCCTAGTACTTAATTATCTTATAATTAGAAGTTTGTACTTTTGACCTCCTTTCTTTAATTTCCCCTCCCCTCACCCTTTGCCTTTGGTAACCACAAGTCTGATCTCTCTCTCTCTTATTCTTGTGAAATCTCTTTGATTTCACATATAAGTGAGATCATACAGTATTTGTCTTTCTCTAAGTGACTTATTTCACTTAACATAATGTCTTCAAGGTTTATCCATGTTGTCACAAATGTAAGATTTCCTTTTTTTTTTTTACAGCTGAATATTATTCCACTGTATATACATGGAATATATATATATATATATATATATATATATATATAGCTATTGCATTGTATATTCATATTGTATACATCTGTGTGTATATATACATACTCTTTATCCATTTATCCATCAGTGAACAGTCAGGTTGTTTCTATGTTTTGGCTATTATAAATAATGCTGCAATGAATGTGGGGTACAGACATCTGAAGTTAGTGTTTTTATTACCTTTAGATATATTTCCGGGAGGGGAATTGTCGGATCATATGGTAGTCCTGTTTTAATTTTTTGAGGTTCTCATACTGTTTTCCACAGTGGCCACTCCACTTTACCTGCCTATCTATGGTGCACAAAAAGCCTTTTCTCCACATCCTCACCAGCATTTATCTCTCATCTTTATTTATTTTTGAGAAACAGAGTGAGACAAAGCGTGAGCGAGGGAGGGGCAGAGAGAGAAGGAGACACAGAATCTGAAGCAGGCTCCAGGCTCCAAGCTGTAAGCACAAAGCCCAACACGGGGCTCGAACCCACGAGCTGTGAGATCATGACCTGAGCTGAAGTCAGACGCTCAACCGACTGAGCCACTAGGCGCCCCTATCTCTTACCTTCTTGATGACGGCCTTGCTAACAGGTGTGAGGTGATACTCCATGTGTTTTTAATTTGCATTTCTTCAATGACTGTTGATGTTGGGTATCTTTGCATGTGTCTGTTGGCCTTTCCTATAGCTTTTTTGGAGAAATATCTATTCAGGTCCTTCACCCATTTTTTTAATTGGGTTATTTGGGATTGTTGCTATTTAGTCATATGAGATCTCTATATGTTTTGAATATCACTTTACTTATGCTTTGAAAATATTTTTGTTCCATTCTTTAGGTTGTCTTTTCATATTTTTTATTGTTTGTTTTGCTGTGAAGAAGCATTTTGTTTGTTGTAGTCCTACTTGTTTATTTTTTATTTTGTTGCTTGTGCTACAGTTGTCATGTCCAGACATCATTATAAAGACCTGTGGTAAGGAGTTTTGATGCTATGTTTTCTCCTAGAAGTTTGATGGCCTCGGGTCTCACATTTAAGTCTATTTTTTTTAACATTTAAGTCATTAATTCATTTCAACTTAATTTTGTCAAGTATAAATTATAGGTCCAGTTCGGTTTTTTTTACATGCAAATATCCAGTTATCCCAGAACCATTTATTGAAGAGACTGTCTTTTCCTCATTGAGTATTCTTGTGTCCCTTGCCAAATACTAGTTGATCATATATGTTTGGGTTTAGTTATGAGCTCTTGATTCTGTCCTGTTGGTCTATTTGGTTTTATGCCAGCAATATACTGTTTTGATGGCTATCGCTTTATATTGTAGCTTGAAATCAGGAAGTGTGATGCCTCCTGCCTTGTTCTTTCTCAGGACTTCTTTGGCTACTCAGTCTCTTATGGTTCTGTATACATTTTAGTGTTTTTTTCTACTTCTGTAAAAAATTCCATTGGAATCTTATAGGGATTGCACTGAATCTATAGATGGCTTTTGGCAATCTTGGCATTTTAACAATATTAATTGTTCTAATGCACGAACGTGGGGCCCCTTTTCATATATTTGTGTCTCTTCTTCAATTTCGTTCATCAATGTCATATAGATTTCAGCAAAGAGATATTTCTTCTCCATAGTTAAATGTATTCTTAAATATTTTATTGTTTTTGATGCTATTATAAATGAAATTGGTCTCTTTTTTTCTTATTCAGAAATGTTAGTGTATCGAAACACTACTGATTTTTGTACGTTAATTTTGTATCCTACAACTTTACCGAATTTATTGATTAGATCTAATAGTTTTTGATTGAGTTTTTAGGATTTTCTATATATATAAAATTGCGTCATTTGCGAAGAGAGACCATTTTATTTCTTTGTTTTAAATTCTGATACCTTTTATTTCTTTCTTGCCTGATTGTTGAAACTTGGACTTCCAATATCATGTTGAATAGGTGTGGTGAGAGTAGTGGGCACCTTTGTCTTGCTCCTAATATTAGAGGAAATAATTTCATTCTTTCACAATTGGGTATGATGTGAGCCGTGGGCATGTCTTATATGCTCTTTATTCAGATGTGTTCCTTCTATGCCTCATTTGTTGAGTTTTTATCGTGAATGGATCTTGAATTTTGTGCAATTTTTTTGCATTGCTGAGATAATCAGATGTTTATTTTCTTTTGTTCTATTAATAAAATTTATCACATTGATTGATGTTGAATCATCCTTGCATCCCAGGGATAAATCCCATTTGATCATGGGGAATGGTCCTCTTAATTCAGTTTGCTAGTGTTTTGCTGAGCCTTTTTGCATCTTTATTCATTAGGAATATTGGCCTGTAGTTTTGGCTTCTAATAGTATCCTTTTCTGGTTTGGGTATTAGGATAATCCTGGCTTGATAAAATCAGTTTGGGAGTGTGCCCTCCTCTTTGATTCTTTTGGAAGGTTTTCAAAAGAATTGGTGTTAATTATTCCTTAAATGTCTAGTAAAATTCACCAATTAAGCCATCCAGTTCTGGGCTTTTCTTTGTTGAGAGAGTTTTGATTACAGATAAAATCTTACTAATAACTGCTCTATTCAGATTTTCTATTTCTTCTTGATTCAGTCTTAGTAAGTTGTATGTTTCTACAAATTTTTCCATTTCTTCTCCCTTGTTGGGTTTGTTGGCACATAGTTGTTCACAGTAGCCTCTTATGATCCTTTGAATTTTTGTGGTATCAGTTACAATGTTTCCTTTTTCAGTTGTAACTTGATTAATCTGGGTCCTTTATCTTTTTTCCTTGGTTAGTCTAGTTAAGTGTTTGTCAATTTTGTTTATTTTGAAAAAGAACCAGCTCTTAGTTTGGCTAATCTTTTCTATTGTGTTTTTGTTCTCTATTTCACTTATTTCTGTTCTAATCTTTATTTCCTTTCTTTTGCTAACTTTGGGCTCAGTTCTTTTTTTTCTAGGTTCTTAAGATGTAGAGTTAAGCTACTTGCTTGAGGCCCTTCTTGCTTCTTGATGTAGGCATTTATTGCTATGAACTTCCCACTTAAAACTGCTTTTGCTGCATCCTGTAAGTTCTAGTATGTTGTATTTCCATTTTCATTTGTCTCAGGAAACTTCTTAATTTCCCTTTCGATTTCTTCTTCAATCCATTGGTTGTTCAGTAGAGTGTAGCTTAATTCCCACATGTTTGATTTCAGTCTTCTTGAATTTGCTAACTCTCATTTTGTGGCCTAATACATGGTCTATACTAGAAAATATTCTATGTGACCTTGGGAAGAATGTGTATTCTGTTGTTAGAATGTTCTGTATATGTCTCCTATGGCCATTTGGTATATAGTGTTGTTCAAATCCACTATTTCCTTGCTGATTCTCTGTATGATCTTTCCATTGTCCAGAGTATGCAATTATTATCGTATTACTGTCTATTTCTCCTTTTGGATCTGTTAGTTTTTGCTGTATATATGTAGGTGCTCTGATGCTGAGTGCATAAAGATTTACAATTGTTTATCATCTTGATATATTGACCCCTTTATCATTATATAAGAATGACCTTCTTTGTCTCTTTTTAGCATATTTATTTTAAATTCTATGGGGCGCCTGGGTGGCTCAGTCGGTTGAGTGTCCAACCTTGGCTCAGGTCATGATCTCACGGTCTATGAGTTCGAGCACCGCCTCAGGCTCTGTGCTGACAGCTCGTAGCCTGGAGCCTGCTTCAGATTCTGTGTCTCCCTCTCCCGACCCCTCCCCCTCCCCCGTTCATGCTCGGTCTCTGTCTCAAAAATAAATAAACATTAAAAAAAATTAGAAAAAAAATAAATTCTATTTTGTCTGATGTAAGTATGTTTCCACCTGCTTTTTTTTTTTCTTTCTTTTTTTTGGTTACCATTTGCTTGAAATGTCTTTCCTCATCCCTTCAGTCTCATTTATGAGTATCTGTAAGGCTGAAGTGAGTCTTTTGTAAGCAGCATATAATTGATTGTTGTTATTGTTGTTTTTAATCCATTCAGCCATTCTATGTCTTTTGATAGGACAATTTAATCCATTTATATTTAATTATTGGTAGATAAGCACTTACTATTGCCATTTTTGTTAATTGTTTTCTGGTTGTTCTGTAGATCCATTATTCCTTGTTCTCTCTCTCTCTCTCTCTCTCTCTCTCTCATGTCTTTTGTTATCAGTATGCTTTGGCTTCTTTATTATATTCTTTTCTGTAATTATTGCAAGATTTTTTTCTCATGGTTACCATGAAATTACATAAATTACCTTAAACCTGTAACACTCTATTCAATTCTATTAACTAGAATTCACATACTTTTCACTTTTACTTCTCTCTCTCACATTTTAGGTTATTGTTAACAGTCTCTGATTCTTTATATTGTGTAACTAATTACAGATTATTGTATGTATAGTTATTTTTGCTATAATCATTTTTTTAAACTTTTAAACTCAATTTGTGAGTTATGTACTACTATTGCCATACTGCAGAATCTAACTATGACTATATTTACCATTACCAGTGAGATTTATTCTACCTTTATGCACCTTGTATAAAGCTGGTCTGGTGGTAATGAACTGCCTTAGTTTGTGTTTCTTTGGGAAAGTTTTTACCCCTCCTTCATTTCTGAAGGACAGCCTCACTGGCTATAGAATTCTTGGTTGATAGATTTCCTCTCAACCTTTTGAATATGTCATCCCTTTCTCTCCTGGCCTGAAAAAATTTTCTATCAAAAAATACACCAGTAATCTTGTGGGATTTCCTTTGCTTATAACTTGTGTCTTTTCTCTTGCTGCTTTCAAAATTCTTTCTTTGTCTTTGACTTTTGACAGTTTAATTAAAATGTGTCTCAGTGTAGCTCTATTCAGATTCAACCTACTTGGAGTCCTTTGTGCCTCCTGGATCTGGATGTCCATTTTCTCCCCCAGGTGCAAGAAGTTTTCAGCCATTATTGCTTTAATACGTATTTTCTGTCCCCTTCCCTTTCTCTACAGTTCCCACAGTGCAAATATTGTTTCTCTTCATTGCGTCCTATAATCCTTGTAGACTTTCTTCACTGTTTTTTTCTTTCTTTTTTGCTCCTCTGATTGGGTAATTTCCAACGTCTTATACTCTGTGTTGCTGATCCTTCTGCATGGCTGAGTCCTCTTTTGAAAGCCTCTATGGATTCTTCAAATGAACCTTTCAACTCTAGAATTTCTGTTTGTTTGCTTTTTGATGGTTGATATTTCCTTATTTTGTCCATCCATTGTTTTCTTGATTTCTTTTAGTTGTCTGTGCTTTTTTTTGTCAAGTGCACTGAACCTCCTTAAGAGAATTATTCTGAGTTCTTTGATAGTTCATGGATCTCCACTTCTTTAGGGTCACTTATTGGAGCTTCATCAGTTTCCTTTGGTGGTATCATATGTACCTGTTATTTCATGATCCTTGATTCGGTACACTTGTATCTGCACATTTGAGTAATGGGGTTTTCCTCCAGACTTTACAGGTTTGCTTTGGCAGAGACAGTTTTTCACTAGTCAGCTCAGTTTGGGTTTCTGGATATATCAGCTGGTAATGTCTGTGGGCAGATGGATCCTGCTATTATGGTATATTTTGGGGTGAGGCAACTGTTTGAGCTCTGAAAACACGGGATGAGGTGTGCCGGTAGCTGAATAGAACTGCCAGTCTGCTTTTCTACCCAAATGAGGTTGTAGGACGGTCTCTGTAGTTACCTGAATTCTCTGGTCATGTTTACTAGATGATCAAGATTGATTACTATATTCAGTAGTAGGTGGGGGTATGGATTAACTTCCCTGGCCTTGGCAGGGCAGCAAGCCAGGTCCCAGTGCCCGCTCAGCTTATTGTTAGGGTCTAAATTAGACTTCAGTGTGCACTGAATTTCCTGTTCAGGTGAGGTCACCAGTTTTGTTCTGCAGACAGGCAAAGCCATGGACTTGATTCTGTTCTAGTGCCACTGTACTTGAATGGCCTATGCAGTTTCCCTTGGGCTCTGGTCAGGATGCCTGGTCAGATAGGCTGAAGGCTATATTCAGTGATGAGTGGAACTATTAATTAGATTCCCTGCCTGGGCACAGCAGGAGAAGTAGCTCCAAAACTGGTAAAGCTCTTTGTTTGTTATCTCAACTCAAGCCAAACTGCATCCCACGTTCCCTGGCAGGACCAGGGCACTGGCTTTGCCCTCCAGACTCTTGGCTCTGTCTGCCCTTCCCCCAGCTCTAGCACTGCTGGTCTATACAGATTTCAGAAGATGTCACCAACCAGGGCTTGGGGGGGGGACAGGTAGGAAGGGGAGGGGTCTCTCTAAGCTACTCTTAATTTCCCCAACAGGATCTTCAGTGGGGAGGGGCCAGGAGCTACCCTCAACCTTATCTATGAATTAATCTCCCTGCCCCTACATAGGGGGGGAAGATTCCCCACCCACCACTGGCTGTGTTTTGGGAGATACCTGTTGCATCCAGTTGTTGCCACTAGCCCATCTGCTCAGATGAGCTACAAGGCACTGTCCACAGCGGGTGGGCTCACCACCTTGGCTGGGCACGGGCAGACTGGGCTCTGGGGCTGGCCAAACTCCTCAGTTGAAGATCTGAATGAGGCCAATCCGCACCTTGCCACTCGCTTGCTTCCTGTTCGGAGTGCACCTCTGACTTGGTTCTGCAGATGAGCAAAACCTCGTTGGGATTACTACTTGGGCGCTGCAGATACAGACTTAGTTTGCCAAGATCTGTGTGCTAGTTGGTATAAGTCTGCCCCTTTCTCTGACACAGACTCCCAGGGACTAGGCACTACAGCTTTTCCTGCAAGATCATAGTAGAGGCTCCAACAGAGTGATCCGCGGGACTGCGAGGGGGGAGCTGGGTATTCCTCCTGGGTTCTCTTTTTCCACTGGAAGAACTAGAGGCTCAAGGGGAGACCTCTCCACAGGGTGCCGCATTGGCCTGGGGGAGGGGTAGTCAACACGCCAACATGTCGCTGCTTCTCTTACCCTTGCAGTGCAGTCTGTCCTCCTCTCAGGGGTGCAGGGGGCTTCTTCGGCCTCACCGCTGTGTTCTAGGGTTCTCTCAGTGGTGTCTTGCTCTTGAATAGCTGTTTCCCCTGTTCTTGTGACGGGGAGCAAAGTCAGGAATGACCTATGTTGCCAGTTTGGGTGAAGTTACTCTGTCAAAGTAACTTTTTATAAATCTTTGCCTGGTTGAATTGTTAGCAAAGACGGAGGACACAACCTATACAGTGCCTTCTGTTTCTTTTCTTTTTCTGTGATGTTCCTTGCTTCCCTCTTACTAAATAAGACTACAACGATGAGCCTTGCTTTGTGGAAGCATCAGGTGGTATTCTAGGAAGATCTGGTGACCAGACTGAATTGTCCCTAAGGCACAGCCCGCAGCAGCACCTTCAGCAATGCACATCTTCTCCGGGGTGATGTGTCCAGGCTATCTGGGTGTAAGTGAACAGGTAACTTCTATTGCCTGTTTCTTTCAAATATGACAGTGTTATTTGACTTTCTCCCGACATACCTGTTTTTACAATTTTTTAAGAGGGATGGGCTTGCTGTAATTTGTTCCTCAGTCAATAACTGTGTATGGGGGAGGGGACAAGTGCGATGACTAGGAAAAAGCTACTCGCAGAAGTCCAAAAAATCTCTAGTCTTTCTGATTCAGCAGCATCGAAAAGAAATGGAGACGAAAAGATCAATGCCAGAGTCGAGATTTATTATTATTTTTTAATTCTTCATGTCTGCCACCAGATTCGGTCACTCACTTAATTCAGAAAATTAATGCCAAACCTATTAACAGAACTGGAAGTATTTTTGTAATAACAAACTTGTAAAATCCTTGAAAAAAATCTTTTGATTGGGTTTCCATGAATTAATGTTTCTAAAGACGAATATGGGGTTTAGATAAAACAAACTGCCTAAAGAATCTAATGAGTTTTTTTTTAATGACATGACAAACACAGGAAAGGTACAAAATGGCAGTATTTCCATCCTTTATTTATTTGACAGGAAAGCTAGAAGTACCAAAGTTTGTTTTTCAGTGAAAACTATACACTAAATTTAGCTTGACTTCAACAAATGTAAATTTTAGGAGTTCAAATATATTAGAATTCCATATTATTCTAAGTTCTAGTACCTTTATATGCTGGGTAATGTGAACTAATTTCAAATTCATTTAGATATATCCCTTTCTCTTCTACTAAACCTACATATTTGGATAATATTTCATAAAGTCACTAGGATTTGGTCAATAAGAATTTCTTGTTATTTTAGGCATACTGCCTAATATAAAACTGAAATCAGAAAATATGTTTGATCCTAAAATATATTCAAAATTTTTATCATCTAGAGAACTTCTCATGGCTAGGAGAATTTTTTTTTTTTTTAATTCAAATGGTTACTTCTCATCTGTTTTTCACTATGTTGACTCTATTGAGCCTAACATTTGAATAAACTTTAAAATCAGACACACATCAGCATCTAAAAGTATAAGCTTACCACAAGTCATGGTTGAGCTCTTATGCCCATACCTCTGTACATAAAAATTTGTACTCAATGAATATAAACATGAGTGAAATACCAATCACAGCTTCATGGAAAAGAAATTCTGAGAACAATTTGCATATCGGATTTTCACTATGCCTCTATTTTGTGCTCACATGAGGTAATTAAAAAATAGCAATTATTTATAAAATTCAGAGGTCCTAAGAGTTGACCACAATATAGGTCATTATGAGGTAGTCTAAAATAACTCCCCAAAATATTAAGGGTCTTCTTTGTTTCCTTCTTCAATTCATATTTGCTATTAACAGGAGATTAATGTCTACCAAAATCTTTGGCTCACATTTCCCCCCTTGAGTTACCCCATTTCTTCTGGTTCAAAGTGTTATTGTCAAAAAATATGATGAAAGTTTTTATAAGCAAACTGGTAATTTTGCATGGATTACTTTTTTTTTTTTTTTTTTATGTTAAGTCCAGTAATTTTGTTCAAATAAGACCCACTGTTGGTCTTTCAGGATTACATTTTTGGGGTATATGATTCTACTTTTCAATGTGTACCTTTGAGTTATTATTTTTTAGGAATGTTTTCTTGAATTACAATATTTTAGTACATGTTCTTTTCTACTGCTCTGGGTTTCTTCTCTGTGAATTTATCTGTGGTTGAGTCTATTTTCCTATCTTCATCTGTCACTCTCTAAATCCAGTTCCATCACTCTCTGTGGACTTTTTATATTTCATATTTTCCTCCTTTTCATCTTCTACTTTTTTAAACTATTATCTGCTGTAACTATTCTTTCTTGTATGTTTTTTTACAACTTAGGGTGTCTTTCTTTTTTTTTAACATTTTAAATGCCTTTTGGAGTTCTATCACTTCATGTTTTAATTGCTTTTCTGACTCTTTTTTTTAATGTCTTCTATCACTTAAAACCTATTTTATCTTGTTTTGAAACATTAGCTTGCAAATTCTTCTAGCTGGGGATATGTCTTGTTAGCATGCTTTTATTATCTGTAAAGACATTATCATGCCCCTTAATATCTTTTAAAAAATGTGATTTTATGTTGGCTTGACAATTCTTTTCTATCTCCCTGCCTTTTAGAGAGGAGGAATAGGTCAAGCCAGCTTTCCTAGTTCCACAGCTCCAGACCTTCCTCTTCCGTCTCTACCTACAACCTGGTTAAAAAAATGTCATTGTACTTTTTATAATCTGCCTTCTCTCCTGTCTTGCCCTTCTCTAAGTTGGACATACTCTTTCCTTTCCTCCTCTGCCCAATTTGCATGCTATTCCTGGGTGGAAGGCTTTATACTGGAAAGGACCTGAGGGTATTTTAGGTCAAGAAACCTTTCAGGGGCACCTGGGTGGCTCAGTGGGTTAAGTGTTTAGCCTTGGCTCAGGTCACGATCTCAGGGTTTGTGTGTTTGAGCCCCCCAGCGGCGGGCTCCCTGCTGTCAATGCAGAACCCGCTTTGGATCCTGCTTTGGATACCCGCGCGCGCTCTCTCTCTCTCTCTCTCTGCCCCTCCTCCCCCCTCGAAAATAAATAAACATTAAAAAGAAAAAGAGGAAAAAAAAAAAAGAAAAAGAAAAAGAAACCTTTCAGATTCTTTCCCAGACCCCTGTCACTGCCCATGATCAGGAGTGACCCAAATCTCTCCTAGATTCACAGGCCGCCGTACTTTGCTTCCAGCATCTGCTGGTGAAGTTTCGGTCCTTGGGTCACCAGACACCCTTTGCTGCCCCCCTAGGGCCGCCCCGGCCTCCTGCACAGCTGCTGAGGCCACAGCCACTGGCCCCGCCCATGAAGGTTCTGGGGGCCACGGGGCACCTTGTACACAGTTTAGTTTGAGCTTTTGTACATAGGCCCGGGCTTAGCTGTCTCATTTGCTTTCTCTGTTTTCATAACGGGATCGGGAGAGATTCGAAACTACCACTGTCGTATTTCCTGAATTCTTCCCCTTTCGCCTATAGGCACTGACTCCTGTGCTGAAAGCAGTAGCTTAGGAACTTCAAGTCTGAATTTTCTCAAGGTAAATAAGACCTCCTCAACTTGAGCAAAATGAGGGCAAAATGGGCATTCCAGATATGTTTGGCAAGATAGACGGCTTTTTACTGGCAAAAAGAAAAAAAAAAAGAAAAGAAATCCTTAGAGGATCCTAATTATGGTAAATAATTACTCAGAAACAAGTTGCCCTTCATTTAAGCTGTCAGGATAGCAACGTGAAGAAAACATCATACTTCCAGTCTCTACCAGTTCGGGGGGTGGTGCCGTCCTGACGCTGAATGCCAAGAGCACAGGCCAGCTGTTACAAAATTTAATTAAAACAGTTTTGATAATTAGCACAACTTGTTTTGGATGTGAAAATATTTCTTGTGTGAATATACCGGTCACCTTGTCAGTTATGGGGGGAGAGGAGAAATGCTGCAACATATGGAGCTGTGAACCAGTTATTTAAAAAATAAAAAAAACAACCCACAACTTGGAAGTGCTCTTGAACTATCCTCCATTCTTTGTCGCCCTCATGAAAACAGTAAAAATAAAACCAGCCATGCATATCCCCCCCAATCTGATTCATGGATATACTTTAAGAGACAAGTGACATTCTGCTGTATTTAAAATTCTTTTGATTGAAATTAATGGAAATGAACCCAAACCAGTTTAAGCAGCAGATATTCTATGCCCTTCAGTCCCACTTCAGTCCATGCCTTCAGTCCCACAGCCCACATGAGGATCTCAGTGTAGCTATTTCCTAGCTATGACTTACAGTAATCTTTCTTAGTATTGTCATATTCCTACTTTTATTTACTGAAAGAATAACATATCATGTGGACAATTTTCCCCCCATTCAGTATTTTATTCTGAAAGGTCCATTGCTTTCAAAAAGTATTTTGCTATCCAAGCTCAGTATTACAACTGTTCTAAAAATGTCACATTTGGGGGGTGCCTGGGTGGCTCAGTCAGTTAAGCATCAGACTTCGGCTCAGGTCACGATCTCACGTTCGTGAGTTCGAGCCCCGCATCAGGCTCTGTGCTGACAGCTCAGAGCCTGGAGCCTGCTTCAGATGCTGTGTCTCCGTCTCTCCCTGCCCCTCCCCCACTTGTGCTCCCTCGTTCTCTCGCGCGCTCTGTCAAAGAATAAGTAAGCATTTAAACAAATTTTTTTCAATTAAACATTTAAAAAAATTGTCACATTTAGAAAGAAGAAGACAGAATGTCATGCCTGCTTCTTACTGTCCAGTACTGCTAACACTTGCCATCATCAATCGACAAAATGCCTGCAATAAATTCTGGTTGTCTCTTCCAAATCCTTGCTGTCGGCACCTGTGGCTTCAGTTAATTCCTGCCCGCACCCCTCCCTCAATGGCTTCACAGTCTGATCATCCGACTGCCTTGATTTTCTTTAAGCTTCTTGTCAGGGTTCTTCCCTCTGCGTGCCCAGCATATGGTCCTTGGGCCCCTTACTGTTCACTATAAATGCTTTCCCTGGTCACCTATCACTTCAGCCTCCATTTCCCTAGTAAGTCCCCAGATCACTTACCCAGGTGTCTCCTGGGCATGGCCACTTCACTTGGGTGGGGCATAGCAGCTACTCAGAACTTGCCAAGTCCATGAGGGAAATCGTGGCGTCAGATGCCCCCGCCGCAGACCTGCCTGCCATCATTGTCCCCCATCTGGGTTACTCAACAGCACCACACACATCATGGGCTTGATCGTGGGCTCTTCCTCACACCCACTTTTAAATCTTTTACAGCTGTCTCCTAATTATCTCGTTTCTCATTCCCATCTCCTCAGTCCCCCGATGAGCATCTTTCCACTTCCTTCTTAATGAAATAGAAAGTGCCGATGAGGACCTTCATAACCCGGGTCCAGCTCTTCTCTCAAAATTGCCCCCCACCTTCTAGCCTAAGCCTCAGCCACCCTGAACCCCACGGTCCCACAAGAGCAATGCTTGTGGACATTTCCGTCTTTCCTCTCCTGCCCGGGATGCTCCTCCTGACTCAAAGGGAGCCTGTCTCCCAGCATTCTTAACTGACTGAGCCACCCACGTGCCCCCTGTCTCCCATCATTCTGAGTTAAGTGTCCTTCTTCTTTTTTTTTTTTTTAATTTTTTTTCAACGTTTTTATTTATTTTTGGGACAGAGAGAGACAGAGCATGAACGGGGGAGGGGCAGAGAGAGAGGGAGACACAGAATCGGAAGCAGGCTCCAGGCTCCGAGCCGTCAGCCCAGAGCCTGACGCGGGGCTCGAACTCACGGACCTCGAGATCGTGACCTGGCTGAAGTCGGACGCTTAACCGACTGCGCCACCCAGGCGCCCCAAGTGTCCTTCTTCTACACGCCAAAAGCTTAAGGCTCCTTTTTGTAACTCCTAATTTTATTGTAACAATATCTCATAAATGCCCATTTTTATACCCCTAAATATTTGAATTTTTCTTTTAGAACTCTTCCTTTAAAAGAACAGTTATATGCAGCCAACTGATGATGAATGATCTGCTGACAGGCTGTGCCTGATAAGTTTACTGGTGCTTACAACAGCCATCTGAATTCTGTCTGGCCCAGCTAGGTAAAGGCCTGCTGTTGGTCACAGGAAGGAAAATGGATTCAAACAATTTCAAGAAGAATGGGGCCAGAGACCCGTCTATTCATTTTAAGTTCCAGCAAATATTCCTTGAGCATCTACAAGGTGTTCAATAATGTGCACTGTACGAGAAATTGGGAATTTAATGATAAATGAGACAGACTTAGACCCTGCTCTCATGGGACTTGCAATGTGAGGAGCAGGAGAAACAGATGAAATAACCAAATAAACACATTATTGCATAATTGTAGACGAGACTGTGTATCACATAGCAAGAGAATGGTCATTGTCTCCAGCTGCGTTCTTTGTAGCCTCAGGGTCCTCCCTGGGCTTCCATGATCCCCTCACTGGGGAAAGCTTGGGTCGCCCTTCCCCCTGCCTGAGAGAGTGTCCACCTCATGGTAAGATGCCAAGGATAACTTGGGAGAGATGATGACAGCTAGGGGCCTCCTGGTTGTGGTGTGGAAACTGGGGGGGGGGGGGGGGGGTGATGATTCTTCATGGAGCATCTTTGTATAGAACTTGCTTCTCACCAACACAAATGTCCCAAGACTCACTGAAATCCAACTAAGTAGGCTGCATGCCAATTCTAATTACCTGCTCCAGTGATTCATCCATTATTATGTGTAATAGAATTAACTGCAGCACTGAACCCACACTTTCGTGGATTATTTGCCATTTTCCTCACAGTTTTCAACATTTTAAAAATCTATGTGTCAAGTCAGAGATTTAGGAATAATGAGGTTTCCTTAGATTCGTCCTGGGTCACGATTTACTTATAAAAAGTTGACAGTGAATTTGCTTAAATAATTTCCTGCTTCCTTTTCCTGATACTTCCGTCCTACAAAGAGAGAAGGGAGAAATTTTTGTGAGCATCTGTCCCCAAGGGCTACCATTCTCAGCAATCTTGATGATTTTTTTCATATTTTTTACTTTTGTTGAAGAATCACAAAGCATCTAGATCTTATTCTGAAGTAAATGAAAAAGTTAACATGTCTATTTAGCTTTCCAAGCAGTTCTGTTTGTCTTTGGCAATTCTCTGATGCTGAGTAAAAACCACTATTTTAAGCAAATCACTTTGTGTAATTTTGAGAGTAAAATGTGGATGAAGTTTGCTGCAAGCATAAAAAATCAGCACAGTTAGGACTTATTTTTTCCCCTGAATTTCAAATCTGAGGCTTTGCCTTTGATTTGTGGGGAGAAGAACCAGGCAGTGCTGAGTTTTCAGTTCCTGTCCAGCGTCGGGGGGGACACTGGTTCTTTCCCCAGAAGCTTCTAGGGCTGGACTGGGAAGCAGCCACCTGGGAAGGGAAGCGTGGCCAGAAGGGTCCCCACGCTCCGCAAAGGGCCCAGGTGAAAGCCCAGAGTTTGTTCAGTAAATGCAGATGGATGGCCAGTTTAGACAATTAATAGCAAATGACAAAAAAAAAAAAAAATCTTTTTTAAACCACTTAGATAAGGAAGAACCACATATTTTATGTTTATCTCACTGGAGGCCTTGTGTGAGAATCAAGAAATTCAAACCCAGAGGAAAAGAATGATACGTATTTAGCCAGCCTGTGTCCTTCCGCTTCAGACAATAGTCAAGGAAATCTCTCTGCCTCCCTGCTAATTTCACATTTATACGATAGAGAGTTGTTAAAATTATAATTCTAGCTGCCACTCTTGTCCTTTTGCACAGTGAATGGAATTTGTGTGATAACAGACATTATTGAATATTATACTTTCCCACAAATTATTCCAGTGCAGTTTAACTATTACTATTATATATAACATGACCTTTCTAACTGTGGCATTGCTTGGATAGAACGATTTTATAAAATGATTAAAGCATTTGTAATACCATTGAACAAGAAATCACACAAGAGCAAGATATATGCTAGATAAGAAAAAAAATTGGAGAAAATGTTTCAAACAAACACATCAGAGTCCTGCTGTTACTTTTGTGTGGTGACTGTAGTGACATGTTGGGACAGGGGGCAAGGGTTCCCCAGAGGTCACCCCCATGTTCTCCCATCAGACTCTTATCTCAGGTACATATCCATTAACTCACTTTTGTTCTCCATTTAGCTGTTAGCTCCTTGGGGCGAGGGAGGATTGGGCCTGTCCCATACCAAGGACATCTAGTTGAGCACATGGGAACACAATGTAAGTATTTGGCGACTGACTAAAGTATTTCACAGCTGGAAACCTCAGGAAAGACACACATGCCGGGGCACACAGGGACCAGGTACAGAGATGTCACAGCAAATTTAGGATGATCCAGAAGCTTCTCCCTAGGCCTAGTCTGCTGCAGGTAGTCTGCTGGGATTGTATACCTGCTGAGAGGGATAGGTGGGTCATCTCTCACCAAAACTTCAGGGTAAATAATAGTACCCTCCTATGCTTCCTACAAAAGAGAGCACTCAAGATGAACCGTTGACCCACTGGGTTTGTGTGAAAGGTGCCTGCGTCCTTTAAAAGCTATAGTGGGTTGAAACGAAAATGCATGTAATTTGAGGATGAGAAATTTATTTTTTATCTGGGCTGGAAATAGAGTGACTCTGGTTACATCTATTTGTTTCATGCAAACTCTGCTGGCAGGCATTCTGCATTTATCTGAGGTTTGCAGAACACTTTTTTTTCTCAAGGTACGTCTGACTGCTCTTGGTTTTTTCATCTTTCAATACTGAGATCTAATTTCTGTACAATATCATGTTCATTACACTGAAAATTGTGCTATATTTAATGATGCAAGTAAATTGAAAAGTAGGGTAAAATCTGGAAGCATTTCTCCCTTAAAATCACTGTTTCAAAATCTCAAATGAATTTCTAGAATTAATTTAATGCCCCTTGTCTATGTTATGGGAACATTTTCAAGGTGATTCTCGGTGTACTTTTTTAACCTCACATGAATAAAAGAAATCCTAATATAGTGTGTTAGAATATCAGCTCCTTAATTCTTGTCATTCAGTTTCCAAGAGATATAACAACCCAACCCCACAGTTAGACAAGGACCCTCTGGGTTTTCCCCTGGAAGATGTCAGGTCAGGTTCAGCAAAGACGAGTTCAGGCGTAACCTCTGTCAAGGTCCCTCCGTGCCTTTCATGGCCAGTCTGAGATGACAGAGCAAAAATGAGAAGGGAGCACAGGTCCATCCCGTAACATTTAGCAGGATATGACTCCTGAACACGCATAAAGCAAGCCACACTTACTTTTCATTCGTGTTAATGCACAAACAGGTGTCTGTTTGGTGGCTCCGCCCACTTCTGCTCCCATCTCTGTTCCTACTGTCTTCATCTGGACCAAGCTTCCCGTGCTCCTCTGCCCTAAATCGGGGGAAGAGATAAGAGCATGAACACCACACGAGGATGCCCGTGGGCCAGCACTGAAGTCCGCGGGCTTGCGTCACTTGCTCCCACACTGACTTGTCTGGAAGTCAGTCACATGGCCAACCGAATCCCCACAGAAGGCTGGGAGTAGTTTAAAAGTAAACACATTATAATCAACCAGAGAATTATAAGCAGAAAAAATTAAATTATACCTGATTGAGAGAAGTCTATCTCAGATCATCTGTTGTAGGGTTCGTATCTAAACGTCACAGGTGCCTGAGAATCTCTCCTCTTAGAGTTTTCATTTTTTTAGGTCTCTCTCTCTCTCTCTCTTTTAGTTTAAAAGCTGCTATTTCAAGATTATGGAAGGTGTCTAAGTATCTAGTAAGTATCTAGAGGCACTCTGGGGCCATTCTAGGGCTTAACTCACATCTTCCCGACTTAGGTTTTGGTCATCTCACCCCTCCCTTGGCAGACAGAGGGCAGAGTGAAACACAGGTCCTAATACAACCGGTCCTTAGAATCCTGGAGCCCCGGGAGAGAGTGCGGTGTCCATGAAGGCCAGCCTCAGTGGCTCACATTGTACCACTGCTCTCTGTTCTGCTGCTGAGTAAAACTCCAGACCCACAGTATTTTCAATTTAATTAACTGATAAAAATTCTATTTTTTGTATGAAGCTTAAACTGTTGAAAATACCTTCATGAATATAAGGATATCGGTAGTGCTTTCCTTAATATAAAATTATAATCTTTATCAGGCCAGGTACGTGCTAAGGGGGAGCACTGCAGTCATCCCAATTATGTTTCTTGTGTCCAGCTAAGTCAGTCCAGTTCCAAGTCTCACTTTTGGAGTAATATAAAAACTTTCTTACAAACTTGTAAGCAGTGTCATTTTATAACCCCCCAACTGAGGTAAATAGCATAATGCCCCCCACAAGAAGCTGTGAATGCCCTAAACCCCAGAACCTGTGACTGTTACCTCTGTGGTAAAAGGGACTCTGCAGTTGTAATTAAATTAAGGATCTTGAGATGGGGAGATCGTCCTGGGTTATTCAGCGAGACTCAATGAGCACGGCAATCGATGCCTACAAAAGGGAGGCAAGGAGGTCGAAGGTAGAGGGGAGATGTGACAATGGAGCAAGGGTCAGGTGATGTGCTTTGAGGAGGGAGGAAGGCGAGGTGAGCCAAGAAATGCCAGCAGCTTCTGTGAGCGGAAAAAGGCAAAGAAACATTTTTCCAGAACCAGTGCAACTCTGTCCACACCTTAATTTTAGCCTCTAAGACATAGTTTGGACTTCTGACCTTCAGAATGATAAGACAATAAATTCACGTTGTTTTAAATTACTAGGTCTATGGTACGTCATTACAACAGCAATAAAAGGCACAAACTGTTCCAGGCCAGCTTCTCTGAATACATCACGGTCTATTTGTGACTATCTTTCTAATTCTTTAGGTTACTATCTGTAGTAGACCCTTTTAAAAAGGACCTTGCCACCAACTATTCTCTCTTTTATCACCAATGGATAAAAATAGTAAGAGGCAAGGGGCGCCTGGGTGGCTCAGTCAGTTAAGCTTCCGACTGTGGCTCAGGTCTGTGAGTTAGAGCCCCGCACAGGGTTCTCTGCTGACAGCGTGGCTCCCGCTTCGAATCTTCTATCCACCCCCCTTTACCCCTCCCCTGCTGGCTCTCTCTCTCTCTCAGAAATAAACAAAATAAAGATTAAAAAATAGAGGCAATTGTGATAAATATATTTGCATTGCTGGTGATTTGGATTGAATTGTTTAGAAGCAGATTTTTATTTAATCCTATGGGGGAAAAGGAGAGGGAGTGATTCTGAGAGAATTTTCTTAGATGTTAAGAAATAAACAGAAAAATTCGTTTACTTTTTTGCTTCTGGGTGTTTGTATATCTGGTTGGTGATTTCTGGAGCTTCTGCAGCCATTTTGTGATCAGGAGGGGATTCGGCTGACCCCTGATAGAGACATAGAGGACAGCTAGAAACAAGCTGGCTCTTTGATGGCATTGACTGGTTTTGAACCAGTCAATTAACTAACCAACTGTGAAGCTGTCTAACTTGGGACTTCTTGACTCATGGCCCTGAACAAGCTTTTTTAATACATCTAAGTATGCATTTGTTGGTCATAACTTCAGACCTTGCAGCAGTATATGGAGGGGGAGGGTCGTGTGGGAGGAAAGTAATTTTGAACAAGATAAAGTGAAAGGAAAAACAATGTTGTAAATGATATGTGCCAGAAATTTTGTAAAACTGGGAGGAAAATCAGCTTCAATAGCTTTGGTAAAATAAACCATTGTAGTCATTTCATGGTTTACATTTTCTTATTTCTGTTTATTTTTCCTTTTACCTCATTTAGTACGAATGAGAGGACGTCTTGTGTGGTGTAAAACGCATAATCAGAATCATGGGCATCACTGTTAAATATTCAACTGTACCAGTGTGTTAGAAGGACAGAGTATCAGAGCAGTACAGAGACAGTTTGAATACCCTGTGGATTCGTGTGGCCAATCAAGTTATGTTACATAATATGCATTTTAGGCGAAAAACAGACTTCTCTATATGTATAGAATTAGTCAAAATTCTATTAAGATACAGTAAGTCACCACATAAAGTTTCCTGTGTCTTGTGAGAGCAGATCATATACTTTTCTACCCAATTCCACATTCAGGGATTTCAAGTTGGTAGCTTGAAACTGGCCATGGTGGGAATTTTTACACCACAGAAACCAACAAATGCTATTAATCTAAGTTCCCCTCCCTGAAAGCCGGTTGCTACACATTTACAGCACCCCACTGGGAGCAAGGACAGGAAAGATGGTTTCTACCATCATGGATGATTTTAATTTTAGTTACTTTGGGTGGTGCCATATTCCCAATCATAATGTAATGGCATGATTAATATTTTAATTTGCTAAATCAATCTACTCAAATTTGCTGAATTGATCTACTAAAATTAATTGCTAATGCTGATAGTACTTTGTAAGACTGAAGGCTTAACTATCTGAAGCACTTTTTCAAACTTACCCTGTTCAATTTTCCTTTTCCATTATTTTTGTCTTTCTGTATAGAAACTGTCTAGACCATCAAGAATTAGCACTCAGGGACTCTTTAGTTCTCCTGTTTCCCATAGTTCTGACCTTCAAGAGACTTGTGTGAAGGCTATACCCTGTGCTGAGTCTAACAAACAGCAGTATTCTGGAAACTGCTAGGCAGCATATTGTGGGTCATAACATGTAACCCTGGATGGAGGCAGGATCTAATAGAACTAATAATCTGGGCCTTGTTCGACACACACCATGAACTGAAAGTAGAGGGGACTAACTGAAATCAAATGTCCCTCTCAGTTGAAAAGAGAACAATGAACCTAAATAAGTTAGGATTGATGAGTGGGCAATTCAATCACTCCCTGCCTTTGGGCAAGTCATTTTACCCTAAATGGAATTCTGGTTCTCACTTGTGAATCAAAAGTGGGTTGAAATGAATGATTTAAAATCATGCAAAATGACATGTAGCTCCCAGATGACTAAATCCAGGAGGTCTGAAACCAATACTTGCTTGACATATTTTGTGGAAATTCCCAGAACAACAACACAAAAAAAAAAACCCTAAAATAAAGGACATTTGATCCAGAGAGGATAGAGTAAATTAATAAAAGAGTAGTTTATTCATTCATTTATTTACTCATTTTTTCCACCCACCCATCCATTTCCCAAGGTCTATGTGACATATGCTGTGACATACTAACTTCTGGGTCAGATGTCAAACAGACATAAAGAGAGACAGACCTAGTAAGAGAGGCAAATTATAAACAGTGTGTGTGTGTGTGTGTGTGTGTGTGTGTGTGTGTGTGTGTGCGCGCACATATGTGCATTCACACATGTGGGGAGAGGTACTGAGTGGTGATGAGAATAAATGCCTCCTACATGCAAAACATTGTAACCCTCTTTATTGTCTGTAATTGTTATTTTCTTGCTTTAGAGATTCCATTTCCATCATGATATCCGGGAGGTGGGAGAAGAGAGAGAGAGAAGGATTTGGAACTGATCCTGTCTTAGTGTTTCATTTCCCTTCCTCCCCTCTCTCCTTCCCAGTTGCTGTCACCGGGGTGTGGGAGGAAGTTTAGATGGCCTCATAGCGGTCCCCTGGAGCATGTACAGCCTCATGTGGCCTTTGTCACTTCACTTCCCCAGGCGTTCAGTTGAGCTTGTTGGTCACCTCACAAGGTTCATGGGTGTGGGACTCTGTCCTTGTACCTGTTGTGGAGGAATCTATAGTAGGAATTGGCCCTTGGTCTATTCTCTTGGCCCTGATGATGCTTGGTGGCTTCTTTTTTTTAATGTTTTTTAAAAATCTTTGTTGTTGTTGTTGTTGTTTTGAGAGAGAGATAGAGACAGAGCATACGAGCATGGGAGGGGCAGAGAGAGGGGGAGAGAGAGAATCCTAAGCAGGCTCTGCACTGTCAGTACAGAGCCTGATGTAGGGCTGGAACTCGCAAGTTGTGAGATCATGACCTGAGTGGAAACCAAGAGTTGGACATTCAACTGACTGAGCCACCCAGATGCCCCTGATGGCTGCTTCTGAAGCTTGGTGGCTGGCTCACAAGGGTGCCGCTGAGATTCACCTGTGTCTGCTAGCCTGTCTCTAGCTCTGACTTGTCACTTCCAGTCTCCGTTGTGTTTTGAAACTTCCCTGGGCTATGTCTAAGAAGACAGGTACAACAGGCAACCACTATTATTTACCAATATGCTCATGCACCCTAGAATGTTCCCCAACCCTTGCTGGTTGTTTATAACATACACACATGCAAATACACAGGCCCATGCACCTACACGCACACATGCAAATATAGAGACCTGTGCACCTACACACACACGTACAAATACACAGGCCTGTGCACCTACATGCACACATGGAAATACACAGGCACGTGCACCTACACGCAGATGTGCAAATACACAGGCACGCACACCTACACATACACACGAAATACAGAGGCACGTGCACCTACACGCCCACATGCAAATACACAGCCATGTGCACCTACATGGACACGTGCAAATACACAGGCACACACACCTACACACACGTACAAATACACAGGCCCATGCACCCACACACACACATGCAAGTACACAGGCCTACGCACCTACACACACACACACACATGAAATACACAGGCCCGTGCACGTACGTACACACACACATGCAAATACACAGGCACGTGCATCTACACACACATGCAGGACTTCCATCCTGAGTGGGGGTGGGGTTTCTGGGGCTCTAATGCTGACAGTTCTTCATCTCCCCATCTCCCCATCTACCCATCTCCCCATCTCCCCACCTCCCCGTCTCCCCATCTCCCTCTCTCTACTGCCCCTTCCCTACTCCTTACCTTCCTTCTTCCTCTTGTTTCCCTACTCCAACCAAAAAGGCAATAGGAGGTCTAGTTCATATCACTAAATAGGTAAATATTTGAGCATACTTTTAACAATCACCATGTAATTGTAGTACAATGCGTCCAATGCTATCGTAGAAAAGCAAAGTGATAATGGTAACGATTAACATGCACCTGACACTGTTCTAGATGGTCTGCATGAATGAACTAATGTATTATTTACAGCAGACAGTTTAAGTATGTGCTATTATCATCCCCATTTTAACATCATTGAGGCGACTTGTCCAAGGACATGCAGGTACTTTAGTGGCAGAGGCAGGGAGAGGATTGGGATTTGGGCTCCAAAACCTACCCTCTTCACTGCCATCAGATGACTGTGGATAAACAGCCAAATGGAAATGTACTCCACGAAAGTAGGACATATTCAGCAAAGAGTGAGGTATTTGGTATAATTCGAACTTAGGTTGTGGGAGCAAAATGTCAGAACATTAAGCTGGAAAGGGAATTTGGGGACAGATTCTTTACCACGGCAAAAAGCTTGTGATATATCTGCATACACCTAGCAAAGGACATTGGGAAGACAAGTAACATAGAATAATTTTTTTAAAGAAGAGTCTGAAGACTGGACAAAACAGGAGAGAGATTGGTGTTGAGGGATCATCTGAGAATCTGCCCGTTGATTAATTCGTTCAACAAATACAAAGGGCCTATACACCGGGAATGAAGATGAAATGTTGCAGACTGGAAAAAAATGGGTCAATCATGGCATCCAGAGCTCACAATTTAGTGAGGGTGACAGAATGTAAGCAAATATATAAGCACAACAAATGTCCTCGTAGCGGCACCTGCAGAATACCATGGTTTCTTTCTCCCGAGAGAGAGTGAGGAGGCTTTCTGAGCTGGGTGCAAAGGTATGTCCCATGGAAACTGAAAATAGTTGAACACGATTAGGTTCCTTTAAGTGTGGCAGTAAAATAATGGATCCCATTTGCCTGATATACCCAAGTTCTTGATAAACATGAAATATTTTGCATATCAGGTACCTTAGTTGACCACGTATGTTTACAGTGACATGAGTATTCAGCAACCATCGCTTTAGAGTATTTGATTTACTCCCCAACCAAAAATAATCCATTCATTCAGCAGATTTTTAAGACTCAGAGGAAGCAGGTGACACCAGGTATCAGTGGAGAGCCAAACACAGTTCCTCCCTTCAGGGAACATACAAACATATCTTCGTAAACTTTGTTGCAGCTGAAACACGATGGCATCACATCATCTGCACAAGCGGCCATGTGAAATTAGTAACAGAAGTCAGTAAACACGAAGTCTAGAGAACCCAGGAGCAGAGAGAATAGGAGGTACAAAAACTTTAGAGATAGACCAGGACCACAAGGAAAATCCTAAACTGCAATGCTTCATCTTCTCTAGGGAAACCATCTTAGCAGACATGGAAAAGGCAGGGTTTATTTTAAGAAGAGAGATACTGCATCCCCAAATTGGGTAATGAGGAGAATGAGAATGACCCTTCCACTGTGGTTTTGAATTTTCTCTGTAACCCTCACCGACTTGAGGGAAATAGCCTTCATGCTGCGTGCCAAGAAGTTCTGTCTGTCTTATGATAAAGAAAGCATAGCAACATTTTAAAAACTCTGCTTTGATATCGTGATTTAAGATGATGCTTGTTTCCAGAATTACAGCCTGGCAGACAGATTGTATATTTTCCCACATGTCGTCGGTATACAACGCTAGAATGTCAAAATAACTTGATTTTTAAAATATCATGTTTTCTACAAAAGAAGTACACTTAGTGATGTGGCCCAAGGTTAAACTTGGAAGCAGAGATTCTATAAGACAGATGATAGTTTCTCATTAAAAAATTGGCAGAGGTTTTAGTTGATAAATGCAGTATCAATAATTTTACGGGCTGTTACTTAACAGGCCAATACGTACATTTTTTGTAATTTGAGAAACAATCTTATTGTCACGCTCAAATAGAATACATTTTACAAAGTACCGTGTTACTTTAATGAAGATGAGATCTTCAACATTTTATGTTTTTATCCCCTAGATTTATTGGTCTATCATGCAAACCCAGAAAGAGGGTGTCATTTTCTATAAAGATATTCTGACCTCCTTGAAAGTCCCCCGAATCACCGGCAGACGTTGATGCGTGCCCTGTTTTAACCTGTGAGCTCTCTGGGCTCCGTGTTCTGTGTCCTTCACAAATGACCTCTGTTCTTCAATCACTTTAGACAAAATGACAGCAGGACCAGGCTAGTTTAAGAAAATGTTGGCACAGCCAAAAGAAGATCCTTTTTCTCTCTACAAAGGGAACACATCAAAATGTAAAGACCGTGGTAAATATAGAGGAAGTTGACTGACAACTGCAGTTTGCAGAGAAGTAACTCAATAATGAAGACAAAAGAGAGCTCTTTGGTGGCTGTTTTATAGCCCACATCTATTGTTCCCTGTGTTACCCAGGCACTGTTCTCAGCTATTTAGATGCACTAGCTCACCGCATTCCCTAGGCAGTAGGCACGTTGTTGTCCTATTTTGCAGAGAAGGAAACTGAGGCCTAGAGGGACCGAGTAGCTTGGCCGCGTCCATCCACAAGTGAGGGAGGAGTGGGACTCTGGGGTCGGAACCCTTGGCCCTCCGTCCTCACTGAGAAGCCACAGCACATGTCAGCAACTTGCCTTACACGTCCTAACACAGGGTCGGGCTGGCCGGCGTGCCTTTTACTGCTTTGGTGGCATCTCTCCTGACACCTTTCGCCTTGGCTCCCTCCATCTGCGACTGCCTCCTCAGAATGCTCCAGGCACCCGAATTACCTCCCTTTCTTTGCATTTTACCAGTGACACGGTCCAATTCTTCCGGCACTTGGAGAGGAGCAATTCAGCTTTCCAATTTCAGTTTTACCACAGGATGTAAACAGCATGCAAAGCTGAAGCACACCAAAAGGTATTTTGTTTTTAAAAAGAAATTCAAGGGGCGCCTGGGTGGCGCAGTCGGTTAAGCGTCCAACTTCAGCCAGGTCACGATCTCGCGGTCCGGGAGTTCGAGCCCCGCGTCAGGCTCTGGGCTGATGGCTCGGAGCCTGGAGCCTGTTTCCGATTCTGTGTCTCCCTCTCTCCCTGCCCCTCCCCCGTTCATGCTCTGTCTCTCTCTGTCCCAAAAATAAATAAATGTTGAAAAAAAAATTAAAAAAAAAAAAGAAATTCAATCGAACTTTAACCGGTAAGTCTGTGGAGATATTTTTAACAGTAGGGTCTTCCCATGTCTCCTTGCCTGCTTCTGGCAGTGACGCGTGGAGCGAAGACCGGGTCACAGACCGTAAGCTTGGCCAGCCCATTCCTAGGCCTAGCAGGACACAAGCTTTTGGGAGGGAGGAACACAGTATTTCTGAGTGGTGAAGATAGTTCTCTCTTCATGCGATGGTTCAAATTCCTTTGTAAATATTTCTGGCCTACTGGGAAAAAACTGGTTTTATATTGCCGCAAAACAGCACCTGACTTGTGTTCCACGGTCGACGTTCCTGATTTCATATAGCTTGTCAGTTTTCATATTTCCAATAATTACCATTTGTTTCCCCTATGATGGGTTAGCAGGGCATTCAAGCCATGTTTTTCCTTAGAGCAAAGTTCATCAACACTGGTTGTCTTGCCTGATACTCTTAGCTCCCTGCCCACCAAGCCCTCTGCCTCTTCTGTTTTCCTAATGGGGGAGTCCTCACGGGCTCTCTCAAAGATCTCCTCAGTTCACGCTATTATAAGACCACGGCCTTTCTGAAATGACTCTGAAAATTGTCTCACCGGTACTACCCTATTTCCAAAACGCAAAATGTGCATCTTACATCTTTAGGCAGCTCCGTCCAGAAGTCTCCCAGCTTACATCTGAAACTGGACTTACGGCCCATAATTCAGCCCCTTCCCAATACCAATGCCATTTCACTTGCTTCCCATGTTGGAAACCAAGCCATTACATAGATTCCATCAAGTTCTTTATTCCCCCATGTCCATTAATCATCCAATCCTGTATCATCCAATCCTGTAAAGTATTCTGACATTCTTCTCCTTCTCCTGTCATTTTCAACCTACTTTCTAGGTCAACACCACAATTCAGGTCTGTTGGCTGGTGATTCTATGCAAAGACATGTACTCCTGTATTTTGATCTTTCTAAGTTATCCTGTACTACACAGTCTGGTTATACTCTGTTAACACACACACACGCACACGTGCACACACACACACAATGGATTAAAGACTTAAACATAAAACTTGAAACCATAAAACTCCTAGAAGAAAACATAGGGGGAAACCTTCTTAGCGTTGATCTTAACAGTGATTTCTTGGGTATGACACCAAAGCACAAATAGACAAATGGAACTACATCAAACCAAATAGCTTCTGCAGTGCAAAGGAAACAACAAAATAAAAAGCAATCTATGGAACAGGAGACAATATTTGCAAACCTATATCTGATAAGGGGTTAATATCCTAAATACGTGAGGAACTCCTATAACTCAACAGGAAAGAAACAAATAACCTGGGGCGCCTGGGTGGCTCAGTTGGTTGAGCATCTGACTTCGGCTCAGATTATGATCTTGCAGTTCATGAGTTCGAGCCCCACATCGGGCTCTGTGCTAATGGCTCAGAGCCTGGATCCTGCTTCTGATTCTGTGTCTCCCTCTCTCTCTGCCCCTCCCCCACTCATGCTCTGTCTCTCTCTGTCTCAGAAATAAATAAACATTAAAAAAAATAACCTGATTTAAAAATGGGCAAAAGACTTGAACAGACATTTCTCCAAAAAAGACCTACAATGATCAACAGGTATATGACAAGGTGCTCAACATCACTAATCAAATCCTCAGGGAAATGCAAATAAAAACCACAACAAGATAGACGACCTCACACCTGTTGGGACTGTTAGGCTAGCTATTACCAAAAGGTAACAAGTATTGGAGAGTATGTAGAGAAAAGGGAACCCTGTGTGCTCTTGACAACAATGTAAAATGGTGTCGCTGCTCTGAAAAACAATGTGGAGGGTTCTCAAAAAGTTAAAAGAGAGAAATCATACCATATGTGACAACATGGAGAAAACTTGGAGAATTATGCTAGGGAAATAAGCCAGACACCAAGGGACAAATACTGGATGATTCCATTTATAGGAGGAACCTAACAGAGTCCAACCCATAGAAGCAGAAAATAGAATGGTGGTCCCTAGGGAGTGGGAGGAAGAATTTATACCTGATGCGTATAAATTTTCAGTTATGCAAGATGAATAAGTGCTAGGCTGTTCTTTCTTAAATGGCATTTAATCATGTCAACCCCTTACTTGAAAACCATCTGTATTTTCCTTATGCCTGAAGTATTCAGTCCAGTCACAGTGGACGGCAGAAGGTGCCTTCCTGCCTCCCCAACATTATCCAAACTGAACTAAGCATTGTCTCTTGACGACATTGTGTCCAGTTCTCACCTGCATGTCTTTGCTCAGTATGCTCGCCCCTTCCCACCTTGCAAGGCTCATCAGGATCCACCTCTCCAGGGAAACTTTTCCTGTTTGCTCCAACCCATAATTATCTCCCGTTCCTCTGAGCCAGGGCATTTTCCTGTATACCCTTGGGATGTACTTCTCATGTGGCATTTAATCAAGTACTACTTGGAAATTTTACTTACTTTTTTTGTGAGGGTATTCTTCTTTTTAAGAGAATAGAGAAAGGAATTAACATCATTTGGCACATGCTATCTCATTTAATCCCTGTGATAACCCTGGGAATTAGCCATCTGTTTATAAAAAGTGAACTAAGGCCCAGAAAGGCACAGTAACTCTCCACTAATCACAGAGTTTGAAAGTGATGAGGTTCAGTACATGCAAGTGATGGGTTTGGACCTTGATCTGCCCAATTCCAAACACAAGCTGCTCTCTGTAAAGGCAGACTGTTACTAATTCATTTTCTCCACAAACTGCTAATATTAAAATGTGAATCCAATGGAGGAAGTCATATTTCTCATCTTTTTCCTACCCACTAATATCCCCATCTCTCCTTGACATTCGGCACAGCACTATAACTAGCGTAAGCTATTCACTATTATCTCTCACTTTAGTTTTTTAGGTGAAATTTGACTAAGAAATATAAGAACTTGTGTGTTTAAACCACTTTAATAAATTTATATCTAATCCCTGAAAAATACATGCATAGAAAAATTATATGCTGATAAAAGAGGCAGTCAGTACTGCCATCATAACAATTTCTTTCCTGAAATTGCTTCCTGACATTAACTTCACCTGAATTAATCCTTTCCAAACCTCCTTAATTCTGCCCATTTGGCTGAGTGTATTAAAGTTCACAGTACATTATCTAATTTTTATAAATTAATGCCATGTTTTGCAATTAGCACCGGTGGTAAAAGCCACAAGTGATCTGTTTCTAACTCTGTCCCAACTTCTAAAACTGCAGAACTTTCCAGGTCTATCATTCATTTCTTGCTTCTCAGTTTGATTAACACTTGTTATCCCCAAATATAAGTATCTCCTCTCTACCTGTGACAAAATTATACTATTTTTAGCATTATATAGAAATGTGATAAAGGAAAGAGAAACTCCGAAGATATGTATTAATTCATAGTTTGCTCCTTTTATGCCCTGTTGGTTTAAAAAACTATGCTATTGTTAAGTTTTTAAGGAAATTCCTTTAACTTTATGACAGGTGACCAAAGGTGGGAATGTTCAAAGCTATAGAACAAGGGATTATTTCTTCTTTATTTATTACACTTGAAAGTATCACTCATCGACAGCTGCAGTTAGGAACATACAGTTCCTGGATAATAAAGGTTAAGTGTGCATAAATTCGAGATCTGCTTACAACTGACCTTTAGCTGTCTTGTTAGCATTTTTGACAGAAACTTAAAATAAGGTTATTCCATAAAATAATTTGACTCTCCATTCTCAAGTCCAGATTTGTTACTCAGTAATTAATACTTTTCAGCTAGACAGAGCCTTCAGTATTGGTAGTAAAGCGACAAGCCATCAAGATGGTGAAAAAAGGTGAGCAGGTCAACGGGAAGAAGCACTGGGCTCCAATCCTCACTCTGCAACTGCTTGGAATGTAGTCCCAACGTGTCACCAAGACTCTCCAATCTTTATAGATTGAATTGGACAGGTGCTGGGGCACCTGGGTGGCTCAGTCGGTTGAGCATCCAACTTCAGCTGAGGTCATGATCTCACAGCTCATGGGGTCAAGCCCTATGTTGGGCTCTGTACTGACAGCTCAGAGCCTGGAGCCTGCTTCGGATTCTGTGTCCCAGTCTCTCTCTGCCACTCCCCCACTCATGTTCTGTCTGTCTGTCTCTCTCTCAAAAATAAATAAACATTAAAAAAATTTAAATTGGACAGACTCACCATCTTGATAAGTTTGAGTCCACCCATCCATGAGTATAGTCAATATACTCATTTGTTTCTAGAACACTGTACCATTCTTCCATTTGTGCTTATCAATAACCTTTCGTCATTGTCCCCATAAACGTCTTATGCATTGAGTGTTAGCTTTGTTACCAGTTATCTTTAAGGGTTTGTTTTGCTTTATTTCTTGCGATTGTGAATATTTTAAAAAATATTTTCTATGTAGTTTTTAGTGGCATATGGGAATGCTATTATTTTTAGTGTGCTGATCTTTTATGCAGCAATTTTTCTGAACTCTCTTCCTAATTAAACTTGTTTGTAGATTCTCTGGGCATTCTATGTACATAGTTAAATCATCCTCAAATGACAAGAGTTTTGTTTCTTCCTTGCCAATATTCATACATATTTTACATTCCTCCTTAGTTAGAACCTCCAGTACAATGTTGAGATGATAACGGTCTCCTTGTCTCCTTTGCATGGATTTCTCCATAATGAGAATGCTCCTAACATTTCACCGTAAAGTATGATAATTTGCTGTAGGTTTTTGCATTGAGTTTTTATTTTTTTAATGAATGATTTCATCAAATGCTTTGTGTGCATCTATGAAGATGATCTCATTTTTCCTCCTTTGATTTAAAACTTTAAACATGCTGTTGAAGTGTCCTGGTGTTTCTGCAGTACAGCCTACCTGCCACAGTTTTTGTGTTTTTTTTTTAATTTTTTAATGTTTATTTATTTCTGAGAGAGAGAGAGAGAGAGAGAGAGAGAGAGAGAGAGAACAAGCAGGGGAGGGGTAGGAAGAGAGGGAGACACAGAATCCGAAGCAGGCTCCAGGGTCTGAGCTGTCAGCACAGAGCCCGATGCAGGGCTCGAACTCACGGACCGCGAGATCACGACCTAAGCCAAAGTCAGACGCCTAACAGACCGAGGCACCCAGGAGCCCCTTACCTGGCCACGGTTTTTAACATGCCACTGCATTCAGTTTGCCTCGTGCTTTATTTCGATTCAGTGAGATTGGGCTGAGCGTAGTGACAAGCTTATGCTGGCCTCTGATAGTGAGTGTGTCGTTTCCTTCTTTTTCTGTTCTTAAAAAGTCTGTACAAATGGGGCATTTTTCTATTTTTTTAAGGTTAGATCATTTTATTGTGATTCAATTTTTAACATATTATTTCTGTAAGGATTTTCTCTTTGGTCTCTTAGTGATTTAAAAGTGTCTTTAAGGGGCCCCTTGGTGGCTCATTCGGTTAAGCGTCTGAGTTCAGCTCAGGTCATGATCTCACAGTTCGTGAGTTCGAGCCCCACATCAGTCTCTATGCTGACAGCTCAGAGCCTGGAGCTTGCTTCGGATTCTGTGTCTTGCTCGCTCTCTCTCTCTCTCTCTCTCTCTCTCTGCCCTGCTCACACACTCTCTCTCTCTGTCCCTCTCAAAAAATAAATAAACATGAAAACAATGTTTTAATAAAAGTGTTTTTAAATTTCCAAATATGTGGAGGTTAAAAGTTTGCCTATTGTTTACTTAGTTCAACATTTGTATTATTTAATTTTCTTCAAAAAAACGTGACACATATGACATAGATATTTTGGAATTTCTTGAAACTTACTTTGCATCTTACCACTGTTCAGTTTCCTAAACTGTCTCTAGGATGCTTGTAAAAAATATGTCTTATGTAATTATTCAATGCAAGGTTTTATAGAGTCCCATTAAGTAGACCTTATGTCTAAAATGTATCTAAATTTCATACTGAAAGGGAAACAAATAATAATAATTTAAAAACTCAGAAAACGAAAGCAATAATGGGGTGACTAGCTAACCGACCAGATACTAAAATCTGTTAAACCGTGTGATAATTAAATCAAAATAGTACTGGTTTATAAATAAGAAAGTCCTGTGAAACAAAATAGAAGTCAAGAAGTAGGGCTTTCTAATCAGTGAAAGATTATTTAATAAATACTTTGGCACAACAGGATAGCCACTTGGATAACAGTTACAGTTGGAAGAAAGTCTCCCACCTTACACCAAGAAAAGTTACAAATGGATTAAAGATTTCAATATAAAGAAATCATAAAAATACTAGAATAAACCATTATAAATTGTCTTTTCTAATTGTTTCTATTCTTTCTGTTACAAAATGGGGGAAAAAAGCTTTTTAATGATGAGTCAAAATTCAGAACCCCACAAAAGATTAATGAATTCTAAAACAAACAAGCAAAAGTCTTCATGGCAAAAAAAATTTTTTTGAAACTTCCATAACATACAAAAGTTATATCTCCACAACATTAAAGAACTTAAGAAACAGAGAGAGAAAGAAAGAGAGAGACAGAGAGAGAGAGAGAGAGAGAAAAGAAAGCAAATATCAGTGGTGGCAAAGGATGTGAAAAGACAACTCACAGGAAAGGGTGTACAAATGGCTTTCAAAAATATCTTTAAAAGGTGATTATTCTCACATTAAGAAAAATGGAACTTAAAGCATCACTGAAATATTGAAATTTACCTGTAATATTGTCAAAAATCCAAAACTTTGATAGCATTTTCTTTGGGTAAACAAAGGAAAAGCAGCTACTGTCATTTATTGTTGATGAAAATGTAATTTAGTACCAACCCATGAAGCACCATTTGGCAATTTCTATCAAAACTGCAGATATATACATCCTTTGAGAAAGCAATTTCCCTTCCAGGAATTTATCCTAGATCATACTTATAATTACCTTTTTTTTTTTTCACTTTTCTGTGCCATTATATTTTTTTAAATTTTTTTTTAATGTTTATTTTCTGAGAGAGACAGAATGCGAGGGGGAGAGGGGCAGAGAGAGAGGGAGACACAGAATCTGAAGCAGGCTCCAGGCTGTTAGCACAGAGCCCAATGTGGGGCTCGAACTCACAAACTGTGAGATCATGACCTGGGGTGAAGTCGGATGCTATACTGAATGAGTCACCCAGGTGCCTCGACAATCTTTTAATAAGAGAATTTAATCTATTTATACTTGTGATACTTACTTATATATTTGGATTCATCCTACATATTATGTCCTCTTCATGCATTTTCCTGGGGGCAGGGGGGATGTTTGACCAGCCTCCTGTTGGAGGACTCTGTCTTCTGTCGATAGAGCTTTCTTCATTCCGTCTACTACATTCTAGTCTCTTGAAAGTTAATTTCATTTCTATTCTTTCAGTGAGTACCCTTGCACTTTAATACACTTAATTAATCTTAAAGCTAACCAATAACCTTATTCCTCATCCTTATCAATGCAAGGAACTTACTTTGATTCAGATCACCTTATCATCGTCTCTACTTTTGCTTCTAGTATTGCGACCTCACTTTGTAACCTCACCACAATTGATGATTTTTTTTTTAATTTTTATAGTCAGTGCTTACTTGGTCTTATCCATTTGTTCAACAATTTACCATTATCTCTTGCATCTCATTTCTTTGTCTTGTGCTCAGCTTATTCTTTAGTACATTTTATCCTTCAGTCGGGATGATGATCTCTGGGTTCAAACAACAAACAAAGAAACAAAAATCTCCATCTTGGTCAAACCCATTTAGTTTGCCTTTATCTTGCATGCTGGTTTGGCTAAGTATGGCACTGAAGATTGTTTTTCAGTGTGTTGAGGGAGTTTTACCCTGTCTTGTGGCCTCTATTTTGTTAATGAGAAGTGTAATTTCAGGTGTAATTTTGATTGTTTATATGTAATCCGTCTTTTGCTTCAGATGCTTTTAAATGTTTTCCTTGACTTTGGAGGTTGATAGTTTTTCTGAAAAGTGTCCAGATTTGCACCTTCAGTCTGAAGGTGCGCATCTTTCTTCAATTACGGAAGATGCGCAGGCATGATTTCTCCAAATACTGCCTTTCCTGCCTCCCTGGAACCCCCCTGGGTCACGTGTGGGAGCATCCCAGATGGCGGACACCTGTGCTGCCTCTGCGTTGGCCTTCCAGGTTCTGTGACCCAGTCCTCTCCTTTTCTTTTCATCTGGGGTCAACCTGTTCACCAAAGACTGGATTCTTAAGTTAATGATGCTCTATATTCTTTAGGAATTTTATTTAGTTCTTTCCTAAAGAATGAAATATTCTATGTTTTAAGCATTTAAAAAAATTCTTTCCAGATTTATTCTGTAATTTCTAGTTGCTAGTTCCAGAGCTCATTCCCATGCTCACTGGTCTAGTTAGTCTTCCTTATGGTGGCTCCATCACCACGATGGTGGTAAGTGTTAGCGGGGTTGTATTTTCTGTGGCAGCCCTATGCACCTAGATGATGCAAGTATTAACACTTTGGCATTTGCTTTGTCTGGGCCCCAGAAGTTTCCTTCCCAGGGTTGAGGAACAATATTTTTTTCTTAATTCCTTGACTTTACATTTCTCTTTGGGTTTCTCTTTCTCAAAGGAGAGTTTTCCCATCAAGAGCTTTGTCACACATCAAGCTCTCTTTCTCTTTCTACAAACTTTCTTTCTGTTTCCACAAATATATGAGAGTCTTTCTGGCCCCCTTTTCACAGGGGCAGCCCTTCTAGGGTTCTACTTATATGCAGGAATCTCAGCTTATCCCTTCACTTACCAAATGGCCTATTATCCTGGACTCTGGAGACATTGAAACCTCAGTCCCAGGCTTCCCATCTGGTCTATATCCGATATTCTCTCAAGCCACACAGCATTACCTCTGTGACTCTGGGTTTTGTCTTTAAGTCTAGCATCTGAGGATTTCCTGACATCGACTTTCCATTGAACACACTTTGGTGTTTTTCAGACTTTAAGGATCCACGTTAAGCTTGTCTTCTAGCCTGTGTGAGGTGTCCTTCTTTTTGACACTTGACATACAGCATTTTTCATGCTAAGAAATCTTATTTTTGCATCAAAAAATTCATGTATCTGTACATAATTTTAACTGCATATTCAATATCACTGAAAAAGTTTAAAATGATATTCTTTCGGTTATTCATCATAGTCACATCCACATGCATTTGAAAAATAAAAGTACATCCATGTTTGGAATATGTTACATACACTGTCCAAAAGACAGTGTGCAATGCCCATGTAATTTGTGAGACCTCTTTCAATAACTCAACAACCTCTTCAAGGAAGAAGAGTGGAGCTGAAGCTTGATTTTAGAAATCCTATAATAAGTCCAAATGAAATCATAATATATTAATAGATGATTATACTATTAGATAATTAGATAACCTAAACTATTTTAGATTAGTTTGTGATTTTTAAGCAAGATCCTCGGTTCTGATTATAGGAGTTGTAATAGCAGATATTTCCAATTATATTTCCTTTGGTAATTGAAGCAAAGATATGAAAAGTGTAAGAATAAGTTTCTAATTTGAGGTTTATAATGAAAATCATTAACCTCATCGTGTTTCTGACCTTTCAGTATAGCATTACTACCTTACACATTTGTTACGGGGATAAAAAGTTATATATGATGGGCCAGGTAAAGTTGGAATTTTATTGCTTTTGACCAAAGGTCACTGCGAGATTTAGAGATAACTTGTGAGTACTGTGTGATCTTTAAAAAGTTATGAAACATAAATTTTAAAGAGAGAGAGATTCTGTGAGTAAAACTAATTGATGTTCCTGGAGTGAATGTCCCAAGTAATCATCGATCAGTATATTACCATGTAATTTTACCTGATGTATCTAAAATGGCCCTTGTTCTGTGATGGACTTCAGACAAATTTCTTTTAATTCTGGATTTCTTGCATAAATGTTGAAGAAAGCTTCCAAAAGTTTATAAGTTTGAAAACTAGTATTTTTATAGTAGTACTAAAGAACTATAAAGTGTAATATGTCATTAAAACTAATTAGCCTTAGACCAAAATTACTTATGATATAACTAAAGAAAAGGTTTGTTTCTAAATAAACAGTAAATAAATAACCTTTTGTAATCTAAATGAACAAAAGAAACCATCGATTGAAAAGAATCCTAAGGGATAGTAGTCACCATGTCCTCATTTATCTTTTCTTTAAATTTTGGTTTTCATCTTGAATTATTCTCAACATCCATATTTTTTAAAAAAGAATTTGTATTATTATTACCAATATATTAATTATGGACATACATTAATATGTTCGTTTTGATGATACTGTGAAAAACAAAACTTTTCCTTCTGAAGTTTTAAAAATAAATGGAATAGCAAATTAATCCCTAAATGATTTCTAATGAGGCTAAATAGAAACACCAAGAAGCAAACCATCGTGATTGTCTATTAAAACACTCATAAAATTCCTGAAATGTAAATAATCATTGCAATCCCAATGGAGGAAACATAGCATTTTATTTGTAGAATACATAACATTGTAGAAAATTTAAATCTATAGAAACCTACAGGCCCCATCATGCTACAAGGCCAGTGATCAACACCAGGCCCTCTGTGCACTTTGCTATGGTCCTCAGTCTTGGCTCTAGAGATGGCCATTCACCATCTGGCCATTGTTCCCTTAACTGAGTATCCTCTCAAAGAGTTAGCACAGAGGACAGATTCAAAAGGTCAGAATTGAAATTCAACACGTGCTTCTTGAGTATTCACCTGTTATGTGCCTTTCAAACACCCTTTCGGGCAATGACAGAACTTAAACAACAGAACTTAAAAAACTGCAATGAGTACATGATAAAGTGTACCTAGCAAATCAAACAGGGTTGGTCGGCAGTGATAAGAGGGTCTTACTGAACTGAAATCTAGATACGAGGAGTTGCCAACACCCCAGAGGTCTGGAGAGAAGGGGAGCAGAGCTTTCAAAGATAGTGTCTAAGGAGGAACAAGCGAGGCTAGTCTGGTCAGGGAACAAAAGGCACCAGTGGTTCCAGAGAATAGTGTTGCAGAAGGATGGTATGATGCAACAGGACCTGGGGACGGATCAGGGAGGCCCTGTTGAAACTTGAGTCAGGAGCAACCACAGATCAGGACCCAAGAGTATGGAGAATGGAAACGGGAAGGCAAAAGTAGAGATAAGGACATTATTGGTTGCAGTAAGCTGATGGCTTAGACTAAGCAGGATGTATGCAAAATGGCGGGAAAGGAAATGCAATCAGAATTTGCTTGGAGATGTAATCAATTGGAAAGTGATGGACTGAACACCTGACTTGAAGGAAGGAAATCAAGGACGGCCCCTAATGCTGGGGGTGTGGGGTCAGGAGGCCCAGGACCAAGTGTGTCACATAATGAGAACAGAAAAGAGACTTGAGGATTAGACAAAGTGAAGGTCACTGGCGACCTGGGAAGATGCACCTGCAGTGGAATGAATGGTAGACAGGTGGGCTGAAGAGAGAACAGGAGTGAGGAAGCATAGACAACTTTACCATGGACAAATGAAAACAATGCGTAGCTGGCAGGAGCTCTACAAAAAAAGAAAAGTACATCAAAGAGAAGTCAGATATATTTTTAAACAAAACACACATGATATCTCCTGATTGTAAATGGAACGTCAGAGGATTTACCAAGGCCTAGGCCACATTCTTCACCCAAAACAATATTATAATAAAAAGAGGAACCCTAGAAGATATTCAAGTAGTAAAAAAGTTATGTACAAGAAAAGTCGCCCTATAACAAACAGAGAAATAATCTATACTATTTCAAGTAGTTTGTGACCTCAAAATATACTGACAAGTTGTTATTCCATTAAGGCAACAGATCTACAATGATATCAGATATACCAAATAATTGTCAAATGGGTCAGAAGAACTCATGGGAAAAGGATTTCTGGTAGAAATGAATGGCTATGGTCAGTGAGCTTGTAGTTAGAGATCTAGAGGTAATCTTTTCTTTCTCAACTTCTCTCCCTCAGTCTTCCATTCAATTTTGCTGCCCCTCAATTGCTGCTGCTTTTTTTTTCTCTCTCTCTCCTTTATTCTTTCTTCCATTGCTTCTCTTTCCTTCTTTTCAAAACATCTGAGAATAAGAATAGTGTGTGCTCAATATTTATTAAGACATATTGTGAAATGGGAAGGAAGGAAAAAAAAGAAATACAGCTTTAAGCTACTCAGAAAAGATACTGTGAAAACATAATGCCAGGGGAAGGAAGGAAGGAAGGAAGGAAGGAAGGAAGGAAGGAAGGAAGGAGGGAGGGAGGGAGGGAGGGAGGGAGGGAGGGAGGAAGGAAGGAAGGAAGGAAGGAAGGAAGGAAGGAAGGGGAAAAAGAAACAGTAGACAAACCATGGCGATATTAGTTATGGCGATATTAGTGTTTGAGTAGACTGAGACAGCCTGCATTAGTAATGATAAAGGGGATGGAGACATGAGGATAAATGGAATGGTCACCAGGAGATTATAATTATGCCTAACAACAGAGTCTAAGAAGTAGTGTTATGTCCTGCAGCCAGAGAGTCTGGGTTCAGATCCCAGCAACCTCTCTTACTAGCTGCAGACCTTAGGCAAGTTATTGAACCTCTTAGTGCCTCAGTTCTCCATATTGAACATTGAGATACTGATAATTGTTACCTCTTAGAGTTGTTATAAGGATCAAATGAACTGATGTTGTTGATGTTGTTGGTATCGTGGCCCCAAACAATACAAAGAAACATAGCAACAGAATTCCAAGGGGGAAAAATGGCATGTCAGCAATCTTAGTAGGAGATTTTTTTTTTTATTTTTTTTTCAACGTTTATTTATTTTTGAGACAGAGAGAGACAGAGCATGAACAGGGGAGGGGCAGAGACAGAGGGAGACACAGAATCTGAAACAGGCTCCAGGCTCTGAGCGGTCAGCACAGAGCCCGACGCGGGGCTCGAACTCATGGACCGTGAGATCATGACCTGAGCCGAAGTCCCAAAGTCGGACGCTTAACCGACCAAGCCACCCAGGCGCCCCAGTAGGAGATTTTTAATTTGCTTCTCTAAGTGATGAAAGTTTGTTTTAAAATGTTAGAGAAACACATGAGATAGCCACAATAAAATATTTAAACAGGGTGTCTTATCTTTCACATCATTACAGAAAAAAGTGAGAAAAAAATCTACATTTTAATAAAGCTGCAAAAGAGAAAGGGAAAGTAGATGTAAAACAACAACCAGGGACCAAAAAGGAAGATGACAGAAATAAAACTAGACATAGCGATAAATGTGAATGGCTTAATGTATTAAAATAAATAAAAAGCCTTAGATAACGTTAAAGTACAAAATTTAATAATTTGCTATTTACAGGAGACATATGTACATGTGACAACGAGCTAAAAGAAAGAGAATTAGAAAAACATCAACAATATAGAAAAAATATAGTACAGATAACATATTATTAAGAAGTTAGGCTACAATGTAAAATTGTAGATAATAACATTGTACCTTTTAGAGGCTGAATGGTGTAGCAGTATTTTTTTAATTGTACAAAATAGTGTTCTAAAATGTCTTCAAATACACAAAAACCCTTGAGAAGATTGGCGTTAGATATATGTTCCACAAAATTTTAGTGTGAATAAAGTAAATGTGATGAATATACAAGGAATATAAAATAAAATTGATGTCTGTATAAACCTCCCTGTGGGATTCATTTTCCAAGGTCAATTCCGAGAGAACAGCTACACATTTAACTCCTAACCCCCTATTTCCCCAGTTGGCTGGGTGGTCCATGAGCAGACTGGAGACAAACCTCCCACTTGGGAAACTGCAGGACATTTGATTCACCGAGACCTACCGTAGACACTTGGAAATGTGGTGGGAGGGTTACCAGTTACTCATACCCACGGACAGGCAGGTGTGTGGCTGGAGACTCCAGAGAGCTGGGAGAGAGCTGGAGGGTATAAAAACCTCCTCATGGAAAAGGCGGTTGCTCTAAGGTCTTGATGAGCTCCTCATTTGATTATAAGGTGATCCTTGGAAGCTGCGTGCATTCGTAAGGACTTGAAGACACGGCAAGTGTGCGCCTCTTACTGGAAATGCCGCACCCTTTGCTCTGTAAAGCAGTCTGAGTCTGCTGGCTTCTTTCCATCCATGATATCACCATCACTTCTGTCACCTTGCAGGTAGCAAGCCAGGTCATGGATACTGCAGACAGGGAAGGGCCTGGGCTAGAACAAATTCCCTGCAGCTCCCAACACATCATATCTTTTCTCAACCCCAGAATTTTTGTTTCTATCCCCCGTTGGTGCTGCATATTACTGCAAAGATCGGGACAAGGAGGCACAGAGGCATCATTGAGGGTGAAAAATGTAGCAATGGAAAAAGTGATACATCTCTGTTCCCAGATGAGGCAGGTGAGAGAGACTGCGGTATTTTGATTTTGAGCTGTCTTGATAGGACCAAGATTCCACTTGTCATGCAGGTTCCAGGGAACATTCTCGCAATCATATTTGATTCCTCATTCGCATACTTGCCAGGTCCCGAAAAGACACATTTCACAAGAATGTATTAATGTGCAGTCCCTATTAGGTTCTTGTTACAAATTCAGATGCTAATCTCTTTTCAACGTTTTTTTTTTTCATTTTATTTTCACATATATGTTTCAACATACACACGATAGACTCCTTGAATCCTTTTCAGTATTGCATTTGTGCCAAAGAGTGAAATATTAACGAAGATCCCCAAAACAAATACTAAAATGCTCCCAGTGTCGATCATTATTGTTTTAATCTCTTGAAATTGAAAGGGCGGTGATTGTAACCCCATTGCTAGTAGAATAAAGACATGATGATGTACTTCAGGTTGTGAGACGAGTTGCTTTGTAAAATGTTCCCAAAGTCCTGGAGAATGTGCTTCCCCTGAGTTGGTTGACAGCTTCATCGCTGGTCCGGCCACGCTTCGCCCCAGTGTTGTCTTCACATGGCATTTCTTCTCTCTCCTTTCAGGTGGAAATTGAGAAGCTGGATTACCATCATTATTTGCCTCTGTTTTTTGAGGGGCTCTGTGAAATGACATTTCCCTACGAGTTTTTTGCCCGGCAAGGAATCCACGACATGCTGGAACACGGGGGGAACAAGATTCTTCCTGTCATTCCACAGCTCATTATCCCGATAAAAAGTAAGTGAACAGGTGAAAAAGCATCATTCAGCTTATAAGGTGCCGCTTTTTGACAACTTGCTAATTAAACAATAAAACACAACAGGCTGACGTTTTCTCCAGGTTTTGCGGGAATTTTATAAATTGACTTACAGGGCCAGACATCCCAAATCTACTATGTCCCATCATTGATCCTGCACCGAAGACTAACCACATAAATAAATTGCATGGGGTTTATGCCAACTTAAGCTGCTCCCCAGTAATGACACAAGCATTAAGATTAATTTACACATGCAGAAGTCAAGTGTGTGTCTTTGTATTAAATGCTACCACTGACTTCCAAGTTCTTTTAAAATGACATCCCTAATTTTTAAATTACAATATAAACCCAATCATGTTTAGTATCTTTTAGGTAGTAGGATTCGTAATTTTAAGGGAAAAAAGTCTGGAATGGAGAATTACTATTACTAAATATTTGAAATTTTTTATCTGTAATATAGGGAAACTCTAGAGTAACCCTGTCATTGATGTCATCTTTGTTTATAGAATGAAATGCTTTCTTTCTATGGCCACATTCTTCAGATATGAGTCCCTTTGGACGAGCTGGCTGAAGAAAACCCTCTCCCAAAGCGTTTCTAAGATTTGCACTCATGGGATAGCCTGTAATGGCTCCCAAACAAGGCCCAAGTTGTCCTCATGTTGCTTCACAGCTGCTGTTGGCCCTTATAATAGAGCCATCGTATTGGGATGAGACTCCAGGAGGGGACGGCCAGCCTCTCAAGTCTGAATGGCCAGGTCTGGGCCACCATCCACCATCATGCCCCGGTTGTGCGTGCACCGGTTGCCCATCTACACTGCTGCTGCTGATAGAAAGCAGAGGGGTGGTGCTGAGCACCTCCTGGACAGGGATATCCCACCGTTTCCCAGCCACAACTGCCCTAGGCAGCTCTGCCTTGTTCCCTAGTCCAGGATGAGGGACTTCCTGGGACGATTGACAGGTCACCTGCTTAGTCTCCTAGCCTCTGGGGGAACCCCACCCTCACTGTCTCATAGGTGCCCTTGTCATGTGCTTTGACCAAAACAAGAACTAAATGGTTCAACATTGGGTCATGTCCCACAGCCTGGCTCATGGAATCTTATCCATGGTGACCTTTTTATTGATTTGAATTAGGCCTCATTAGAATTCCAGGTTTGGGGCAGTCCTGTTGTCACTGTTGAAAGTGAACCAACCCTGAAACTTCCTCTCATGTTTTTGAAATTTTTTTTTTTTTTGTCAGAGATCTGTAACTGACCACTCCAGATCTCCACCAAGACACAGAAGTAAAACCAGGTGAAAGGACAGGTGACCTGTTGTGAAAAGTAACATGTAGAGAGAAACCACACTTTAAAACCATTTTCCTTTCCCTTTGTGCATCAGCGGAGTGAAAGGCTGATCTTTGAAGTCCTTCAGGAAGGATATATAACACTGAGTTACAGTAAAACCTTTTCCAAATGTGATTTATTCTAACAGCTCACAATTTTTGAACATGTTAAATTCTAGCTGAAATGCTACATTTTCTAAAGAATGATGCACAAGTTTTATTGACAAATAGAAAGGCCCAGAACATTCTCCCCAGAACCTATCTTTATAGTACACGATCCTTCACCTCCTGCCCCCAGCAGAATACCAGCAACATCTGGAAGTCTGTTCTTTTCTTTAAAAGAAATTGATCTTATTAGAACCACTGTCTTCTCAGGACTTTTTTGCTCATATCTCCTTTAAAAACACTGATGGGCAGAAAGAGGGTTTCTAAGTAATATTTTGATATACTGTTTACGATTAAAACATACCAAAGCAGAGCATTGCAGACCAAGGTGAATTGATTTTCAGTTTTGTTTGATCTGTATTTTAGAGATGTTTAAACGAGTTAGGAGAGAAGTGATGTGTTCTAAGGACAAAATTCACAGTATGCACATCCTAGAGGTAATTTTCTCACAAGTGAAAACATTATTAAGAACTCAGTAAACGTGTTTTGTCAGGTAAAATTAACTATATATGAATTTGGTAATTCAAGGTTCTAGAGGCAATGAAAATTTATTCTGGTAGATATCGTTGCTTTTCTTCCTGGGCTTCTGCTATTATATACTGATCCTGAATCTACCTTGGCTTACTTCTCCATCTGTTTACATCACTGAAAGCCAATTTTTTCCCCCTCGGGAAGGAATACTGATTATGTAAGATCATGCACAGTTCCATCACAGTGTGAAAAATATCACGTGCAAAAAACTAAATCTTTCAGGTGAATTCTAGAATGAGGCTAACTGATCTAGAAGCAGGCTGATACACATAATTGGCATAGCACGTTAATAGGGGTGTGTGCCTTACTTTCAAGCTGTAATATTAGAATGATTTTGGCTCTCTCCAGGGGCAAAAATTAATGTCACCATCACCAGCTGGCAGTTTTTGAATAGTTTTTCTTGAATTCTAACTAATACCTCTAGTAGTAAAGCAAAATATAAAAACTCCCAGCAAGGGTAAGAAGGGGAATGGGCTTCCTATCTACTTCTAGAATCTGGGGGTGATTTCAGTTAATTACAAGGCTCGTCACACCAATACAAAAAAAAATTAGACACATTCAATGACTCTAGACTTTCTAATGTGAAAACAGGTAAGAAGACCCTTTTCTTTCTCATTCTATCTTTTGTTCCAGACCCCAAGTGGGGTCATTCAGTAATAACCAGAAGAGCACACACCTCATTCCATTTATGCTGCTTTACAGTTGTTCCCCTTACCTCCCACTTTTTGGGTTATTCTAGGTCAGAAACTCCAAGAAAGTACCAGTATAAAGTAGTCAGGGTTGGCAAGGGAGCACTGATTGCTGAGAGCAACCAGAAAACTTTGTAGTCTAGGATGAGATGAACTCTCTCAGCAACCTGAACCATGGGCTGTAGATTTCCATTTGCTCCATCCAGTTAGGAAAACATAAATCCATCAAAATACAGCAGAACAATTCCAGGGAGGAACCTCTAGAAACTCTGCATATTAAACTCAGAAGGGGATTCCACTGGTGTCCAGGAGGATGAAGAGGTGCCGAGAGCCACCACAAATGCTGATTGTTGGAATCTCTCTCTTCAGTAGAAGCAAGAACAATAACAATAACACCGCCACATGGGGCCATTCATAAAACGCTGCTTCACACAAGAAGGAAATATCTGGAACAGTGACAGAAAAAGAATACCTCAGTGACATTTAGTGTAGAATCCAGAAGAAGCCTGTAGAAAGTTGTATGACATCCTCAGGATGCAGGAAGATGTGGCCTCTAGGAGACAGAGGCGGAAACCCACAAGAGGAGACAAGACTGAAATGAAAATAAACCAATGCTGAGCGAGACAGGGAGACTAAAGATGACAGAGCACAAAAGACTCTGAGTCAAGACTCAGACTCAGACAAAGACTCTTTAGTCAAGAGACTAAAGGTCACATCTGCACAGCGGCATCGGGAATGATCATCATCTGCGCAACACCAAATTGTCAATGGAGGCCACCACCTTAGGACGCTCTCTCAGAAAAGACAAGATAAAATAAGGTGAGAAAGAATATAAAATGGAGAACAGAGACATAAACAGGAGCTAACAGTTCTAGGGAGTCCCAAGAGGAAACATCAAAACAATGGGAATAGAAATGATAATGGCAAAGGTGATTGAAAGACATTTTTTTCTGAGATAGAAAATACCCCTTATTTTGCAGGTAGAAAAAGCTCGTTGCAGTCTAAAGACAATGAATAAAGAGAGACCTGTATCTAGGCACATTTAGTCAAAAAGCTTAGATTATAACATAAAGAAAAGCCCTTCAAACATTTAGACAGGCTACACAACAAAGAAATAAAAATAACCGGGGCTAAGAATTTTTCCAACATTAATCTGAGACAACAATGAGAATCAGAAGAGAAACACCTTGAGTACATTTCATCCAGTTCACATGAGCAAAAGACATGATGTATATAACAAACTGCATGAACATTTGAGGGGAAAAAGACTTATAAGCATAATGTCCACTTGCCTGTCATACAAGAAGTTACTGACAATATGCTTTCACTCTCAGAAAGTAAAGCAAAGTTAAGAACCCCAAAATGAGGATGTCATAGTGTGAATTAAGAGCCACTGAATCTCAAGTTCAGTTTATTTTTTTTTTAAATTTTTTTAACGTTTATTTATTTTTGAGACAGAGACAAAGCATGAATGGGGAAGGGGCAGAGAGAGAGGGAGACACAGAATTGGAAGCAGGCTCCAGGCTCCGAGCCATCAGCCCAGAGCCCGACGCGGGCTCGAACTCACGGACCGCGAGATCGTGACCTGAGCTGAAGTCGGACGCTTAACCGACTGAGCCACCCAGGTGCCCCTCAAGTTCAGTTTAAATAGTTGATGGAAAAGAATTTGAAAACTGCATGAAATCTCAAGTAATCATTTTGGAGTTAATGTGTATAAAAGTCCAGGAAACTTGGGTCTAAGCCTTCAAAATCAATGGGAAAGATGGAAGTGGTCAAAACAGAACATACATATTAAAATGACAAACACTGAGTAGAGAGCAAGGAAGTGCCATGAGTCAAAGGCACAAAATAAGGTGAAAAACATGAAGTCAAATATATTAGCTGTGACAATTGACTTTGCAATTGGTTTGTGGTGAATAAACCTAATATAAACTTTCTCTGTGTATATAAAACTAAATAATACTTAAAGAGTTTAAAAATAACTGGTGCAGCCACTCTGGGAAACAGTATGAAGTTTCCTCAAAAAATTAAAAGTAGAACTACCCTACGACCCAGCAATTGCACTATTAGGTATTTATTCACGGGATACAGGTATGCTGATTCGAAGTGACACATGTACCCCAATGTTTATAGCAGCACTATCAACAATAGCCAGAGTATGGACAGAGCCCAAATGTCCATCGATGGATGAATGGATAAATAAGATGTGGTATATATATGTAAATATATATATATATTACTCGGCAATCAAAAAGAATGAAATCTTGCCTTTTGCAACTACATGGATGGAACCAGAGGGTATTATGCTAAGCGAAATTAGTCAGAGAAGGACAAATATCATATGACTTCACTCATATGAGGACTTTAAGGGAAGGGAAGCAAAAATAATATAAAAACAGAGAGGAGGACAAAAACTTAAAAGAGACTCTTAAATATGGAGAACAAACAGAGGGCTGCTGGAGGGGTTGTGGGAGGGGGGATGGGCTAAGTGGGTAAGGGGCACTAAGGAATCTACTCCTGAAATCATTGTTGCACTATATGCTAACTAACTTGGATGTAAATTTAAAAAATAAATTACATAATTTTTAAAAATTAAAAATACATAAAAATAAAATATATATTGGGACAAATAGGGAAAACAGAAAGGAAGAGCAGTTATTTTAATTGTAGAAAAGTAGAATTTAATATAAAAAAGTTTCACGTGTATAAAGAGGATCAGTTTATATTGATAAAAATGTTCTAGGTAAAGATGTAATTAGCATGAGCCTTGGTTCTTGGAAGGCCATGGCATCATGTTAAAAAAAAAAAACAAAAAACAAAAAAAAACAGCTACCTAAATTTCCCTCTGGAAGAAGAGTAAACCTCTTGACTGAGAGACAATATGATACTGGTCCTCCACTGTCTGACCTTCAGCTCTAAGATTTGTGATCTTGCCAATCCAAGGGGACAGCCTGCCTCTAGAGCACCATGTCCCCAACCTCAGCATGCATAGGAATCACCTGCAGACCCGGTGAAATGCAGGTTCCACACAGCAGCTGTGAGATGGATCGGAGAACTGGGTTTCTAACAAGCCCCCAGTGTCTGCTGCTGCTGCAGGGTCAGGGCAAAGCTGACCAGGGCCAAGATTATGCTTGACACACTAGATCCTCCCAGAAGATGCCGGGAATGAGAACAAGGTAAGGGATGAGTTGGTGGAAACAGATGAATGATCATTTCCTATCTTACATTTAGGAAATTGAGAGATGTTGCTTCATTCATGCTATGAATAATTTAAAAAATATGACTTCAAGCTTTTAGGCCTTAAAAGGAATCATTAGTGGGCTAAAATAGGTGGTTATCATATGAAGTACCAGAGAAAGAAAAATGAAAAGTGAAGCTAAGGCAATAACTTAAAAAAAGCCAAGGTAGCATGTAAAAAATGAAAAAAGTGGGATGACAAAAGGAAACCCAAATAGTCTGTTATGACTACAGATAAATGAGAGAAATAGTTACTAATCACAAAAAAAAAAAAATATGTCTTGGTCTGGGAACTTCCTTGAGAGATTGTCCCCACTGTCTGATTGTTCCCAACCATACGATTTTAGTGGGACTGCCAGTTACCAAGTAAGATTACAAGCTAGCTCTCACAACAAAAGCCAAATAAATACAATGAAAAGGCAACCTCCCAAATGAAAGAAAATATTTGCAAATCATGTATCTGATAAGCGGTTAATATCCAAAATATATAAAGAACTCATACAACTCAATAACAAAAAAACAGATCCAATTTTGAAAAATGGCCAGAGGATTTGAATAGACATTTTTCCAAAGAAGACATACAGATGGCCAACAGGCACATGAAAAGATGCTCAACATCACTTAACATCAGGGAAATACAAATCAAAACCACAATGAGCTGTCACCTCACATCTGTTAGAATGACGGCTATCAAAAAGACAAGAGACAACAGGTGTTGGCGAGGATATGGAGAAAAGCACAACCCTCTTGCACTGTTAGTGGGAATATAAAATGGTGCCGCCACTGTGGAAAACAGTATGGAGGTTCCTCAAAAAATGTAAAAAAGAGGGGCGCCTGGGTGGCGCAGTCGGTTAAGCGTCCGACTTCAGCCAGGTCACGATCTCGCGGTCCGTGAGTTTGAGCCCCGCGTCAGGCTCTGGGCTGATGGCTCGGAGCCTGGAGCCTGTTTCCGATTCTGTGTCTCCCTCTCTCTCTGCCCCTCCCCCGTTCATGCTCTGTCTCTCTCTGTCCCAAAAATAAATAAACGTTGAAAAAAAAAATTTAAAAAAAAAATGCTTTAAAAAAAATGTAAAAAAGAACTAACATATGATCTCACAATTCTACTTATGTGTATTTATCCAAAGAAACAAAAACACTAACTCAAAAAGGTATGTGTACCTCCATGTTCACTGCGGCATTATTTACAATGGCCAGATATGGAAACAACCTAAGTGCCCGTTGATAGGTAAACAGATAAAGAAACTGTGGTATATATATTATGGGATGTTACTCAGCCATAAAAAAATGAGGACATCTTACAATTTTTGGACGACGTGGGTGGACCTCAAGGGCATTACGCTGCATGAAACAAGTCAGAGAAATACAAACACCATATGATCTCCCTTATATGTGATCTCAAGAAACTAAAACAAAACAAAATGAAAAACAAGTTCATAGATACAAAGAACAGATTGGTGGTTGCCAGAGGTTGGGTGTTGGGGGTGGGAGAAATGGGTGAAAGTGGTCAAAAGGTACACACTTCCAGTCGTAAAACAAAGAAGTCATGGGGGATGTTATGTACAGCATGGTGACTGTAGTTAACAATATTGTGTTGGTATTTAGAAGTTGCTAAGACAGTAGGTATTAAAAGCACTCATCACAGGAAAACAATGTTTGTAACTATATGTGGTGACGTGTTAATTAGGCTTGTTGTAGGGATCATTTTGCAATTTATATAATCACCAAATCATTACACTGTACACCTGAAACGAACATTGTATGTCAATTATATCCCAATTTCTAAACATTTAACTCTCTTCCACAAGCTTATCTTCTTCCCCCCACCATCTTTATGATACAGTCATGTCACTATTTTGGTCATATCCATAATCAGCTCTTACACTACTGTGATCACACCAGTCTTGTTTGTCGCGAATCACACATCTACGGTTACATTTCTTTCTTTAGACAACCTGTCTCAGCATTGATCATTGTCTTTCCTGTGGTTTGCTTGATTTGTATATACTTACTATTTTTTTTCAAATGCTTCAAGATCTAGCAAATGAATGTTGTTTTCCAAATGTTCAGAACATCAGGTAACCCATCAATTTTACTTTTTCTGGAGACTTTGGTCCTTCCACCCTCCATCTTTCTGCTCCAATCTGGTGACCTCAGACATTGTTACTCCTCTCTCAAGTTTACCCTCTTTTTCCCTAGCTGTGTGTCTTGTTTTCCTCATCATTTTTATAGTGCACACGTTCCAGTAGTTTCCTGGAAGTGTATGAAAGGTGTAGTTTTAGTCCTTAATATCTGGAAATCCTTCCATCACACTTGATTATTAGTTTGGCTATGTTGAAAATAATGTCCATTCAGAATTTTGAGGTCACGTCTCTGTTGCCTCCCAAGTTCTTACCTTGCTTTGAACATCTTGATGCCATTGGGGTTTTCAGCCATTTGCCTGTGGCCTCTATCTCCCAATCTCTGAAAGCTTTCTGGATACTCTCCACATGGTGATGTCAAATTTCATGTTGATATGCATTCATGCAGCTATGTGTTCATTCATTGTCCTGGGAAATTTCAATTTAGAGTCATAGGTCTTTCAACACTAGAAACTTTTGACTCCCCCAAAACTTAACTATTAATAGTCTATGGTTGCCTGGGAGCCTTAGTGATAGCATAAACAGGTGATTAACACATATTTTATATGCTATGCGTATTATATACTGAATTCTTACAATAAAGTAAGCTAGGGGAAATGTCGTTAAGAAAATCATAAGGAAGAGAAAGTATATTTATAGTACTGTACTGTATTTATTGAAAAAAATCTGCATATAAGTGGATCCATGTAGTCGTGTTGTTCAAAGGTCAACTGCACTTCCCTTTGCCCTATGCCCTATACCCTGTGCTATAGCCAAAGCAGATGTGCTATAAAACTTCTTATCCCGTACCTTTGCTTTCTTTCGAGAATGCCCACTCTCCCATCCCCAAATGCCTCAATGATAAGGGACCTTCAAAGCCCAGCTCTAATAGAATTGTTCTATGGAACCTCTTCTGTTTCTCCTCTCCTTGCCTACCCTAAACTCCAGCCCTCTCCCCACCCCACCTTCCCTCCCCCACAGAACTTTCTATCTTCCTTTCTTGCAGTCACTTAGAACATGTTAGAAAGTAACATATTCCCAACAGCATCTAATGGGCTTGCTAGTACATAGTCGATAAATCAAAATATTGGCAAAATTAATTTAATCAGGTACATAGCTGCCGTCCACACTAAAATTTGTATAGGTGTCATAATCAAAACTGTGAAGTGGCCATTTAGGCTTGCCACCATAATGTATATAATACGAAAACTATTGTGTAAGAATCCCTAATATGAAGCAGCGAATAAAGAGTATAATGACATAATGCTTTGCATCGGCTAGGGAAATTATTTAAGTGGAGAGATCAATTTTTTGTTTATTCATCTTACATTCTTTCAGGTGATTCTTTTTGTTTATGAGTAGTAACGTACATTTGTGAGATGGTCTACTAGAAGGCAAGGTGACTCCAGCGGCTGAAGAATTACAGAAATATCACAGATCTACAAATAGACACTACATAGGACAGTGGCCTCATTAGGAGAGCTCTAATGAGTTGAGGTCACCCAGCTATAAAGGATAAACATGCACAGACACAGCCAAAGCCACTTAACATTCAAGGAACAATAACATTTGACAAAGCAAAATACTCTTGTTAGAGAATACTCAATGGGAAAAAAATATACCAGTTAAGGATAAAGCATGAGAGTTCATATCACAACACAAAAAATGGTCTTGAGAATTGTATTTAATTAGAAAGGAGCAAGCACAAGTGAAATGCATTATTCTTTATTTGTGATCTAATAATTTTTACTTAATATACATCGAAATTTTCCAGGTAAATTATTTTTAAAGTGATAACCATAAAAAAGTAATGATTTTTAATTTAAGAAGGAAATAGCTAATTTGTTCTGAAAATATGGAAAAGGGGTCCATTAGGATTATTTTGGTTACAAAATGCAAAAAAAAAAATTCAAATTGTCAGTCAGGTTTGCTTAATAATTTACATAACTGAACAACGCAGAGATGAGTCTCAATCCCAGCAAGGTTTAATCTGGTGGCTCACCATTGTCACCCTCTGCTTTGTTTCATGCAAGGTCATTTAAAGCTGGCTCCCTTTTAGCCTCCAAATGTGCCCAGTAGATCCTGGGACTACATGTTTACTTACTTACACCTGTAAAAAGACAAAGTGTCATTGTCCCTGAATCTCCAGAAAAAGTAAAAGTTAAAGATTCGCTGTGAATATCCCATCGAGGGGCACATGCTCAGCTTGAACTGTGGTCAAGGGGGATGGGATATCCTGGATTAACCTAGGTCATGCAAGCTGCCCATAGTACAGGTTAGAGGAAAGGAGAAGGGTCAGTTTCCCCAAAGAACATGAATTCCACGTCAGATACATTTACTGAGCACCAAATATCTCTCAGGCCCCTAGCAGTTCTGTTATGCAGTTATGCAGAACCATGGGGCTAACCGCCGTTGGGCTGTGAATAGAAGAAGTGTGTGCTCCCTCCAAACTAAGCTTTTTGGAGACAATGCACGGCCCTCTATCTCTCTTCGTGCCCAGTGTTAACCTGAATTGGATGTCTACTGGGCATATGAGATTCTCCTTTTCTCTGCAAAGCCAGTGAGACTTTGGGGTTAATCTGTTCCTGCAGCAAACCTAACTTACACTGACCAATTCAGATTCCCAAATGAGAACCCATAGCTATTGAGGGAAACGGAATCTGGAATCTTATAGCTTAAAACATCCATTTTCTGAGGAAGTCACCTCCATCTTGTGAACTTTCAGTAGCTGTTGCTAAAGACCACCTTCCTCTGTGCTTTTCGAGAATTAGCATGGCCACTGGAAAGGCCATGAACATGGCCTTTGCTTCTGCTGCTCTCTGTAGTCCAACTCGTTGAGCTTATGAGATGAATCTGCATCTCCAAAATAAGGAATTTAATACATACCTCAGAGAGTTGTGATCACTATGTGAGGTTGTGTGGAAAGCAGGCTTCGAACAAGTGGTAAGTGTTGTGTTGAATACGAGCAATCATGGTGGGATTATAATACCCAACTCTCAGATGGTCACTGTTCTTTCCTCCTTCCTCTCTACCCATTTCTCTCACACTTAACCTGTCAGTTACCATCTTTAATTCCCCATTTAAGAAGTCATAATATAAAGCTGATGTCACTCTACAAAATTTCCTGTACAGAAATAACGTGTTCATAGATGCAGGGTGATAGCTCTCTGAGGCAGGGGTTAGACAACCCCAGAAATATTTGAACAGTTAGCTGGTCACTCACCAGAGGAAAGATTCTTTCTGAACCTGTAATGGGGAGTGGAAATTAGGCCCAGCTCTGTTTGAGTAGGGAAGATGAATGAGAGAGATGGAAAACAAAAATGAGAGAGGTAGCAGAGGTGATGGAAATGGAGCGTATAGCTGTCCGTGCCAAAAAACAAAACACAAACAAACAAAAAAAAAAAAACCCCACAGTCAAATAAAAGGGATAAAGAGCTAAAAATAGAAATAGTACATTTTCAAACTGAATTCATCATGTATTGGCTGTCCTCAATTTTCCATATCATGTGATGGTTAAGAGCAGAGTCTCTGAAGGCAGACCATTTGGTCAAAATCCTAACTCTACCACTTACCAGCTTTTAGACAAGTTAACCATGTTGGGGCTCAGTTTTTGAAATTGGCAGAAGAATGGTACCCAACTTATGGGTTATTTCAGTGATTAAATGAGTGAATACATTTCAAGCTCTTGGCAGAGCACCTAGTGTAAGTATAATAGTTACCATCACCATCGTCATCACTACCATCATCATTGTCTGTCTTGATTAGGGCAAGAGTTTTTACTTGCCAAGGCTAAAACTTCATCTGCAAGTCTTCATCCTTCCACGTAGGGCTGAGTTCTAGTCGAAGTATAGTCCCACTACAGAGTGTTGCTTGCTGGCTCAGAAGATGCCAGAAAACTAAGCTCCACCATGACCCTTAAGAACAAGCCGCTTGAGCTCAGGACCCAGCAGGTATCTAATCTCACTGCCCAAAGTCCATGTTAAAGTCTGTGTTTGCTGTGCAGCTCTGAACCTCTCTCCTGAACAGGTTCCAAGTCTGGCTTCATTTCCACCAGGACTTGATGAGATGCTGGGAGGAAGTTGGGTCTAACCACTCTGAGCACAGGCCTTGAGCTCATGCAAAGCAGACTCCGGCTTGCGATTAACTAGCTGTATGGTTTTGGCAAATTAATTATTTCATTTCCTCCAGGGGATTATAAAACCTACTGCCCAGAAATGATGTAAGGATTAACAAATCATATAAGTAGAGTGTTTAGCACAGTGCCAAATCAAGATGATAGTAAGAACAAATTATTATTTTCACCTTCATGGTGGCCCTTCATGGTCATATCTCTGCAGACTTCCTAACTTTGGGTCATTGAAAAGTTAATAGATTTGAATTCTATAACTCTCATCCAAGTTATAATAAAAATGTTAAACGGAAAATGAATTAGATCAAGTATAGACCTTGGTGGTATTGCAGTGGGACCAAAATCATCAGGGCATATTGCTTGGATTCAATTGTTCACACAAGAAAAAAAAAAAAAGAAAGAAAGAAAAAAGAAAAAAAAAAGCCTAATTCTTCAACCATGCCTGCCTGTACCTTGCCTACAAGGGTGGTCTTGCCAGGGGCACCCGTATGGCTCAGTTGGTTAGGCTTCCAACTCTTGATTTCAGCTCAGGTCATGATCCCTCAGGACTGGGCCCAGCATCAGTCTCTGTGCTGAGCATGGAGTCTGCTCGGGATTCTCTTTCCCTCTGCCTCTCTCCCTGCTCATACTCTCTCTCTCTTTTTAAAACAAAACAACAACAAAAATCAAAAAGGGAAAAACAAGGGAGGTCTTGCCAGATGTCTCGCTGATATAGTCCTGTTATGATCTCCGTCGTAAGAATACATGAAATAAGCTTGGCCTGATATTATAGAGAACTCCCCCTGGCTCATAGTGATCACTGCTAGTTTCTTGGGAGCTCTCAAATAATCTGCTTGAATAATCGACCCCAGAACTGTACCAGATATTGATGCCAAGCTCAGCAGGGGGTAGCTCTGCAAATTCCTGCTTTGGGGTGGAGAGGGCAGCTCCTCCTTAGAAATGGGTATGTTTATCTGCCTTCTATTTGGTGCTACGGCTCTCAGCGTGCCAGTGTTGTGGAAAGCCTATGTATGTTTTGTCCTTCCTCATAGTCTGCTGCTTCCACTGCCTTAAAGCTGGGTAAATTTAGAAACCCTCCCTCCACCAGAGGAGGGGAATGTAACAGTAATTCTCAGAGGTAGTGCCTGCTTGTCATAGCAGATTGTGACTTGGTCTTATTCGGAGAACGGAGTCAGCGTTGGCCAACACCTTCCCTTGGTCGTAATTCCATCTGTCACCTGCTCCTTCAGGCTGAACTGAGCCAGCAGGGGAGCAAGGTTCAAAAAGCCAAACGATGCACTGCTTTCTGACAAAGCAGGGTATTGGGAAGTTTAGTCTTTGCCGCCATTGGAGGTGTTGAGTATGTGTGAAAGCAGGCACAGAGCCAACCTTGGCCACAGCAAGAAGGCGCAGTGCGCAGGATTACGTCATTATTCAGCTTCTTTTATGTCTACAGAATTGTGAGTATCAGGTTGATCGTGCTAGTGACTCTACTGTTAAGTCCATTTAAGTAATGAATACTTTCATTTATTTTTGAAACAATTATTTTCTATCTTTAAGTATTTAAGGGAAAGAAAAGCCAAACACTCTCACCAAATACTAAATTGTGCGCTGTGGTCCTAAAGTCATAATATATTCTTACCCATTGAAAAGTGAAAAAATTAATCACTTGTAATGACAAAACTTTGATAGAAAATAAAGATAATTCCTTTCTGTATGGGATAGAGAAAAATTGATGCTTTTTATGTACAGAATGCTTACTGGAAAAGAATGAATTAAAGACAAAATTGTAACCCTTATGTAGGCTTCCTGGGTATTCATGATAGCTGACCTAAGTCTCTGATGCTTAATTATCCAGGAATATGAGAAATCCGGCCATATCATATTTATTTAGCAATTGAGTTCTGTTACTTTTAATTAGTTGATTTTTTTTATTTTAGAGAGAGAGCTTGAGCTGGCGAGAGGGGCAGAGGGAGAGAGAGAGAGAGAGAGAGAGAGAGAGAGCGAGCGCCTTAAGCAGGCTCCATGCTGAGCATGGAACCCATTGCAGGGCTCTATCCCAGGACTCCAGGATCATGACCTGAACTGAAATCAAGAGTAGAACATTCAACTGACTGAGTCACCCAGGTACCCCTTTCTTCCTTTTTTTTTTTATTTGATAGAGAGAGAGAGAGAGAGAGCGAGAGAGCACACGTGCAAATGAGCAGGGGAGAGGGACAGAGGAAGAAAGAGAAAATTGAGTTCTGTTTTGGAAGAGGAAAAATTTCTACAATTTTGAAACCTACACTTAGTTTGAAAACACATTGTGAATTCGTTATACTCTGTAAATTAATGAATTAGATGATTAGCGCCCCTTGACCGGAAAAATTTATATCCATTTAAATCTAATTCAAGTAATATATTAGGCCAAACAAGCTTAAATATTTATAAAATATTTTAACTTCAAAAAATTACCTCAGATACATGAAGACATCTGTAATAGGCAAATTCCTAGAGACAGAAAGTAGATGAGAGGTCACCAGGGGCTGGAGAGGAGAAGATCGGAGAGTTTCTGCAGAATGGGTATAGAGTTTGGAAATAGAAACTTGAAAAAGTTTTGGGAACAGATAGTGATGATAATTGCACAACATTGTGAATGTTATTAATGCCACAGAACTGTATACTTAAAAATGGTCAAATGACCCTTTATATTGTACACATTTTATATAATAAAAATAATCATTTAAGATATCAAAATAAATGAGAATGATCCAAAAACTAAAATGTCCGCCCTCAGCATTATAATACTGTACTTTCTTTCAGAAATCCCGGCCTCTGTCATATGACCAAAAATAAATATCAGAAAGCTAAGATCAATTTAGCAATGTTTGTGGTAATATGATTACTTACAGACACCAACTGAATTCACTCAAAAACAATAGAACCAATAAGAGAATTCAGTAAGTTAGCCAGTAAATAAATATATGAAAATAATATGTTTTATGTATGTGTTCTCAATAATTTTCAGAATGCATTTTGGGATAATATGCTCTTAGACAAATGGTAACAAAGTATAAAATTGCTTTGAGTAAACCTAACAAATTATGCGGAATCTAAATGAAAAATATCATAAAGCTTTTCTGAGGAGCTTAAATACAACAAGGAAAACTGAAGAGAAACATGTTTTTAATGGAAAGATTCAGTAGTAAAGATGATAATTTCCCCCAAAATTAGTCTCTAAATTTATTGAATAAAAATTTCAATAAATTTTTATTGAAATTATCAGTCTCAAGCATGTTTTTTAACCTGACCAAATTATGTTAAAGTTTGCCTCAAGATATAAATGGTTAAGAGTAATCAAGAAAATACTGGGAAAGAATAAGGAGAGAGTTCCATATTCCACTATATTAAAATATACAAAGTTATGACCATGAAGAATAATATTTTTAGGTAAATATGCAAAGTATACTGACATTTTTAAGAAGTATTAAAAATTATGTTTTTTAATGGAATAAAACCCTATGTCTGTATACACCTATGGAAAATATCATCTCTACTGCAGTGGAGTATATAATTCTGTTCTACACAATGAGAACATAGTAAAAATATGCTTTATAAGCTACTTTTTTATTCACCTGTATCTTATAAACACTTTCCTATTTTTAAAAAATATTTTTCTATTAGATGACTTGAGTAACTATAATTTTCCATTATGTAGGTACACCTGACTTTATTTAATCCATTGTTTTTGAAACAATTGGATTGTTTCTAGTTATAAATAATACTATCCTTCACATCCCTCCCTATCACTCTTTCTGCACTGTTGCATACTTTAGACCAAATGCCCAGAAGTGAAATTGCTGGGTTAATTATAAGCACACAGTAGTCCCCACCCTGCCCCCCCACCCCACACACGCACTTGTATTCATGGTTTCGCTTTCCATGGTTTCAGTTTCCTGTGGTCAGCTGCGGTCTAGAGACAGATGATCCTCCTCTGGCATATGTCAGAAGGTCGGTAGTTGCCTAATGCTGTGTCACAATGCCTACGTCATTCACCTCACTCGATCTCATCATGTAGGCATTTTCTCATCTCACATCATCACAAGAAGAGTGAGTATAGTACAATAAGATATTTAGAGAGGGACAGAGACCACATTCACATAACTTTTACTATGGTATATTGTTATAATTGTTCTATTAGTTATAATTTTTAATTTCTTACTGTACCAAATTTATAAATTAAACTTTATGATAAGAATGTACATATAGAAAAAAACATGGCATATGTGAGCTTTGGTACTATCTGCTGTTTCAAGCATTTACTGGCGGGGGGATCTCGGAACATATCCCCCACAGATAGGGGGGAACTACTATATTGCTATAGAAAGGTTGTGATGGCTTGTAATGTGATATCTATGAGAGTGCCTCTTTTCCCAAACCTGTGTCCACACTGAGTATTAACTCTTCAAAACCTTTTTGTTACATGATACTCAAAATTATTAAGTAGTGTTTATCTTGATTACTAACGAAGTTGAACATTCTGGAATATTGTTTATTTGTTTTATTATTTTGTGTATTATCTATGCATATTCTTTGCCTATTTTTAATTAGCAAATTCTTTTATTGGTTTGTGATAGCTATTTGTATATCAAGGATATTAACATTTATAGCATATGTCAAAAATATTTTTTTAGATTTTATTGTTGGCTTTTGCATTTTGTTTGGTGTTTCCAGTTTTAAAAGAAGAAGTAGAAATATTTCCATTTTTCCTGATTTCCCAGTAGTGAATCATATCTAATAGTAGAAAATGTTCAGACTTTGCACAGATTATGGCAATAATAGATTTTATGCTTGAGAAAAATCATACATGTAACTTATAACCATCTAAGATGAATAAGTTTTACCACTTTGACTTTAAATTATTTTTTTCCTTATTCTTCAGCAATTTCTATATATCTGGGAGCTCTGTCTTGTTGATTATTCTTGAAGGCAGTAAGCAGTACAATAGAAATCCAATTTTCTGAATAGAAAGGTTCCACTGGCTGATCTATAATGTCAGTAGATGTCTCATGTCAGACCCTTTTCAAAATCTTAAATCTTGAGTTCAAAGTTCTCACTTATGTCTTGACAATAGCTTTCAGGCCCATCAACACAAGATAAACACATTCCTTCTCTTTCAAGCTACAGAATCATATTCTTTATATCTGTTAACATACTTTTTCAAAGAAAAAGAACTTTGTTAAAAAAAAAAGCCGTCTTTTTTGTTTAATTCCATTGGGATAGTAAGAACAAAAAGACTTCCAACTTAATGGTATATCTTAATTCCTCAAGAATGAGAAAGAAAAATAGAGGAACTGAAGTGGAAAGGGGCAGCATAAAAAGATCCCTCCTGGATGAAGTTAAGGGTCTTTTATAGTGCATACACTGCCTTTATTTCACAGTGACTACAGAGGTTTTAGAACTATTCCCTGGTCATTCAGTGCCATTTTAGATGCCATTAAGAGTAATGGTTCACACATATTACTTGTCAGTCATTGTCCATCCAGTAACATGTATCACAACCATGTTAATTCAATCAAGGTTGCAGTAAAATGAAATAATTATTTCCTGATAGCTATTATTACTATCCATGGTTAAAGACACTATTAGTTTATTTCCAAGTGATCAGTTATCTATACATACAGGCATAAACCTAATCAACAACAGTTTGATGTTATTGTTACCCATATATATATATAAAAACTTTACTCTTTAGTCAATATATTCTATATGGCAAACTCTAACATTGATAGTAAATGAGCATATCCCTGGCTGTGTTATTGCAAGCTTTGACATACATATTCTAAAAGAAGACCACTGTGATAAGCCAATATTCAGTAACCACTATGGCTACAAAAATCTTTTCTGCAGTCACCAGATGGGCTGGTGTCCATGGGCTGTACAGCATGGGCTATACCCATGCACAGATAGCTCTCTCTTCTAACATCTTTAATAGATTCTCTTACTTGTGACTTCATAGTGTCAACAGAAAGGCTTTCTTGGTGAAGAACAAAATCTCCAAAATGGAATGAGAGTTGTATGCACTCATTTATACATTTGTTTTGTATTTGAAAAACACAACACACCCATGTGGTTCTGTTTTGACGTCTAATCCTTCTTCACTAAACAGTTTATAAAACATTTATTCGGATGTGGCTATGAGTTCGTCTTAAGAAGTGGGGTGGGAAGTACGGATGAGTAGAGAGAAAAGGCAGAAACCCAGGATCTTAAACATCTGATTCCATTTGGTTGATATGGCAAGATGGGACCTAGTGAATCTTTTAGCTTGAGAAAAAGTGCTACATTTATATATATCTACACACACCCACATGCTTCTTCCTACCACTTCTAAATGACCTTAAGGAAAATATGTACACAATGATGAAACTATTTAGAAGACAGTTTCTAAAATATCTGGAGTTTTTTCCCACATTGCTAAGTAGAACTTTATCCCTATGAGCTAGAGTCTATCTTGTACAAGGAGGACTCCTTTATCTAAGAGGAGAGGAGACATTTACTAGCATGCTCTTTCCCCTTCTGGAATAAATACTCTTCACCTAAATAACATCCACTTAACCCTAGAGTCTGTCCCTGGGTCTCGCAGTCTTCTTTCTCTCAACTGGGCTGGAGGCCCACTTTGAGTCACTGTTTAAATACCCAACTTTTTATGAATATTCATCAAACTTGTAGTATTTGTTCACTATCTTCTTCCATACTATATTATAAGATGCAAGTGAATGAGTGCCATATCTGTCTTACTCACTTCTCTATCTCCAGTTCCTAAATCAGTGACTGGCACATCCACATTCTCAATAAGTATTTGATGAATGAGGATTAAGTAAACTAATATATGTACAGTGCTTTGCTTAACTCCTGGAATATGCAAATATTTGGTATATATTAGGTACTATTATATGAGCTATGACACAGCACTATGAAGTTCTGAACCTACACATGTTTAGCTTCATTGGCAGACTTTTTGAAAGAATGTTCAACATTTCTGCAGGTTCCTAGTTCTCTTTTGTTAAACTGAACTGGGTCAGTAGGCAGGGTTCAGTACCCATTTACCTAAAAAACAAGTTTTAGATTGCATAAAACCAGAAAAAGAACCCCCCACTACTGACTGTGAGATACTGTACCTTCCCTTCTCCTTTTCTATCTTCCCATAGTACTCTGACACTTTGCCTTTGAATATCTTATTACTACAACTTTTACGCTAAATTATATCCTTCTATTTCTAGTTGTTTTCAGAATATGGAATGGTCTGTAGTGTGTCTAAATGCTGTGGTAATGAGCCATCATACGATCAAATCCCATAGTTATATTTAGATTCGTTCCCTGAGTTAAAGCTGAGCATTCTCCATTCATCACATTGTGTTTACAGACAGTCCTTAACTAAAAATTGTTTGATTTAGGACTTTTTGACTTTAAGATGGCATGAAAGCCATCGGCTTTCAGTAGAAACAGAATTTTGAATTTTGACCTCTTCCTGAGCTACTGGTAGAATATTCTCTTATGATTCTGGGCAGTGGCAATGAGCCGCAGCTCTCCGTCAGCCATGTGAGGATAACAACCAGTACACTCGCAGTTCTGTACCCACACAACCATTCTGTTTTTCACTTTCAGTAAGGTATATATTACATGAGATATTCAATCTAACACTTCATTATAAAATAGACTTCGTGTTAGATGATTTTGCCCAAGTGCGGGCTAATATAAGTGTTCTGAGCATGATTAACCTAGCCTACTGAGCTATGATGTTCGGTAGGGTACGTGTATTAAATGCATTTTTGACTTGCAACATTTTCAACTGGATTTATTGGCACATAACCCTATTATAACTTGAGGAACGTCTGTCCTTTTAAACCAAACCATAGTGTAGTCTGTACCATACCAGATGTTAGGGGTCATCCTACGGTGTTATTGCCCCAATACCCATTATATTGCTGGAGGCAATAAAGTTTCCACATCTGACGTTTTTAAACTTCCTAGTAATTCCAGAGTAAACGGCAATGATACCTTGTATTCTTGGATTTTTAATTGATAATTCAGTTTGGTTCAAACTTACTCCAGGTGTGATCCTTGTGCCTGGCTAGTTTGTACTTTATTTTGTAGGAAAAGGGGTAGGGAGAGATTCTGAACTCTTTGACCAGATAGTGAGATGACCAGATATGCTCTAGGAAAGTTAATCCAGCAGCAGTGTGAAAAGACAGGTTGGGGCATTTGAGAAAGATGAAAAGAAGGGATGTCTGGAAAGAGCCATGACAGTGCTCCAATAGAGGAGTTCCTAGGTCAAGAACCAGAGAATTAGAGGTGAGGATGGAGACCCAGGACCAGAGGAGAGGAGGTGAGGATGGGATGAGGACACAAATTCAAGAGCCATTGCAAAAACAGAACAAGATGGCTCTACAACATGAGGAGTGTGAGGGATGAGAAACAGACTTTGACCCTGGAGGCTAGGAATCTGGTTGTATCATTATCAGTATGGGGAACAGAACAAAAATATAAAGTATGGAGACCACTTGTCTTTGGAACAAACTTAATTTGAGGTGCTAGAAGATCCAGGCTTTTGGAAATGTGAGCTGGAGTTCAAGAATAATGTCAGGTCTGCATCACAGGTGTATTGACCGTGGCATCATCCATTTTGGTAGCCTGGTTCCTTTGTCCCTCCATAAATGGCACAGAGTTTAATTGCGGCCAATCTTCTCCTTACAAGATAGAACATGTGACACATAAGAGCCTTTGACTTTCTCTTGGAATAGTCTGGGAGCATCACAGTTTATCAGTCACCCCCTCTGACTTTCTAGAATAGATGCCTTACACAGGCTTTCTACTTAAATCTGGGAACTTTTAGTCATTTTAGAAAGTAGATAATAGGCTCCTATGACCAAGGAACGAAAAGTGTAGGGGAGTTGGCCAAGTTTATACAGCCAGTTATTAGTGTCCTGGCCCCTGGTCCTCGGCCTTCCCCACTAGAACAAATGGTACCTTCCAGACCCCGCGTGTGAGGGGATAACAGGTAACTTTCCCATCCTGTCTCTGCAGTACAGCTTTCAGAGTGTGCGTTCGGAATTGTTCTAAAAACCATCGTGTATTTGTTTGGTCTCTGATTTAGTGTTGGTTCTTTCGAAAGTTCTGAGCTTTAAAATTTTCGCTTTTCTTTCCTGCTTTCTTAAGAGTCTAAATATAGTCACTTGATGTTCACTTCTGTGAGGAACGTTGTCAGTGTTTGTTAACTGGCCAATAGTTTCTACTCACACGTACCACACCCAGTCCTTCCTTCCCAAATAAATGTTTGTTTCCTGGTCATGGTTTTAAGAATCGCACGGTTGTTAACTGGAAAGGGTTGTTGCATAGAAATGTGTCTGTCAACCTTCATGGGAGCCCTTTAACCCCAGCGACCCTAACTGATCTTTTTTCTTTCATGCCACCTGTCCATCACCAGCCTCTTCTGTGAAGGACGATGCGCGGCTTTCTTAGGCTTGGTGAAGAATCAGCACAAGCAGGAAGAACAAAAAACACACAAACAAGATCATGCTTATAACATGAAAGGCTACAGCGCATCATTCAAAATTCTAATAATAAAGTTTCACCCAGCTAACAGAGTACATTTCAACGACGTGGTCTATGAATCGACTCACCTTCACATTGTAGAAATTAATGCTTTTTATTTTCGGCTTGTTCCCTTTCCTACCGTATAGATGCCTTGAATCTTCGAAATCGACAGGTCATTTGCGTCACCCTCAAAGTCCTCCAACATCTGGCTGTGTCAGCTGAGATGGTGGGTGAAGCTTTGGTGCCCTATTACCGTCAAATCCTCCCCATCCTGAACATCTTTAAGAATATGAATGGTGAGTGATCCCAGGAGTCAAATGTCTTTTAAGCCCTAAAAAAAAGGGAGTGGTTTGAAGTAGAGTTAATTAGCAACACATTTAGGATTTATTATTGCTTATAAACCAAGATCCATTTGGAGATCTAAATAGTGTAACTCCCACTCTTCCCCTGCTACTCCCTAGGGAAACAGTAAAATTAACAATTTCATTTATTACACCCCACACGTACAGCTTACTTACTCAGTACAGAAGCGCTGAAGCAGTTCTATAATCTTCCAATAATTAAATTGTAAAGTTTTTTTAATAGTCTTGTGACTACATTAGTAGGTTTTGAGTTTGTCCTTTCTCTTGGTAGTAATTCTACCTTTAGATACTCTGTTTAAATTGCAGTTTTTATTAATTGGCTTAAGATGAATTTTTAAAGCAATATCGTTAAAATATGATAGTGTGGCTTGGGAAGTTTTAATATATGTTCTCTCATTTCTAAAAAAAATAGAAAAATAGATAATCTAGTTGATGGTGAGTGCTGATTATAAATGCATGTGTACTGATACATTTATTTGTTTTAATAATTCTATAAGCTTGGGAAAGCACTGATGAGCTCACATGAATCTGCTCTACCCTAACAAAGGCACTAGCAAGTTGTGGTGATCGGTTGGCAGACAGTGGATGTATATTTGTTCATTGAGAGTGTGATTTTCCTTTTATGCCTCTTTGAAAGGATGTGACTCTAATTTTCTTTTATGTTGCTAACTTTGAATTTCCATACTTCTTATATGCATAGCATAAGTCAACATTTGAAGTTAATTCCTGACAGCTATGTAAATAAGTTAGCAATTTAGCGGAACACTGCATGAAAATTTTGTGACATGATCTGCTTATGTACATACAAGAAAAAAAATCAAGCAACAAAACTGAGTGTTCCTGCCACATACAACTCCTTTGTTTGGAAGCACTATTTTTTACATTGTTCATAAATTGCTACTAAAAGTCTCGTTACTTAGGCAAATCATGGAATTCTCAGAAAGTCTTAAGCTGTATTTCAATAGTAGGACCTACTTATATACTCAATATTAGACATATTTGGTTACAAGGACTTCACCTGGAGTTATGGAAGTATAAGAATGCTCATAATGGAGTAAGTTAATATCCATTCCACAACCTCTGAATGGCAGTAGACTTACCGTGGACATTTAGACAAGTTGGTTACTCTTTCAGGAAACTAAAAACTAGGTGTTGGTAATTGAATCCCTTATGACCTAACAAACTAATAGTTTCAGTAACAGCATTTCTACTTTATGGAAAATGCTTGTTTAAATATTTTTGATTCAGAATTCATAGTTTTACTGGAGAGTGGCATCAAAAATCCATGAAGTTATAGAATGATTCCACGTGCAAACATTGTTCAATTATGGTTCATAAAAGAGGTGCTGAGTTCATCCATCGTATTTAGCCTCTAGTTAACTTGAGAGAGACATGGAGATGATAGAGATAAAGATGATAGAAATAGAGATGAGAGAGAGAGAGAGAGAGAGAGAGAGAGAGAGAGAATTACTTAAATACTGGAAGAATCAAGGAACAGCCACCCCCACAGTCTCGGTTGTAGGTAACACTTTTGAAGTGTGTGATTAGCGAGTGTTTTCTGGTAATCCTCATGGAAACCTGTGGGGAAAGTACTATTACTATGTCTGAGTTTTCATCATAAAAGTTGCCCCTCTGTAACTTCTCTCATATATAATCATCTGCTTCTGTACCTGACCATCATGGACGATGGTCACCAACACATCTGCCTTCCCTCACTTGAGTAGGAGCAGGGGCCACTACAACACTGTGTTAATGCCTTTGGGGCCCACAGCAGAATGTGCAACTCAAATCTAAGCATCATTATGTACCATATAAAAGAAGAAAAAGGAGGCACCTGGGTGGCTCAGTCGGTTAAGCATCCACTTCTTGGTTTCAGCTCAGGTCACGATCTCACAGTTCATGAGTTCAAACCCGCATCAGGCTCTGTGCTGACAGAGCTTGGGATTCTCTCCCTCACTGCCCCTCCCCTTGTAGCTCTCTCTCTCTCAAAATAAATAAATAAACTTCAAAAATGTAATAAAAAAAAAAAAAACAGAAGAAGAAAGACAATGAGAATCTCCCTCATCCTCCAGGAAACCTGTAAAGAAGAAGAAGTTAAGCCACCACAAAGAGATAAATCTCTAGATTATTAAACAAAAGCAATTGGTTTCTACATCTTTCTTATACTCTTTATTTAATTCTTTAACTCACAGATGTTCACATCCTTAACAAAAGAAGTAATTAGCTTTAGGAATATATCCCTATTTAGATTTTATCAATGTGGGAATTTATAGTTTATACCATAGCCTTAATTGGTCCCAAACAAGGTTAATTATTTTGGAACATTCCTAAATGCATGCACCAGTGATTCCACATTCAACTATTTTTCTGCTTAATATCTCTCTGAAATTTGAGGGGGAAAAAATATTAGCTTTAACCTCATTTTCTACTTAGAAACCTGTCAGTACAAAGCCAGAATGCAGTAAGCTGTATTTCCAGAGGGTCATATTACAAAATTGGAGCATTCTGGCTATAAAACTTAAAACTATTCTTCAAAGTGGCTATATTGCCAAAGATCCAGTTCTACCAGAAGGAGCATACGTAAGATTTCCAGTTACAATAGTGTTTTTAGGATAGAAATAATTTAACTGTAATACATAGTTTAGTAAATCCCGTTTTATAATTATGGATATTCATATTCACAGAACCATATATACTTATTTTATTTCAGCAGATGTCTTTAGTAACAGTTGTATTTATAAAAAAAATATAGTAGCAATTTACAGCATGTAACATTAGAAAAAAATTCATCCTTAATTTCAGTGTATTTAAAACAATTCCACACATAGAGTTCTGTTTCCACTTTTCCCTACTTTCACATAAGTCAATGTCTTGTTAAACTCAGATCAAAACAAACATTCCCATCACAAAATATATATTTTTTTGAATGAGACCAGATACAAATGACAGAAAGAAGGAAAGATTGAAACAGAGAATAGTCCTTCAACTATAATGACCTCGTCCTCTGTCAGCATTCCCTCAAAGTGCAAGCTTTAGCTTAATTCTACTAACTCGTCCTTTTTCGTAATTTCCGGCCTATTTTAATGTCACATGGACTTTGTTGGAGACGAGCAGTGGGCTGAGTAGATAAGGGCTGGACAAACATTGAAGCAAGCACGGGCTGTCAGGCACCCCAGCTTGGAGTCTTTCCAGGGGACCACAGGGAAGCGACCGCAGGAAGGAGCAGACGGGGCTGGAAGCCCCAGTCGACACTTCTGTAGGTGCTAAAACTTACGGCAAGACCCACAAGACTATTCCTGCCCGAAGAGAAAGCGTGGCTTTGTGTATCTCTTTATGTTATTTTTTACGGGGTTTAATGAGGCTAACTTTCAACAGTTATGAAAACAACAGAAGTCTAAAGATGCCAATTATAATGTGGAATAGAGTAGCATCTTAGAGTCAGAAGACACAAATCACGGAACTTCTCTGCGTTTAAATTTCTTTTAGATTCTCCTGAGTCATCTGTGTAAAAGATAATAGCACCTTTCTCGGTAGGGTTGACGTGACAATTCAAGATAATGTGTCCGTAGGCGCTTCATGTACAGCCTGGCCTTGACTGGGTATTAAATGAGATAGCCATGATTATCATACAACATTATATAGAGGTACAGTATTACACATATTATTATATGATATTCTATATAAACATTGCAGCACTATAAAATTACTGTATCGCACCATGAATAGACGGTTGAATGTTTTGTGACCGTGGTTGTGGAACTCCTCCCCTTGGCCCTTCCACGAGCCTGGCTGTGAACACACACAGACTCGTGGTTCCCCAGCTGGGGCAATCCCTTTGCCTCAAAGGATTCAGCTTTCCCCTGCCAAATGCCAGCTGGGTGACCAAGTGAGTTAAAGACCCTGGGATTCATTCAAGAATAACTGGTTTTCAAATCCATGTCTTCCTGACATAATCTTTAAGCTCGAATATGTGACTGATGTTTTGGAGAAAGTCACATTTGGAAAAGACAAGCTTGAGTGCCACAAACAAGGGGCCCCTGCATCAGTATCCTCTTTGGAGGATCTGAAGTAGGGTCTAAGTTTGAGCTTGTTTTCCTTAATTCGAAACAATGGATTTTGGATATCTAAACCATGCTGTTTTTCCAGCCACTGCTTTGGGTGAAAGAGAAGGAAGAATTTCTATAATAGCAATTTCTTCCTCCCTGTGTTCTTTCGCAAATGTTATTAAAGGTTACAGAAAATTAAGACAATAGGAATGTTCGATTTATAGCTTCCAGAGATGAAACTACAAAATTAATGGTGCAGTGTATTGCATTTGAGAAGCATGAAACAATAAATGGCATTAAAACATTTATAGCTAAAATATGGGGCTCTGCCAGCAGATTACAGCTATCCAATCACTCTGCTTTCTGGAGGCAATCCTAATTTTGGTTCCTTTGTTTCCAACGGCACCAATAGTCCTGAAACAGTTCAGAGACTCCAGGCATCAGCAATTCAAATAGCACCATGAGTATATGTCACGGAACACGTGAAAGTAGATAGAGTAATGAAATGACGTGTTTATGTGGATGTGGAAATCAAACATGGCCCCTCGCGTGTAGGTTTTTCCTAGGATAGTTATAGACTGTATGCCACTACAGACTAATTAAAGTCTATGAAAAGAGGGATTTAAAAATTGCAGTTCAAATTCAGACACATTAAAACCTATAGGTGGTGAGAATGCAGTAAATTTGCAACATTTCAGAGTATTTGTACCAACTCTTTGACCCTGAAGTTTAAGTCGTTTGAAAAAGCCAGAAACAGTTGATTTCTGCTGGTAGTCACTTAGAACAACTTCTGATGGAAACCTAGGTGTTCTCAATTAACCTGATTCAAATTCTCCCAGAGTTTCTGTGAGCCCAGTGGAACCTATTCTCAATGGTTCTTTAACATGTTGAGGGGTGCCTGGATGGTTCAGTTAGTTAAGCGTCCGACTGCAGCTCAGGTCATGATCTCAGTTTGTGAGTTCGAGCCCCGCGTCGGGCTCTGTGCTGACAGCTCAGAGCCTGGAGCCTGCTTCAGATTCTGCGTCTCCCTCTCTCTCTGCCCCTCCCCCGTTTGTGCTGTCTCTCTCCCTTTCCCTCAAACATAAACAAACGTTAAAAAGATTTTTTTAGTGTCGATGAACTTTTGGGGGCTGATTGTGTACCAAAAAAGTCTTTGTTTTTTGTTTCATAATTGACTTACATAAAGGTTATTTCACAGAGCTTTAAATTTAATTTTGGAATCAAGGTTTATTCCCTGTGGGATTCTGTCCAATTTTGAGTGTGATTTATATTTTAGAAATTTACTTCAAAGTTTCTTTGAAATCATTAGGTTTATTAGATTTGAAGCCAATTGAATGTCCTAAACTTATTAAGGAACAGATTAGAACTACTGTCCCACCCCCCATTCCTGCAAGTTAGATTTAGAACAATCGTGTGCATATCTAATCTCTTCTGGGTTCTTCCTCTGCTCAGATTTTACTAGTTGCTCTAATGAGAATCCTAGGATCATAACAAAGCTGGAAGATGCATATAGGGGCCCTTTGGTCTGCACCTGTCTCCAATTTACTCAACTACCCTATTCCGCCATAAGTTCTACAAGGTCAAAATGTTCACGTTGAGTTTCCTTTCTCCTGTGCACACTGGGTATAGCACACTTAGAAGAATTAGGTGCTTAATAGGTATTTGTGTTGAATTGATATGCTAACCCAATATTATACAGAGGTATTCAGTTCTGTCCTAAGTTAGTAGCTTCACTATTTCACGAAGTAACCCATTCTACTTCTGAAAGGAAAGGCACGTCCTACACTGAATTGAAGTCTATGTCTAATATTCTATCCAACTTACCTGTCTAATCTAAAGCACACTGAATGTCTAATCCCTTTCCCAAATAGCAGGCCTTCAAAAAATATATATAAAACTTTCCTTACCCCTCAACTTTCATTTCTTCGAATTCAAGGTCCCTTTTTCTTCCAAGCATTCATTTTTATAAGCACAGCTTTCCAAATCTCCGGGGGTGGGGAGGGAGGACCCACATATCTGCAAACACCGATGGCTCTGTGGTTGTCTGAGAGCAGCCCTAGGGGACAAAGCATCCTAAGAAAAGTCAAGACTTCTCTGCCCTCACAGATGCACCTTGCATGTGCTCAGCCTGTCAGATGGCCCTACCATTTTGAAATCTACAAATGCTTACTGAATAAATTTTCTCTTCACTCATACTGCTTCGTTCAAGGTTTCTTGGTGTATTTTTTTTTTTAATCCAATTCACTTGTAAAAAGCCCATTTTAGGGGCGGGCACATACTAGAAATTGCCCCTGTATCTGTTCTTCTTATAGACCTCCCTGGTTGCATCTGCCAAGAGGCAAAAGTTATTCTCAGAGTTGTCTATCCGTATCTAGAAATACACGACCTGGCACCTTGATGACCAAGAAAATCAGAATCCAGTTGTGAAGGCTGTGTATTAGTTTCTCAGGGCTGCCCAAACTGGGAGACTTAAAAAACAAATGAGTTGTCTCACAGTTCTGGAGGCCAGAACTCAAGGCCAGTAGGGCCACGCTCTCCAAGTGTCTAGGGAAGAATCCATTCCATGCTTCTCTTCTCGCTCCTACCTTGACTCATGGATGCACCACTCCAGTCGCTTCCTCCACCTGCACGTGACCTTTTCCCCTGGGTGTCTGTCTCTGTGTCTCTTCCCTTCTGAAAAGCACAGAAGTCCTTGTAAAGGTTGGGTTAAGGGCCCACCCTACGCCAGTGTGACCTCATCTCAACTAATTACATCTCAATGACCCTATTTCCAAATAAGGCCACATTCGGAGGTTCCAGAAAGGATGTGAATTTGGGAGGACACTATTCGGCCCAGGACAGACTGTATACCTCTCTCCCAGGGTGCGTGGAGATACAAATCCCGTCCTTCTAAGCAAAGTTAGAGGTTTTGCAAGCCTTCCACTCCCTCGCAGTTGTCATAACTGACTGTAGACTCCCACTTTCCACGAGTGCTACTCCTTTTCCTTTCAGCAAAAAGGGTTTGTTTAGTTAAGAAAGGATCTAAGAAAGTGTGAGCACAGGAGGTGGCAAGGAACTGATCTCATCTTCCTTCGGTAATGCTGCAAACTAAGCCAAGAGGGGAAGCAAATGCTTCCCAACTTGGGGTGCTACCATGAGAACCCCGGAATCACCCAAGGGGGCTGCTGCCACCAGCCTTCCGGAGGACCCAGGGACCCACCCAGGGCGGTGCACTGCACCACTCACACACGTTCTCGTCCCTGTCCAGCCTGTGGGGCAAGGGGTCGGGCCACTTTGTGACTGTGCACAAGGACAGGTAGAACAGTACATGGAAACACAAGAAAGAGGATAGTGTTTAAGAGCAAAGCCTCTGGCATCCGGTTTCCTGGGTTTGAACCCTGGCTTAAGGTTAACCAGCTGTGTGACCTTTGCTGGGCTATACAACCACTCTGTGCCTCAGTCTCCTTAACTTGGAAAGCAGTTTGCTTGGAAGACTGGAAAGAGCTCGTTGACCTGCAGGGAGCGGCGAGGGGGTCACTCTGTGGGGGTGGCAGTGGTATGACGTGAGGGGAAGGGAGGAGGGAACATGAGTGAAGTCACGTGAGCTCTGCAAACCAGCAGGCAGCAGGGAGACACGGTGTCTACTGCCTGCCTCACAGGTTGTGGAGAAAACTGTATCCATGTGGTTGTGGGCGGTCCTTCAGAGAAAATTAAGTGAAATCTATTAGAATTCATATGATGATTTGGCAAGGTGATTAGGAGCAACATAAATTTCCAAGAATCAATATCCTTTTTTATAGACCAGCAGTCAGAAACACAATACGAAATTTGTTTTCTGGACGTTAATCGTCCCTATTCGCGGAAGTATTCCATCGGAGAGAAACTTTCACTGTTCAACTCCTCCTCCTCCCGGTGGATAGTTTTAGTTCCTTCTCTGGATTCCTCATGTCATTTCAGAAGAGGGTTGGAGTATTTCTCTAATCCAAAGGCCTAATCTGGAGGTTGACTGAAAATTGCCTGCCCTAATGGTCTGTTGAAATCCCAACCGTTTTCCAAGACAGATAGTACTTTCAGTTTGTAAATGGCTTTTATAACTGCAGCTTCTCTGTGGGAATCCTTCCGAATCTTAGCGTCTGCCTTGCATCCTGCACATTTCGGGCTCACTTGCATTAGCTACAGCGCCTCCCCTCCAACCTCCTGGGTAACTTTACCTAAAGGGGTCAGACTGTCAGCAGAACACCAAATTGCAGACAAACCCATGCCCCGGGAGCATCACCCTAGTCCCAGATTATGTCAAGTTCGGTGTTACCTAGAAGGGCTTGCGTAGGTAAGCCCCATTAATCATTTCTAACCTGCTGTAACACGGCTGCTGTTTGTGCAGAAAGAAAGGGGCCGTCTAGGCCCCACTGCCTTCTTGCTGGAGTGGGCCGTGTGTCCTACACCCATGGGCTTGACCTTGAGTGAGCATCCTAATCCCAATCCAGGGACTGTCAGGAGCTAGCACACATTTTTTCCTCCAGAAGTGAACTCAGACACCACGTCCTCTCCGGAAGCTTCCCTGACCTGGCTGTGACTAGCAGAACAAATTGCTCGCCCCCCCTAGGGTTTGCTAACATCTCTCCTGCTGTATAGATTCTGTCCTCTGTCTCTCTCCTCATCTAGCTGCCGGGGCCCAGAGGCAGGGAGAGGGTGGGGACAACTGGCTGTTTGCTCAACCTGCCAAACCACGTTCGGAATTTGTGTGCCGTCAGCCCTCACACCCACTCTGAGGTAGTCCGGAAAAGATCAACACACAGAAGGATGTGCTTCCAGCTGGTTCGCAGTCCTTGGCCGGTACATCCCCACTGCTGGCCTGACGCTGGCACATTGCTGAATAGGAGATTTCCACCAATTCAGCAAAGGCCTTTAAGACATGCCGAGAGAAATCTGTATAATATGCTTTAATGTATTTAAAAGCTCAAGATGGGCCCCAAATGAGCAAGCATGCAAATATTCACCCAAGAGAAAACAGTGTTCTTTTCTATTTTTGCAACAGAAAGTTTAACTTAATCTGGGCAAGAAAGTGCGTAGTGATTTCTGAAGCTTTAATTTAAGGAGACTCCTATATTCGGCCAGATCATAATTTGTGCTTTTTAAATCACCTAAAATATCATCTATGGATTTGTAGATAATTAAGTCCTCATTCTCATTTTCCTTTATATGCAAATCTTCCACCAGTACCAACAAATGACTTTTTAGCGGACTCTATGCAGACATTGCAGAGAAAATAAGAATGTCACCAGTGTAATTGTTACGTTGAATAGTCACTATTCATGACATAATTAAAAGGCAAGTTTAAAAGGAATTGGAGACAAAAACTAAGCCTTATTCAGTGGGGGAGCCTTTCCCTGGCTGCATAAAACTTAACAGGGGCCTTAATTGTTCTACTCACTCATAAGATCAAAGGCACTTTGAGTCACACAATTTCAATGTTTAGAATCATTTCTTTAACAGATTGATCAAAACTCTGAACTTAATTTGCCCTCAGATATTCTCCACTCCCCCCGCGGCAATCTGCTCTGTGCTGGAAGCTTGCAGTGGAAACCAGGAGTGGGGTGACTTCCCTTCCATTTCTCTGCGGGTGCGTCATCATCCTCCACCATCTTGTCTCCAGAGGTCCTGTCCCTTAGCTTGCCAGGCTGGGGTAGCCGACGGTGAGGAGAGGGGCAGCTCTTCAACCTGACGCTCCCCTGAGGTGGCATCACACCCACTCCCTGGGCCAGGTGCCGGTTAAGGCAGATTCTGTCCTGGGGAACATGGCTGGCAGGTCCTCAGTGATCCTTGCCCTGGGGCAGTCGCTCTCCATCCAGAATGTTCTCCGCCCTCAGCCTTCCTCTTCCCTCAACTAGGCCAAGTTTCCCCGCACTCCCCTCAGCTTCTTGTGCCCAGGATCCCCGTGCTTCAGGGAAGCACTGTTACACAGGCTGGAAATGACCTCACATTGGCACCCCCTCCTATGTGAAAAATATACTTGCCCATCTTGGGCACCAAAAACTCTAGGGGTGCAAGCCCAGGCCCTCAGTTCTCCTGTCCAGGCTCTACTGGATCCTCAACCATGACGGAGCCCCAGGATTTCATTTTGCCCCACTGCTGGGAACACGTTGAGGGCTCTCCAGATGGTTCTACCAGCAGAGCACAGAGAGAGCACCCTTCAAAGAATTCTCATTGTCTTCTCCCCCCATATGGGCTCGGTTTAGAAGCCCTCCTCTGTCCAGCTGGGGACCTGGTCCCCTAATACTCCTGCAGACCTGCTGCTGACGAAGTGCCCAGGTCACTGGAAGTGGGGAGCCCTATTTCAACTCCCTGACACACCGGTGCTGGTTTCCTTGAGCCAAACACAAAACTGTAGGAGGAATTTTCCACTTAGTGTGAAATCAGCTTTCCGTTTTTATTGTCTTCCTCAAAAATCTATATTTTTCACACTGACAGGATGGAATGTATATAGCTCAGCATAAGCTGAACCATCGATGAAGAAGGATTGAAAAATACAATGGACATATTTCCTTAGAAAAATTGCAAATAGTATTGACATTCCTTTGCCTGCCTGCTTTCGTATTGTATTCTCTGGTACATCTTGAATTAATGTTCCGAGTAATAAAGAAAAAAGTAATGGTGGCAACGCTGTTATGACTAAACTCTCTTCGGTTCCTTCCAAGATCAATTTGCTTTTCTCCCCCTTGAAATACAGTACTTTAACATGAGCTTTCTGTGAGCCCATTTACATCCATTTTGAGATGGCGGTGAACCAAACATGACTCTCCATTCAGCGACACTTAGATTTTACATGCCTCTTACACCTTCGCCACTGCCTCCCCCAAGTAAACCTGCATTTATCTTAAACTTTATTTAAGCCTTGAAGTGATCTTTATCAGCCTCTAAAAAGCTAATTATTAATACAATACTAACATTTTCAAGCAAGAATGTAATTGGGTCATAATAACAGGATTAGCACCCAGTAATCTCCCGCTATTTTCAGCTTTGTTTCTACCTGTAGGCAAGTTGGATATTTATTTATGCACAGAAAGGGTTTTGAGAAGTTTGTAGTTCTTCTAGCAGAAATCAATGAATATTAGGGGCGCCTGGGTGGTGCAGTCAGTTAAGCATCCGACTTCAGCCAGGTCACGATCTCGCGGTCCGTGAGTTCAAGGCCCGCGTCAGGCTCTGGGCTGATGGCTCAGAGCCTGGAGCCTGTTTCTGATTCTGTGTCTCCCTCTCTCTCTGCCCCTTCCCTGTTCATGCTCTGTCTCTCTCTGTCCCAAAAAGAAATAAACGTTGAAAAAAAAAATTTTTAAAAAAATCAATGAATATTATACATGCTTGTATGTGAGTGTGTTTATATATTATAAATATGGTAAACAACCACTTAATCAGATGAATGCGAATGTGGGTCTGTCTAGAAACAGTGGAATATATGTTATCCTTTCAAAGTTTCCTCAAATCTATAAATACAGAATGATGATACTCAAAGAGAAGCAGTACAAGATTTATACTTTTGTGATGAACAACTAAAATTTCAGAAGCAACTTCCATGAAGATGTTAGGCAACGGTGGAATGAGGAAAAGGAGCGTGGTACCAGGTCCGTCAAAACCTGCTGGCATGCACCTTTATTTATACACCCGCCAACCTTTCTGTTATTGCTGAGGAATGCTGGGCCTTCTTGCTCTCACCTTCAGGCTGGTCTCACTACCTCTAGAACAACAAATGCACCAGGCTAACTTCAAAAGCTTAGAGCACAATGTGGTTTTTACTGGCTATTTAAGAGATGTCGAAGAGAGGACCACGTCGTACATATTCATTGATTCATTGAAAAAGAAATTCTTGAGTGCTTACAATATGCCAACATAGCAAAGTCTCCTAAAAATCCTTAAGAGACTAAAAGGGTGCTGCATGCAGCCATTTTCCATTTGTCAGATCCGCCGCAGACTTCCTCACAGCCTTACCCCACGTGCGTGAATCAACGGGCACCTCCACAGCAGACCTGGAGAGTACAGGTGCCTTCCGGTACCCTGAAGCAAAAAGCCAGCTGTCAGTCCTCATGACCATTCACCCTCAGCTTCTGCACTCTTCAATACCTTGACCCTGAGGTCAGGGCATGGATTTGGAAGAATAAGACCCAGATGTGGTGGTAGACCGTTGAGATGGCTCAGACGGCAAGACGAGGGTGCTCAGGTTTAGCGCCTTGTCTTAGTAAATGAAACAGTGAAGAAATAGAACAAAGTTTCAAATCATCTATCATCATTTACTTCTTTGAGAAGAATAGGAATGTCCCCTTCCTTAGTCCTCACTGCACACTATCCATTCCTGGGAAAACCCTGAGAAGACTCTCTCTGTGCAGGCAACCTCCAAATATTATTTTGGGGAGGGGTTTTGGGTTTCGTTTTGTGTTTTGATCTGGTTTTTGTTTTGTTTTTAGTTTTATTGATATATAATTGACACATATGTATAAGTTTCAGGTGTACAACACAACGATTTAATGTATTTTGCTAAATAATTACTACAATAAATTCAGTTAACATCCATCACCCCATATAATCACTTTTTTTCCCCTTGTGATGAAAACTTTTAAGACCTACTCTTAGCAACTTTCGAATACACAACACGATGTTGTTAACTATAGTCACCAAATATTGTTATCAGCTGTCTCTTAGAATTTCATTAGCAATTTTTGCTGAATATTTGCTAGGAACACCTTTGTATGTAATGTGTGCTAAATCCTTGCTGAGGACTGCATTATGGTATGTGTATTGTATTTACAAACCCAGCCAAAGAGTATTTGAGATTATTAGTCCTGAAGCTACCAACCAAGTGGATTTGAGAGCCCACTCAAATACATATGATACGGGCCATGAAGGGCAGAACACCATCTGGTGTCTTCTCCATCACCAGGGCAGCCTAACAGACCCAGTCTTTCTCTAATCTAGTAGACCTACTGCGACCAAAGTGCCAGAAGCTGGGGTCTTCTTTCATATCTCAGTATCGTTACTAGAATGGAAATTCCATGAAGGAAGGCAGGGACTTTTGCTTCTTTGTCACTGCTTTATCATTAGCTTAAGAACAGTTCCTGGCAGTTCCAGGGTTCAGTAAATATTTGCTGAAGAGAGGGGTATGATGGATGATATATTTGTTTTCTGTTCCTACCGTAGCATACTACTACTTACCTAACAGCTTAAACAGCACCCACCCATTATATTACTGGTCTGTAGATCAGAAGTCCAGTGGGTTTGGTGGGGGAATATGATCGGATTCCAACAAGACTGAAATCAAGACGTCAGCCACCCTGAATTCTTACAGACGTGCTCGAGAAAGATCCACTTCGAAGCTCATCCCGGTTGTTGGCAGAAATCAGTTCCAGGTCGTTGTAGGACTGGGGTCCTTGTTTCCTGGCTGTTTGTCAACAGAGGGTAGCTCTCAACTTGTAGAGGCTGCCCACCTTCCCTAGTTCACGGCCCCTTCATCTTCAAAGTCAGCAATGGCCGATCATGTCTTTCTCTTGCTTCTGGTATCTCTGACTCCCCTTCTGCCACATCTCATCTGCCTTCCTTTTCTGCTTTAAGGGCCCATGTGGTTACATGGGGCCTGTGGTCACTTGACTAGTAACCTTAATTCTGTCTACAAAGTCTCTTCATGACAGTACCTAGACTAGTGTTTGACTGAAGAATAAGAGAACAGGAATCTCAATCATGTCTTTGGAAGAAGTCCTCCAGAAGTTGATACTAAGGCCATGACTGGGATCTTGAAATATATGTTCAAGAGGTTGCAAAATTAGTCTTAAACATTTTGTGATGGTAACTCAGCTCTACACTCCCATGTTAAACTCACAGAAGACTGAGGATGTGTAAAACCTTGAATGAGTGTAACAGGACACAGAGTTTAAAGACTTTAATTGTCACTTCAGAGTTGAGCCACATTATCTACTGATTCAGTGATTTATATATAAGCAGAGAACAAAATCAAGAAGTTCATTTCCATACATCTTTTAGAAGATTAGCCAGTAAGAAAAAAATAGCATCCCCAGCAGAATTCGATCAGCCTATTGGCCAGTAGTGTTCTCTACTCTACCACATGGCTCCTTGTCACAGACAGTAGATTTCATTTCCTGAGTGATTTCATCAGCATTACCCCAAATTCCCACAAGCCAGCAGCACAAAGGACAGGGAAGCATTATTTTTGGAATTGTTATCCTTGCTTTACAAATAAAGAAGCTAAGAATTGGATCAAATGACTTGCCTAAGGTCACACAATAGAAATGAGCCGCAGCCATGACTTAAAAAACAGACTCTACATTCAAACCTGAGCGACAAATACTCTGCAAATGTAAATTGCTTTGCCAGAAATGGTGGTTCTGAGGCAGTTCTGATCCACAGATTTCTTTTATTTAATGTACTGAGGTGAATGGAAGTTTCATTGATCCACTTTAACAATGATTATGTGCTGTCAAATCGAAGCATCTGTTACTGATCTCCACAAACTCACGTGCCTTATAAAGCAAAAATACTTTCCTATCATCAATTTCTATTCTGGAGTCGTGATCGATAGCTTGAGAAAAATTCCTAACACAGAAAACTGGCAGCAAGTTCACCTGATTAAAAACGTGAAACATAGAGTATTAGCTACCCCTTTAATCTAGTTCCACTCTTTTTGCCAGAAGGCATTCAAATATATCTTTTTAAAATTTCTTTTAAGTAACCTCTGTACCCAGGTTGGGACTCAAGCTTACAACCCCCAGATCAAGAGTCCCATGCTCTACTGACTAAGCCAGCCAGGTGCCCCTTAAATCTTTTTTTCTTAATCCAGTGGCATTCCTCCTCACAACCATTGATAAAAGCAGTGTGCATAGTATAATCTCCTTGTGGACCAAGTCTTCATAGGAAAAAAAAAGTTATTCCCTAGAGTACATTTCAAAAAACATGTTTGAAAACCTCTTACCAAATATCATCAAATCTAAGAGGTAATCGAGTGTTAAAGATAATCTATATTTTATGCAGTCCTGAGAAAGAAAAAGCATTGCCAATTAAACTGTGACCCACTATTAGCATCCTGATGAAGAAATGTAAAAAATGTGACTTAATGAAATAATTTTAGTCTAATCCAACTTGCAGAGTGACGTATCAACTGTCTCAAACGTGGAACTGAAATTATCACGAATGGAGTGAACATTATACACTATTCACTCTGGGATTTTCCTGTGTATCCCCTAACCTAATCCTTACAACTGACATATAAAGCAAGTATTAAGACCAGTTTACAGATGAGAGAATTCAACATAGAAAATTTTAGTGTTTTGCTCAAGGTCACTCAGGAGCAAAAGTGATTCACATTTAAATCGGTTTGATTCAAAATGTATTTTTTTCAATTTTTTTATTAAATTTAAGTTAGTTAACATATAGTGAAATATTAGTTTCAGATGTAGAATTTAGTGATTCATCACTTACAACACCAAATGCTCATTACAAGTTGCCCTCCTTAATATCCATCACCCAGTTTAGCCCATCTTCCTGCCCACCTCCTCTCCATCAACCATTCTCTATGGTTAAGAGTCTCTTACGGTTTGCCTTCCTCTCTTTTTCCCCGTCTTCCCCTACGTTCATCTGTTTTGTTTCTTAAATTCCACATAGGAGTGAAATCATATGGTATTTGTCTTTCTCTATTTGAGCTTATTTCAATTAACATAATATTCTCTAGCTCCACCCATGTCATTGGAATTGGCAAGATTTCATTCTTTTTGTGTCTGAGTAATATTCCATTGCATATGTGTGTATATGTACACACACATACATACACACATACACACACCCCACATCTTCTGTATCCATTCATCAGTCAGTGAACATTTGGGCTCTTTCCATAATTTGGCTATTGTTGATAGTGCTGCTATAAACATCTGGGTACATGTATTTCCTGAGTCAGTATTTTTGTATCCTTTGCATAAATACCTCGTAGTGCAATTGCTGGATCATAGTGTAGTTCTATTTTTAACTTTCTGAGGAACCTCCATACTATTTTCCAGAGTGGCTTCACCGGTTTGCATTCCCACCAGCTGTGTAAGAGGGTTTCCTTTCTCCGCATCCTTGTCAACATCTGTTGTTCTCTGTGTTGTCAATTTTAGCCATTCTGACAGGTGTGAGGATCATATCTCATTGTAGTTTTGATTTGTATTTCCCTGATGATGAGTGACATTGAGCATCTTCTCATGTGTCTGTTAGCCATCTGGATGTCTTCTTTGGAAAATGTCTTTTCATGTCTTCTGCCCATTTTTTTTAACTGGATTATTTGGTTTTTGGGTGTTGAGTTTTGTAAGTTCTTTACCTATTTTAGATACTAACCCTTTATCAGATATGTCATTTGCAAATATCTTCTCCCATTACAAAGGCTGCCTTTTAGTTTTGTTGATTGTTTCCTTCACTGTGCAGAAGCTTTTTATCTTGATGAGCTCCCGATGGTTTACTTTTGCTTTTGTTTGTCAGGAGACAGACAATATCTAGTAAGAAGTTGCTGCAGCTGATGTCAAAGAGGTTACCGCCTGTGTTCTCCTCTAGTATTTTGATGGTTTCCTGTCTCACATTTAGGTCTTTCATCCATTTTGAAATTATTTTTGTGTATGGTGTAAGAAAGTGGTCCGATTTCATTCTTCTGCATGTTGCTGTCCAGTTCTCCCAGCACCAAGTGCTAGAGACCGTCTGCTTTTCCACTGAATATTCTTTCCTGCTTTGTGTAAGATTAGTTGGCCATATAGCTGTGGGTTCCTTTCTGGGTTTTCTATTCTGGTCCCTCGATCTATGTATCTGTTTTTGTACCAGGACCATACTGTCTTGATTACTACAGCCTTATAATATAACCAGAAGTCTGGAATTGTGATGCCTCCAGATTTGCTGTTCTTTTTCAAGACTGCTTTAGCTATTCAGGGTCTTTTGTGGTTCCATACAAATTTTAGGATTGTTTGTCCTTGCTCTGTGAAAAAGGTGGGTGTTATTTTAGCAGGGATTGCATTAGCTATGTAGGTTGCTTCGGTAGTATAGCCATTTTAACAATATTTGTTCTTCTGATCCATGAGCGTGGGATGTTTTTCCATTTCTTTCATAAGGACTTTATAATTCTCAGAGTACAGATCTTGTACCTCCTTTGTTAGGTTTATTCCTAGGAAACGTGGTTTTTGGTGTAGTTGTAAATGAGATCAATTCCTTGATTTCTCTCTCTGCTGTTTCGTTATTGGTGTATAAAAGTACAACAGATTTCTGTACCTTGATTTTGTATTCTGTAACTGCACTGAACTCAAGCATCAGTTCTAGCAATTTTTTGGTGGAGTCTCTTGGGCTTTCCACATAGAGTATCGTGCTGTCTTCAAATAGTGAAAGTTTGCCTTCTTCCTTGCCGACTCGGATGGCTTCTATTTCTTTTTGTTGTCTTATTGTTGAGGCTAGGACATCCAGTACTATGTTAAATAACAATGGTGAGAATTGACATCGCTGTCTTATTCCTGATTGTAGAGGAAAGGCTCTCAACTGTTCCCCATTGAAGATGATACTAGCTGTGGGTCTTTTCGTATATGGCCTTTATGATGTTAAGGTATGTTCCCTCTATTCCTACTTTGTTGAGGGTTTTTATCAATAAAGCATGCTGTATTTTGTCAAATGCTTTTCTGCATCTATTGAGAGGATCATATGGTTCTTATCCTTTCCTTTATTAATGTGGTATATCAGGTTGATTGATTTGCCAGTATTGAACCATCTGCAGCCCAAGCATAAATCCCACTTGATCGTGGTGAATAATTCTTTTAATGTACTGTTGGGCTCGATATGCTAGTATCTTGTTGAGAATTTTTGCAGGGATAATTCTCCTTTTTCGTGGGATCTTTATCTGGTTTGGGAATCAAGGTAATGCTGGCCTCATAGAATGAGTTTGCAAGTTTTCCTTCCATTTCTATTTTTTGGAACAGTATGAGAAGAATAGGTATTAACTCCTCTTTAAATGTTTGTTAGAATTCCCCTGGGAAGCAGTCTGGTCCTGGACTTTTGATTACTGATTCAATTTGTTTTCTTTTTTTTTTTTTTTTTAATTTTTTTAAATGTTTTTATTTATTTTTGAAGGAGAGAGAGAGAGAGAGAGAGAGAGAGAGACAGAGCATGAGCGGGGGAGGAACAAAGAGAGACAGAGACATTGAATCTGAAGCAGGCTCCAGGCTCTAAGCTGTCAGCACAGAGCCCGATGCGGGGCTCAAACCCACGAACTGTGAGATCATGGCCTGAGCCGCAGTCGGACGCTTACCCGACTGAGCCACCCAGGTGCCCCATGGTTCAATTTGTTTTCTAAGAAGGCTAGAATCTCTTTTTTTCCTGCTTATAGCTTCTTAGCCAGCATAGCTACCCATTTCTTGGTCATGGACCAAGATGATAAAGGGAGAAGAGACCAGTCTAAAGACTCTAATACAGAATACTTGGTACATTATAACACTAACATCCATCAAAAATGCATACCCAAATTAGATAACTAGGATCTGCATGACTGTGGGCATTCTCATGCAGTTTTAAAAAAAAGAAATTTTTGAGATACATTACTCATGCAAACATAGATGTATCTCAATTTCTATAGTGTTCTTTACAAAACACTGGTAGTCAGTAAACTAACATTGTGAAACCATTTGTAGCTTTCAGTCTTAACTAAACTTAGTTATTATTTCAAAACACCTACATTTCAGACTAATAAATTTCAAATCATAACCCTAAATAAGTAGAACTTTAGTTCTTTATAAGGAAAGTAGAACAAAATGATAGCATTACAGTGAAATTGGGAGAGTAGGATACAATAGGTATTATAAGAACAGTTCAGCTATAGTTATTATGATAGACAAAGCAAAGCAATTAGTGTTCACATAACAAAGTAAGTACTTAGTAGCTGCTAAACTATATATGCAATTGACACTTAATTTTTTTAACTCATTGTTCAATAAACTTTCCTCGTTTGATGAATTTGGATTGTTTTTATTGGCTAGCAGAATTACTTACTGAATCAAGTGTTTTTTAATGCTTATTTATTTATTTTGAGAGAGAGAGAGCACATGTGCAAGCATGGGGAGGGGCAGAGAGAGGGAGAGAGAGAATCCCAAGCAGGCTCCGCTCTGTCAGCGCGGAGACAGACCAATATAGGGCTTGATCCCAGAAACCATGGGATCATGACTTGAGCTGAAATCAACAGTCAGACACTTAACCGACTGAGCCACCCAGGCGCCCCCACTATCTTTTTATCCTAACTATTCACATAGTTCTTCCAACAATTGTTCCAGTCACTGTAGGTGTGTGGATTAAAAATTACCCTTGCCACTCACTCTTCATTCATTTTTCCAGGTTGGTGTTTTGAGTTAAGCATGGCTTTGGATTACACAGAGGACAGTGCTCTCCTAATCTTGACAAGTCACAGAATGAGTGTTCTTATACTATCTGTGAAGTAGTCTAAAATGTGGCATTTATCTGTATTTATCAGTGCATTCTAGAAAAATGTTTCTATGAACCAATTCTGAAAAACAATCTACTTTTTCTTAGACTTCTCTGCCCACTTTTACTAGAAAATTGATTGCACTATTAAATTTCTCTTAGTTTCCCATATTTTAAAAAGAAAGCATAATTCATTACAAATAAAACCTTTCTAGGGTAATAACCACTTAGCATATAAATGATTTTAGTATTGATATAGCTAAGTTTCTCTAAATAAATAATTTCCATGCCCAACGCATAATATACCAAGCATGCCTGTTACATGACAATTTTGTAATGCAAGAATTTCCATTCTAAAAACCTGTGAGATACAATCTAACACATTCGAAGAATTAACACTCTCAGATTGTAATTGCAAGATAAATTCTAATTACTGTTTAATGTCTTCGTTGAAAATCTTTGGCATATGTATAATGTAAAATTGACTCTGAAATTATGCAATTAATATTATTAGCATTTAGTGACATAATTTGTTTGGCTCAAAAAGCGTTCGACCAGAAAAAAAAAAGTGCTTAAAGTTTGGAAAGTTTAAAAAGTGGCCCTTAATATCGCTAACTGATTTATAAGTTGCTATATTCAGGTAGCAACTCGTTCAACTCGTTCATTGGGTCGTTGAAAAAAATGGGATCTTCTGTAGAAGGTTAGCTGTTTGAAATGTTTTATGACAGGAAGATAAACATTTTTTTAGAATTCTGTTATCAAGGCCATGAACTAATATGCAGTGTTGTGACATGAGTCTGTGATCTTTGTCAAATCTAGTATAGAAAGTTAGAAATCTCCTCTTAAAAACTGATGTGTTCTTAGAATTGATTACTTGTCTAAACTACATCTTTCATAACACACATATTAGGGAATTGTTCTGCCAATTATATTTCTAAGGTGGCTATTCCTATTTTTAATGGGATTATTTACTTATTAATTTTTCCCAAGGTTGTTGTGGTTTGTGTGTGTGTGTGTGTGTTATTTAACTGTCTTAACAACAGCTAACAGTTATTCAGTGCTTTCTCTGTGCCAGGTATAAATGGCATCAGATTTAATTGGGTTAAATGCTTTTCAGAATCATCTCAGTTAATCCTCACAAACCCAAGAGGAAGAAAGCATTCTCCATCTAATTTAATTGATGAGGAAATGAAAGCAGAGAGATTAAGTAATTTACACATTGTCAGTCAGTTAGTAAAATGGCAGTGATAACATTATGGAAATGGAGAAAGGAACAAGAAGTGGTAACTTCTATAGTTTTCCCTGTTTCATGAATACTCAGAGTTTCAGCCACACCTGATTAGTTATCTCATTACAGTGTATTAGACAAGCCATTCCAATATATTGATTTCATCTTCCAGTGTTTAAACCAGCCATGTTCCACAAATAACACCCCTAAACCTGTGGCTTGTTCCAAAGGTTGTTTTTTTTTTTTCTTTTTAATTCCTGTTCCTTAATGAAAAGAGATAATGTCCAATACTAATTATTCACCATGATTTATGCTTTTAAATATCATGTGTGGGACTGCTCTTGAACAAAAATTAGACCCAAATTCAGTATTTATGCAATAGGTTGAAATTTTTCACCTGGCTATAGTTTATAAAAGGTTTTAGTAAATAGATAAGATACACAATAATCAAGGCTTTTATTGCATACATTATATATTCATTTACTACTCTTTTATAGTAGTTAGAGCATGCATAGAGTTTTGCTGAATTTATAACTCCAACCTAAAAAAAAAAAAAAAACTAGTTGCACATGATAATATGGAGAGCTTTTAAAAGTGAGAAATTTTGTCTTAGAGTGTATAGTTCTTCATGTAGTTTGTTCTTTGTGTAAAAAGACAATTTTGCTGACAGTGTTAGTTTTTGCACAGAAGGCCTCATCATCAGCAGGACTTAACTTGAGACGATTCAAGACAATTGCAAGAAATGCACTTCAGAAAGAAGAGTTTGTAAGATTTGTCCACTGAAAGATGTGAATTAATTGTAACTCGGAGAGAAGGAAAAAACACTAGCTTTACTTTTTGTAAGTTTGGGGGAGATGTGTTGCTAATAATGATCAAGGAAACAGTCATCCCGTCTAGATTATGGCATGGTAGATCTTTAGCTTGCAATATTTGCTTATTTTGAGAGAAAGAGAGAGAGAAAAGAAAGAGAAGAGCAATGATCATGATTCGAACTGCAGAAGGAATTTTAGTAGACAGAAAGATTAGATTTAAAATCAGAAGGAGGGGCGCCTGGGTGGCGCAGTCGGTTAAGCGTCTGACTTCAGCCAGGTCACGGTCTCGCGGTCCGGGAGTTCGAGCCCCGCGTCGGGCTCTGGGCTGATGGCTCAGAGCCTGGAGCCTGTTTCCGATTCTGTGTCTCCTTCTCTCTCTGCCCCTCCCCCATTCATGCTCTGTCTCTCTCTGTCCCAAAAATAAATAAACGTTGAAAAAAAAAAAAAATTTTAAATCAGAAGGACACAGATACTTTTGAATCAGAAAGATTAGATTTAAAATCAGAAGGACTCAGGTACTTTTTAATCAGAAAGATTAAATTTAAAATGAGAAGGACTCCGATTTATACACACACACACACACACACACACACACACACAGAAAATGTATAGAAGGAATGTCAAGTAAAGCCATCTGTTTGAACTGTAGGTATAAGGCAGGGGTGCATTGAAAATCAAGGCCACAAAATGTAATATAGATGACAAATAGGCTCCTTGAATATATCAGTTAGAAGGAGAACTCCATATTCAGTAAGCCTCTTAATATAACACCTCTCAGTAAACTGGCATCTGACCTCTGCTTAGACCCCCTGAATCATATGGTACTCACAGGACCAGAGTGTAACTAATGCCATTTTTGAATGTCTTAACTGATAAAATTCTTTTCTATATTTAACCGAAGTCTTCCTTGCCATAATTTTTTTCTACTTTGGTCTTCATTATATTGTGTATCCCTCACGCAAGTGCCCCCCTCCATCCAGGCCCTTCTTCATTTCATGGGCCTTGGTGAATATTCTTATACACCCTTCTTTTGATTTATTGCTTTTGAATAACGTATGCCTTTTTCTTTGTCACGTCCTGAATTAAGACTCGGCCTTAATTACTTCTTTGTGCTAACTTTTCCAGATGACGTTTATGTGTTGGGCTTTCATTCTTTTTGTTTTTCCTCCTGTCTATTGGTTTATCCAAACTCCAAATGCATTGTTTAAAATTTGGTTGTTTTTTGCTTATACGAGTTTGCATTTCAAATTACACCATGTTCTAGATGTTTGGGAATGCTGTATTCTTCGTAATGTGAAACATTAATAATAACCCTCTGTTACCTAAGTTTTAGATTTGGCATAAGTGATGCTGCTCGAGGCCAAAGTTGTACACACGCACAAATTTAATAAATGTAGGCGGTCCCTTGTCTCCACAGGATGAAACTTAGGTCACCGTTCTGGCCTGAAAGCAAAATACCATCTTGGCAGAACACTTCACAAACATGCTGACATCTTGATCGTTTTTCTACCTTTTTGCTTATTATCATTTTATTGGACAGCCCAGCTAGCTGGCTTCAGTGACATGTTTCATATTGCCAAAGAAAATCTGTGATTGTATGTAAGACAGCTTCTTTAAAAAATCGTATGTTGCAATCTTTCCATATTTTCTTCCCCTTTCCCTCCGAAATTCAAGCACTTACCAAACTTATTACTTTTCCATTTGCAACTTTGTTTTCCCTCCACCATTACCAGCCGTGTCCCCTGCTGCTGCTTTAGGCCAGGGCTTTACTGCCGTACCTTGTCTATTACAGTAAATTCTTCCCTGCTCTCCATGCGGCAAAAATCACATGTGTGCTTCAGTCTCAATTTGGAAAACCTCCCTGCAATTCTAGGAACATGAGGTCACCACTCTAAAATAATACAGGCCAAGAATGTGCCAGTAGACTCTGGTTTTCTTTTCTTTCTTTTTAAGTATTTCTATCTTCATAGTCACATGGCATTATCTTAGTACCGTCTATCGGGGGAAGACGCATATTCGGCTCCATCAGCAATTCCTCCTCCCCATGCTTTGAAGGGTCAGCACGTACGTTCTTGGGACAAACGACACTTTCGCAAAAGAATACATGGCAACCATGTCAACCGAATGAATGTTCGGAGAGAAACAAAAAGGATTTCTCACTGTAAAAAATTCTTTGCCTTATTCCTACTGTGCACGGTGACCTCATCTGTGGTTCTATGAAAGCTTCTGCTAAAGTGATATTAAGGGACAGAGCGAGCACCTGCTTCTCCATAGTGAGACTCAGAGAGAAGGTGGGGCCTAAGATCCCCCAGGGTCAAGTATCTGAGTGGATAACCAGAGTGATGTCGAAGACGAGTGTCAGTTTTATGTAGCAGGAAAATCACAGACAAAAGCATGATTGCTGGGATTTCTAGTGTGGAGAGATCACGTCCTGGTCAAAGCTGTGAGAAGGGAACATTATGGAGAATAATCGGGGTAGGGGGCCAGAGGAATAGGTAGGCCAGTCTTCACAGGTTCAGCCCAAGAAGAGGTAGAGGAAAACACAAGCACATCTGTCACAGGCTGGGAGGCCACTTTTCTACCTCCTGGGGTAAAACTGTGAAGCCAGGCTGCGTGGAGTTAGCTTTCCAGAACCTGCTGCTCCCGATACGAAAATCATGGCAAAAGCCATCCACTCATTCATTTATGAAATGATTTTTGACCGAGTGCCTTATATGTGTCAGGTGCTGTTCCAAACACCAAACACAGAAAAGTGAGCTTGCGCAAATGAAAACGCAAATATCAATTCCCTCTTGTAAGTTCGAAGTGATGTGACAATGGTAGCAGGCAACAGTACTGAGCGCTCCTGGCAAGAGGTCCTGCGCTAAGTGCCTTTAGCGGGTCATCCAGGCGGCAGCCTACAGCCCGGCTACGTTCTCGTCTGACGCTCCTGGTGGTCACATTGAGCTGTCTAGGAGCTAGAAAAACACGGGGGTGGGTCTGAGGCTGAGAGGGGCCACATAACATCAAGTTCAGGGCCACCTCCTATTTGCACATCGTCCTCTAGCAATATATTAAAGCAGCCACTGGCCTGACACCGTGGCAACACTTTGATGAGAAGCCTCTCAGACATGTTGCGTTGACACAAACCAGCTAACTGAGATAAAGAGACCCTCTTGCAAGCTGATCGAGAAAACTAGGTTCAGCTACTGCTGTTTTGGAGGGTTTTGTGACGCTAGGTGAGTCATTCAGTCTTCCCGTGTGTGTCTCTTCAGTGAGCAAACGCGAAGGCTGAACAGCCCCGTGTCCTCAAACACGTTGAAGCAGAGTGGTGGTTTGCTCTTGGCGGGCCTTCTCTGTGACGCAGATGCCCCTTGCCCTCCTGTCAGCTCTCCTTTATTCTCAGCCTCAGAGCTGGTGGCCATCCGTTGGCCTCGCTCCCCACCGCCCACTTTTACTCCAGAACCAAAGAAAGGAAAGAGCTGGTTCCCTCTAGCTCCCCCTGCCTTCCCCTCCTCCTTCCACTGAGGTTACTCCCAGCTGCCCAGCCCCATCTCATACCTAAACTGCTGAAATCAATGGTTTCTGGACTTTATGATCGTCTTGTAAACATGGGCAAAATCAATGAGATTTCAATACCGAGGGTGAGGAACATTGATGTCGACGCTATTGATAATGAGTTCCTTTCCAGAAATGCGAAGTAAATTCAGGGTGTTCCTGCTGCATTTGTGCATAATGAGGCATTTCTGCAAACAGCATCCACTCAGGGAGCTGAACTGCCGGGGGCAAAATAATATTCAACCTTCAAGCTTAATAACTGCATAAACTTAGAACTGATAGGAAGCATTCTGCTCTGGTTTTGAAGAGCCTAATTAAGTGTATTCAAGGAGATTTTTTTCAGCCTCCTCCCTTTGAAGCACAGTTGTGGTCGGTGTCAGGGAATTGATGACTGTCTTAATGTTTCATTGTTATAGAACATTCCTGTGATTTCTGTATTCTTCAATGCAGTACCTTTGTTCCTTTGAAATAATCTGTGAGATTCAATGCTAAGCCCTGCTATTACTCCTTCCTATTTTTATACTAAGTGTATTATTAACCAATACTCTTGGCAGAAAGTGCTTGCAAGCTTAGGTGCGTCTCACTCTATCTGATAAACGTGTTCCTGGCATGTAGTATGGAAATCGAATTTTAACAAATTGAATCCTATATCCCGGTGCCTCAGGGGCAGTAATTTTAGGAAATAAATCATATTCTGAATTGTCAGTGAATCTTTACGCCCTAATTTTTCTAGCCAAGTTTTTCAAGTGACTTCATCACAGACCTATTCAAAGAAACTTCTTTCAAAAGTGGTCTGTGACAGCCCAGTGACATGGACATTTTAGGACCGTAATCAACCATTGAAATAACCCACAAGTCAATCAAATCCCCTATGTGTAAACGGAGACCTAGGATCTCATCAAACCAACATTTACCGAATGCCTACTGTGTGCCGGGCTGCAGAGCTTTATGGGAAAGGAAGATGCGGCCTCAGGGTACCCAGGTGGACTCCATGATGAATTTTGGTTGTTGGGTTCAGTGGAGAGGAAACACTTTATCTTCCAGGGGACTAGCCTGGACCTTGGAAAGAACAGAGGAATCCTTTATACTTTAATTGATATTAAAATTGCCTACAAGTGAAGTTTTATACGCTATGTAGACAACAAATGTTTCTTAATCAGAAAACCATCCTAAAGATGATGGATTCTGAATTGGTTTTTTATCGCAATGGAGGCATATAGTTTCCAATGTGTGTATAATTCCTCTTATGCCCCCTAGCCTGAGGGATAGTTTGAGTGAAAGATTCTAGGTAGGGGAGAAAACCACAAAGGTCAGGATTTAGGGAACCAAACTGATTTGACTGGTGAGTTGAAAATAACAATAAGCAGAATGAGGACACAATTTCATAGCAAAGTCACCACATGCCTACATGTAATTTGCTCAAATACAACAAAGTCCAAAGAGCGGGCGGGTCCTCTCCATCCATTCTACAGGCATTCTACTCTTGAGTCCATACTCTAGAGAGATCATGAGATTGGAAATCAAACTCTGATGCTCCTCACTTAGTTTCTACTGTCCCTGGTGTCTAATGATTACATCATGGCCTCTCAGTATATCGACATCCTAAAAGCAAGCCGCCCACCTTAGCTGCCACATAACCCAAGACTGTTCCTATGTCGGAAGGAAACGGTCTGTGCCCGTGGACATGTGGGGCCTTCCCTAAGGGCTGACTGTGGTACCTATTCCCCACCCACCCTCCCCCACCCTGAGACACAGCACTGTAGGTCAGGGAGGCTTCCTGGGGGGGAGGGGATGATGTGTTTGAATGGAAGTTTGTCTTTTATAAATTTGAGATGATGAGCCATCAGAGTCAGAATCACTCAGTGTGTGGAAAACACCACTTCTGGGTATATTAAAGTAGAGAGCAGGAACAGAGCCCAGGTGCAAGGGAAAACTGACAGTAGCTGCCACTTGGTGACAGTTTTTCTTTTTTCAATGTTTATTTATTTTTGAGAAAGAGAGAGCAAGCAGGGGAGGCGCAGAGAGAGAGGGAGACACAGAATCCGAAGCAGGCTCCAGGGTCTGAGCTGTCAGCACAGAGCCTGACATAGGGCTCGAACTCACGAACCACAAGATCATGACCTGAGCCAAAGTCAGACACTTAACAGACTGAGCCACCCAGTGCCCCCAACGTGGTGAAGGTTTTTGAAAGAAACAAGTGAGAGTAAGTTTTTGCTCACAGCACTGTTTCAGTGATTTAGGGCAGGGGTTCAAGGCCTGAACTCAGGTTTGCACCAAGAGAATGGGGAGGAAGAAGAGCCTGAGAGATGGAGCTTGAAAAATCAACCCAACTAAACACCTGGTTGACTGACGCAGGGGGTGCAGACACAGTGTTGACTGGAAGGGCAGACTCTCGCCACCTGCCACCCTGCAGGCTTTGTGTCTTCACCCCCATCACCCACAGAAGGAACAGTTTAACCTGAGAGATGGTTGACAGTGACGAGGTAGGATGTACAAGGTGCACAACAGGCAAAATCAGGACTTGGATAAAAGGAGAATGAGTCTAGGGGACACTCATGCAGAGCTTTCTAGAATCATTCTCTAGGGTCCTTGCAAACCATCTAGGAAGCCAGCATGGCAATCTGACCTCAACCCACACTCGTGAGCATGGAGCTCCCCCAAAGCTCTGTGGAATCCCTGAGTGGCCCTGTGCAGTGGCCACAGCGCCCTGCTCGGAGGTGACAGGGTTCCAGCCTGGGGAATAACCCAGAGGTGGCTGAGCGCCAAGGCCCTCCGAGATCAGGCAGGTAGTGAAAGGCATAGAGGTTTTGAGGTTTCAAAAGTTCCTCGTGAAAAAGCGAGGCAAGGCCCTTATAGGGAGCTATAAATTAGATCACCTGACTTTCAGATGGTTAAATGGGAGAGAGGAAAACAAGATCACAGTCAGGAAAAGGCATTGGTGTTTAATTGTCTTAACCTACAGGTGCAGAATCACCAGCATTTATGATCCTAACATTAGAATGAGGTTGAAGAGAGCTGAGCTCTTACGAGTGATGAAGGCTGATGATGTCCAGTCATCAGGGGTACATGGAAGCCCTGAGGTCTGTTATTGACTCTGTCAGTAACTCATTATGTGGCCTGAGATAAGAGTCTCTGTTTGCTGGGGGAAACAGTGGTGAGAACAGTAATTACTTCCTGGGAGCGCGCCGACTGCCAAGGTATTTATACATCATGCAACAGAGAGAAAAACAATACTTGCCATCTACCTACCCATTAGAGGTGACATCTGGAGAACGGTTTCAGGTTCCAGGATGAAAGGGTATGTGAGTAGCGATGTACCATCCGCTCCCTATCGGTCCGATCTTTGCATAACTTAGCTTTCAGAAACGCCAGCGGCAATGATGCCATTGGTCCTTTGAGCTTCTGACTTCAAGTTTCCCCATCCAGGGTGCGTGGCAGAGAAGCCTTGGGAGAAGGGAGATGGGTATTTAAGGACAGAAGTTTTTACAAACAAACAAGGTTACTGCATAGCCGACGGTATTTTATTTATAGAACCTCATTTCCGAGTCTTTTGAAGGGAAGTTATTTGGTAGTTTTTCAGCTGAGGCTAATTCCACTCTGCTGATTTCATTGGCTAACTTAGTAAAGAAGAACTAGTCTTAAAAATTCAGAGGGTGTCATATTTATTTTCTATACATCTTGTCACTTACTATGTATGTTTGTAAACAAATATGTTTCATTTTTTAGGAGACATATGGCTTCTAACTTGTTTGACTTAATAAGGTAACAGAAGTTCTGTGTTAAATCTGCCTCTAAGGGCTGTACTCTCTCAGTGATTTAATGCTCCAGAGTGTTTCGCTCACGGGCAGAGCCCGATGCTTCGTCCCCTCTTCTCCCCACATCCCGCTTCCCTCCCAAACATGTGAAAGGGTGATCCGTGCAAAGAGGCTCAGAAAAACTCTAAAAAGGGAACACATAAAGCCTTAAGCTGTTTTCAGTGACCCATACTGATATCCTTTCCTTTACCTAGAATGGTTCAAAGTGTCCAGTGAATTCTCTAGGACACCGTCTATGGCACCTCAGCCATATGAAAACCTGCAAGGGGTCAAGTGTAGGGAAAGTGTCCTTCTCTTGTCACTGTGGTTCCAGAAAGCCTCCATGGGGCTGTTTCAGCCAAGGACAGGAAGACACATGTCCAAGGCAAGGCTGCAATGATCCCACTGTTCGAGCAAGGCTCTCAGAGAATTCTCAGGATCTTCACGTAACTGGGAAGGCGAGAGTCAGAGTGGAACAACCCCAGACCTCAGCCCTCAGGGTTTGAACCCCAGCAGCACCACTTAGCAGTCACGAGACATGTGAGCAAGCTGATTAAGTTGTCTGGGCCCGTGTCCTCGTCTGGGAAAGGAGGATATTAATGGTACTTACTTCATAAGTCTGTTTAAAGGTTGGGGTTAGCATTAGCAAAACATTCAGAACATTGCCTGGCACCTGGCAAGTGCTACGTAAATGGTGAGGACATGGGCTCTTGCTGGCACTACGACCAAGGATTGGTGCCCAGCTGCTCAACTGGATGGGTATTAAGTTCGTTGGGGAAAGAGAAGAAACCCCAGAGAGACTGTTCAGAACAACTCAACACCATTTAGAGGCCTGCTTAGCTATACCCATCTTGGAGTAACGAAGGCCTAATATGTTATTTATTTTGTAGACTTTACAAACGCAAACAGGTACAGCAAGGAGACTGAAATCTGTGCTTTTTGTTTATGAATGCTGTGCAGAGGCTGATTGCTGACGATGCCTAGGACAGCTCCAGGGTGCATAAAAACCACTTCAGTGAGAGTAGAAAGTTAAAGGCAGGGAAAACGCTCGGGAAACAATTCCTCCCCCACCAGAAGTCCCTATTTCAATTGTAATCGAAACTTCCTTTTATGTATTTGTTTGGTTCACACCTTTAAATGCTGGGATTATAATTGGGGGCTCATAATCCAAATAAAATGGCTGGCCACATTAATTTTATATTTCTGTAATTGAAAGAACAAAGGTTCATCATTTCTTTTTTTTTTTTCTTTTAAGTTTATTTGTTATTTTGAGAGAGAGAGAGAGAGAGAGAGAGAGAGAGAGTACATGTGTGTGAGAGCACTGGGGAATGGTAAAGAGAGGGAAAGAGAGAATCCCGTCAGCATGGAGCCCAATGTGGGCCTCAGTGGGGGCTCAATCCCATAAACTGTGAGATCATAACCCGAGGCAAAAGTCAGATGATTAACTGAGCCACCCAGGGGCCCCAAAAGTTCATCATTTCTGGTGTCAGATCAACCTCTGGCTTCCTTTCTAAGACACATTTTGGAAAGTATTAGTTTTCCCACTCATGGCATGAGAAAAAAAATACAGTCATTTTTTAAAATAAAGTAGTGATTTGAAATTGCTTCCTAAATAGCTAGAGTTTTAGGGGGGCAAGGCTGTGTTTCATAAGGCTCTGGAATGTATAATGTGCGAACTAAGAGGAAACTCTTCTTCTCTCATTGGGGGGACTCTGTGGGGACTGACCTAGTATCCAACCATTTGGGGGACGAGGTTCTGCCATGTTGTACTCCTCCTGGTCTTCCCGTAGCATCATCTGTAACTTCCCGCACGTCTGAACATATGCCCCCTTTGTTCACCTGTGCACTTTCCTCTGAGAGTAAGCCAGGGGCAGCGTGGTCATTTCGTCTGTTCTCAGCTACTTCATGTTCAGTGTGTGAAGTGTCAGGGTGAGGCATTTCAGCTCCAGAAGATCCTTGTAGAGTGTGAGACTTCTTAGACCAGATAGCTGCAGGTCACAAGGAGGGTGTCCTGGGTTAATGGGGCCTGTGACAAGTTAGTACAGTCAGCTGAGAGGATGGGACAGAGATACAGACACCCTCTCAACATTTAAGCACCTACTATGTGCAAGCCAAAACTCTGCCTCTACTGTCTCCTCCTCTACGACCCAAGTAGTTCTGCTTTCGTGTTGGTTCACACATTGTAGACTTCGGAATAATACTGATTTTAGACAAAATTTTGCAAATAAAGAGTTTCAAAGAGTTGATGTCAATGGTAACCCTGCATGAGTTCTGAAAATGAAGAAGTTCAAAGAATCCTCAACCTGAAGGGGAATGAGGTAGACCCAGACCATCTCATGCATGGCCTCATTCCTTTGACATGGGAACCACGCCATACCTCACTAGACCCTGGCCACACATTCCTTCCACCAAATGCCAAGAGGCATCTGACTCTTAGTGTTCAAGGACAAAGCATTGCTACATGAATAAAATGAAAACTGTACTAAATTCAAGAGCTGTTAGGTACAGTCTTCCATTTTCCAAAGTCATAAAATAAAAGCAATGTTACTACAAATTTAATGGCTGCTGTTACCCTGACTCAGTAGATATTTGGGAGGATAAATGAATGCCTGAGGTGTGTTTTTTCAACCTCATTTTTAACTTCATCCAGCCTCAGCTTATTCATCATAAAAATAGAAATAATCATTACTTTGTCATGAATATCACATTGGATAAAGCAATCTGTAAACTATAAAGCAGTATACATTGTTCATTTTTTCCCTTTCCTTTCCATTCCATGGGTGAGACTCTGTTGTGATGCTATAGCCTATATCTTAATGTCATTGAATACTCTTAGGTCTTTGCCAAATTCTACACAAATTCTACATTGTATTTACACTTACATCTGTTTGATGAGTATCTGTCTGTTCCGGGGTTTCTATGAAGCCTCATAGATGGACCTCACCCTTGCTTCACTGATGGGTTTGATGATCACTTTTATAATTCTCACTTCCAGCTGACCCCAGGTGAAGTAACCCTTCTATATTTGTCTCAGTGCACCCAACATGTGAATTTCACTTCACTTCTCAGTTATAAAGAAGTCTTTTGGCTGAGTTTATTTTAACTTTATGGACCCTCCATTTCATTCTTTTTCATCTTGTTGCTGTTAATCTACAAAAGCAGAAGGATATTTGGAGGAAGAAAGTGATGCCGTGTTAGTGGTCATTGCTACTAAAGCTGCTTTTCATTCTTTTGGGTGCCTGAAAGCATTTAAATTGATCTCTATGTGGACTGGGAAGAAGAGAAAATTCTCGGATATAAATACATTCAGAACATGTAGATAATATCCTAAACAAAAGGAAAGAAACCTACAGGTTTTCTTTGACTTTAATGACATATTTGTGACTCTGACTTGTTTGTATTCTCCGCCTTCATCCTACTTAAACTATTATGTTTTTAAAAAAAGAAAGAAAAGAGAAAAATCTTTGTAAATTTATCAAATGAAAATAAGGGAGAAAGACAGGCCAACATTAAAACAATTTGATTAGGGGCGCCTGGGTGGCGCAGTCGGTTAAGCGTCTGACTTCAGCCAGGTCACAATCTCGCGGTCCGTGAGTTCGAGCCCCGCGTCAGGCTCTGGGCTGATGGCTCAGAGCCTGGAGCCTGTTTCCGATTCTGTGTCTCCCTCTCTCTCTGCCCCTCCCCCGTTCATGCTCTGTCTCTCTCTGTCCCAAAAAAAATAAATAAACGTTGAAAAAAAAAACAATTTGATTAAAACTTTGCTTTTTTTAATGAAGAAAAAATGTTTAGAATAGTATATGACTTTTAAAAAACATTTTCCATCATCTAAGACCTTGTCTATTGGTTCTTAAGTTCAAGTCCTGCTTCTAGAGCCTCACAGTGTGACCTTGGGTGTGTGAACATAAGTTAATCCTATAAATTAGTTTACATGATACAGAAAAAAATCCTACATTCTAAAAAAGACACCAAAATTGAATATATATATACTGAATTTTATTTTTCTAAAAACATGATAGTAAAATAGAATGAGTTTTCTCATTGTTGAACCTGATGTCCAGCTTTTTGTGGAAATGGCTGCAAATAATATTTTTACTAAGTCTTTGAATTGGTTGACTATTTAAACCTTAATTTAATAGATCATAGTGTAATGATATATAAAATTATTTAATTTTTCTTAAGAATTCTTTGGAAAAAAGGCTGAGGAAATTAGGAAGGAGACTCTGACCCCACGATGAATTGTCCAAAGTTTCCTCAGGGATAGAATCCTATACTAGAGCACAAGCAGGAATAGGGCAGAGAAGAGTGGAGAAGGGAACCAGGGCTCTAGAGCTAGTGAGGAAGATAAGTGCTTCTTACCTGCTAGGGACCTCAAAAAGCAGTATGATCATAGGATGCCCTTTGCACTGCCTACTGTAGGCTCTACAATTAATAATATGGTGGAAAATGTTCAACAACCATTATTCTAATACTCAAAAAAATCCCTTCCATAGCCATTTTGTAAGCTTTTTTTTTTTTTTTTTTTTTTTTTTTAGAGAGAGAGTGCACATGAGCAGGGGAGGGATAGAGAGAGAGAGAGAGGAGAATGAATCTTAAGCAGGCTCCAAGCTCAGCATGGAGCCCAGTGTGAGGCTGATCCCACGACCCTGGATCATGACCTTAGCCAAAATCAAGAGTCAGATGCTCAATTGACTGAGCCACCCAGGCACCCCCATTTTGTAAACTTTAAAAACTCTAACTTTCATAACTCCAAGAATTATATTCTTACGTAAAAAAAGCAAAGAAATATCTGGAAATTATAAAGGAGGAGGAAGAAGAGATGAAGGCAAGAAAAGTGTTCGCCCTACTCTAAATAAAATAGTGCAGGGACCAAGAGACAAGTCATTAAAAAACAGTGGAGAGTCCAGAGACAATTCTCAAAGTATGTGAGAATCTCAAATTCAGTAATGATGACATTTCAAATCAGTTGGGGAAGGCTGAAGTATTCAATAAACAGAATTGAATTAATTCGTCTCCATTTAGGAAGAAAATAAAGTCAGGATGTGTTCCTCCCAGCACTCCTCCAACACTTTTCAAGTAGTTCAAAGATTTGAGTGTAAAATACTAAAACTATAAAAGTACTAGAAGAAAATATAAGTTCATTTTATTAAATAATGTCAGAGCAGGGAAGGCATTTCTAACCACAACACAAAACCACAAAACCTCAGAGCCTTTTGGGAAAAGATTGATGGATCTGACTATTAAAAGCTAAAAAATTTGCATATGAAAAGCAACCCAATTTTTCCCAAATTGGGATAAAATAATTTCAATACAGAAAATGGTGAAGGCTTAATGTTCCCAATGTACGAAAATCTCCTAAATAGACATTAGAAAAAGACAAGCGATGAAATAGGAGGAAACAACTCAGAGAAGAAGCATAGCCAAAAAGAATGAAGAAATGATCAACTTCATTGATAATAAACAAATTAAAACCACAATGAGATATGATCCTTAGTGTTTATGAAATTTTTAGAAACTGACATCTTTGCTTATAGTCGATGAAAAGGCAAATAGGCACCATGTTTTGAAAGATAGTTTAACACTTTCTAGTCCTCTGAGTGAGCCTTCCATCCGATCCCTAAACTCTACTTGTAGGAAGCCATCCTACAGAAATCACAACACAGATGTCACTGAAATGATAAAGATTCATGACGAGTCTTAAGTGTCCATCTGTAGGGGAACGGAAGACTGTGCGGCATTTTATAAAATGAGAGATATATTCTGTCTTGGAAAGAAGAAACTGTTTCTTGTAAGAGAAAAGATGCACACATACATAGGGAAGAACGAGGCGAAAGCATGATTCTGTTTATATCCGACAGATGACACGTGTGGATGTGGGTACACACATAAAAACATGTATGTATATTCGAGTAAGAGCAATAGAAGCAATATTGGATGAACAGCAGAGTAACTATCTCTGTAGGGCAAGGGCATGCCTGGGCGAAAGACTTCTATTTCAATCCAAATATGCCAAGTGATGCTTTCCTTTAGAGCAAGATGCCAAAATACAATGGAATGCAATTTTACTCAAGTACCAGGTGTTGAGTATTGTCTCACTCACCCCGGGTTGGGCCGGTGCCCCTTTTTCTGGAACGGCTGACCTTGAGACAGGGCGCCACAACCCTCTGGCAAATACAGTTAATTCCTCTAGATGACTCCTTCCACTTCTGCTCATTTTACAGAACTAATTTCTGTGACATTTTATTTTTACACAGCACTGAACCCAAGATTGTCTGCAGTATTTACGAGGGCATTTACAAAAGGAACAGAGCAAATGCAGTTTAGACAGATTCCAATAATTCTCCCGGTCTTTCTGACACCAGTGTTTCAGGGTTCACCTTTCCTCTACACACACTCAATTAAATTAAAATATAGCATATAAAACGGTGGCAAGAGAACCTCAAAGGGCACCGCAGAGGTGAAAATAAAACAACTTCATATAAACCATTCCCATTACAAGTGTATATATTTAGATTTTGTTAAAATTAAAACCCAGGATAATTATCAAAGCTTAAAGGCACAGGCCAAAGCAGAAAAGAGACGAAAATGAGGTGATGGTGAGTCAGAAATGCCTGTGGTGTTCACACTGTTTATCCTTTTTCTCAGCCCCGAGCTGCAGGCCGGGCATGGCTACTAGACAGGGGCCAGTCGCTGGGTATCGTGCTGTTTCTCACATCCCAACACGGATCACACACACGGAGAAGTGCCCACCCCATCCCCCACCCCCTCATCTCCAAGTGGCCCGGGACTTAGGGGAGGCAGGGTCAATTACATGAGTACAAATGCTGAGGAATTTGCAAACTCAAATTACAATGGTGCTTTCCATTTTTTTTTATTAGAAGATGAAAATTAATGCCAATAGAGTAGGAACATCTTGTCGCTTAAGCGACAAGTCGCTTAAGCATCCAACTTCAGCTCAGGTCATGATCTCACCATTGGTGAGATCAATCCCTGCATCAGGCTCTGTGCTGACAGTGAGGAACCTGCTTTGGATTCTGTGTCCCCCTCTATCTCTGCCCCTCTCCCACTCATGCTCTGTCTCTTTCTCTCTCTCTCCCTCTCTCTCTCTCTCTCTCAAAAATAAATAAACATTAAAAAAAATACCAACAGAGTAAGTGAAATTTAACAAAAGCAGCATGCCTTCCAAAGCTCTGACTGGCCTCTTTTGCCTGGAGGGGTGGGGGGGCAGAAAGAAAAATAGATATGTTTATTGAATACATCATATCAAGTATTTTTCAGCTATGATACTTTATCATATTATGAACTTTCAAGAACAGATTGCCTCAACCTACTACTTCTTGAAACTTTCTGTACCACTTATAAAAAATAACCTTTGCTTCAGTTGGTATTTTTGTCAGTTCCTATCTCCAGGAGGGAACACTGCTTGTGATTTCAATCTCCTGAGACTTTGAGCCCCGTGAAGAGGGCTCTTCTGTTTTGTTTACCCCGTGTCCCGGCACCAACCACATAAATGTTTGCTGTCGTAGAATAAGAATCTTCAGATCACTTTTTAACTATATATTCTCATTTGGGTTGATTTTTTTTTTTAATTTTTTTTCAATGTTTATTTTTGGGACAGAGAGAGACAGAGCATGAACGGGGGAGGGTCAGAGAGAGGGAGACACAGAATCGGAAACAGGCTCCAGGCTCCGAGCTGTCAGCACAGAGCCCGACGCGGGGCTCGAACTCACGGACCGCGAGATCGTGACCTGGCTGAAGTCGGACGCTTAACCGACTGCGCCATCCAGGCGCCCCGGGTTGATTTTTTATTAGTTTTATTTTCCGGGGCTATGGAATTAGATCAGTCATGACATATAAGTAGCTTGACCATACCCAGAAAAGTATAGGCACTCTTTGTAATATGTACAAATGAGGAAGTTGTATCTTTGGAGTTTACAGAAATGACCAACCATAATGGTCCTGTCATTTGGGTTATGTCATATCACTTGAATACCATATGCCCATTACAAAGCCCACTTGTATTTGAAATGCACAGTAGGCCTGACTAAAGCCCACCGGTTGTTTTTAAATTATGAGATCACATTTAATTATTATGTCTTTTGTTTCTCTAGATGTTCATATTTTAATATGTCTCACTTGTTTTTATAGCCCATCTTATAACATGAAGTTTAGAATAGGTGCTATTTATTTTTAAATACTCCTTTGTCCATAAATTGTGATTTATTATTTTTCAAAGAGCTTTGAAACTTCCAATTTCAAGAACATTTTTGAATTTAAAGTGCAATTGTTTTAAAATACCAAAATGGTGAGATTATCTGAAGAAGAAGATTCTATACACCCAGAAAAGCCACTTAAAATTTGATGAAATTGAAGAATTAGAGCAAAAGTTTAATTCCCAGAATATTAATCTCGGCTTTCTTTGGAACAAGAAGCAGGACTGAGAAATTGCCCTCAGTTGTAAATGGAGAACAATTTTAAACATCCTCCTAAAGAATTATAATTTAATTCTAGTCAGGAGTAGCTGAGCAAGAGAAAACTTGATTACTTAAGGCACTAAGTATATGAGGAAGAGAAGCACAAATACCTTTAACCACAGTAGCCACTGAGGTCTGGCTATTTAAGGCCTGGGATTCTGATGGGAACTGCTAGGCTCTATTACGGATGTCCATCCGTCATGGAGAAAATGCATTTAGGATGCCTTTGTCATTTCTCTTGTCTGTAGCCTGAGCTCCTTTAAAAATCAAGCTATAAGCATGCAAGTTATAGAACTTAATTTACTGCTGAAATAGAACATAAAGTGATCAGTTCAGTGACGCTCAGGCTCTGAGGCTTTAAAACCCTTGTACACATGACTTGAAGAAGATTCACGTGATACATGCCTTTAGAATACTCACAGGCAAGGTCTCAGACTGCCAGTTAGCCAAACTGTGTACACATTAAGCATGGAACAACTTACCCAAAGTTGATAAGCAGTGGAAAATTTTCCACTCATTCCATACATTCACCTCATGGAAAACTATTTTTTACCCGTATCACCAAGTTTCTAGAAGTAATAACTCTTTGGGTATATTTTAAAGAATTTATAATTTAAAAACTCCAATGATAAAAACTTGATAGATTTCTCTATTTTAGTAGAGACCTAGGTGATATGGGTAAATATTAAATACAAGAGAATTCCAAATATTCTAAAAATAATTCAAAATAGTGAGGGAAACCACCTAAAAGCCAGAGATTCTGGTAGCTTAGGCTCTATAGGCATTTCTTAAAAGTGTGTCCTTGGATGAACGCCTTTAGAATCACTGTGCTTGTTCAAAACTGGAGCTTCCCAAGGGACACCTGGGTGGCTCAGTTAGTTAAGCATCCACCTTCAGCTCAGGTCATGATCCTGTGGTTCATGGGTTCGAGCCCTGCATTGGGCTCTGGGCTGACAGCTCAGAGCCTGCAGCCTGCTTTGGATTCTGTGTCTCCCTCTCTCTCTGCCCCTCCTGTGTGCTCACGTGCGCTCTCTCTCTCTCTCTCTCTCTCTCTCTCTCTCTCTCTCTCTGAAAAATAAATAAACATTAAAAAAAAAATTTTTTAAATAAAAGTGGAGCTTCTCAGGCTCCCCGCCCCACCCCCAACCCCCACCGCCAATTCCCTGAATAAGAATCTGAGGGGAGGCATGAGCATGGGTCTGGAATTTGCACTTTAACAAATTCTCCACGTGGTTTTTGCATACGAGCAAATCTGAGAACACCTAATTCAAGATCATGATGTTAATAATTTGGGAGCCAGATTTAGTCCCACGGTAGGAAACTCACATCTGTAGGCGTTCAGGCTTCTCGTGACTTCAGCCAAGCGATGGCTTGTCTCTGCCACGGGCCCAAAGACGGACAGGCGAGAGATGTGGATGACGCTGTGGACCTCACCACTGCTGTACAGACTCACCAGCCCACATTTAATCAGGGAGAATTCTCTCCTTTCCTAAATAGTTGCTCCATTTCAAAAATGTGACTGTTACCTGTCTTCTCACGATGAGAGGTTACAAAGTGCTGTGCGTTCAGTGGCTGCCCAGGTCTTAACGATAAGAAATGCTGTCCTGGGGGCGCCTGGGTGGCGCAGTCGGTTAAGCATCCGACTTCAGCCAGGTCACGATCTCGCGGTCCGTGAGTTCGAGCCCCGCGTCGGGCTCTGGGCTGATGGCTCAGAGCCTGGAGCCTGTTTCCAATTCTGTGTCTCCCTCTCTCTCTGCCCCTCCCCCATTCATGCTCTGTCTCTCTCTGTCCCAAAAATAAATAAATGTTGAAAAAAAAAATTAAAAAAAGAAAAAAAAAAAAAGAAATGCTGTCCTGGTCACCAACCCCCCCATCCTCCTACTGACCACAAGGCAGCATGGCAGTGGTTAGGAATACAGACTCTGCCTCTCACCCTTGGTAAAGTTATCCGACCTCACTGCACCTCGGTTCCCTCGTCTCCAAACGGTGGAGAACAATGCTACCAAGTATAGGTTGGCTTCTGCATATTAAATGGGTTTACAGCGACAGAATGCTTAAAACGGTGGCTGGCAAATAATGAATGCTATGTTAGTGCTTGTTTAGCGATAAAAACAGGTCTAGTCGTGGGAGATTGTTCCAGGAAATGAGAAAGATGGGGGGGGGGTCATCCCCAATCTGGAATGGGCATCTTCTCACAAAGGAAAAGTATACATTCTGTTTCTCTCACAAGTCCTATAAGGCAGTAAACACGGTGGAACAAAAGAATTAAAAGGGGAGATACAAAAGACAAAATAAGCCATGTCTTAGACAAGGATTTAGGGACCAAGAAGAAGATGGATTTGTACCCACAGTTTTATAACCGTCAGGTAACTTGGTTTGGTGCATATATTAATTATGTGTGTTTCATTGGGATGAGGGGTGGTTGTACTTCACCAAGTTTTTGGGGGAACCGGGGCTAAACAAAGTTAACAAATGACATCGGATGCGATGGTTAATTTGCCTGGCCCTATCCTCTCTCTCTCTACTCTTCTGGACCAACATCTGGCTACTTCCTTGTTTCCTTTTCTCCTCACCTTCAGATTAAGTTGATAGCTGATGTTTGCCCCTTTTCCTTTTCCTTTGTCATTCGTCTCTCTTCCTTTTTCTGACTTCCTCTTCTGACGCTCTATTTTGAATGCTTGTCACCTTTACTCTCAACTACCTCAACAAGTGCCTAACTCCTGTTGTACACACCTCACCACCTCCAACATTTTTCTGTCAAAACCTGGCAATGACCCCCCGATGATAACGTCAAAACTTTATCAGGTGGTTTCCAAAGATTTTCCCACTTGAGGCTCAGTGGCCTTTTCAGTATCAACTCCCACCACTGATGCCCTCCCCTCACCCACAAGCCACGCTCAGTACAACACGCCCTCCATCCCTTCACCACACCTTTGTGCAGTGGGTCCTGTGCCTGGAATTCTGTTCGGACCTGGATGGGATTCAGTAAGGAAAACGTTGCTCAACCAGAAACATTGTACGACCTGCCATACTGGGTCAAATAGTGTCCCCTGAAATTAAGATCCTTCCTGGAACCTCAGAATGTGAACTTATTTGGAAACAGGGTTGTACAGACATAAATAGTTAAGATGATCTGATACCTGGAGAAGAATTCGCCCTTAATCCAATATGACTGTTGTCTTAGAAGTAAGAGAAAACACACAGAAACAGTCACACCCAGGAGGCAGAACCCCATGTGAGAATACAGGCAGAGCTTAGAGCGATATTCCCACAGACAAGGGAATGCCAAGGGTTCCTGGCAACACCAGAATAATCTGGAAAGAAGCATAAAACAGATTCTTCCCTGAGATCTTCAGAGAGAGCGTAGCCCAGCTGACACCTTGATTTTGGACTGTGAGGCAATAAATGGTTGTTTTAAGCTGCCAAGTTTCCAGTACATTTTTATGGCGGCTGTAGGGAACTAATAGAGTGGGTATTGAATGGTGAGTGCCCTCAGCTATGAAATGGAGGTACCCCCACCCTTCTTGCCTCACAAATGTCATGGGCATCAAATACCATAAATAAAGTGAGTGTGTTATTAGATGTATAAAATTCTACCCAAGTGTGAAGTTTTACTTATATCTTGAAAGTCTTTTAATTCCCTTGCATAATCCCTGCCACACTACTTTGTCCATGTGTGTGCTCAATAAGCTTGTTGAATATTTTAATTTATTATTTTTATGCATTGCATCGATTGTATCTTAAAATATCCAAACATTGGGATCTTAAGATTCTCTCTCTTTTCCTCTGCCCCCTCCCCTGCTCACACTCTCTCTCTCACTCTCTCGAAAATCATAAAAAAAAGATCCAAACGTAAATACACAGACTCCTATTCAGATTACTGTCTAGTCATTTCTATCCAGCTTTTATTGCATGTAATGTTATTTCAGAAAGACATGATTTGGTTTGTCTAGCTAAATATGAGAAATACATTATAATATTATTTTACTGTATATTAATTTTTAATATACTAATGAAGTTAAATTTCTAAGAGTTTCAAAATAAGATTTATTTAAGATAAAGTGTTTAATTTGTTTTCACAAGTATGGCTGGTTTTATTTATGCTACTTATTAGAAATCTGATAAAGGTATATTTTATTAAAAATGGCTATTTTAATAGCATTCCTTTGAAAGTGCTCATCAATAAATTTAATCAATTGCCTATTCAAACAACAGAGCCAATCTTCTAGTCTTAGCACAATAGAATGATCGCTTGCCAGGAAAAGAAGAATCTGAATACTGAGAATCGTTATTTGTAAAGTGAATGAGAACAGGGACGCCTGGGTGGCTCAGTCTGTTAAGTGTCTGACTTTGGCTCAGGTCATGATCTGATGTTTCGTGGGTTCAAGCCCCGCATTGGGTTCTGTGCTGACAGCTGAGAGCCTAGAGCCTGCTTTGGATTCTGTGTCTCCTTCTCTGTCTACCCCTACCCCACTCATGGTCTGTCTCTCTCTGTCTCAAAAATAAATAAACATTAAAAAAATTTTAGGGGCGCCTGGGTGGCTCAGTCAGTTAAGCTACCAACTTCTGCTCAGGTCATGATCTCCCAGTTTGTGTGTTCAAGCCCTGTGTCGGGCTCTATGCTGACAGCTCTGAGCCTGGAGCCTGCTTGGGATTCTGTGTCTCCCTCTCTCTCTGCCCCTCCCCAACTTGTGCCCTGCCCCCCTCCCCTCTTTCTCTCTCTCCCTTTCTCTCTCTTTCAAAAATAAGTAAACATTAAAAAAGTTTTCTTTTAGTTTTAATAAAAAAATTTTTAAAAAGTGGATGAGAACAAATTTCCCTTGAAACCCAACTTCTATTTAAATTAAAACAATCGAATGTTATTCTTTCTATATTACTTTTCCTCTAAGACTCTTTAAGCAGTTTGCATGTGCCTTGTGGTTAACAGCCTTACAGTAATCCAGTGAAGCCGACAACAGTACCCCTTAGAGACAGAAACTAGACATTGAAAGTTATAAGCAAGTGATTAGCAGAGCCAGAAAGAGACCCTGAGACTTCTGTCACCACACACCCCAACATCTCCTTGGCAAGAGCTATACTCAACTGATAAATTATTTCTAGGCTCTTAATGTCATTTATTAAGTCCCAAAGAAAACACCTAAATAATTCTCAATTATTTTTAATATCAGTTTGGATCCTTGGGAGTGAGGGCAAAAGCTTTATTTCACTTCCAAGTGGACTTCAAATAATATCAGCTGGATGTGCACTAGGAAAATAGCATTTTAAAAGTTGTTCCCTAGAATTAGTGAAAAAGAAAGGAAATGAGAATTAAGGTAAGTAATTTCTGGGTAATTTTTTCTGGCTGCTTTTGTCCATACATTTATGGTGAGTGTGTTAGGTTAAGCTAGCTAAGTAACAGAATGTACCCCTAAAATTCAGTGGCTGAAGAAACAGCACAGTTACTTATTTTTTAGGTTAATGGACCAGTGCTGGTTCTGTCCAGATGAAATGGGAAGAAGAGGTGTCCTCTGGTCCATGCAGTTGATAATGGCTGGATTATAGTGACTGTCAGTGTTAACCAGTGGCCTCATGAGCCTAGTCATCTGGAAAGAGTCATCTGGAGAAGAATGTACAAGGGGTTGAATAGCCCAGATCCGGGTGTGGTACGTATCACTTACACTAATTTTCATTGGCTAGAATTAGTCACATGACCACACCTCGCTGCACAGGAGTCTGGGAAATGTAGTCCGCCAAGCACTCACATAGAGGAAATGGATGTTAGTGAATGGATCTGGTCTTAAACCCTCTTGTACACCCTTCTCCAGACGACTCTTTCCAGATGACTAGGCTCATGAGGCCACTGGTTAACACTGACAGTCACTATAATCCAGCCATTATCAACTGCAAAAAGAAAAATGTATACTTGGTGTTCATTACGGAAGATGGGAAGAATTAACTGATTTGTGTGTGTGTAGTTCCCAAGCAAAAGTAGTTTCCTTCACATTTGTTTCTAAACCAGAAGCAGATCATTTATGGGGTATATGTAATTTAAAAAGCCTCAGGGAGGAGCATATTGTCCAGCTTGGTCTCCCTGCTTCCTTTTGCCTTGAGAGACACATTCCTCTTCAAGCCTATCCACTAAGGGTCTGCCGCTGGCAGAGGGATGCTGATGGCTTGCTCATAGAGCAGGGCCGGCTACATAATTTGTGGGGTCTAGTGAAAATGAACATTGTTCCAAAGGCAGAAAAGGAGTGCTACTAATGAAGATATCTTTTTCCTTTCTTCCACGGTGTTTCTCCCCTCCCCTGCACACCTCCCCCCCCACACTCTCTCTCTGTCTGAGGGTGTTTTTTTTAATGTACATTTTAATGCTATTCTAATGAAAGAGAAATGAAAATTTTTCATTATTGGCATGAATCTTACCATTCATCCTCATATTGTCCAATTCCAATGTTAACTGCAAACATGAAAACATCTAACTTATATGTGAAATCACTGAAATTACACAATTTCAGTGTATTGTATTGCTCGTATATGCATGTGTATTTTGTTCTTGCAAACGCAGTGGAAATGTTGCACAAAACTAATTCCACTGTTTTTTTTTTTTTATTTCACCTCCTACTATACCCATATTCTACAACACTCTGCCTTCAGTTCACTAATGGATAAGGAAGGACCGAAGGGAAAGGGGTTACGTGATCCCCTGCCTTTCCCTGCGGCTCTATGTCACTGTCTTCCACTAAAGTTGCTGGCTAACACGGGAAACTAACAGGAGTAGGAACAGACATGACAACAATGTTCTTCGGTCACTAGTGTTTCTCAGAATGACCCTGCTTCCTTTCTGCATTCAGAGCAAGTTCTGGTTGAAACCAGAAAGCCTGGCCTCCCAAGGCTGCAAGTGCTCAGTCAGTCATGGATGTCACACGCTCACGTTGACCCACATACACGGCGGGTTCACCAGAGTCCTGATCCCACCTGACACCACACACGCTTCCTGAGAATGGGCAGCAACAGGGGCGGGAGGACACATTTCCTCCCGTCTCCTCTGCACACAGGCGTGCTCCATCGTCCCATCCCCTCAATCACAGAACACCGACTCCAAGATAGTGTTACTGAGACGTTCATGATGACAATCGCAGCCGTTAAACCAAGCACAGGGTCCTTCTGAGCACCGGGTCCCATGCAACTGCAGAGGCTGCAAACCCGTGAACCCAGACCTTCTGTACAGAATCGCCTCCGGGGCTTTGGGAAAGAGGGACTGATAGCTTAAAGCAGTCAAATTACCTGATTCATAAGCCCATCCGTATACTAAAGAGCATAGAGACGGAGATCATGATAGCATAGACCCACACAAAAGTCCAAAGCACCAAGAATTGTAGGACATACCATTGGTTTGTAGTAGCTTTAAGAGGGAAAAAAGAATACTCTCTTCATGTACATCTGGATTTTACAGTACATCCTAATGTCGGATGTTCTAAAATAAGGGGGGAAACTTCAATTCCCGGACTTGTACTAAAGCATTCTCTTTCTTACCATGTGACTAAAAATAATAATAAATTAATATTTGATTTTATATATTTCAAACATCCACAAAAACATAGAGGCTAGTACATAAATACCTGTGTACGCACGAGTCAATTTGGTCGAATCCTAATGGTTTTCCATATTTGCTTCACAAGATTTTAAGGGGAAAAGGGGAAACATATTTCAGAGAACATTGGTGCCACCTGGGACCCCTGCCTCTAATTACATTCCCCCTCCTCTCTCCTCAGAGGTTTTCTGAAATCACTATTTATCACTTATCTGCATGTTTTTATATTGCAGGTACATATATCCATACCACAAACAATATGTTTTTCATGTGTTTTCATGTTTTATAGACGGCATAAAAGTGTATGTACCATTCTGCAACATGCTTTCTTGCGTATCGTTATTATTTTGAGATCTGTGCTGCTATGTGGGATTCTAGTTCATCCATTTTAATTACTGAAGAGGGTACATTGCATAAGTACACCCCAGCTTATTCATTTTATTGATTGTCATTTGAAATGTTTCTAACGTTTTCTAATTTTAAACAATGATCCAGGAAATCTTCCACATTTCTCTTGGTTTACATAAGCTAGAGTTTTTTAGGATCTATATCTAGAGGTAGAAATGCTTACCTGAGAGTTGTGAGCATTGCGTCTTTAACTCTTCCGCATATTAGCAGAGGGTTTCCAATTTACACGTACAGGGGTAAAATACTAGAGACACATCCCTTCACATGGAGACTGACACTTAGAAATGTCAAACACTTTAATTTTTGCTGAACAAACGGGTGTGAGATGGTATCTTTCAATTTGCATTTCCCTAATGACTAGTGAGGTCAAGCATCCTTTCTTATATTAGCTAATCCACTTTATCTTCTACAAATTGCCTATTTAATGCTTTCATCATTTTTTGTGTGTGTTGGGTTGTTTCTTTCTTATCAATCTGTTATATTTATTTATTTATGGATACTGCTCGTTGGCTGTATGCAGTTCCAGACTTCAGTGTAATTTTCGCACTAATTTCTAGATTATAACTTTAATGTAAGCAAGCTCATTTATCCTCTCTCTGTGGTTTCAGATTTTGATCTTGATTAAGATAACTCTCCCCTCCCTGAGCCCACAGATACATTCTTGTATAATTTTTTTTCTAAAGATTCGGGGGTTTGTTTCTCACATTAAAGATTTTGATCTTTAATCCATTTCAAGTTGTTTTTGAATGGTGGAATATGGGAATGTGATTGCCCAACTATCATTTATTGAATGTCCCATCCCCACCCATTGATTTGTTCCATGGCCTTGACCATTTATGACATTTCCCTTTACACATGCATGTTTCCTCTCTCTCGTTTTAACTACTGTAGCTTATAACCTACTTCTCCAAAATCATCTGACCTGTTCTTGATTCCTTGTGCTTCTATTTGAATTTGAGGATCAGCTTGTCAGGATCCACTGAAAACCCTTGCTGAGATTATTTTTTAGAATTGCTTTGAATGTGCTATAGAATAATTTGTGAGAAATTGACATGTTTAAGGGACTGAATTTTCCCATTCACAAGCAAATTACCTCTCTCTATTGGTTTAGCTCTTTTTGTACTTCATTCATGTTTTAAAATCTTCTTCCATAATGATTTTGGACTATGTTGATTAGTTTAGAAATTTTTTTTTTAAATAGTTGGCTTTTTACTACAATCCTTACATTTCCTCCATAACATAATATCTTACATTTACATAGTTATAACTGAAACTTTTGTACAACACTTTGATTTTTTTGCCAATTTAGGGATTACTGGATGAACTAATGTGAAATCTGTTTTATGCCAATCTATACATTTTGAATAAATTATTCAATGAAATATTTTTTATAGAGAATCATATGCAATGAATTAAAATATCTTGAATAGACTGGAAATGTTTCTGTTTTGTTTTCATTTAAAGTGGATTCTAAATATGCTAAAAACATAGAAGGATACTGAGTTATACCTATTAAATTCCTCAAATATAAAGACTTTGGATGCATTGCTATTTCAAAAGATGAATAGTAGAAGCAGTACTGTTCACAGACATGTTTCTAAATGCAAAAGGAGGGCATTTTTTACTTGAACTATTTTGAGATGAAAAAAGTAAGCACAGAGATTTCATGATAGCTTTGAAACCAGCAATAGTACTGAACTGTGAAATAAGGCGGTTGTCTGTCAGCCCCACTGAAATCACAGTTGTTTAACGAGCTCTTTTTTAGGGTACCTACTTATGCCTTATTTGTGAGTCTCCCAATTCTTTGCAATGCCACACAGACTTTGGAGATGGATTTTAATTCCATCACTATCTACGGCCTACAATATGTGCATTGACCGTAATATAGTTTCCCTTTTTGAATATATTCCAAAACCTCCCCCTGTTCTGCTTATTTTATTCCTCTAGTATCCTAAACACAATGGATTCAATCTTACTCCAAGGCAGTGTTGAATTAATTCATCAAGATCCTCAAAAAAATCCCATCAGTTCAAAGGGCAGTCCGAAGATGCCACATGCAACAAATGCCAGAGAGAGCTCTACCAGAGAGAGCTCTCGGATCCCTTCACCCCATCCTCCTCACCCCATCAGGTCTTCTGTAGAAACGGGATCTCAGATTGTGTTGTAAGTCCCATGTTGGTCTTCCCCTCCTAGAAATAGTAACAAAACGTATACAAAGTGCCCACAATGTTCCAGATGCTTTATATGAGTAGACTCACTTAATCTCCCCAACAAAAGTAAGAGGTGGAAACAAATTTCACAGATGGAGAAACTACTGGGATCACGTTGTTGGTAAATCGGAGTCTGTATCCAAACCGAGGGCCTGACTTCCTGGCCCAGTGTCTGCTGTGCTTTCTTCACGATTCCAAACGATCTCTTCCCTTCCCACCAGGACCCTCAAAGGTGCATGGTGTTTTACCACTTGGTAGGTGAGGAAACGATGGCTCAGCTAAAATGACTTCTCCAGCCTGAGGACCCGGATCTTGCCTGCAGGCCAGCTGCAGAGGCCCTGTGCCCAGAATGACTGATATATGACGATGCAGAGCCTGTCAGGGAAGCCGCAGGAATTAGCATACCCAAGTGCCGAACGCTGCCAACCTAAAATAAATTTCATATCTGCCATCCATTTGACACTAATGTTTTTATAATTACACATTATAAACTGCACATGGTACTTACCTGAATTATAAAGCAATTTAAATATTATCTTGTTTGACACCTCGTTTTGGATTTGAAAGTTTTTCTAACTCGAGAATCAGAACAAAGGTCATGAATGGGCTCCTGAAGAATAAATGAAAATGCCTATTTACAGCCATGGCTGACTATTTGACAAGTCTACCCAAAAATGAAATACCTTATCAGTGTGATAAGCAATCTCCTAGGAAAGTAATTAACACTAGAGCATTTCTTCTTTATTCCCACCTGTTAATTGTATCACGGAATAACGATTTAGCAGAGATGTACGTTACAATTCAAATACCTGGTTGCACTTGGGTGATTGTCGCAGCCTCCTGAATGATCTTCCAGGTCCGGCTTTATCTTGCTTCGTTCAATTCTGTGCATCATTTCTAGGATAATCATCCGAAGTCAGTGTTTTTTTTCCTAAAGGACTGGTGAAAACATGAGAGTCACAATGACTGGTCGGTCATATGCTGACTTTCCCTTCTACCACCGGCATTACCATCCTGTGGCTGCTACTAGAAATGACCACGAACTTGGTGGCTCGGGACAACAGAATGCATTCTCTCACAGTCCTGGAAGACAGAAGACCAACGTCAGTTTCACTGGGCTGAAATCCAGTCGTCGGCAGGGGCCCTGCTCCTTTGTGAGGCTCTCAGGGAAGCTCCTCGCCTCTTCCAGCTTCTGGTGGCTGCTGACAGTCCTCTGCTCGTGGCTACATCCCCCTGCTCTCTGCCTCCGTCTTCACATTGTAGGTATTACATTTCCTCTCTGCTTCCTTCTTACAAGGACACTTGTGATTGGACCTAATGTTCCTTGAATAATCCAGGATCATCTCCCTTTGCCAGAATCCTTAATCACATTTGCGAAGATTCTTTTTCCTCACAAAGTAACATTCACAGGTTCCAGGAATTAGGGACTCATGCCCTTCAGATCATTATTCAGCCTGCTATACTATCTATGTGATTTCCAGCAAATTGTTTAATCTCTCTAAAATAATTTTCCTTACCTATTAAATGTGTGCAATAAAAGTATCTATTTCATAGTGTTGCTTGGGGCTCACATGAGATAATTTACATAAAGCACGTAGCACAGGGCTTGGCAAAAATAACTTTTCAATCAATAATAGCTCTTCGGTTTTTCTATGCAACGACTGCAGTGTCTCTGCATCACTTTTTGTCTAAATCTCTTAGTCTAGAAATCTGGTATGTTCATCCTCTGGCCACCGCAATTTTTCCAAGCTTGTCTTTTACTAATTTCTTCATAGAGCGTCCATCGTAGCCAGATTTGGTGGCTAACTAGCCCCTCTGCTTAGTTTTCTTGCCTCACGGTGCCTCTCTTCTTTGTTGCTTCTCTCTGCAGTACCCGACGCTTTCCTCGTTTCCAAATACTATCTGTCCCGCTAAGACCAGATCTGTTACATTCTCTTCTGGAAAGCTTCCCAGCCAGACCAGTCCAGGGTGGCCACTCCCTCTGGAGACTATCGGTACCACACTTAGAATGCTTTATCAACTCTTATCATGACAGCTCTACTCACTTACACCCCGCTGCACCCAGATGCATGCGAGACACCAAAGACATGGCGGTCACGGAGAAACCATACGGGGAGAGAAATCAAGGAAGTCAGACCTGGGCCCAAAGACTACATTAACATCTTCCCACCTTAGACCAGAAACAGCAAAGAAATCGTAGGCAAGAAATGGGCCTACAGCCACAGGCCTCCTGAGACGCCATCCACAGAGCAGGCAGTAGTGGCTGGGAGCCTGGCTTCTGTGTGGTCATAAGGAATAGTAACAGTCTCCCTGTAGGATGGAGATCAGGACCAGGCTTGATGCTCAGAGTGAGAGGCTAGATTGGAGTATTTTGCTACTAAAATCTGCTGCCACCTGTTGCCTGATCTGGACCGGTTCGTTGAGTAAAGACAACTTCTTTACCAAGTCGTTGAGTAAAGACAACTTCTAGACAGAAGGGAGTACAGACTGAAAAAGAGTGCGATAAGTGGAAAAAATCCTTTCCACTTAAAATAAGCCAGAAAGTAAAAATTCCTTAACACGTGAAGACATCGAATGCTAAAGAAGACAACCAACAAAACAAACTACTAGAACATGTGTCATTCCAGATTATTCTAAATTTATATAATAGTATGAGAGGGACTGAAGTATGTTCTGGGTGTATGAAAAAAATAAACAAGACAATCACATAAAATGTAGAAAGAAGTTCTTTTTTAAAAAAGACTAGAAAAGCCGAAACAAGAACACTGGGATATTAAGAAGAACAAGTTATAAACATTGGCTAAATACAACGCAAAACCTCAGAACATCGATGAATTTTAACCCAGAACACTGAAGAGACTAGTGAGTTGAAACCTGGGCACACCATGACAAAACTGGCAAACATTACAGAAAACATTACGTCGGACATCTGAGAGAAAGGACAGATTGCCACAAAGCAACAATTGGGCCGAGAGTCGATTACCAGCAGTGATACACCAAAATGGAGCAGTATCTCAGACTCACCAAGAAAAAATAAAACTGACTACCGAAAATTTTATACACAGCTAAAGTATCATTCAAGAGTGAGGGAAGAAACAAAGACATACAAAGATTAAAAGACTTTCCAACTCAATTCTAGAAAAAATTACTGTTAAAGGAAGTACATCAGCAACAACAAACCCAAAGCTGAAACTGAGAGATCAGATATGAGGGCAAGTCCCCAAATTGACAAAATGCTGGTAAGATTCATTAACTATTGGCTGCTTTAAAAAAGGTTAAAAACAAAAAAAAACTAAACTAAAATTCTAGACAATGATGGCAGAATACTGGAATATTTGATCCTCAGCTAAAGTTTTATTTTATTTGGGAGAAGGATAAACATACTGAATCTGGGTTTTCCATACATAAATCATGCTGAAAGATTTGCAAAAAAGCGTGGAGATGGAAAATACATAAGCCAGGCTAATGTTAAGCTGAGGAAAGCTTATGTAGCAATAGTGTTATCAGGCCAAAAATAATATTAATAGAGAAAGGAGAGGCATATGATAATAAGAAGCACAATCCAACAAAGTGGCATAAAAATTATGATCTTATATTGACCTCACAATGTAATCTGAAGTATAAAGAGCAGAAGTTAACAGGATTATAAGAAAATTTGACAAATTCATTATGTAGGAGGTTATACTTCTAACAAACTAATACATCAAATAGTCCAAAAAAATATTGAAGACACAGGTTTTTTGTTTTATATTGTTTTTTTTAATTTTCATTTCAGTATAGTTAGTATACAGTGTTATATTACTTTCAGGTGTACCCTGTAGTGGGTCCACAGTTGTATACATTACTCGGTGCTTATCAGAATAAGTGTACTCCTAACTGTATCCCCTATTTCACCCATCCCCCCACCCACCTCCCCTCTGGTAACCATCAGTTTGTTTTCTACAATCAAGAGTCTTTTTCTTGGTCTCTCTCTCTGTCTCTCTCTCTGCTAATTTGTTTTGTTTCTTAAATTCCATGTATAAGTGAAATCGTGTGGTGTTTGTCTTTCTCTGACTTATTTTGCTTAGCATTATACACTCTAGCCCCATCTATGTTGTTGCAAATGGCAAGATTTCATTATTTTTTTATTGCTGAATAATATATATATATATATATATATTTTATTGCTCCACATCCTTAACAACATTTGTTGTTTCTTGTGTTTTTGATTTTGGACATTCTGACCACTGTGAGGTGATATCTCATTGTAGTTTTGGCTTATATCTCCTTGAAGATGAGTGATGGTGAGCATCTCATGTGTCTGTTGGCCTTCTGGAAGTCTTCTTTGGAGAAATATCTGTTCGTGTCTTCTGCCCATTTTCAGTTGGATTACTTGTTTTTTGGGTGTTGAATTGTATCAGTTCTTTACATATTTTTGGATACTAGCCTTTTATCATATATGTAAATACCTTCTCTCATTCAGGAGGTTGCGTTTTAGTTTTATTGATTGTTTGCTTTGCTGTGCAGAAACTTTTTATTTTGATGTAATCCCAATAGTTTAGTTTTGATTTTATTTCTCTTGCCTCAGGTGACATATCTAAAAAAATGTTGCTATGACCTATGTCAGAGACATTTCTTCCTGTGCTCTCTTCTAGCATTTTTATGGTTTCAGATCTCACATCTAGGTCTTTAATCCATTCTTAGTTTATTTTTGTGTATGGTGTAAGAAAGTGGTCCAGTTTCACTCTTTTGCATGTAGCTGTCCAGTTTTCCCAACACCGTTTATTGAAGACACTATCTTTTTCCCATTACATATTCTTTCCTTCTTTGCTAAAGATAAATTGACAACATAATTATGGGTTTATATAGTGTGTTTTAAGGTGAGTTTTGACATATAGGTCATATTTCTACACCCAACATAGAAAATAGACATTCTTTTCTAGAATGTATGGATTCTATTCTATTCTATTCTATTCTATTCTATTCTATTCTATTCTATTGCAAATAGAACATTTGCAACATTGATCATGAAGAATTAGTAAATCTCAACAAATTCCAAAGAATCTATCTTATGGAAGCTATATTCTCTAGGTATAATACAATTTAAAAGATAGTGCTGCAAATGAATTCATAATTCATAAGTTAAAGGTAAAGAGATTGAAAATAAATGTAAGCCATTCAATTTAAGAATCAGAAAAAGAATGGAGTAAACGAAATAAAAACAGAAAAAAAGAAAAGAGAAAAATTAAGTTGACATCAAAGAAACAGAGAAGATCTGTAAGATCAAAACCTAGTTCTTGAAATAGCTAATAAAATGGACAAATTTTCACCATAAGGGCACAGGAAAAAATATATACAAATAAATAATAAAGGGAATAAAGAGGGGAGTATAGTAGAAATTCTGTCATTAATATGTTATAAACAAATTTATGCTAATTATTTGAAACTTGATTGAAAAGAATAATCTTGAAAAATATAAATTACCTAAATCAGTCAAAAAAAAAAATCAGAAACCCTGAATAAACCAACAAACAGTAAAGAAACTGAAGGTCATCAAAAGCTGCCCCCCAAAAAACAGAAAATATAACCCAGCCCACTGTGTAATTTTTTCTAAATTTTCAAAGGTTATCCCTTTTTCTCATACAAATTCTCTCAGAGAACTGAAAAGGTAATTGAAGAAGATGCAATTACTCCTGATAGCAAGATTAGAAAAGTTAGTCCAAGAAAGAAAATTACAGACCAGTCTTTTTTTTTAATTTTTTAAAAAATGTTTTTATTAATTTTTGAGAGAGAGAGAAACACAGAGCACAAGCGGGGGAGGGACAGAGAGAAAGGGAGACACAGAATCCGAAGCAGACTCCAGGCTCCGAGCTGTCAGCACAGAGCCCGACGCAGGGATCAAACCCGCGAACTGCAAGATCATGACCTGAGCCGAAGTCAGAGGCCCCCAGACCAGTCTTTATGTAGGAAAAATAAATGTAAAAATCCCAAGTAACATGTTGTTAAGTCAAAAAACTAATAACACATTATGACCAAGTAGGCTTATCCTTGGAATGGAAGCCTGGTTCAACACCAGAACATCTATTAATATAACTTAACATAGTAACTAATTAAAAGGGAAAAAATATTTTGACACGTAGAAAAGATATTTGTTACATGTCATACTCATCCCCCTGATATGATGTTTTGAGAAGGGTACTTCTGTAAAAACATTAATGGTGAGAAAACCATGAGAAATCTAAATTGAGGAAATTCTGTAAAACATCTGGTCAATTCAGATGATGAAAAAACAAGGAAAGACTAAGAATTTGTCTTGGGCTGAGGAGACTTTGGAGATGGTGATAAGTCAGTGTCATCTCCTGATGGGATCCTGGAATACAATAGACATCCATGGACAAACTGGTGAAATACCTATAAAATCTACCACGAAGTCAATAGTAACAGATCAGCGTTGGTTTCTTAGTTTCGACCTAAGTAAGATGGCAACGAAAGATGTTAGCCATCGGGGAAACTGGCTGAGAACTGTCTGTACTGTCTTGTATCTTCCCTGAAAATCTACAGTTATTCTAAAATAAAAATGTGTGTGTGTGTGTGTGTGTGTGTGTGTGGTGTTTTAAGGGGGGAAAAATACCTCAACACGTACTCATGATGAAGAGTCTCAGCAAACCAGGAAGAGAAAGGAGGCTCCTTACTTTGGTAAAGAAGCCTGGGGCCCCCTGATGCCCAGTCGCCCGGCCCGGAAGCCGTGGGCAGCCAACACAGCAACAGCATCACACCTGCTTATAGAGTGAGAACTGGGGCTGAGCTGTGGGACTGGCCCTGGAGGCTGCAGGACCGAGGAGAGGGGGGCAGGGTAGGGGCAGAGTGAAGGGATCTATGGAGGAGGAACCAACCAGTGCCCTCCCCGAGTGGAGGTGAGGGAGAGCAAGGTGACTTCCCACCTGAGAGCTACCACCACGGAAGGCAGGGAACACAGAGAGAGGGAGGAAAAGCGGAGGGCACTCTGGGGCTTGCTGAGGTTAAGTGGACGGAGATTTGTGAGGGGACATTTCTAGTAACTAATAGCTTTTTTCTTTTTTCAGAAAAAGTAGCTTTTAGGGGCACCGGGGTGGCTCAGTCAGTTAAGCGGGGACTTCGGCTCAGGTCATGATCTCACGGTTCATGAGTTCAAGCCCCGCGTCGGGCTCTATGCTGACAGCTGGGAGCCTGGAGCCTGCTTCAGACTCTGTGTCTCCCTCTCTCTCTGCCCCTCCCCTGCTCGCATTCAGTCTGTCTATCTGTCTCTCTCTCTCTCTCTCAAAAATAAATAAACATTAAAAAAATTTTTAAAAGAAAGATATCTTTTAAATCTTTTGATTGGGGGCACCTGGGTGGCTCAGTCGGTTAAGCGTCCGACTTCGGCTCAGGTCATGATCTCGCGGTCCGTGAGTTCGAGCCCCGCGTTGGGCTCCGTGCTGACAGCTCAGAGCCTGGAGCCTGTTTCAGATTCTGTGTCTCCCTCTCTCTCTGACCCTCCCCCATTCATGCTCTGTCTCTCTCTGTCTCAAAAATAAATAGAAACGTTAAAAAAAATTTAAAAAAAAATAAATAAATCTTTTGATTGATCATGCACTCCATCGGTTAAATAAAATCTGTGCATATAAAATAAACACACAACATACATATAATATACATTATACATTATGTGCCTTACTGTAATAATATATAGCAGTAATAATGTCAGATGTAATATGCATTATAATATATAAATTACTGAGCTAACATTTGTATAATAAAAACACAAAAATAAAAGTGTTAAAGGGTGATGTCAAAAGAAAACATGAATGTAAATATTTATGTCCCTGCACCTCGTTGGTTTAGTGAATTCGAGGCAATAAGATGAGGGACAGGTCAGACATCTGATGAGTTGATCTGACCCAGGTGCAGAGCGTAGGGACCCTGCCAGCCTCCTTCCCTCCTCCCCTCTGCATCCTGCTGAAGTTGAAAGGGAATCGTGCTTCCTATCACCTCTGAGCTTTGAGGCCGCATCAAGGGTTTCTGGCTTGGTGACCACCAGCCCTCCCCGCCTTCCATGAGAGACAGTTTGTAAAAAGAACCCAGAATCTGGAGTCTGGAGGCCTGCGTTTGAGTCTGGTCTTCATGTATTTTACTGTATGATCTGGGATAAATTACTCGACATTCTGAGCCTTGGTTTTTTTAATCCAAAAACTGGAGATTATATACTTCTCCCACATATATTAAATATAATTAAATATCACATGTATATACTATATATTACATATGTAGTACATGTATTTATATATTAGGGATTGGATGAGGCAATGTGTTTGAAAGTGGTTTGTGAGCTAAAATTGACATTTCTCATGATGCCAGGAACTGTGCCAGCATTATTTGTTGTTGCCTTGTAGAAGAAGCTTAGCCATGCTGTCTACATTATCTGCCTACATCTCCCATGGACTGTAAATCCCATGTGTCACTACCTTGTGTTCAGAAGCAGCACTGACTGACTTTTCACAATTATTAGTAGCACTGGTTTTTAACTGGGATTTTCCTTCCCAGGACACACTTAAAAATGTCTGGGGACATTATTCATTGCCACAAATGAGGGCAGAGGACAGCATTGACATGCAGTGGGTAGAGACTGGGGACGGGGCCCCACATCTTACAATGCACAGGACGACCCACAACAGGAAATATAAAGTGCCGAAGTTGACACCCTCCTTGAATTGTTAATCCATCCCCCAAACCTGCGGTCCCAAGAAGAATCTGAATACGCTTGTGTGGGATGCAGAAAGAAACTGACGGGAGAAAGGGCATGGTAATTTGGGTTGCTGGGTTCCGTTTTCTGTGAGAGGCCACTTAGCAACATTAGCACAAGGCCCTGGCCTGGCATTGGACGCTGTGCACAGAAGATCCTGACACCTGCTGGTGATGAGGCGGGAGAGCTTGTCCAGCAGGGCAAGACGATGGAGAAAGAGGGCAGCTTGCACTCCGTCTTCACTTTGTAATGTTACCTTTTTAATGTGCATTAATTCTCTGGTGGTAAAAACCTTAAAATTACTGAATTTCAACCTTACATAAATAACAGTTACATTTTACCGCTTTTCCTTTTACTGGTTTTTTTTCCCCTCCCTTCTGTTTAGTTTTCTGACTTCTTTAAGCATGCAGATACTCTGAAATTTCTGTGAAGTCAAAAAATCCTTCTCTACCAGATCATCATTCGCAGGTTTCTTCTCCTTCCTCTTCTTCCTTTTGCAAATCTGTGTGTGGCGCCCATCCGTGACCAGGAGATGCCATCCACAGTTGACCCTCTTTGTGGCAATCCCAAGACCTGGTCCTTCCCAGCATACCCGGACCGAAACAGAATCATCACTTACCAAAGGAGACTGGGATAGTTTCATTCCTACGCTTGGTCACTTACCCTGATGCATTCCATTGATTTCCCAAGGCAGAATTTGAGCGGATCATCTGAATTGTGAATTATTCAGTCTAATGGCATGGAAATTAATAAAGCAAAGTCGTGAGACTGCCATCTGTTTCGAAGTTATCTACTGGTAGATGTTTATCAAGCTAAGAAACTTGCCATATGTGTAACATATTGTCTGAAGGAAAGGAAAATCTCTACTTTCTTCTGGAAAATCCTGACCTCATACATTATATTTTGTTGCATCTTGTTAGGGCACCTTCTCTCCTCACAGGTGAATCACATAGCTGCTTTCCGTGTCTCTCTCTGTCTCTCTATTAGTTTTTCGTAATGGTAATTCTGAATGGTTCCTGTTTACATAAGGTGTTCAACCTCATTCCACAAAAGGTCTGAACACATGTTTTAAGCCCAATCTGTTCTTGTGTTTGCCTTACAGACTAACCTGTTTTTAAAACGCCTCTTCAGAAATGATACACTTGAATTTTTCTCATAACGGCTTTTGTCCAAACATGTCTAATTGCTTTGGGGATAATATTCCATTCATTTTCACAATATCCTTCCGAATGTGTAGACAATATTATGGCACCTTACATGTGGTCAAAGTACAGCATATGGGGAGGTGGGGGAGATTAAGTGTCTCCCCTGCTGTCAGCCTGTGGAACGTAATTCTCTTCTGAACATCGCTTGCACTTGGGGAGCTTGGTCCTCACTCCCAGGACAATCACTGGGGAGCGTATTGTCTTCCTTCATTTGCCTGCAGGGTTAGGATCCATGTCTGTTTGATGTGAGTTCACATACTGAACTCAACACAACTCAATGTATAGAATTATAGGAGTGCTTAAGACCCAAGTAGAAGGAAGGACTATGAATATCACAAATGGATACACTGCTTGATATAGTATTTAAGCACACCTGTATATTTCTTGAATAGAGAAACATGAAACTTTTTGTATTTTATAGGACGTTAGTGGTATGTTTATTTTCTCCACACTTTACTTATTTAATCCTCTTGACGATCTCATTATATAGATAGGCAGGGTTGGTATGCCCAATTTAGAGATGAGTAAACAGACTCAGAGAGGTTTGGTTGCTATGCTGGTATCTTAAATGTAGTAAGGAATAGAGAGAGCACTTCCCACCCAATCGGGATGCATATGGCACTTCTTCCCATTGTCTCTTAAGTCACTCTTTTCTATTCCCACCGCAACATTTTCCGAAAACTCTATGGACCAACCTTCCTCCATGTCTGCCTCCTATGCTTCAGACATCTAATCTCCCTAAAACTCAGCTTTTATCATCTTTCCCCCTTATTTGAAAATCATCAATAAGTACCAACTGTCCCTGTGCAATAATATATCTATAGGTCCCTGCCCCCCAGTTCCTGACAGAGTTTCCAAAACACTCGTAATTTCCTGGGCTACAGGAGAGCCTTTTGTTGTAACGAGGCTACTCTTTTTTTCAACGTTTATTTATTTTTGGGACAGAGAGAAACAGAGCATGAACGGGGGAGGGGCAGAGAGAGAGGGAGACACAGAATCGGAAGCAGGCTCCAGGCTCCGAGCCATCAGCCCAGAGCCTGACGCGGGGCTCGAACTCACGGACCGCGAGATCGTGACCTGGCTGAAGTCGGACCTTAACCGACTGCGCCACCCAGGCCTAACGAGGCTACTCTTAATGGGGTCCTGAGTAGCTTCAGGATGGGGCCAATCACCAGAAAGACCAAGAAGCTTGGAACCTTCAGCCCCAACGCCCCCCACAATCTCCAGGGAGAAGATAGCAACTAGAGATTGAGTTAATAATTGATCATGCCTCTGTGAGGGAGCCTCCATAAACCCCTAAAGTACCTGGTTTGGGCAGCTTCCAGGTGGGTGAACACATCCACATGCTGGGAGGGGACGGTACTCGTGTCAGAAGCATCGTGACTGTGACCACAAGAAAAACACAAGAGTTTTCTCTCTTGCAGATTATCAAAAGGAAATAAAAAATATTTAGAGTATCATTGGAGGCCTATCGTAGCATAATTTCAAAATCCTTCTCCCAGGGGCACCCAGGTGACCGAGTCAGTAAGTGTCCGACTTCAGCTCAGGTCATGATCTAGCAGTCCGTGAGTTCGAGCCCCGCATCATCCGGCTCTGTGCTGACAGCTCAGAGCCTGGAGCCTGCTTTGGATTCTGTCTCCCTCTCTCTCTGCCCCTCCCCTGCCCATGCTCCGTCTCTCTCTTTATCTCTTAAAAGTAAATAAACATTAAAAAAGAAAATTGTTCTCCCACGCTGTCCTCTCACACTAAATGTTTGTTCTCCACACTGGTCCATACACTTACCAGCCTCAGGGCACCATCACCCTGCCTGCCGGATAAAACCCTCAGAGCCCCTCAAGGCCCAGCCACACACCCCTCCACTGGAACAGCAGTAGAAAAGGACTCACACCTGCATTGAAGACTCGTCACTGGCTGCTTCTGAAGCATTTTATGTGTCTTTTGTCCTCTGTGATGCCCAACGCAATGTCTTTTACATGGAAGCGATTTGGTTACGTTCATTGCTTGCTTGTTACCACCAAAAATGTGAAATTAAGCAGAAAATTTACCAAAAGAGAGGGGATAATATCTCATTACTGTCCACCTGCAGAAACCTTAGAAATTTGTGCTAAATCATAGACTATTACAGCATGAGGGGTGTTATTCCTATCAGATGGTTTTTGTTTTGTTTTGTTTTGAATGTGGCCTGTTAGCAACCTGAGCGTTTTGGCTGTCTGTGGCCACTAGGAGGCAGTTTTTTATGAGGGCATTTTCTGTTTTCAGTCACCTTTGTGCCTTTCCGCTGTACTTAGGACAGTGTCTGTCATAGATCATGCACTTTGTGAATATTTTAAATTTTTCTTCCGTTATATAATTTATTAAAATTAATATATTAAGGACAGGTCCAATGCAAAATTTCCATTAAAAAGCATTATGCTGAGCATGGGATATAATGTGTGCAAGCTAAATCAGGCCATCAGGGGCTTGTCAGCATCTCACATAGAAAATATTTCTTCTCGGGGCGCCTGGGGGGCTCAGTCAGTTGAGTGGCTCTTGATTTCGGCCCAAGTCGTGATCGCACAGTTCCGGGGTTTGAGCCCCACGTCAGGCTCTGTGCTGACAAGTGTGGAGCCTGCTTGGGATTCTTTCTGTTCCCTTCTCTCTGCCCTTCCCTGCTTGTGTGCTTTCTCTCTCTCTCTATCTCAAAAATAAATGCACATTAAAATAGATATATATTTCTTTTCTGGCCAAAAAGTTGTATCTAAGCCCACCCCCTTTCTCTTTAGGGCACAGCACTTTCTGGAAGAATAGGGCAATAACACCTCAAAACCCACACATTCCTCTAAAGGCTCAAACAGCAAGGCGGCATACCCAATATTCAAACACAGTGTGACATTCAGAATAGGGAAAATAAATTCCAGCGGTGCCGCTCTGCTCTGCAAAGTAGCCACCTTCCCTTTAATTCGTTTCTATTTGGTGTCAGCTTTGCATGTGATTTGTGTCTGAGATAGACCCTCAAAGGCCGCAGAGCACAGAGAACTCTAGGCCACTGCTAACGCTGAAAGTGTTTTATCCTCGCATGGGTTTGGTCTGTCTGTGCGACTGGAATTAGACATTCCAGAACCACCGATACAAAGATAACAGATCAGGCACCAAGCCCTAACCGGCTGCGGCGCAAACGGTCAGGCATCATGCGGTGTTCCCGTAGACGTGAACGAGTGTTTTGTGGAAAATCTCTGGCAGGAAAAAATGTCCCTGATGTCATATTGGAAGCTGCCAAGCTGCGCGGGAGGAAGCGGTGTAACTGGTGACCAGATCTGCCTGAAGGACTGATCTCCGGCCCCCACCAGCCGTTGGCTCCCTTCCCCCTTGGGCCACAGCCCGTGAGCCCCCCCCCCCTCCCCCAGCCCCGCTCCCCCTCTGCTCTGGCATCAGAGGTAGCTGGTTCGTCCTGCGGGCTCACGCCCTGCGGCTCTCCTAGCCCCGGACCCATCCGCACCCCTGCAAGTCTCCGTTCCAAAAACCTAACCAGCGAAAAGCCAGCAAGCCTTCCCTGATGAACTTCTTGAAACCAGTCTTCTTAGGAAACCCCAGTGTTCACTTGCCATTGCGTTTCGTCCCACCTGGAACTGACTGTTTTCCTACAACTTCCCTCACAGTGCACCCAGCTGCCATCTTGCTCCCAGATTCCAGGTCCGGGCCTTCCTCGACCCTGCGGCTCCTTGACACCCTGAAACTTCTAGCTCATCCCTGAGCTCATCACCCTCGCTGTCCCGGGTGTCTGGCCGCCTGATTCTGCCCTCCTGTCTGCTCTTGCTCTGCTCCCTCACCGGGTTGGCCTCCTCCCTCACTCTGCCCTGTAGGCATTGACATCCATCAAGCCGCTGATGACTCCCAGATCCACTGGAGTTCTAGAAGGTTCCACACCTCCTGCCCGCCCGCCAGGCAGGCACCTGTCCCAACCTGTCCAAGATGTTCCCTCTCATGCGTTTCCACCTGGGCCCTAGCAGAAAACTCTGCCTCATTTCCATTTCTCTGGAAGACGCAGGGACATCAGACCCCGCCCTCCCTGGGACTCCCCACTCTCCACGGGCTATAAAATTTTAAACTATGAAAATTTTCATTTGCCCTGAGTCTCGTTCTAGTTAATGCTTTGGTTCAATCCCTCCCTGTTACCCGCCTATCTCCATGGTTTTCTAACTGGCTTTCCCACTACGGGCCTTCACCTCCCTGGCCCTGGACCCACAATCTGACAGTGTCATTCAAACCATTCAGGATTCCAGACTCACCCACCATCTTTCAGGCACTGCAGCCTGCCACCCCCTTTGCGACATCAGATAAATTACTCAATCTCTCTGTGCCTCCGTTTACCACCTATACAATGGGAACAATAATAGTAACTGCCTCAAAGGATTGTTGGGAGCATTAGATAAATTAACTTCACCCCTGCTGAGGACATGTGCCAGGGGCTGGGTCAGAGCTAGAAGAGAGTCAGCATTATCACTGGCCAGTCCTGAGTAGGACATTCAGCAGGCCTCACGATCTCGCTCCATCTTCCTTGCCAGCCTGTTGACCCTCTGTGCCCTCTGCCCTCATGCCTCCCTCTCCTTGCCTTCTCTGCCAAGAACATCTTCTCCCTTGTACCCCAACAGGCATACTTCAAGGTCAACTCAATATCACCTTCTTCACAGAGTAACCCAGGCCCACATCACCCATCTCTCATCCCCAGAAAGGGTAAAACTAAGAGAATTATTTACTCCCTCTGTGTTCCTACTAGCTCTTCAAGTGATGACATTTTTTGAAAAATTTTTAATGTTTATTTATTTTTTAAGAGAGAGAGAGAGAGAATGAGTGGGAAGAGGTGGTGGCAGAGAGAGAGGGAGACAAAGGCTCCAGGCTCTGAGCTGTCAGCACAGAGCCCGATGTGGGGCTGGAACCCACAAACCAGGAGATCATGACCTGAGCTGAAGTCGGATGCTTAACCGACTGAGCCCCCAGGCACCCCACTTCAGTCATGATTTTACTCCAACACTTATAACAAACAGTATATTATCATTTCGTCTGCTTGGTAGTGACCTCCCTGACTGCTGGAATCTGGACTCCTCCACCTTAAAATTCCGTAGACTTTAAATTAATTAGCTCAGCAAATTCCTACATGGTAGGTCATAAATAAATATTGGATGAGTTAATTTTTTTAATTGTAAATTTAGTGAAAATCATGACCAAGGATGTTTCTGTGCTGGGCTTAGATTATATCAGTATTGGTTTAGGGTGTTTTTTCTGCCCCTGAAACTTTAAAACCAATTTCAGATCTTCTATTAAAATTATGATTTTAAAAGTAAAATATCTTATTTAAGATTTGAATATACCACATTCCTTTACTTTCTATGAGAAAGCCTAAATAAATAATATACGGATATTTTTAAAAAATTCGGCATCCCAAAAAAGACATGAAAACTGAAAAATGCTCAATATCCTTTCACATAACTGCAATTTGATAAATATTTTGGATGTTTGTTTGCAAAAGGATATAAAGAATCTTTATTTTGAAGAGTTGTTTGCTACAGCTAAAATATCACCATTGTACTCCGCTAGAATAAAACATTTATTGTCCTGAGTTTTTTTTTTAATTCCTTGCTCTTTAGACTGTTGTTTAAATCTTTTTTTTTTTTTTTTAATGTGTTACCAGGGAGAAAATGTGATAGCAAATTCCATAGTGTAGAATGGCATGCCCTCCCGCCCTCCCTCCCCACCAACACACACATAACGACGTCTGAGTATGTTCTGATCCGTATCCGCAGGGTTTTGTTCCAGATCTGAAAAAGACAGCCCTCCCACTGAACAAATAAACCTTCCAAAGGATGTGTTTTTCTTTGGTGTTCCTGCAAATTAGCACATGTCTGTGCTGTGTTGTATGGTATTTCAGACAGGCATTTATTGCTTTCCTAAAAAGGAAAATGTGCAAAAGGTATGGTTTGCTTATTCCAGGTACAACTCTTTTACCTTTTTTCTAAAATCAGCCTCGTTGGGCATGCATTCAGTCCCATGAATGACTTTACTTTGAAAATCATGAATATAATTGGAGTTTACCCACAAAAACTCACCCTTTGGTCCAAGAGACATGATATACATATCATATTTAACTGAACTTAAGTATTCACAACTGTAATTCTAGGATAAGGTATCAAATGAAATCAAGGTGTTAGAAATTTACAGATATGTTATATAACAATATTCTTCCTAATAAATGCTTAGGAAGTCATTTATACTTTTGAGCCCTTAAAATCTACCCGCAAATATCTCTTCTAAAATTAACTGCTTTTCTCTTTTCCTTTAATTTTGGTTTGTTTGCTTTAATGATAGCTACTGAACATAAATGCCCTTTACGGTGGCACTTTCCAGCTGTGCACAGAACTTTATATTTAAGTACCAGTTTGTGATGAAAGAATGCTTTCAGTTCAATTGTCATCCTCATTAGGCGTTTTAGCAATTGCCAATTATTTTTCTAAATTGCCTATTTTAATTAAGTAAAATATTGTGCATTTAACATTATGAAACGTCCAAGTACTACTTCATCTATAACTAATTAGTGAAGAAAGAGGAAATAATATTTGGTGACAGTAAGTGGCTATTTATAGAAGAACATGCTTCTGTATCTCTATGCCTTAATTTAAGGAAAGAAATACAAACTCCTCGTGAAATCCTACCACATAGAGCATCTTTGCTGAAGTATATCCTCAACTGATCATCTCTTCTAATAAAATGTAAATGTGTATATTCATTAGAGCCAAAATGTTGAGGACTTTGAGGGGGGATAGATCCCCCCACGTAGATCCCCCCACATTTAAAAGGACCTATTTCCATTTCACACTCACCAGAAAAGAACAAAGCCCAGAATTTAGGAAGGACCTTGATCATAACTGTGGATATGACAGGATCCGTGGTTTGGTTTTGGAATTTCAATCCCTAACTTACTACTGGACCCACATTCTACTCAGGATAAGAATCTATTAAGGGCTGTGTGCAGAGCAAGGACAATTGGCCCCCAAACCCATCTGCCCAGCAGCTTACAGCGATGTTGGAAGACATCAAAAGCCACTACTAACTGACACTGGCAGCTAACTGACAAGCGAAAAAACTTTTCATATAAAGTGTTAGTGCAGACTAGCATACCCCCTAAACTGTTGGGTCAAGACAGAGAGCACCCCTGCAGCTCTCTGCCTACTCTGTGCACAGGGGGACAGTGGTGAGCTCCAGAGGGGACGAGGGCTAGTCAAGAATCCTGCTTGGCTGCTTCAGGGCACAGCCAGCATTTTGCAGTCTCTCGAACTAATTATGCACTCTTGATGAGATCATTAGAGGACAATAAAGGAAAATGGAAACAATTTGCAATATGTGTGGACAAATTTCCATATAGCATAATTTTTGTTTGTATTTCAATGTTGGATAGAAACTTTCTATCTTGAGGAAAGATTGTCTGTTTGGTTTTTTTTATCTCCAGATTGAAACTTAGCCTTTAAGCACCAAAGTATAGTCAGGAACTTTTATTCTTTATGACCAACACAAGGGGATACTGAATGTTTGCATTTCCGATCTGATTACAATGTGGTGGCCCTGCCCCCCCTCCTCTCCCCCCCCCCCCCGCCACACACACACACACACACACACACACACACAGAAAAAGGGGAGAAGAAATCTTGGATTCCCACCTATGCGTGTTCAGTGTTGTTTCATCCACCCACTGATGCTGGAAATAATTAAATTGGGAGATTTATACTTTAGGTGTATTTTTATTAAAATACTACTCTTATTTTGTTTTCCAGTGTATCCAACATGCAATTTTAAGTAATATATTTGAAAATACAGAAATAATTAATCTATTATTGTTTCCAGTATAATCATGCACATTCTTGACATTTCTAAAAGAGAACTTCTTACGTCAGTCTAGAGCCTATGTCACTCAACAGTTTGAAGCGCCTAAAATGATACAGGTGAACCAGATGGATGGCTCAATGGAGCACAGTGGAAGCCAATAAAGACCAATGCACACCACCCTGGAACAGTGATCATCCTTGAAATACAAAATAAGAAAGGAAAGTAATTAGATCCACGATGGGGGGAAAGGTGAAGAGGTATTCATAAGTGAACGCTGAGTACAACTGGGAAAATCGCGAACTGTTTTTGTGACATATCGATATGCCGGCGATTGAGTGTGAGATGCATGGAGTTAATTCTTCCTCAAAATGGAAAGCTTTCAGCTGTAGTATTGGACTCCGTAGAATGAAGTTAGGAAAGAGGAAAAAAAATGATTACCAACAATGGTCAGAAACTGAAAGATGCCAGGCTCTAGGTAGAAGGACTGTAGTGATTTTGCACACAGGGGTGATGCCTCTCTAAGGGAAGGTGGGCATTTACATGAGTCCAAGGGAAAAGCATTTGAATGTCTTCTCTTTCCCTTGGGGTTGTCCCGAGACACCTGGAAGGTGGGAAGAGCCAGTTTCCCAGCCATGGCTCTGGGACTCCAGTGGGGTCAGTGCTCCATAAATGGTGGCGCCCTGAACAGTCAGCCCTGCGCAGCCTCGGCGAATCTGTGCTGATAGATGCTGATAGGGTTGCTGGCCAAACAGAAAGGTCAGAGAGAAAACAGTATAAACACCTACAGTGTCATTATAAAAGGCTTTGTAGGTCCTCTGTGGTCATTTGTTCTCCAGTGCCACTGCAGGGAAGATGAGAAAAGTGGTCAGCAACCTAGATATTTAGGTTAAACATTAGAAAGACCATTTGACAGCTTGGGGAAATACCCTGACAGTTCATCTTAAAAGGTTATGGACTCTTCCTCATTTGTAGCATGCAATACTACGTGAGGTGCACTTCTGGAGGAATCCTTACATTTTCAGTGTTGAGGCAGACTAAAGGATCATAAACCACCGGGGGAGAAAAGGAATTAAGTAAGCCATGCTGATTTGCTAGAAATCACTTCCTCTGGGTCTGGATATTGCTTCCTGCTCATATGCAATCTACGCTTGCCAGATTTAGCAAATTACAATATGGGATGTCTCATTAATCTGAATCTTAGATGAATAACAAATGATTTTTTTAGTATAAGTAATATTTAGTATAAGTAATAAGTAATGCAATATTTAGGACACTTATCCTAAGACATTCTTTATTATTTATCTGACATGTAAAGTTACCTGGGCATCCTGTGTTTTGTCTGGCAACCACATGTCTCATACATACATGATCTATGTCCTATGATCACCTGTGTGCTACATGCCAAGACTATCACATCAACAAATCAAGCCAAAGTTCCAGTCCTTGAAATACTGGAGGTTACTAGATGTAATTACTACTCTAGCCAGGATAAGTTAAAAACAATTAATGTGAAATTAATATGATTGTAAATATCATAACTGATAATACCAAACGATTTACTCTGGCCTCCAAAGCTCTCACACCTACATTATTGAATTTACTAATACCTCCTGCTTTACCTCCCTCTTCTCGATTTTACACGAAGCTCCCAAATCAGCTGGTGGAGAGCCTGTTTCCTTAATGTGACCTCCCTGCTTGAAAGTCCAAATTGATATAAGAGACTCTTTCTAGATCAAGATGTTTCTGCTTCCTTTGCCCCTAAGTCTTGCCCAGTGCTAGAAAATTATAGATTTGGCCAGTGATGAACAGTCAGGGCTGGGAAAATGAACTGAAACACTAGACAAGAGAGGGATGCAGTAAGGAGAGCGGGCAATTCCTACTCCAGGATCCAGGAAATACTCTCTGGAGCAGGTGGCATTCGAACTGGGCTTTGAAGAATGAGTAAAATCTGGATACGATGCAGGAAGACAGGGAAGGAAAGTGTGGCAGGCTAAGGAGCCGGGCCCAGAGATGGGGATGCATTTAAGAGCGATGAGAGGCCCTGATCGGCTGGCTGTAAGAGGATGCCTAGATTCAAGGAGATACTGACCTTTTTGTAATCTATGGAAACTTTTTGAGTACCATGGCATAATTAGAGCCATACAGTAGAAAAATTTATCTGCCAGCTATTTTAAACATCAGAAACTAGGAAGTTAATTAAAAATATCTCTGATCTGTGACTTTAAAAATTCGTTTTCAGTATCACTATAAATCCACTCAACTGACTCTAAATCCCATGGCCAATTCAAAACCCCTTTCTGATTTTCTGCCGTCCCATCCCCAGCCCAAGCAAAGATTATATTCCGATCCACCTTTTTGTCTAAGCGCGTCCTCTCATTTCACTTTCTAGCCAAGCCACACCGTCGCTGGTTCTTGGTACACACTGTGCCATTCTGTGGCTTGTCTTCTGCTAGGTCTTTGTATCTTCCTTATTTGACCCCCCTGTCTGGAATGTCCTCACCCCTCTTTTCTCCAGGTTCATCCTTCAGGGCCAAAATTAGTTATCACTTCTTTGAGGGCCTCCCTCTTGAGATGGGCTGAGTTCTTTTCCAGGACTCTTCTGTGCAATCACTCCTTACCTTGTACAAAACCCTCCCATCCATCTGTGAGATGCCCTGGTTTTGTCTTTGGATCTTGGCTCATGCAGTCTCTCTCCCTTGGGGTGTCAGCCATTCTTCTGGATTCAGCCATCACCTACAAGCCCATGACTCCAAAATTTCAGTCCCAGACTTCCCCCTAAGTCTGTGTCGAACTCCCTGTCTTCCCCAAAGTCTCAGAGGTACCCCAAATTGCTAACCCCTCATCTTCCTCCAAACCTGCTCTTCTCGCTGCATTTCCTCATTCACCTACCTAGTCCGCAGATGAACCTGGGAGCCATTTTAGACTCTTTCTCTCTTCTCAAAGCACCACCACTTGTCCAGCTAGTCACAACCCCTGTCTGTACTGTCCCCTTAGTACACCTTGCATCTAGCAAACCTCTTCCCTTCCATTGCTACTGCCCCTGTTCAGACTGAGGATCTGTCTCCCTCAGTCCTCCTCTAAAATCGTCTGGGCTTGTTTCCTACTGCTGCTCTAACAAGTTGACAAAGTTAGTCCAAAATAGAACCAACTTACAGTCTTACGGCTCTAGTTCAGACACCCAACACAGGTCTGACTGGACTTTAACCAAGGTTTTTACATAACCGTGTGTCTTTCTGGATGCTCTAGGAGATGCTTCTTTTCCTGTTCCAGCTTCCTGTTCCAGGGTCCATGTGCCAAGGACCCTTCCTCCAACTACAATGTCAACAGCATTGCATCTTTCTACCTTTTTTCTTTGACATCTTTAATACTGCTCTTTTAAGGACCATTATTACATCCATTACATTAGACACATTATCCAGGATAATCTCCTCACCTCAAGGTCCTTAATTTAAGCCCATCTGCAAAGTTCTTTTTGCCATGTAAGTAACACATCGAGAAGCTCCAGGAATGAGGATATGGACATGGAGGGGACGAGGGGAGGGAAACACTTCCTTGCCTACCACACCATTACTGGAGTAAGCTTTCTAAAACACAGCTCTTACCCTACTTATAATTAGTAAATACTGAATGTAGGATAAAATCCAAAGTTCCTAATTGAGCATATAAAGCTATCCATCGCATGTCAAGTAGCACATGACATTTAAGAAACTATATCATAATGTTGTATGTCTCTGTACCTTTGCTAACTCTGCTCTCACACGTCACTCTTGCCCTATTGAGCACCCCTCCCCCCATGCTGGAAAGCAAGCCCCCGGAGGGTGAGGAGGCAGTCTGACTTATTATCGCATCCCCAGGACTTTACACAGTGCATCATAAATGACAGTTGAAGGAGTGAATGGATGTGCTGAAAGATGCATAGCACGTGTCCCACTGATGGTATTTATGTTTATCCCCAGCTTAACATGAGGATGGTTATCCAGTGGGTAGAAAATATAAATAGTTATGTCTCAGAATTTTAAAAAAAGGAAATAAACTAATTTTTCAGTTTACTACACTACTAGTAAATTAAACAAAACCATCAGCACTGGCTTTGAGGATTCCATCATCCCTTATATTCTGTCCCCCATGTCCCTTAGAGCTTTATTCAGCCAACCCTTCCTGCGTGTTGAATAACTATAAAAATTGTCATTGGATGAGAAATACATGGGGTATAATTTACTCATCAGTTGACAACTAATGACAGTTGGAAAATTGGTGGACTTTATTCTTCATATTTCCATTAGGACCCAAGAATCCCATAACTCTTAGAAAGGGATGGGAAAAAAACATTTGTGGAATCACCTAGGAAACCCTGGTGGATAATATCCCTTCTATTCCCCACCATCCTCATGTGAGGTGGTAATTTTAACACCCTCCATTTTATGGGAGAGAAAACCTCAGCTCTGAAAGCCTGAGAAATGCTCCCAGGTCTTCTGGTAAGTGGAGGAGTCGACATTGGACCATTGCCTGTGTTTTTCTGCCTCTAGAAAAATGAGGCTGCTCACTGTGTTAAGACCTGTACCTGCAGGGAGTGGCCACCTTAATTCATGTTCGAGCCAGGGAGACCTTGAGATCGGCTTGAGTGCAGAATTACAGTAAAAGGAGCCACAGTGAGGTGGAGGAGGGCGAGGTGGGTTTTAGTAACCTGTTTGTGCACGCCTGACTGAAGTGAACCACTAAACCCCTTTCACCCCTCATTACTTGTGTCTTAGGATGGGGAATGAGCTATTTGAGCTGATGAACCCTGAAAGATCAAAGATTTCATTTTTATGCAAATGGCCAAGAGCAATAAACCTGGGAAAGAGAAGTCGGGAATATAAATTATGGCAGCATGTGTATCATTGAAAGGTGCACAGCAAGCCAGGTTGTTACTCAGAATTAAACTCGTGGCAATGACAACTTCTTAAATTTGTGTTTAAAATTACTTTTTAAATGGGAAGAGATAATGGTAAAATATAACCCTGAATTCCATTGCTTCTGTAATACATCACAATCTTAAGGTGACTTAAGTATGCAATTCTGAATTACATATTATTAAGGAATAATATTATAAAGTCCGATGTGCCAGGCACTTGCTCACCCTGAAGTAGGTTTGAGGTACTGAGAGCTACTGGAATCCAGCTTCATTACCATTCTCAAACTACACATGCCTGCTTTAGTTTTGGAGAACCATTTCATAACCACATTTCATAATCCAATTATTCATCGTGCTGTCATATTAACTATGAGTAGACTATGAGTCTACATTTATATCCACATCCTTCCTGAGTAGACATGTTGCTTGGAGGCAGAACATTCCACTGAAAACAAGCTGCTTTCAATGTCAAGAGCATGGACTTTGAAGTAATGGAGAGCTGGTCCACTCATAAATGATCTACTTGCCAGCTGTGTGAACTTAGACAACTTAGTTAACTTCTCTGAGCTCCTTAGTCACGGATACGGTTGTTCTGATGTAACATGATATAATGTTTTAAGGGATTTAAATATTGCATCTGTCTGGCATTAGGTTAGTGTTTTAAAATGTCATTGTTATTTTTAACTAAAACAAAGGATATCAATGTACTATAAAGGCAGGGTTATTCCAGCCTTATTATACTTGCATTTATACAATTTTATTTAAAAAAAAAACAGTTTTGAGTGGCTGGTGGAAAGAGTATTGGACTGAGTCCCAAGTTATGGGTTTTAATCCTGGCTCTACACTCCCTGACTTTTTTTTCTTCCTTCCTTAGCCACCATGTTTTTAATATAACAACATTTTACTAAATTCTTTCCATATATTACTTTATTTACTCATGCAGGGTCAAGCAAAAACTTGATTAAATTACTTGTCCTTTCTAGATTCTTCCACAAATAAGAGTGTTGAACACTCTCTCAGATCACCTCAGTAATAGCATCCTAAAGATATGCCTTCAATAAAGTGTTTTCTCCTTCTGCTAGAGTTCCAGAGCTGACAATCCTAGAGTTTTCATGACATGATTAGACACTTTCCTCTCTCCTCTGGTGCCGGTCTTCATTCTGTTTCCATTACTGTGACTTCCTCTCCCTTCCTCCCTGAAGATCAACCACCTTCACTCAGCCTACTATCTTCTTACTAGCCCTTTTCCCATAGAGCCTAGCTTTCTTCCACAGCGTCTTTTTTACCTACTTCCATAGCTTAATTATTTTTATTTTTATTATTTTTCTCTGCATCTAAGAACCATTATTAGATAAGAGACCCAAACCAAAGAAAATATTCTGTATTATCTGTTTTTGTCAAGTCCAAGGGATGGATTTATTGTCATTTCTTGTATTTTGTAGACACCATAGTTGGATGAGATTTCTTAATTTTAACAGAGTTAATGCTTCCGGGAAACTTAATAAAGATTCTACAGCCATTTTAATAATCAGGAAACGGTAGTGAAAATATATCTGTGAGTAGCAAAAATCCATCTACTTCAAAGTCTGTCACCAGCCTAAATAATAATGTTCCCTATTCAGCATCCTTTCTGTACCTCGAGATGTCTTGTCAAGTGTATTTAATATCTAAGATATTTAATTTACCACAGAGTTAACTCAAATGTATTTGTATTACTTTTCATGCAGAGCTTTGCAAGTCGCCAAGACTTAAAATAATGGAGGTCTAACCTGTAGGTGAATAATTACTTTTTTCCTTTTCATGTATTGTACTCACTAAAATATATTGATGCATTAATAAATGGCATACCTTTTGTCCCAAATTTTAACAAAATAGCTGTCTTACAGGAGCTTGAATTGCAGCGTGCACAGTATTGACATCACGATAGGGAAGTGAGGCATTTTAGTAATTAAGTTAAGCAGTTATTTTGCCCCCACAACTCAATTTTCTTTCCAATTTTCCAACCCCAATTCAGAATTACTGAACCTGAAACTTGCTGAGAAGAATATACATACTCAGCTTAATTTCCCCCTTTACTATGCTTAAGGGAACAAAACCCTCTCTTCTTGGAGGAATTCCCACTACACTCCCTAGACTTTTTCTGCCCTCCACAAGCTATCATATTAAGCATTTAATATGTTGGGCATTCTGCTAGGTTCATTCTAAATATTATCTTATTTACTCATAAGCATCTTCTGTGGAGATGAGGCAGCCGAAGCCTAGGGCTCTTACATGCCAAGGGACACAGAGAGGAAGTGGCAATTGGGGAACACTGACCTGCCTAGGAAGTCCGCATGCATACCTGTCCCATTAGATAAGGTGCGCCATGTTGGTACCTCCATGATGCGTCATCAGCACCTGTGTACTTGGCCCCCGTTACCTCTTGAATTTTGTTGAATCTCATAGTCTGTAGTTTTGGGTCCTTCCAGGATATGGTTCTAACTTTAATAAGCCTTTTTTTTAAATTTTGTTAAATGTTTATTCATTTTTGAGAGAGATAGACAGAGTGCGAGCAGGGAAGAGGCAGAGAGCGGGGCAGACACAGATTCCTAAGCAGGCTCCAGGCTCTGAGCTGTCAGCACAGAGCCCAATGTGGGGCTTGAACTCACAAGCTGTGAGATCATGACTTGAGCCAGTCAGACGCCCAACCAATTGAGCCACCCAGGTGCCCCTAATAAGCCTATTTTATTTGTCATTACCCTTGAGTTTGAATCCTCTCCATCAGTGAGGCTAATTTTTTATTGGCCAGGACATGCCATATTAGCATTATTCTTGATAAAAAATTAGAGTATTCATTTTCAAAATTTTTGGAAGTAATTGTAATATTTCTTATTTCTCATTTTTCCTGCCATTTAATTCCATACCTTGCAGAACATTCCATATCAGGCCATTTAGATCTACTCATTTATTCAAAAATTGAATAGATTCCTTTGCATGGCTCTGCACATTTTTATAACCAGCTCTTCGTTGATGGACATCAAAGTTGTTTCTAGGATCTTGCTACTAAAAGCAAATTACAACTTGTAGATTGTGTGTATACACATATTTCGTGCACTTTCATGAGCACATTCTTTTTTTAAAAAATGTGTATTTATTTATTTTGAGAGAGAGAGAGCATGCACAGGAGGGGCTGAGAGAGAGGAGAGAGAGAATCCCAAGCAGGCTCCGCACTGGTAGTGTGGAGCTCGATGCTGGGCTTGATCCCACGAATCATAAGATCATGACCTGAGCTGATACCAAGAGTCAGACGCTTAACCAATTGAGCCACCCAGGCACCCCGGAAAAATGTTCTTAATAAGATTCGTGTGTTTCATGCTGACAAACAATAACCTTGACCCCTTCTGCCCTCTAGAAGTCTAAGAGGTTGTTTGTCAAGGTCCGCATCTTCTGAATTTTGAGTTTTGCCTTTGGGTGTGCTTTAGCACCCAGGTTGGAAGGAAGCTTGTTCTGTGGCTGTATATACTAAGAGCTTGTACTACACAGCATCCAGTAGGAATTACCAAGAGCTGCATGGACCTCTCAGAAACCAGGGATTACTTAGTTAGGTTTTAGAAAAGAATTAAAAATGTAGACATTTATTAAAGATTTTTGGTTTAGCCACAATAGTAATACCTTCTCAAATGGATTTGCATGAAATTTTAAATCTACATCTTTTCAATTGAACCGGCTAGGTGTATACCTGGCAAAGAGCACTTGACCCAAAGGATCAAATGCAACTTACTAGGAGAGATGTATAACTCCATGGGCAGTAAACATCTCTGGAGCAGCCTTGGGTCTAGGGCTTGCTGGAGCCTCCAAAGCATGGAATCTGCCAGAAGGAAAAGCTGAGAGTAACCACGCAGCTACTGAGACCTGTCTCAGCCGGGGGAACCAGGAAGGCAAGGTCTGAGCAGGTGGTGATCTACAAAGAGGACCATTCTGCTGGGTGGGATACAGCCAGGGAGAAGCAGTGAGTGGTCTCAGAAACCAGTAATCCTTATCAACGCGGCTCCAGGGTTCCTCAGGTCCTGGAAGGACCTTGTTCTGTCTTGGCTGGACATTGAAATCACATGGGAAGTTTTAAATGCCCCGATGCGGATTGCTATTCCCACTTGTTCCACGACAACCCCAACCCCCTCAAATGCCTCTAAATAATCTGAGTCGCATGTGTTCATGACACAGTCTTTTCAGCTTCCATTAAGTTTCAGCCAATTTCTTCCTCTCCTGTTCTATCTGATCCAACAAGAAAGAGAGCATCCTTTGAATTGGCCCATGCAGATTACCAGAGTAGATGCCTGTGCAATTTTCTCCAATTTCCTAGTCCCAAAGAGATTCAGGCCTGGGGCTCAGCCTGGCCTTGGGCCTTTTTTAAAGCTTCCCAGGTGGTACTGATATGGGGCCAAAGCTAACAACTATAGTGGGACCACAGCTCCCAGAACCGGCAAGAGCTAGTCAAAGATCCAGGCCCCAGCAAAGCAGAGCATAGCGGTGTCCTGTCCCTGCCCTGAAGACAGAAGGCCAGCTAGGAGACTTGGCCAACCCAGCAAGGCCAGAAAGTGCTGGGTTACTGGGCTGGCTGCCTTAACACCCACCAAGGACCATACAGCAAGACTAACTCAGATCTCATCAGCTCAGTCTGCTAATATAATTCAGTTCTGACCAAGTTTAGCCAGGAAACAAGTACAACTCTGCCTACAAGAGGAGGGCGTCAGTAACCCCAGGAGGGAGAGACTAGAGGAAATCAGGACCTGACCTCCTTCTTTTGAGATAATTGGATAATCTCCATGTCCACGGTCTAAAACATGGCAGCAGCTCCCACGTGGGGATTTTCGACCATTTCCACATCTGCTTGCCAACTCAACTTTTTCATCAACTCCATTTTTGAGCCATATTTAAACGCTACGGATTTTAATAGTATTAAACATATTATTTTCCATATTCTTATACGATTTTATTCTTGTATCTAACTTTTTAATTCTATTTTATAAATTTAGAAATTGTCTATAGCAGTTTAAAAAATTTAATAACATTAAATATTAAAATCTATAAGAGAGTTTATAGCAAAATAGATTTAGACCTTCATCCTAAATTCCTTTCGGTGTGAATAATAACTTATTGCATAATACAAAGGTAAGCAAATAATGGCAAAGATGAATTTTCAAAGGGAAACAGAATTTTTAGATCTTGATTATTATTTTAAAGCTATGAATACTATATTTTATTTTTTTAATTTTTATTTATTTATTTATTTAGAGAGAGAGAGAGATAGCATGAACAAGGAAGGGGCAGAGAATCTTTCCCTCTTTCTCTGCCCCTTCCTTGTTCATGCTATCTCTCTCAAAATAAATAAATAAATAAATAAATAAATAAATAAATAAATAAATAAATAAATATTAAAAAATAAAATATAGTAGTCACAGCTTTAAAATAATAATCAAGATCTAAAAATTCTGTTTCCCTTTGAAAATGCATCTTTGCCATTATTTAGGCTCATGATGTAGGCTCAATCCCACGACCATGAGATCATGACCTGATCAAGAGTCAAAGGCCAAAATCAAGAGTTGGACACTTAACCAACTGAGCCATCAGGTGCCCCAACCTATGAATAGTATATTTTAGAAGTAAATACATGTGTGATTAATTTTTTAAGTTGTCGTGTATCAACAATCTTTCTCAGATAAGCAGAAATTGCTTAAATAGACATTATTTCAGATTTTCATTTCTTGCTTTTCTATTCTCATGCATAATTGTGAAATTCTACAAAGTTCCACATTAAAAAAAATGTCTGACAAGAAAAAGAAGTAAAATAATTTGGAAAATTCTAAGGAAGGAGGGCATATTGAAGGAAAGTAATTAGGAAGTAGAAATTGGGTCACAATAACAAAACAAAATAGTATTTGTTTCTTTCTATTCCCACTTGTTCTGCAATAACTCTAATCTTCAAATTCCTCCAAATATCTGAGTCACTAGCGTTCATGACACAGTCTTTTCTGCTTCTATTTGATCTCTGCCATTCTAATCCTTTCCTAACTCTTTGAATTAGCTCGTGTAGCCATCCCAGCCCCTGCCCATGCACTATGCCACTAAACTAGGGCCCCAGTTGGGGACTTAGGACCCACCTTACCCCAGTGGAAGTGTCCTCTCAGGTCTGGACAAGACTCTGCCATGACTTCTGGTCTATCCTCCACATCCAATCCATACTCCAGTGGGCTCTAGGGAGTGATGAAAGGGGTCTTGTGTGTATCCCTTGCTTGGGTGACCAGAAAAGAAAACAAGGCTACTTTAAAATCTTGTGAAACCTTTCATTATAGCAGGAATCCTGGGAGCTGGATTGTAAAACTGTCAGATTAATAAATATTGCAATATTCAAATGTGTTCCATCTCTCATCTTCTGGTACATTGGTTTTGGACCTAACACTCAAGCTGGGGCCGCTATCACACTTGATTTTAAAACCTTGCTTAACTAGGCAGGACACCTAGCTTAAAGAAAGAAACCTAGGTTTAAATCCCAGTATTCATGTTCACTGAATGGCCTCAGACAAGCCAGTGAGCCATTCTGAAGCCCATGGGGTTGACCTTACATGTTGATCCTATCCTTATGGAGCAGCTGTGGTGATTTGACAAGACGATGTCAGCTCAGGGGATGGATGGATGGATGCGATGGATGGATGGATAGAAACTGTGATGTGCTAAACAAGGATCTGCTATTGTGGTCCTCAGAGACGTTTGATGCCAAATGCATGTATAAAGTATCTCCTAAGTGCCTTGTAGGTATGCTAGCTTCTATGAGAGTTAAAAATGTGAAAACATCTAGTCCCTATCCCCAGGGGCCAACATGTGACCAGTGCTACCTAGTGACAAGTAAAATGCAAGAAAGGATGGCTGGATTCATTCCAAATGGGAGTCTTGAAAAGGTATGTTGAAGCACAGCCCTAAAAGGGGCTTACAGTTTCTTGAGATGAACATTAAACATATTCTAGACAGAAAGAACGGCATAGCAAAAGCAGAGAGGATGTGGCCCCTCTTCAGAACACAGTCAACAGTGTAGTTGGCCAAGAGTGTGGACAAGGAATGGAGCTCAAGGGCAGAGGGAGGGAAGGCTATGAGGCGGCCATAGCTGATGCTTCACTGGAATCTGGTGAATACCAAGCTGGGGAGTCTGATTTCACACCAAAATCTGACAAGGCGGAATTGACAGCGAGTGACTCCATTCATTCAATCGCCCGCCACTTACTTACCGTGACCTAGAGGTACCAAATACAGGGAGTACCCTGGGAAAGGGGCCACAGCCCTGGGTGTCAAGAAGACGCCCGTGTCATGGAGAAAAACAGACAAATGTACCAGAAATCTCCATCCTCATGATAACTGCTGTGATGGGGTCAGCACGGAGGGCCAGGGCACCCAGGGAAGGGTCAGCAGATCCAGGCTGGGGGGATCAAGGACAGAGTTCCAAATTGAAGACTTGCTCCCCCCAAGCCCCCCAGGCTTCAGAGAGGTCACTGGAGGGAGGGAGGGCAACAGAACAGGGAGAATGGAAGAGAAACAGTACTCAGAGCCAGCTGTCCTGGTCTAGGTGTGACGTCGGGGGAGCTCACTTAGGACAGTGGCGCCGATGATGGCTGAACGAAAGACGGTGCTGCGTGGCCAGCACATCAGCTATTTGTCACAAACTTCATGAAATGCCGAACGTATTGCAAAAACTTTATCACGCAAACCGAATGCAATTTTTCTTATCTGAAGTTTTCACCGCTTCCGGCCAACGAGCTCCCTGAATCCTTCCAAACGCAAATTTAATACGAGACCGACCCATTGTTATGAGGAGCACAGAGGCCTGAATTCCCGGACGCAGTGGCTTGGAGCCCCTGTGAGCTGGGCTGGGGTTTGCGGGCAGTGCTGGGCCCCGTCCGCAGGTGCAAGCAGGCCTGTGCTCACTTCTTCCGTAGCTGCGAGGGCGCTGCCGAATCCGCCTTCCCTCCCTGCTTTCCTCTGTGACTATTTTGTTTCTTCCATTTGCCCTGCACAATAACAACAACAAAAATGTAGATAAGCGTCAACCCTTTATTTCAACGGCAGTGAAAGAATTATTTCGTTAATTGGTATATTGATATCCCAAGAACTGCTTACTGTGGCAAGTTATTAAGAATAAGTAGACGAGGGGCAAATTAAACTTTGAATCACCTGTTCCTTTGGGCAAAATGCATAAACTAAATTGACTGCAACCAAATGTCATATTATTTACATGGCGTGCACAATTTATTTCCCAAAAATGTGCTCAACAAAAGATTTGAATTTGCTCTTAAGCATATAATGGATCCCACTTAATAGTGACGCTCTCTGTGTGCCCTTCTCTCTATAATTAAATCATATGGAAAAATGTCACAAAGCAAAATAAAATGTATTTATTTCAGCCATATCTTCCCACAGCATGACATGAAGTCTGAAAAAAGAATCACTAAGCATTTTTATGCCATCTGTGCTGGTAGGGGATACGTTTACCAGGCACGTCACTGTAAAATATTCCATTTCGAATTAAGCATAGACTAATTACTACATAGTATTGAACTGAATGAGTACCAAGTTGGACAAAATTCCACATCTGATACAATATTCTTATCTTCTTATATGCTATTTTTTTTTAGCAAAACTAGACCAGTAATGGCTTTTACTGGATTTCAAGAGATCCAAAAGAGAAGAGTCATCGATATATTGTATTTGTATTAAAACCTCCATGCTTCCTCATCTGAACAAAGTTTTGAAAGTATTTTCCAACAGTTGAAATTATAGCTCTCTCATAAGCAGAATATGGATCACCATGACAACTTGGGTAATGACACTATTCGGGGCTGATAATCCCTTGGTGCAGAAGGAGAGCTAAAACGTCCATACCATCAAAACACCCGTTGTTTCAGTTATAGCTTATGAAGCCTAAAGTTCTATCCATTAAAACTTCCGCCTTTCCAACAGAATAAACCTAAGGCTTTACTTTGCCATCATCATGACTAAATTTTAAGAATACTTGTAGAAAATTTTATCTCCTATACTCAATGAGGCCTTTTCACAGCTTGTTTCTGAGATGTGAAAATCCTATACATTTACCACAGAGCTTCTCGATCAACTCAGAGAAGCACCAGACTTCCAGCTTCAACACGGACTCTTGGCTCAGGCTGTATTATCCTTATGAGTTTTTCTCCAAGATGCCATACAGCATGGCATTGTTTGCAGACACATATGAATAATGAAATGTAACTTTCTTTACAAGTGAAAAGCACTTTATAACTATGTTGAGCTCCTTCTAGGTATAAATCTTCCCAAGTCAACAATATTTATGTTAAAACTTCAAACCTAGCTAAATTAAGAAGATAGGATTTACTTGAAAATAATTTAACATAAAATTGTACCATTTTAATCATGTTAGAAAAGCTACAACTTGTGGGGCACCTGAGTGGCTGGCTCAGTCGGTTGAGCGTCCAACGTGGGCTCAGGTTGTGATCTCATGGTTTGTGAGTTCGAGCTCGCACGTCAGACTCACTGCTGTCAGGATGGAGCCCACTTTGGATCTTGATCTCCCTCTCTTTCTCTGCCCTCCCCCCCCCATGAGCATTCTCTTCCTCTCTCTCTCTCTCTCTCTCTCTCTCTCTCAAAAATAAATAAAACAATTTTTATTGTTAAAAAAGAAAAGCTACAACTTTTCTAAAATTACCCGCTATACAGTTTGTCATAAAATCAAGGGCTACATTTACTTAGCTTGATTCTACTCAAGACTCTGAAAAGGGGCCCTTCGGTGTCTCAGTCTGTTAACCATCCAACTCTTGATTTCAGCTCAGGTCATGACATCACCTTTCATGAGTTCGAGCCCAAGTCAAGCACGGAGCCTGCTTGGGATTCTCTCTCTTCCTGTCTCTCTGCCCCTCCCCTGCTTGCACCTGTTCTCTTTCTCTCTCTCTCAAAAATTTTTTAAAAAGACTCTGAAAAGATTTAAAGTTCCACAGAGTTTTAGAAGTCCCATTTCCTTTAAAACCAGCTCTACCATTTCCCTGAAGCCACTTGACAACGATAACATGTGCAAGAGTGATTTGTGAACTGTTAAATGGACAAAAAACTCAGTTGTCGCCAACAATATTATTATCATTAAGATTGTGGCAGGTACTCTTTCCAGTTTGGTCCCACATGTTCCCAAATGAACACAGTACTTTTTTTCTGTGATAGTAATTTTTTCAACTGATTATCTTTATTTTAAGCATTCTTTTGTACACTGCCTTTGAAATTGACCTTAAATATCTTCTGTCCATGGCTTATTCCTCCATGTAACTGCAGGGCAGGGTCCAAATCACAGACGTCAAAGTATCTTGTAGGAAAAAGAATAGTCCAAAACAAATTTATCAAAGCATTGAACATATTCTTCTCACAACCCTATTCTAATTTAAACAAACAAAAAACCCACCTGAAAAAGACTTTAGGTCTCTTTATTTAATTTTTTTAATGTTTTTTTATTTTTGAAGGAGAGAGAAAAAGAGTGTGAGTGGGGGGAGGGGCAGAGAGAGAGGGAGACACAGAATCTGAAGCAGGCTCCAGGCTCTGAGCTGTCAGCATAGAGCCTGATGTGAGGCTCGAACTCACAAAGCATAAGATCGTGACCTGAGCCCAAGTCGGATACTTAACCGACTGAACCACCCAGGCACACCTAAGTTTTTTTTTAAGTGAAAATATTACTTTCCTTTGGGCCAGCTATAAGTCCTTATCATATTTACCTCTTAGACTGAGCTGAGAGTTTCCTCAGGTCCAGGGAGGACCACCTTTACCGAAAGAGCAAATGAATCCATTTCAAATTCTCACTTTTATTTCTGTGAGCTAAATTCTCTGGTCACCTACATGAATATTTTCAAATGAGACTTTTTCAAATGTTGAATATTTATGATAGTGCTTTTCCTTCCCAAGTTTTGTGGAGTACTGGAGGTTGTGGCCATAATATTCTAGCACGAAATATGGATTAACTTTCAGTCTGAAAGTTTGAAAGTTAATGTACTGATTTTGCCAGCTGCTAAGGGTGTTGATATTTGAATAAAAGATGCCAGAACTAAAGCTAATACTATTCAGTGGTACACATGGTCATTCCCTCCTTCTTTTGAAGTCCAGAAGAGTAGATCTGTCTGATCCTAATTTTGTTATTAGCTATTAATTTTTCTCCAGGTGCTCTGCTGAAACTCATTTGGACCAAATATTATGAAAAACCAAAAATGTGAAGCAGCACTGATTTGAATGAAAAGTTAATTCTAGTCATACTTTTTTTTTAATTAATAAAAACAGTGATGATCCGGGGCGCCTGGGTGGCGCAGTCGGTTAAGCGTCCGACTTCAGCCAGGTCACGATCTCGCGGTCCGTGAGTTCGAGCCCCGCGTCGGGCTCTGGGCTGATGGCTCAGAGCCTGGAGCCTGTTTCCGATTCTGTGTCTCCCTCTCTCTCTGCCCCTCCCCCGTTCATGCTCTGTCTCTCTCTGTCCCAAAAAAAATAAATAAACGTTGGGAAAAAAAAATTTATAAAAAAAACAGTGATGATCCAGACACATTGCATTGAGCAAACTTATGATAAAATTAACTACAGTGCATGGCTTCCCATTTGATGTTCAGGAATCTGGTTTAGAGAGGAAAGGAAGCACCATTCTTCAGCCTGGACAAGACAAGGTGATGGTGGCAGCAGATGACCACGTTTATGAACGATAGACAAGGTCCCTCACATCTCCGTTAAATATCTTTACATTGAGGGTCATGTGCCTGCAGTTTTCTAGAAGCGCCACTAGAGGGTAATCTTCTATTTTTGGTAAAGGCCCAGAATCCTCTCCTGTTGGTACCAGGACCCACCTCACGCATCTTTCAAGGAGAAACATGTCTATTGTGACATAATCCACTGCCATAGGGTTAACTTATCTTTTATTCTCATTATGCTTCTTGTGCCTGAGAACAAAAAAGGAGTCTTGCATCAGATAAACGTATCTCTTAAAAGGCATGGTCTCCTCCATGCATGTGCCCTATCCTCCACCTTGCATTGAATGGCCAAGCATCCCACACAGCGGCGTTCACTTCTGCCTTGCCAAAACCGGAGAGCTAAGCCTTTTCTCCTCCCTTCTTTAGGAGTATTTCCATTCCTACTCCTTTTACAACTTAGACCTTTTTGTTCTTTCTCTTATTCTCCTATCCATTTCCATCCAAAGTCTATACACACCTGGGAATCTCCGTATTACCTTAGAACACAGCTCCTAAAAATCAGTTTATCAAATGAACTACAGAAGTAAAAGGGTTTCACCTGTGATTATAGCAAGATTCTCAGAAATCATTAGGCTTGCTTTCCTGCGAAACAGGAACATAAAGACTTTTGTCTCAACTAGGAGCAATAAAGGTAATTCCATTTGGTTTTGAATTTTCAAAAGACAAAAAAAAATATGCATGTCCATCCATAACTTTAAAAGCAAAACAGAACATGTTGGTGGCTACATTAAGAATCATTCAGGGGCTCCTGGGTGGCTCAGTCGGTTAAGCACCAACTTGGCTCAGGTCATGATCTCGCGGGTTCATGAGTTCAAGCCCCACATCAGGCTCTGTGCTGATAGCTCAGAGCCTGGAGCCTGCTTCGGATTCTGTGTCTCCCTCTCTCTCTCTGCACCTCCCTGACTCATGCTCTGTCTCTCTGTCTCTCAAAAATAATAAACATTTTTAAAAAATTTTTTTAAAGAATCATTCATTGACAAGTAGTCATTTGAAGAAATGGTCACTATAAGGCGATATTGACTGGGAAGAAGGAACTTCCAAGGGAGGAGATGCACAATGCCAGTAGCTGGTAATAACACTGGCAGCATGCTAAGTTCCGGGCTGTGTGCTAAGTAATTTATTGCTTTATCTCATTTTGTCCTCACTGCCCAAAGAGGCGAGGATTGTTGTTTCTAACTCAGAGATGAGGAAACTGAGGCCCAGAGAGTTCCTGCCATTTGCCCACAAGAGCGTAGTGTTGGAGGTGGGACTCCCTCAGCCTGTCTCCTCTAAAGCACGGGATCGTATCCATTCCCAGTGATGTCTCCCTAATAGCACAGCAATTTCAGTTCTTCTCCATTGAAAAGGCTTCACAACTAATGTAGAAATTAAATAATCTTTCCTCCCAATTTCTCACCATTTGTAAGTCTATCCTGGTCAGCTGGGACAGCGAGGCAGTGATAAGGCAATGGAGGTATACAGTGGGATGAAAAGAGGAGAAAGGAAAATGTAGAGGTTGAAACAGAAATGTCCTTCCTTTGTATTAACAGGAGACTGTGGGTTAAGAGCTCCTTGTTGAAAGTTGGCCTCTGTTGGGCCAGACTGGTCACAGTGCCCTGGGGACCCCTCTCCTGGGAGCGTGCAAACAACAGCTCTCCCCTGATGGGGCATTCTCCACCCCAGACTCCACTACCATGGACTTATTTTTCTACCCAAATCCTAAGAAGACCTTGGACTTTGCACACAAAGTTAATGGACTTGTGACGAGTTAGGACCCTGTTTTGTCCTTGGTCTTCTCCTCAGCAAGAGCCCCGATAAATATGCAAATTACCAAAGTGTCTTCCAAACATAGAAATATCTTTCATTATAATCCCAGGAAGCTCTCAGCTTCTACATTTTATTAAACCACAGTTATTATTTTAGAACAAGGTCTTGTGCCTTCTTGGTATATACTTAAAACTTGCAAATTGCTTTTTAACGTCTTAAATTTGCAGCCAGCACTGGAAATTTGCCGTTACCCTACCTTGGTCAACTCTGAAGGTTTCGCTCCTTCAGCCTAAATAAGCCAGCCTTAACTTCACATGCAATTCTCTAAATGGAAGTTACCAAAAATACAGCACAGATAACTGAATTTTTTTTCTACTTCAGTTATTTTAATTGCCTGAAACTATATTTTGCTTAGGCGTCAGGGTAAATAGCAATTTGCCCCTGAGAAAGCCTTTTCGACCCAAGCCATTGAATGATTTTTATTAGTGCACACACATACACACGCAATCTGAGAATACATAAACACTTCAGCAGGTCATTTTCCTGGCAAAAAGAACGCAGCATGCATTGATTAACACAATTTCTTACTTCCTTCTCTTCCACTGGATCTTGAAGCCCAGGTGAGAGAGCTTGGCTGGGGAGGCAGGAGGCATGGGTTCTGGGCATGCTTCTGAAATTGAAGAACTGTGAGATCCCTAGAACATTCTAGGCTTCTTGCCTTCAATTCCTATTCTGTAACACAGACATTGTTATGCCAGTTAGATTCTAAAATATTCACAAACCTGAACTAATCATTTTCATACTAGGAATGAAACCTAAGGAGAGAATTAGAGACAGGAAGAGATATCAATACCTAGGTATTTTAAATTTGTGTTCAATAATCACGGAGAAACAGGGGCGCCTGGGTGGCACAGTCGGTTAAGCGTCCGACTTCAGCCAGGTCACGATCTCGCGGTCCGTGAGTTCGAGCCCCGCGTCGGGCTCTGGGCTGACGGCTCAGAGCCTGGAGCCTGTTTCCGATTCTGTGTCTCCCTCTCTCTCTGCCCCTCCCCCGTTCATGCTCTGTTTCTCTCTGTCCCAAAAATAAATAAACGTTGAAAAAAAATTAAAAAAAAAATAATAATAATCACGGAGAAACAGAAATAAGTTAAATGTCCACCAACATAAAAATAGTCAAATAAATTATGTTTTATTCCCATAGTGGAATGTTATGTTGCCATTTAAATGAGTGAGGGCATTTTAAGGACATGATAAAATTATCAAGATATAAAATTAAGTTAAAAATCAAGGTATAAAACCTATCTAACAGAATCTTAATTGTGTGTTACTGTGTGCAATCTAAGTACATACACACACACGTTAGGAAGGAAATGCACTTAAATGACAGTGATGTCTGTTTCTTGGCAGGGAGAGTATAAATGATTGTTTTCTTCATCCTTTTCTCTGTTTACTGCTTCTTCCACAATGACCAGTATAATAAGAAAAAAAAAGTTACCTTAAAAATTAAAATGGGGAGCGCCTGGGTGGCTCAGTCTGTTAAGCGGCCGACTTCAGCTCAGGTTTTGATCTCGCAGTCCGTGAGTTTGAGCCCCGTGTCGGGCTCTGTGCTGACAGCTCAGAGCCTGGAGCCTGTTTCGGATTCTGTGTCTCCCTCTCTCTGACCCTCCCCCGTTCATGCTCTGTCTCTCTCTGTCTCAAAAATAAATAAACGTTAAAAAAAATTAAAATGGGGGCACCTGGGTAGTAGCTCAGTCAGTTAAGTGTCCAACTTCAGCCCAGTACATGATCCCACACTTTGTGAGTTCAAGCCCTGCATCAGGCTCTGTGCTGACAGCTCGGAGCCTGGAGCCTGCTTCAGATTCTGTGTCTCCCTCTCTCTTTCTGCCCCTCCCCTGCTTGCGCTCTGTCTCTCTGTCTCCCAAAAATAAATAAATATTTTTAAAAAATTTTTTTAATTAAATGTTGAATTGTGCTACATTCTCTCTAAATTTCTTTATAATTCTAAACATCTATTCCATAACCATCTATTCCATAACCAATAAAAAAAAATTCAAAAGTAACAGGATTTGGAATCCCCCCAGTCACTCCTCAGAACAGAAACATCCTATGCCATGGTCTCACCTGCTCCAGGGCAACGCTAGGGAGGACACCTGGGACTATAAAGACACCATAACCCTTTTTAGGACCCAAAACAGGACTGTTCTCCTTCATGACATAGGTTTCCTCCTCTGGGCTCCATCTGTAGGCTCTTGAATCCTACGATAAGCTGGGAGCATCCTAACTTAGGTAAGAATCATCACTCTGCTTTTCTATCTCCCCACACATCTCAAATGATTTTTGCCTCCAGAACATGGAATAGTGATTCAGGTCGCTGGTTCCCTTTTTGTACAAAATGCTTTTAAGGTCACTCTTTCTACGCTAAAAAGCAGAAAAGTACCTTCGTGGGTGTGTGGAAGTTCCCAAAGCAGCAGTTCCCGCCCACACTGGACCAGCACTTCGTGAGCTCCTAGTTTAAAATTGTAGAGTGGTGTTGTCTCGTTCCTCCCAGATCTCAAGGCATTACTCTGGGCTCCCGATGTTAAGGATACTCAAATGCATAAAGGATGGCGTGCGCTCCCTTGAGCAGCTGCTAACTGAGCACTTATGACAAGGCAAAAAATCCAAAGCCACCAAGTAGTTCTCCCACCTCCCTTTGGAAGAGAATGCCTGCCTCGGGAACGCACAGCCGGCCCCAGCGCCCTGGCCAAATGATGCCGTTGACCTGGAAGGGCTTTCTTAGGTGACACTTCCTCTCCTGGTTACTGAGAGGGCAATGTTGCCATCCAGTCTGAACGTGGAACAGAGAAACAAGAACTTGACTCCTACAGTTTCCAGTTCCCGATGCCCAGCCATAGGATCAACGACACTTTATTCTATGGCACACCAACCCCTCTATCTCATCGCCTTCCTGTAAAACCGTACCAAAGCCAAGGCTGACTCACAGAAAGGGATCTCTATTTTAGGGACCGTTCAGGAGAATCTCAGATTCGAGTTTGTCAGTTGTCACTATCGGGAAATTATTCATGTTTTCCACTTACACCGCTCGTAAGAGTTTGTCACTTTCTTATTCAGTTCTCATACAAGGTGGAAAACAGCTGGGCACAATGTCCATGACCATTCTTGTCATGACGGTCACTGTGGTTAATGCCACTGCTGCCACTTGGGGTGCCTACCTTTACCCCAGATCTTCACAGAAAATATAAGTCCGAGGTCTCATGTTTACTCAGAGAGACGAAAACATCTGTCCAGAGTACAGCTACTTAGTAGCAGAGCCAAAGCATCAACCCAGGTCTGCCAGGCTTTTTTCCAGGACGCCATGTTGCCACATCACCTACTGGTGTGACTGAAAGCTGCTCGTTTTCCCCTTTCTTAGTCTTCAATTAGGTGAATTATCCCAGTCGTCTCATCCTATTCCTCACCTAGAACTCTATTCCTCTCAATTCACTGCTGATATCTGTTTGTTGAGAAGAAGGGGCACTTGAAATCTGGCCTTTTATGATCTGCCCTTTGGGTTTGGTCTGAGGGGTTGGGGGAAGGAGAGTTAATTTTAAAGCTGTAGGAACAATGTCAGGTCCCAAATCTCTCAGAGGAGGCGATCGGCTTGGACTGGGGCTAAGGAGATTCTCTTGACACTGTGTTTGCAGAGCAAGTGCAGAATTCTTACTTAGATTATACATTTATTTGAGTTGGCTTGGTGGGGAGAGACCCAAGAAGGCTACAGAGACTGGTTACAGAGCACCCCCACCCATTCCAGCCCCACTTTGATGCAACCCCTCCTGAGGAATTGTGGGCAACAATTATCTTTGGTGGAATGCCTCAGTGGATTTCTCTGGAAGCCCAAGGGGTGCATGAAAGCACTAGCTGCTGGGAATGCAGCTCGGGGTACACGATGGGACCTGGGAAAGACTAGGTGCCACATGGCATGTGAGTACAAATTGAACCAGGACTTTCTGACCTCTGGTCCATTACTGTGAAACATAACGGAGTGCTACGCCAGATGGGATCTGAGCGACATCCATCAGTAGAGGAGGAATAGTTCTGCTTCCTCGGGCACCATTTCCATCCATGGATCTCAGCACTTTTCAATTATAAGACAACATTTTGCTTCTGGGTCAGAGTGGATCAGAAAATAAATTGGCTTTTTCAATTTTGGGTTTCCAATCTCAGATACTAGCATCCTTCCTGATTTAATGTTTCAGCTCTCCTATGCAGAGCCCAGGTAAAAAGTCTGTTTTTTTTTTTTCTGTTACTTCTGGGTGCTTACCTAATGGAGGGATTTGGGTTTCCTGGTCAAAATAACCTTACTCGGAGAAATAGCAGAATACAAATAGATGAGCTGAGGGATTATAAAACGTTAGTTGTCCTATCTTGTCTCCCCCTCCCCATGAGGGCTTCTTCCTTCTGTCTGCATACAGGCACTCACTCCTTCTTTACTCCTCACACTTAGCTGCTTCATTTCCTCAGGTGGCCAGGACTGTTACTGGGCACAAAGGGCGGGCAGGAAAAACACACACGTCCCTGACCCTCTTGCAGTCACAGCCGCATCAAGAAGAGTTGTGAAATATCCAGGCTAAGTTTTACAAGAGGTAAAACTTTCCTATTCCTTACTGGTGACACCTTTCCCCGTGAGTGGAGAACAAAGGAAGATTCTCTGTGTTCCTGCTCACCTGCACAGGCAGTACACTAGCCTGGCCATGCCCTTGACTCCCTTTCTTTTGATTATCATCTGTTTACTCATTTAGTAAATATTTCTTGAACACCTGTCCAGTAAAAGGCACTGTTAAGTGCTGGAAATGGAAAGAAAGCAGAAGGAAGGAGAAAAGGAAGGAAGGGAGGGAGGGAGGGAGATAGGGAGGGGAGGAGAAACTCAGGCCAAATTCCTGTCTTTAAGGCGACTGCAGCAAAGCTCAGGAGATAACTTATACAGGTGTCGTAGACAGATGCCAATGAAATGCTATTAGAGCCTGGTTTTAGAGATGAAGAAAGTTTTCCTAAAACATTTCCCCTAAACTTCAAAAGCCAGGCAGATTGGAAAAGCACATCTGCGCTGAGGAATAGCGTGAGTCAAGGCTGTGTACAGAAGTAACAGGTTTGCAGGAGTCGTGGCCCAGGAGAGACCCAAGAGAGAGAGAGCAGAGGAAGAATACTGGAGGGTGTTGAACGACACTCCGGGGAGTCTGGCTTGACACCACAGGCGATAAGTTGCCATTGATATTTGCAAATCAGCCCTGGGCTCGGGGCCAAAGAGAGTGGCAGCTACTTGTGAGGTTTGGGGAGTTGGGGCCGGAGTCAGGTGAACAGGCCCCAAGGTGACCACGCTGCCAGGACAAAGTGGGGGGCTAAACCAAGGCGGCCAGTGGAAACCACAGGAGACACTGTGCAGGGGCCACAGCACTGCTGGACCCTCCCAGGCTCACACATAACTTAGCAGCAGCTCATTTGTGGGCGCTGAGGGGGGCAGGGAGGGAGAGAGAGAGATCCGGGAGTATCCACGTGAAGCCAATAACCGAAAACGTTAACCTGTCTAAATTAGCAACGTGAATCTCGTGCTACAGAAGCAAAGCAAGCCAAGACCAGTTCTGTTTAAGAACACCTGTATGTGAGAGAGGAGAGGGTAAGGCGGTGGGGGACCCGGAAGAAGAAAACCAGAAGAGCCCCATGTCGGAGAAGCCTGCAGCGCAGTTTCCAAAACCAGGGTCTGGACGCTGCGTAGAAGCCACGGAGAGGGAAGAATAGGAGGAGCCAGCAGGGACACTCCTGAAGTCGGGCATGTCACTAGGTTGTGGCCATTGACAGAGGGGAGGTGTCGTGTGGCCTTCAGCCTGGGAGGGCAGATCTCTTGTCCTTCCTTTCTCCTTCCTGAGCTTCGAACTCAGATGAGAAGGCTGAGGCTCCAGCAGCCATTTTTGTCTACGAAGTAATCTTTAGACAGAAGACCCACGCAAGACATTTAAGTACGAAAGCAGAAGTCCAGTTCTCCGGTGACTCTGTGGAGCTCGTAGACTTCAGAATAGCCACATTTCTCCTTCCAGACTCTTACTGATGTGAGAAGGAATACGCTTCCGTCTCGTCTGAGCCAGGAGTACGTAGGGTTTTCTGTCACATGCAAGCACGCCTAATCTCTACTGCTAGACATATTAATGAAAGTTTGTGCATTGATGGCGTGGGATCTGTCTCCAGGCTCCCTGGCCCCGGTGCCATAATAATCAAAGGCCCGGCTTCTCAGTCTTCCTTACAACCACCCCACGGACACAACAGAGGGAAGAAGGAATCAGGCGCAGCAGTTTCAGCATTCTAAATCATTGATAATTTTGTGGGACTCATTGCCTCTGGAGTGTTTCAAATTGCCACTCAAAGATAAAACACTCATGTATTACAAGCAAATTCTGATGAAATTACATGTGACAATTCCTATTTGGGTTGATAGAGCCTTTCCTTTAAAAAGGCCGATCGCTTTCTGTTCTTACAGAATTAAAGTTTTTACTTTTCATTTGTGATGAGGTGAATTTTCAGGTTGATGAAATAAGCCACGGAGACTTACCACTTGGGACTTGATAAAATAGCTTAAGTTTTAAAGTGTAGGTTCCTTTTTCAGATATGGAAAGATGCTTTATGGTAAAAAGCTTCGCGGCCTGGGTAGCCCTGATATCTTGCTGTTCTTTGCTTCTGCGCCTCGCCTTGAAGGTGCGGGGAATCCGCAGGACCCCTGCCAGGGAACGGAGACCAAAGGGAAAGAAGCAGGCACGGTGACCACTCCATCCCTCCTACCACGCTGACCCCCTGCTGAGCTGCTCCTAAGGAAATAAGGCACAGAATCCCACCACTGGCCTGGATGCAACCTTGGTCATTTAATGTGCTTTTTAAGAAAAACGTACAGGCTTAACTGTCTTTGCATCCCATGTGTTTGTGGCTGGACTGTCCGCTCCCCAAGGGCAAAGACCATATCTGATAGTTCTTTATACCCGTTTTAGCAATATCCAATGCACAAGCCATGAAAGGCTGTCTCATTCAACCCTACCCGTTTACAAACGAAAGTCTGAAGCCTGGATGAGGGAGTCGCCAGCCCAAGGCTACACAGACCGGGGCCGTGACCTGGCACAGATCACAGCCCTCGTGAAACGCTCATGAACTTTGAACACGTGCTTGGCGCACTGAATTTTACTAGCTCAAGCCATCCAGTGGCTACACTTACTTCAGGAGGTCTGTCTGAAGACGACGTTGACTCTGAAAGCACTTGTGTCATCCGGCTTTCAGCTCTTTCCAGAGCCACGCAAAATTTTTGTTTTTATCCTGCTCACCTTTATTCTTCACCTGCTTGTCCATCCAATCTGCATCTCTGATGAAGGGGTGAAGCTTTTTGCTCAAGATTAAGTTCTGCTGCCCGTGTCCTCGGTATACTTGCATCCCCAGTGGAAAGCCGTGAGTCACTCACCTGATTAGGACTTTCTGGAAAATGAGAAGCTCATAAAGATAAGTGCTTCTTTCCATTTGGGAAGCATGATGCTTGCGTTTATCAACAAGAATATTCAGTAAAATGTCGTGAATCCTTTCCCAGATTTTTCTACTAACTGGTACTACCCACGATAACATTATTTACAATTATACTCCCATACTGAATAATGAATTGACACCAGTTACCACATACATATGATAAGTAGATCATGAGAACCCTGCTAAAGAGCCTCACTGAGTTTATGAGAGAGGGTTTCTGGACAGTCACCATGAAGTGGTCTATGGTGCTCATATGCTTCTAAGCAAATTCTTTGGTTGTTCGAGCATACAGAAAGGCCAAAAAAGCTGTTTCTTAGGTTGATACCATGCAGAAAATCAGATTTTACTTGTCTTTTCTCAAAGAGTATCCACAAATTACTAACAACAACTGGTGCCTCTCGTGGACTGACCACTTCATGATCACCTGCCAGACCCTGCGTGTGCCTTGCCTGGTGGGATGTTAATTCCCATTTTATACATGTTTTTTTTCTTCCTGTCTTTAAGTTTTTATTTTAATTCCAGTTAGTTAACATACAATGTTACGTTAGTTTCAGGTGTAGAGTGCAGTGATTCAGCAAATTCCATACATCACCCAGTGCTCATCAAGACAAGCGCCCTCCTTAATCTCCATTCAATTCCCATTTTATATATTTGAAAATTAGGGCTCAGGCAGTTACAACATTTACCCAAGGGCACTCAAAACAAATAACAGGGCCAGGGTGTGGCCCAGATATGTTGACTCAAAAGCTGTGTCTCTACTCAGCTTTGCAGCCTCTCCCAAAAGTCACAGCAGTACTAAATCATTTAGTCAACTGGATAGGCACCCATGCAGGAGAGACTGTGGCTCAGGGACACTGGGCTCAGGGGTGCTAGGCTCAAGGGTCGTGCCCACAGTGCTGGTAGATGCCTGCATAGGGTTTGAAATACAGTCTGATTCACTCTGATACCTGTGAATCTAACCATATCACCACCGCACCAAGGGCTGTTTAGTAAACTAAGGGTTAGGTTAAAAAAAAAAAAAAAAAAAGTATGTGATACAACCTTGTTAAATAGGAAGCATTAGCAAATTTTACCTACCCACATAGCATCTGCATGGCCACCTAAGTGATCCAGATGGCCACTTGGGGACAGTAGAGGCTCAGGGGCAATGAGAAGCTGAGCAGAGGCCAGAGATGAAAGAACCAATTCTCAATTATTCCGCGGGTGCCTAGAGACGAACACTGTGAACTTGTTCCTGGTCTTGGCGTCTCGTGCCAGCTGTCCTCCCCCCTTCCCCTCCTTTAGCCACCGCCCAAGGACCTGTCCCTGCAAAAGCATCCACATGTGTGGGGACAGAGGGCTGGAGATTTTTTGCCCGAGTTGGCAAAGACACGTACGCAGATCTGCAGCCCACCCTGGCCGTCGACACAGTGTCGCTGCTTTATGAACTGGACAGCAGCTGTCACGAGCCAGTTACCTCCGAAGTTTGTTGCAGTTTCTCATTGCTAACCATTCAGTTACTATAAACGTGTCTTATTATTTTTTTTAATGCTTATTTTTGAGGGGGGTAGGGGCAGAGAGAGAGAGGGAGGCACAGAATCCAAAGCAGCCTCCAGGCTCTGAGCCATCATCACAGAGCCCGATGCGGGGCTTGAACTCACAGACCTCGAGATCATGATCCGAGCCTAACCCTAAGTCGGACGCTTAACCGACCGAGCCACCCCGGCACCCCTATAAACGTGATTTAAAGGCGTGAGGAAAAGTACCGTGCACAGGGTAATCACCTGAGTCAGTGCTACCTGGTCAGCACTGAATAGGAGGCCCTGGTGAGGCCGGGAAGCAATGCTGAGCATCACGTTGCTGATTCAGGAGATAGCACTGGATCAGGACCCAGCCAGCCCCAGTCTGCGACTCACAGCAGCCTTGTTACTGACAGTCCTCCCTTTTGGATGGGGTCTTCGACAAGGCCCGTAGTCACTTCCGATCCTTATAGCTTTCCTGCCGTTAGGTAAGGTGCAAGGATTCTTGGTCAAATTTCAACTCAGATAGGTTACCTAGGAACATTCTTAGGGCTTAACCTACTTAATTCCCCTAGTAGTTTCAACTGAAAGTGAAAGACTTTTCTAGGCCCTTTGTATTCCGCTGCTAGTTGGTGAATTCGCTGCTACCTCTCCTCTTTAGAGAGACGCTGCTTCCCACCCACGAGTGAGATCATTGCCTGCACCTATTCCTACAGATCTGTGTTCAGAAAATCTGCTGATGGATGAAAGTTACTGAAGAAATCCCAATACTTTAGGCTTTGCTTCGATTAAGAGTTGACCCCTACTAATTTCTGTGCTACTGAAACAGTCACTAGAGTCACGATATATCCAGAAAGAGACTCTTGCTGTTCAATGTGGTGCCCAATCTCATCATGGGTCTGCTATACATCCTGCAGGCTTTGTTGGAAAGAAGGATTTCTCAGGCTCTAATTTAACAAAGTTAAGAAAACACGTATTTCAACACTGACATGGATGTGAAATGATAATTCCTTACGTAAATGTGAACTTCCACCTGTATTATATCATCTCATCTTCCCAAGTAAAATGGGGCTGTAAACATTCTCCTGTTTTACTGAACTGAAGGAAAACTGAAACTGGTACGTGTCCCCTGGACCTGTTGGAGGCCACAGAAGTAGTAATTTGCAGAGCACTGTCCCATTCGATGGCTTTGACCCACATCAACAGGGACTCTGCTTTGCTAAGCCTGAGGAGAGTGGTCGCTAAGCTGGGTTCTGTGAGTCAGGAGGAAAAGATTCTGGCTGCCTTTCTTAGTTAAGGAAGCTTGTGAAGGAAACAGCGCTTGGGGAATGGGTAGGATTTGAATAGTCTAGAAGACGCAGCCGTGAAACCTTGTGCCAGGTCTGTGCTTTGTGACCAAGAGACATTGGTTGAATGAGTGAAAAATGAGCGAGGGTGGGTGGAAGGCACCTGAGATCAGGAAAATGAGCTAAGAGGGTAAGAAGGCAAAAGTTCCCCGGGCGTGCTGGGGGCGGGGGGGGGGGGGCACTGTGAGGACAGTGGCTCTGGGAGGGCATCCCTCTTGAGGAGTAAGGACAGGAGAGGCACTCTGCCGTGGTGCAGGGAACCAGTGCCAGGCCAAACGGCGCTGAGCTGCGCTGCTTTTAACCAAAGAACTTTATCCTGACGACAGTGGGAAGCCAATGGCCACTTGTAGGGAAATGATATGAAAATCCAGTGTTTTAGGAAGATGAGCAGGGAATAAGGCACAAACCATACAGAAACATCTGATGCTCCTGATTTTAAGAGCCCCACCTGTGCCCCTCTAAATCCTCCTGTCAGCTCTTTCATAAGTGGGAAGCCGTGGACTTAAAGGTCAACCTGGCTGGAGGCATAGAGTTGAGAGAAAAGAAAGAAAAAGAAACACCTTTAAAACTTCCCATTCTTGACTTGTTACCCAAGGAGATGTGTTCCATGGGCATTCTTTTCATTAGGATTTTTAAGCTAATCACCAGTAGGCTTTATAAAGAATTACAAAGGTTTCACTACAACAATCATTAATGAAGTCATTTCCTATGTCTAAGGTGATCAAATATGCTTCTGAAATTAAGAAAATGCAGGTTTATGATAAAAATATAGCCGTAATGAAACCGTATGGCTTTATTGATTTTATGATAAAATATCTCCTTTTTTGCCTTCTTAATTCGCAATGAGATGCTGATTTACTTTGAAATAAAATATGGAAAAATCCTGTGCTGTAGGAAGCTTGTCACTCTAATGGGTGTCTTGCTCACTAGAACAGTATTTTGGCTGTACTGGAGCACATTGAAAGGAATTAGATTTAGCTCTGCCAAAATTTCACTGTGAAAGAGTTTGCTATAACAGTGTTTTATTATATTCTTATTGAACTTCAGCCAGTTGAAAATAGAATCTCCTCACCATCCTTTTAAATTAGCCTTAAACTGCAGACAAAAGACAAAAATCAATGTGCAAATTTAGCTTCTTGCACGCAGTTTCTTAAGAAACTTACCCTGGTGCTAATGTGCGGCTCTCATAGATAATAGAACACGGAGTAATTGGAAATTTTAAAGTAGCATTTCTTATTCAGTTGAGGTCCATTTGAATGTCTCGTAAGTCCTGTCCATAAATTGTTTCTTTAATGCTACAGGTTATACTGAGTCTCTACATATGGCTCAGTGCTAACTCAGTAAACCTGTCCCTGATATGTCTCCTGTGCCCTGACAAATTATGGTGAAATTCAGAGTATCAGACTATAATGAGAAGGGTTAGAAGAGAGTAGCGCCTAAACAATGCTACAATCCATTTAATGTGATATTTCATTAGTAACTGCAGAGAGCTTTGAGCACCTAGACAGGAAAAAGAAGGGAGCATGTGCCCGTGCACAGATCATTCCCTTTGGCCACACCAATGGGAATGATGTCTCTAATCGCTCCAAGGGGTACAGATGTGAGTTCTGAAACAACCCCCAGGAAAAAAAAAAACATTTGAATTCCTTAAAATGTCCCGTCAGACCGTGGCCGGTTAATTCAGACTCACCTGTCTCACTCTCCTCCAGCCCTGGACAAGAGAGACCAGCAAGATAAGGAAACACAACCTGGCCTGACTCAGGGCACTACTATAAAGAAACCTATGTAAAGGCACCTCGCAGTGCGAGGAGGGAGAGAAAGCTGACCATTCTTGGAAAAGACAGTGCCGCGGGCTTCGCAAACAAGTGCGCCAGTGTATGGGAAAGATAAGAAGGGAACCACTGGGCTCCATCGGAGACCTGGTGGCCACATGGAAACGGGACAAATGTGCAAATTAGGCCAGATCACTCAAGATTTGTTTTCTGGCCTGATACCTGAAAGGCTGGGAGAGCTTAAGCCAGAAAGGCGATGCAATGAACAGAAACCAGAAAAGGAATTAACCTCGCATGCATGGTCCAAGGCGGCCCAAACACTATCAACCGCCAGTGACGGTGGGAGAGGTCCTGAGGCCCCATCAGGCAGCCCCGCGGGCCGTGAGGGAGGAAGAGAAAGGGGGGATGAGGTTTCGTTGGTGTCGTCACAATCGATTTTTACTGGAAACAGTAAGTGGGAACAATTGGCCAGAATAAGCCCGGATTGTAATAGAAAATGAAACTAAAAAAGAAAGATCAGAGGACCTTGTTATAAAACAAGCTACCAAAGTCCTATAACATAGGGACATCTTAATAGGATGTTCCAAGCACGGATCTTAAGTTCAGCCTGAGTAAAGTCCCAGGATAGTTTCCAGTCCTCATAAGAACTCTACATTTTTTTTTCCAATGAACAGGGTTTAATGATGTTAAATGCTGTTGCTTTCATAATCGTGAATTTCACTGCAGAGATATTAGCCAATTTTTAGGAGAACACTAGATGGTAAAAAACAATTCCGTAAGAAAAAGAACAAATCATATGCCCACAATGTAAATGGGTGGCCTAGTTACGGCTTCATCATCTTTCCATCACTACCTGATAAGCTCCTGGAAGAAATAACTAGATCATCAGCTTAATCCCACCTAAAATACCCTATAAAATTCAAAGCTACCACCTTAGCTTAGTTGCAGCCGAAGGGAACTAAGGCTCACAGTCACAAAGCAGGAATACAAACTGAAATGTTCTTTATTTTTATGGATCACAATCAATTTCCTGATTCTGAGCCCCCACACTGCCTAACCAGGTCCATTCAGGACACTGCAGTCAATTCAGGGGGATCATTTTGCCACACTTAGGTTTAAGCTGCTTCCCTGATTTGTTCTCTCATCTATTCTAAGGCCCAGGAGATGAGCCTACCTCCCCCTGGGCAGGGGGGAGGGCTGCTCCCCACCTCTGTCTGCTTCGGCCCAAGGTAGACAATGGCAAGTCTTCCTCAAGCGGTGACTGGGCCTTTCTGCTAACACTCTCTCCACCTCAGCTTGTAGCCACGGGCACCTCCGAGTACACATGACCGACGACTTTCTAGGACCCTCATAATGGGCTACCTAGCCCCCAGCTTTTGTTGTGTATCCGCTTTCCCGGCAAGCTTTTGGATCTACTCTCTTCTGCTCAGAATGGAGTCCCAGGGGTTGATTCCAACACCCTGGGCCAGTATAGCCCACCTGACATTCGTGTCCCCACAGCCCCCCCCCACAGCCCAGCGACAGGCTACACATGGCTCCAGAGCTGCAATTAGAAAGCAACATTCCATTGTGTCCACTCTCAGATTGCCCTCAAGTTTCTAAGAGAATTCCCTTATGGAGCTAATGCAGTTTTAAAGAACTGTTTTCCCTACTTGCGCCCCAAGCAAATCTACTCTGCCTTATATTCTTGCTGAGAATTTGGGTTCTTGATTCCATTGGCCCAGTTCCAGCACCTCTCACTGGGGCAGGCCGGGCCTCCTCCTGGCAGTTACATACACACTTCAGACTACTGCTCAGGACCACTACCTTCTGCACCCCAGCCCCATCTCATGCATTCAAAAAGGGTGTTCCTGGGGCGCCTCGGGGGCTCAATCAGTTAAGCGTCTGACTCTTCGTTTCAGCTCAGGTCATGATCTCATAGTTCATGGGTTCGAGCCCCACGTTGGGCTCTGTGCTGACAATGCAAAGCCTGCTTTGGATTCTCTCTCTCTCCCTCTCTCTCTGCCCCTCCCCAAGTGTCTCCCTCCCTTCTCTTTCTCTCTCTCTCTCTCTCTCAAAATAAATAAGGTTTGAAAAAAACAAAAGGGCATTCCCTTCAATTTAGCTTGATAGACTTTACTTCTATGCAGCAAATATTTACTGACCACCACTCTGTGTCCCCTCTCTCCCCCACACACACCGAAGGTGCCATTCTGTCCAACTCCTGATGGACACAGACAGGAAGCATTTCATCAGCCTCGGTCCCCCGTGCATCCTCAGTACACCCGGAATGACAACTTTGGTGGTTGCTAGTGGGCATGAAATCTCGACATTCCCTGCCACTTTGATCCCTCTCTCTTCACTAGCACTCTCAGGCTCGTTCCCTCCACCCACTCTGGAGTGGCTGATCCTCCCTACCCTCCTGGACAATTTCATCCACTTCACTTCCAGGTCAGCAGTTCCCAGGTCTATTTTTCTAAAAGCCCGTCCTCTCCTGAATACCAAACTGATGTTTTGAACTGCATTTTAGACACCCTAATTTTGGTATGACCAAAATTGAATTCATCATCTGTTTTCCATACCTATTCCTCCTATTTATTGCATGCCTGATATTTATTAATAAATCGTTCATTTAGCCACCCCTCGGGTGCCATCTTGGGTTCCATCGTCTCCTCACCACCCACATCCAGTCAATTCACCTGGTCGTAGGGATCCACCTGTGAAAGCCTTCCTTGTGCTCTCCAGCCATGGTTTCTGCCTGAGTTCAGACTCTTCCCATCTCACTCGTGGACTGGTACGTAGTCTCCTGAGACTCCACACTCCTGTCTTTGTTAGTGCACCTGCATGCTCCCATGAGAGCTGTCTTTCTAAACACGAAATCTCATCCCGGTTCTCCTTTGGTGACGACAAAACTCCCAACTGTCATTTTGCAGCTGGGTGGGAGTTGGGTGCATTTAGACTAAATATTTTTCTAAATGGAATTATGTGATCGGTGCAGAGTCCCCAAACGCAGCCCTGGCTTGCTTCACAACACAAGGAAATAAACCCCGAATCAACCATTCTTTGTGTAGGGAAAGCTCTCCAAAATAATTATCTTCTTTGACGTGTACATAGTCGGCATTTACCAAGTGTTTAATTAATGTTGAATTGACTTGCTACTGCATAAATTATTTTGATGACAGCTGATGCAAAAACCTGTGCCCAATCGAAATGATTGGTTAATAACTCTGAATCAAGGAATGTATATCTAGCCCCCAAAAGCTGCTGTAGAAAAATCTTATGTACTCTCTTAGGTGTGACCTTGATAAAATTCTAATTTGATGTCGTTTTTGAGTCTACCCCCTCCGTGATTAAGAGTCAGGGCACTGATACTTGGGTCCAAAAGCACTGTCGCTTCAAAATAAGGTCCATATCAAGGGATTGGCCCCGGAACCCAGAAGTACTCTCTAGCTTGGAAATGTCAAGAGTCTTTGATTCTATGGTTCTAAAGGCCAGCCTCCCCTTTTACTTTAAGTGGGTCTTCTCCTGCCTTGTCTGGTTTCATTTTTACAATATATTCTGCACCAAAATTTCTTCAGTAGTTGCAAGTGTGATTTAGTCCATGTCCGTCCTTATATATGTTGTTCCCATGTTGTGTCTGAGATCCCAAAAAAAGAGTTGTCACTGTCCATCCAAATATCATGTAGTAGCAGAGAAAGCATTTCTTTCTATAAAGCAAGGATGAGCTTAGGATTTTTCCCAATGCTATTCATTTGTAGATATTTACTAAGAACAATTAAGGAACGTATGCTAGAACTTGCAAAATGGCTTTTACATTTTCATTCTTCTTGTAAGCAATCAGCATACTTTCCTTTGAAATGGTAGCAACCCTTCCCTTTTAACCTAACAAAATATGAAAGGATAATTTTTTTTAGATGCCAAAGACGGTGAACTGGAATGATACTGCGGAAAACATTCTGCCAAAACAAACTAAAGTAGAGATTTATAATTCATGTATGGAACCCTGTTTGTATGATCAAAGAGAGCGTCATCTGTACCACTAAGTTCTATGTCTAACATAATTTTGCTGAGGAGGAATCAGGCACGAAATGAATTGATAAGAGTTTTGCTCACAAATACGTAATAGCTGTAATGACTACTTCTGGTTTTGGGCAGTGTAGTTCTATAGGTGAACATTTGGCCCGTTTGTTAACACGGTGTTTTAAGAATCCTTCTATAGATTAATGAAAAAAGAAAAGTATCTATTGCTGCCTGGGCATTTGTTACATACTATATTAGAGAATAACAGAAATGAACCAGCTGTTTTACGCCCTGCACATTTATTATCTGATACCGTGCAAGGCTGAATGCCCTTGTCAGTCATTTATCGTAGCAAGTGCTTCAATCCACACTTAGCTTACAGACTGTGCCAGTCTCTCCCCTGTTCCCTTTTCCATGAAACAACAACGCTCTCCATTTCATTTTCCATCAGAAAGTTTTGCATCATAGTCTCCCCGGCAAGCTAACTCTACGTTGGTTTCTTTGGAAAGAGATACAAATGAGTTTCGTGAAAATGTGTTTAAATGGAGCCACCAAAACATCGGCATCAACAGAAAGTCAGCCGCTCTCGGTGCCACTGGCACAAGCCAGTGCCTGACAAGGGCTTGCATTCACAGCCCCCAGTTTATGCAAATACGGGCACACTGGTCACCCAGGACATGCTTGGTTAATGCTTGCACGGTCAGGCTCCCAGGTGGCCTGTCGCTTGTTTTTGTAAGTTATATCTGGTAACAGCTCAAAGCCAGTATATAACTCATCGATAAAAGTAGAAGGAACGGACTCCAAAAAGAAGAATGATGACTCCAGGTGGGCAAGGTCAGTCATCAGCAGAAGAAAATAGGTTTCTAATGCAGGTCTTACTGGTGTAACTGTGGCCAGATTGCATTAAATTGGTTTTTGCTTCTTCATAGGAGGCAAATGAGGAAAAATAGCTCATTGCCATCCTAACAGAAAGTTTTTAATCTGTAAACCTTATCAGCAATGACTCATTGTTTGCCTATTAGGAGCCAGAAAACTTGCCTAAATATAATATAAATAGAATCTCAATGGAGGTGTAAATATTCTTCAACTAAACTCAAAGTCCCCAAACATCTGCACGTATGTTTGTTCTTCAAAAGCACAATCATAAAGATGGGGCCCATCGGCAACGATCTGCCTCGAGCCAAATGTTTGAATCTAAGTTTTCCAAAGCTAAAATACAGATTAAGAAACAATCCGGTTTGTGTGCAAAGAGTTGCATTGGACTCGAGTGCTCCGACTGGCCCCACAGGATGGGACTTCGGCTCTTAAGCAAGGAGCCCAATGCACTGAAGTAATTCTGAAGGTTAAATATTCTGAAAATTGTCTAAAGGCCCTGCCTAGCAGCACAAGGGACTTTGAAAGAATGTGCTTTCTTATGAAATCTGAATTTCTTTCCTTAGAGAAAGTAAAAATGATCTATTTTCTACTTTCTTCTGATCAGACTTCAAAGGTCAGAAACATTAACAAGAACAAAAGTTAGTATGAGCAAGCTAAGCCCTCAGTGCACAACCTGAGCAAAATTCGTGGCAGGGCCCCCCCTGGAATCGGGCAAGAGTTGAAGTTTCCTTCTCTTGTTTCAAATGAATCCACTCATCTGTTCTGTGAGCCCACCCAAAAGACAAAGCCAAAACCAATCTAAATCTTCTTTCCCTGGTAATTCCCATCTTATTCTGTCTTCTGCTAATGATGCCCACATGGGCAGTGCCGAGTGGGTTCGGTCCGCGCTCCTTTGCTGCTTTCCCTGGTAAAGTTCATTACCCAACGATCTCTTAGCAAGTTTTTTGTGCTCCTGAAACAACCCCAATCAGAAATCCCTTATTTAGCATGTATTAAAATATCGAACTTAAAATATTATTTGCATATTATTTCAATGCCATGGAAAAAAAATATTACTTGAATTCAGGATTGGAAAGGCAGTATTAGTGAACCCTGAGTTCAAGAGAACAACATAAAATATGAGCATCTTGTCCTCACCCCTCCCACCTGGATGGACAGTCATGCCTCAAACACAATAGTAAACAAACCGATTTCATCATTATCCCTTCAAATCGAATTATCCCTCCAAACCAAATTCCCTCCATCCTCTGAATCAGATTTCTGTTAAAGACCCCACACAGCTTCACCTAGGTGTCAAATCTCAATGTCATCTGACTTTCCCCTCTTTCTGACCTCCACATGTCTCTGTTTTGCCTCATCACCCTCTGTGACACACCCCTCCCACGCCTCATCACCTTTCCCAGCGCTAGTGTCCTGGTCAGATCCCTGTGTCTCCATTGCACTAATCCAGTCTGTTCCGTACTCTGCCATTGACCACACTCTGTGCCATCATCCACTGGAAGTCGCTGGCCCTCTCTGGCCTGAGCCATCTCTTCTCTTGAGTGAAGGCACTCACTTAGGTCTCTAAGAAGGTTTCCCCCAGCTGTGAGACCCTGTGATTTGACTTGACTTATATCCCCCACTCTTCCCAGAGAGGAACTTTGGGTTCTATTCATCTCAATGTTTGTGGACCGTACTTTATACCTCGTTCTCTGTCCATCAGCAGAATGCCACCTTCTCCCCATTCCCACCTCCAACCGTAAAATCCTTTGTGCTTCAAGACTATTCTCAGGTAAACTCTTATCTGACAACATCACCTCTGTCCATCTCTTTTTCTCCAAACTAATGTAACACTTGTCTTTTATGGAATATACATGTTGCCTTGCCCGTGTTACACATGTCTTCTACCCCGAAGTAGACTGTAAGCTTCTTGAAGACTATGGCTCACTCCACTCTCTCAGTATCCCCTCCCAAAGCAGCAGTGCCTTCCACGCAGTAAGCACTGAGGGAGTATTTGTTGAATTGATTTCAATTAATTCAGTTTTTAACTGAATCAAGCAAGGGATGTCACAAGCTTGCTTTTATAACTAAAGAAAGCACAATTGTGCAGCTGTCTACAGAGTCTCTGGGGGTTGGAGGGAGTAACACAGGGAGAATCCTCAGAAGCCAGCTGACTGCTGGTCAAACCAGGTGCAAGTTGGGAAAAATTCTATAGTGAATGAAGGAAAATAAGACGCACAGAGGAAAAGAATACCAACATTCTTGCAAATGAAGCTTTAAGTATTATTTTTACAAAGAATACAAGGATTATTTCAGTTCCCTTGTTGACTCGTTTGTATGTTCTTCCTACAGATACTTTTGGAAAAAGACCTATTGTTTGTTTTGTTCTGTGCTGACACAGTAACCATTGTTTATAACTGTAATCATGGCACACATAGTTGAAAATGTGGGATCGGGGACAAGCTGTATTTCCCCCCCTGCTTCTTTAGACAGTGAATACTGTGTTCTTTATGTCTTATCACAGCTCTTTTGTCAAACATTTAATGATTTTTCCCCCAGACAAATTTGTAGTTGGTTATCAACCATAAAGATGTCTTTATTGCCTTGTTTTTACATATTTAAACTTTTGTAGGTAGGTCTCAAGATGAGCATGAATTAAGGTGTTTATTTCACTTCAAATACATTTTTTATTATGGTGTGGAAAGCTAGATTTCTCCAACATGGATGGCTTACATAGAACTATATTTAGACTTGATGAAAATACACTTTATTTAAGTATGTGTTTGTACCTTTTCCGGAGGGTGGTTATGCCTGTTGGTTCCCAGATCAGGTTGTATTGAAATCATTTGTCAAATATCACACAGGCACGGACACCTGCAACTTTGTGCAGCACGTGGCTGTCACTAGATTTCTCGCTGCAGAAAGGATCTGACACACTTCTCCACTCTTGGGATTTCCATTTTTCCAAATGCCCAAGATTCCTTACTCTTCGGTAATTCATAAACCTGAGACCAAAGCCTTTGAGAAATAAAAAAAAAAAAATCTTTTTTTGACATCATAAATAGCAATTCTTTGTTTTTCCTGGTTTAAAAAATTACAATATGTTCCTTGATATGATATTTGCAAGCTTTAATTCAAATGAATATTTATGACAAATAAAATAAATATCAAACACATTTGGCATGTAACTTCAGGGCAATTTTAAAGTATCCATTTTTTAAGTTGGCGGTGGAGTCTACAAAAAGTCTTAATGTGCCACTTTATATTTTTATGAATATCAAATTATAGAACATATTCTGCGGCTCTCACCATTTCCATGAGACTTCACTTAGATTGAAGGGATAAAAAATGATTGTCAGCCTTTCAAATGCCTAGAGGAAAACCCTCTAGTTTTGTTTTCAATTTGTTTTCAAGGGCTGATTTAAACTTTTTAAAGACAATGTATGAAGAGTCAAGGTCAAAGTCAGTACTTTCACCATTATTCAACTTGGACTGCTCTAACTTCTCTGACAAAGTATGAAAAACTACTAACCAGGCACTTCTTCCCACAGATTAGGAGATGTACAATTTTTAAGATCTAGATGTTGTATACAAAACGTGGGCAACATACACTCTTCCCTGGGAGCAGGATGGAAAACTCCAAAGAAAGATATGGATGCCTCAGCCTTTAGCCAAGGAGTTTCGTTTTTTAAAAAGCTTTGTATTGGGGCACCTTGGTGGCTCAGTCGGTTAAGCGGCCGACTTTGGCTCAGGTCACCATCTCGCGGTCCGTGAGTTCGAGCCCTGCATCGGGCTCTGTGCTGACAGCTCGGAGCCTGGAGCCTGTTTCAGATTCTGTGTCTCCCTCTCTCTGACCCTCCCCCATTCGTGCTCCGTCTCTCTCTGTCTCAAAAATAAATAAATGTTAAAAAAAAAAACTATTTGAAAAAATAAAAAGCTTTGTATTATTTAATTAGATAAATTTTCCTCAAAGATGATTTCTCATGTTTTCATATTCTAAGTTAAAAGTTCTACCAGCACATCATATTTTGAAAGTATTTCAAGCATTTCAAGTAAAAATGTATTTTCAATGTTGGGTATTTTTAAGCATGTTGGAAAACATATGGAATCAGAGACTTCTTCAAATATGTGTTGGATTAGAAGACAACCTCTTGGGGCACCTGTGGCTCAGTCGGTTAAGTGTCCTACTCTTGATCTCACGGTTCATGAGATCGAGCCCCATGTCGGGCTCTGCACTGACAGCACAGAGCCTGCTTGGGATTCTCTCTCTCCCTCTCTCTCTGCCCCTCCCCCCTCAAAGATAAATAAATACTTATTTAAAAAAAAGAAGAAGACAATCTCTTAATGCTGGACAACAAAGAAGGCATCTGTGATGGAGACTATACCCACCACACTTTTCAAGTTTTCAGACTCTGTTCTCCTTTCTATGGAGAGAGATCCCATACCTAGTGTCCCTAGTGGGCTGTGTTTACTCAGGATGTCCCAGAATTTAGTTTTAATTACTTCTTTTTCATCTGTGCCTTTCTTTCTTTTATTTTCCAACCCTCCCCTTCCTTCAGATCTTTCTGCCTGTTTTATTTTGGTTCTTTCTCACAGCAGAACCCCCAAGGACCCCCCCAGCTGGCGATTCCCTGGTTCTTGGATGCTCATAGCCACACCCCGCCTGCCCATCACATACACGAGGTTTACCAGGGCCATTCTGCCCCTGGTCTCTTGGACTAGATGGAGTAAAGCTGGGGTTATGCTGTAACTGGCACACCTATACGGAAGAGGCTGATGATTTTTTCAGGCCACGGTTGCTCCAATCATCCAAATAGCCTTTTTGTAAAGGCACCGATGCACAAGTATTTTGGAGTTACTAAAATTAGTCATGGAAATTAGGATGTGCAGGCCCGCCTGGCCACTGGGAATTAGGCCGACCGTCTAGAACCAAGCATGCTCTGCTTCTTCCTTCTCTTTCTACCTCCTTTTTCTCTCCTTCCCCCCTCTGTATATGCCTTTGCTTGTCATCAATACATGTTGCAGGCATTGACATTTACAGATATTCCAAGTGTTTCTTTTCTAAATCAGTGCCTTGCCTTCTGTCCTGAGACTGGTCCCTCTTCAACTTGCATCTTGATGTGAAGTTGTCCTCCAGAGAGAAGCCACTTCCATTGCCCCTCGGCTCTCACTGTGTTCGAAATGAGGCAGTTTGTCAAAAGTAACAGTTGAGGGAGTCTGTTTGCCCACACACAAGAAAGATTGTATTAAGGGATGTGTTGGTCCTCTCAACCACATACAGATAAATGACATTTGATTGTTTTCATATTTCATTTTAATGTCCTACAGATTGCATTGCCTAATTGTTAACTTCCTTTATAATTCCTTAAATTTCAGTCCTGTCTTGAAGCCATTTAATCCAAAGAGGGTGCTGCTAAGGAAAATGTTAACACTGCACACCACCCTAACCACGTTTCTGAGACCATGTCTTGAGTTCAGTTCTACTTACGTCATAAATTTGACTATGAAATCTATTAAGATATGTATCCAATGAAGAGCAGCATTGAGCAGCCCTCCTCTTTCCTTCCCACATGTCCTGATAACACAGTGTTTTGGATTCCATGTAACTTCCTTTTACTGGCCACCAGGAATTCCCCCATCCCAAATGCCCCACCCCCATTTCCTGGAAATACACTTTAGAGACTTTTTACCATAAGGGAAAATAGACAGAAAGGGATCCCACTTGTACTAGTGCAACCTGAAGCCTCAACAGCTGAGGACAATTAAACGCCTCGTCCAGTCTCCATCCACTCCCACCTCACCCCCATCTTAACCTTGTCATACTTCTTTCTTTCATTGCCTTGCCTAGAAACAGAGCTTCTGTGCCTGAAGATGCCATTTCCTGTCCGTGCAATCACATTGTTGTCCTCCTGAAGTAAAGTTTCAGTCCCCACCATAATTCCACAATTGCTATCTTGAAGAACCATGACTTGGATATTGTCAGATTTGAACTTTCTCTCCTCATAGCCTCTCCTCTGACTGGCTGACAGCACAGCCCTCCCTCTGCCTTGGCTTGGCCTCTGAGCCCCCCCCCCCTCCACAGCTCAGCAAGCATTCCCCTCATCCTCCTCTCCTTCACTCTCCCACTCCCTGACTGGCAGTGGCAGTGATGTGAGACCACAGTGAGATGGCCTACCAGGCCTCTGTGCCAATCACTCCGTGCTTGGTTCTTGCTCAGACCCTACCTCTTCACTTGCCTGCCGAACTTTTTCCCCAGCTTGTCTCATGGCCACAGCCAGAGCAACACGTCCACGGTCAAACCCATCATGTTCCTCACAGAGCCGCTGAGAGAATTAAGTGATGACGTTCAGCTGTCAGTTACAGGTGCAGGACATGCTTGCCGCCATGACCATCTACACCTCTAAAGTGAAAACTGTTACTACTACTGCTTCCCAACAGCCCCTGACTGCTTGTTTGTGTCCCTGAAGGACACTACCCTTCCTCTGCTCAACCAGCATCTCAGTCTTCCGGTGATCCTTGACTCCTTCCTCCCTTTTCTGCACATCCTATCTACTTCAAGACCTCTCCTGTTCCAGGGTGACTGGGAACTTTCTTCTGGCTGTAACTTACCATGTGACATCAAACAAGCTGCTGAACTGCCATACACCTTGCAGAAACAAACTAGAAGTAATGAAATCTACCTGAGCAGGACGTGGGGTGGCGTTAAGCAGAACGGTGTCTATAAACAATAGAGCAGAGCAACGTGCTTGGCGCTTGGTAATGGATAAGTGTCACCTATTTTTGTTGTTATAACTGTTGACATTTTATCTGTGTGAAACTCCAAGGACAGTTTCTGCAGTTTAAGAAGGAAGAGAGGGGTGTCTGGGTGACTCAGTCAGTTAAGCGTCCGACTCTCAATCTTGGCTCATGGTAATGGTCTCATGGTTTGTGGGTTTGAGCCTTATGTTAGGCTCTGGGCTGACAGCAGGGAGCCTGCTTGGGATTTTCTCTCCCTCTCTCTCTGCCCCTCCCCTGCTTGTGCTGGTGCGCTCTCTCTCTCTCTCTCTCTCTCTCAAAATAATTAAATAAACTTTTAAAAAAAAGAATAGAAGCCAAGAAATAAGATATAAACAAATATAGCTACATTTAACACAAGACCTGGGATGAGTAGATGTTCAAAAGATAGGCAGATAAGCAAGTAGGTAGATGATAGATAGATAGATAGATAGATAGATAGATAGACAGACAGACAGGTGGATGGACACACAGAAAGATGGAATGAGAAAGATGGCAGGCAAGGGAGAAAACAGAGGTAGAAAAAAATATGTTGAATTTGCGGTTGTATTACTGTGGTTATTTTTATTTTTACTTTTTATTTAAACACTTGAAACTTAAATTTTCGAGATAGTTTCCTTTTCCCCAGAAAAGAAGATCATATCTTATTAGTGGTTATTTAATTTTTTCACAGTAAAAGTTTTCCCTTCAAACATAGTTGTAACCGGCTTTCTGTTAGAGTTACTCAGTTCTCATCTCTGCAGACATTTTCGGTGCTTTCAACTGTTTCCAGAGTACAAATCTGTTATAAATCACCTTTAGCTCTAAAGGAAAAAAAAACTAATATCTGCAAATGCTTTTGTCTAAAGGTATATCATCAAAATAAAGTCCCATTCACCCATTGTCCTTATGAAACTGGTGATTATTTTCTATTCTTATTTTAAATTTTCTCTCATTACCTTCCATTTTAAGGGAATTGACAAGGGAATGATTCAGAGCAAGGGCTATGTTATCTTTCAAAGGAATATAGAATTAGCCACATCCAAATGGAAATTAAAAAGAATAGCTCTCCAGGCCACGTCACATGAACAAAGCAAAAAGTTGCAAAGTTGTGATGTCATATAAAGCATTTCGAAGCATATAAGGCACGGTGCAAGGGTACTTGTCTTTTTAATATTAAAGAAGAAGAGGTTTCTAGATATGTATTTATCTGTGTGAGTCTCCCAGCTCCTGATAATGTGTGCCAATGTCTTCAGGGAAATTGGAATTAATGTAAAAATCTTTATCCAGTAATACACTTTCTTTATTGAAGTAGCCATTTTAATCCGGCCCTTCAGTGTAGCACGTCTTAACCAAACGAGTGGAATCATTTATTCATTAAAATGATTTTCAAATTTTTAGTTTTAGGTAACTGAGGCTCTGAGCAATTAAGGATCTAGGTCATGGTCACACAGGCAGAAATGGCACATCCAGAATTCAAACCCAAACAGTGTAGCCCAAAGGTGTCACCCTTACCTGACAAGCTTGGTGCCTCTTGAGCACCCAGTACCTTCTTGGAGGAGGGGTGTGAACACGGAGGGAGATAATGTGGCCAGATTAAATGTCATTGAAAAGGATGCATGAGGGTAAGCTGTCTTCCTGGAACTCCTTCCAGAGCTTACTTCCTCCTCTTCCCCAGAGGTAACCACTGTGCCGTGTGGTTCTTTTTTATCATCATTTTTACTTTTTCTTAAAGTTTATTTATTTTTGAGAGAGAGACAGAGCTCAAGCTGGGGAGGGGCAGAGAGAGAGGGAGACACAGAATCCGAAGCAGGCTCCGTGCTCTGAGCTGTCAGCACGGAGCCCAACATGGGTGAGATCATGACCTGAGCCAAAGTCATACTCTCAACAGACTGAGCCACCCAGGCGCCCCTGTGCTGTGTGGTTCTTAAGCTTGTTACATAAGCACAGGTGCATGTATGCATACACACAACATAGTTGTACATACACACATTCGTGCACACAGATATATACACCCATACACACATATATATACACTTAGGGATAGATATATATTATAGGTAATATAGGTTACTGTATAGGTAATGTTTCAGACATTTTAGACATTATTAAGTGGCATAGAGTATATGTATTTTTCTATGAAACTTGCCTAAGGGTATAAAACATTTGGCCATTAAGGAACAGAAAATGACAATGTCTATTTTTTTATTTTAAAATAATACCAGAAGTGTTATACTTGGAAGGGCAGAAAGGGAAGAAACCTACTTTGATAAAGACTGAGAACCAGAGAACTCTTCTACTGATACCAGATCTGAGTCTACATATAATTTTTATTTTACAAGATAAGAAAAAAGTAAAACGACTTATTTTCTTCTACCATGAAAAAGGGAAGTCCTAGGCCTGCTAGTTCCCCAGAACATTTGGCATCACCTGAAGAGGGAGTTTTTCTCTTGGAGCAGTCAGAAACTAGGACACAGGCATCACCTCAGGATGAGACCCTTCTTCCCCAACACACACGCGCACACACACACACACACACACACACACACACACAAACTGTCCCAATGTCTACATGACTTTTGGTTCCATGATCTGTAACATTTGCATGACCTCACTCTAAGGCAAATAGCATTAACCTTGGATTTTAAGCGCCAAGGTTATGAACGTGGGCACGTGTCACATACTTCTGAGTTCATGCATACTTTCCGAGCAGCACATAGCCATGAGTAGGAGAGGAAAAAGGATTGGATTGCATGAGCGACATTCCAGATGTATTGATAGAACTGCAGCGAGACTCTTTTTCCTAAGTGAGGTCAAATGTTAACCTTTTGTTGCTCAAAGAGAGAGGAAGGCCTGATAATAGTGATTGGTAAACCAATGAGCACTACAAATCCTCAGTAGCTTCAACATTCTTTTATGATCCTTGTTCTGGAGAGCACCTTGATGGGGTGGCCAACTTTCCTGGTCTGCTCCAGACTGAGAAGTATGCCAGGACGCAGGGTTTTCAGTGCTAAATCTGGGATGGCTGGTCGACCCGTGATATGTCCTTGTGCTGGGACACTGGCGTACGCACCGCTTCACCTGCATTCCTGGGCGGCCTCACACCCGGGCACTGGGCCATTTCCAGCTCCCAGAAGCCAGGGTCTGGGCTGGGTCAGTAGAATATGGGCGCCCCGCCTGTCAGCAGTCTCTGTCCTCTGAGTACTGTCTTAACATTTCTAATCCTCCTATGACAAGGCTTTCATACACTCTGGAGAACAAGAGTTTTCCATGAACTACACTTATTATTTCTTACCTTACAGTTCGTAAAAGAATGATAAGGAAACTTAAAGTGACAGAACCATATGGGAAAACATTTTTAAAGCAGCATTATGGGAAAAAAAATGAATAACAGTATTCTTGAAAACTTTTAATTTACAGAAACAGTTCATCATAAACCTGTCTTTATACTTCACTGGAGTGCATACGTTTTATTAATTCTTATTAGTACATGTAATTTTCCAAAGGATCAGGACATCTCAAATATCAGTAGTTTCACACTGGGGTGTTTCTCAGTCCTGCTATCTGCTGGCGTACATCCACGTCCCGGTTTCTTTAGAAACAGAGCCACAGAGGAATGCAAGTGCTTCTGGCACAAGAGAGAACAGCCCCTTGTCGGGAGGCTTGTAGGAGATCTAGCTGTGTAAAGAGAGTTTCCTTGTGACCTCCAGGCATGACGTGGGATTCGATCACCCAGCTCACAGACCCCTTTCTTATCTACCTCCTGCCCCAGTTCGATTCAACAAATATTTACCAACAGCCACAGGTGCTTGGGGGAGAAAGAGAGGAACGAGCCAAGACCCCACACTCAAGAGGGGGGTGGGAAGGGATACCATGCCCTATAAGTGCCTGAGCCTGTAGATCTGACTCACCTAGCCTCAGTATCACCACATCACTTGTGTCACTTGGGACCAGCTACTTGAACTGTTCTGTTTACATGTGTGGAAAATGGGATGTTAACCCACCTTGAGGGGTCTCTGAAGGGTCAAACGTATGCAAAGGCTTTATATATCCAAAGCTCATTACAAAGGTTAGTTGCTATTTCTACCCCCTTGATAACTAAGGAGCATTGGCTTAGTGAGACGGACATGGCCACACTCCTAGAGGCCAAGCTGTGAAGTCAGAGGCAGAGGAGTTAGGTAGGGCAGTCATGGCGGAGCCTTTCCCAAGGTGGGGTTGGTGCCGGACTTTGAAGGGCAAGAGTTGGAGTAGCCAGCAAAGGTAGAGGGGTGTCCGGCGGAGGGAATGGTGAGCGCACACACAGAGATTTCAGCGGGCCAAGGGGAGGTGGGTGGAATTAACATTTCTGGGTCTGTAGTTCCTGTAGCTCAGGAGACATGTGTGTGCTAGGGAGCTGGTGACCAGAGCTGTCCCCAGTGACACCAGGGTAGCAGGTGAGAGGGCACAGAGGAAGGAGGGAGGCAGGCCAGGGTTTCATGTAGTCACTGGTAGGTAGACACTAATTAATAACGAAGGAATAAAAACGAAGTGTGCCTGAGCGGTAAGCCCCATTCAGCAAATGACCTCGGATCCCTCTCTGGTCCCAGCATGGTCCCGTCTGTCTTTTGCTGCTGTTGAGACATTATATAAACGTGTGTGTGTGTGTGTGTGTGTGTGTGTGTGTGTGTGTATTATAGATTCAGATTTTCATTCCAATGTTTTCCCACATTCTGCCAACAGTAATAGAACAAGTTACATAAATTGCCACCAACTGTCAAATTTTCAGGATTCTCCATTCTCAAAGTTCAAAGAGAAGTAGTTGTAATGATGCGGAGCTAACCTAGAGAGGCTTCTAGCAAACAGATCCTGGATGGATTCTTTGCCTGCGATTTCAGTAATTTATACCAAAAAGATGAAATTAAAAAATATGCAATTTTGCCTAAATCTCATGAATAATTGAGGGAGAAAAAAAAGCCAGATTATCTGGGCCTCAGTAAGTACTTCTGCATCGGGTTATAAATAAAGCATTCCTAAGGAGTGGGTAGGAGGCCAGGCTCCCACGCCAGGCTGTGAGAGTTCATTGCCGGGGCACCTCTCCACCTCCAGTCTGTTTGATGGGCATGGAGGGCATCTCCAAAAGTGAGAGTCTGGGGAGCCACAGAGTGTTGAGGCGTCCCTGGGGATCCACACATACGCCCTGGGGCCCGAGGCTCCTGCTTGACACAGCTGAGAGCCACAAAGCAGGGAGATCCTTCCCCGCCTGTCACAGTTGTCACTGGGCTCAAACTGCTTTACTTAAGCATTCCGAGGTGAAGGAAGCGCCCTCGCTGTGGATCAAACCCATCATTTCTGAAGATTTCTTCTGATAAGAAGCTTGGTTTGCCCAGAGTTTGTGGTTGCTGCTTTTCCTCCTGTAGTTCGTTAGCTCCAGTAACACCCGCCCCGGTGTGCATCTGGCCCGGAGTGCCCTGGAGGAAGAGAGAATTCCGCTCCTTCTGAGTCCAGGGGACAAGAGTAGCAAACTCTGGGCTCGTTCACATCCGCGGTGTCGCCAGCTCCTCAGGAAAGGCCGTGGGCAGTGCGTCAGCGCCGTTGTGCTCTCGCAGCTTCGTAAGACTAATGACTTCGAAACTAAAACAGCGAAGTTACCTGTCAGTTAGGTGCTGCCCCGACGAGCTCTTCCTGGGTAATGCACCTGCGATGCGGGGCACATCTAGGCAAAGCTGCGGGGATCGTGGGGGGGATGCAGTTGTTGAAGGCGTTGGTACCTGAGTAGGATGTGATCGTGCGCTAATTAGTCCCCTGTAAAGAGAAAATAGATGCACGCAAATCGAACCGAGCGTACCTTTTCGTGGCAAACAGTGATTTCTGAGAAAATCATCATGAGGTTTAAAGGAACTAGAATTATGGAGTGAGGCCCGGTTTGAATTCTGTGGTCGGTGTGGGAGTTTCTCATCGCCAAAGGGCAGTCTCTTCCTTGTGGTTACGCTCATAGGCCCTGGAGCACGGACCAGGTCTGTGTTTGCATGTTTTTGGAGAAAGGTTTGGAGATAGAACTGTTAACATAAGTCGGCCTCAAACTATCTCTCCTCTAGAAATATTTGTACATTGGAATGGATAGGGGAGAGAGACCGTTGAGGTCCCAGATTCTTTCATTATAAATTCTCCCAACGCCTCTGTTCCACTGGGAAGCTGGGGTTGTAATGCACAAAAGACCTAGAAACTGGGAGATACCCAACCAGGTAATAGGAAGATCCTAGAGCCGAAAGTCACAGCAGGTTATCAGGAGCTAAGAATGGAGGAAAGCAAAAGATTATATAAAGGCATGCCAATTGGGGATGTGGGGGAAGAGGGTTGGAGGAATGTTTAAGAGAACAGTATGTTTTGGCCCCTGGGGAGTTGTTAGGTGGAGGTAAACTAAGGGCGAGAGTGAGATTTCTGCTTGCCTCTTAGATTTCCCAAAAGGAAACTAAGTCACACGTAATCTCAAATTCCTGTCGGAAGAAAGAAATGCAAAATAAAATTCTTAGTTTAGGAAGTTACATTGGGAGAAGGTGCCAATATCTGTTTTTGTTATTTTCAATTTGTGAAATGCCATACTCCTTTAAAAAAAAATGTTATTATGCGTTTGAGTTTACTATCATCACAGTTTGGTTTGTGTTGAACGATTTCTCTAGGATTTTACATTTTTTCTTTCATAAATTGTAAATCTTTGTCAACGTTCTTGCTATCTTTTAAAAAGCTTTGTAGAAAATGAGAAATTTCTTTAAATGAAAAAAATTTTAGTAGCATAAAAACACACACTCCTTTGTGATCTACTGCCCAAGTGGCGTTTATCTCCTACTAAGACATCAAGCCCTCCTTCTAAGAAATTATTCTGTGCCTTTGTCCTTTTTTTTATAATTCAGGTTGTGGTTAGTCTCTCTGCTGAAATAAAAATAATGACCGCTGCCTACTTATTAAGTCTTTGCCAGATGGAACAGGTGATGCCCAGTGTTTCACGAGTCTGAAAACAACAAATGTTCAGTGAACAAAGCCATGAATGTGTAAGGCTTAAAATTTTAAACATAAACAAACTTCAAGAAATTCCAAAATTACTTGTCATTCTCAGAAGAATCCTTTGTTCACATTTGCTCCATTACATACCTGCCACTTCCACTAAATTCAACTCCCTCTGTGTATGTGTGAGACCAGCACCTTGAGACAATGATGTGCAAGCCCCGTTATATATGTTTTTCTTATTTTCTGGCTCCTCGCTACATAACGCATAGATGGTAACCTGATTCAGATCAGATTACAATGCATGCAACTAATTTCCTTCTATAACATGAAAAGATAAGATGGCCAGGATCCATAACTGTCTCTTTGAAGACAGTGGAAGGACCTAGTACTCATAATCTTATTTTTGCAATAAAATTATGAATCACTGTTCACCAGTATTCAGTGCAATAGAATACCAAGTGAGACCTGACTGTCTTCGAAAAGGCAAGCTCTCAATCTGTATCTACCATATGGATGTCGCTGAGAAGGAGTTGAGATAGGACTGCAAAGCTGTCAGGCGATGGAGAGCATATGGAAATGGTCTCTTTGGGGCCACGGACCATCAGTGGTGCCTCGTTTTCTCTTCACAGTTGTCCAACATATTGCCACTGTCTATGCGAGCATAACTTAATAGCCAGTTTGAATTCCACTGTAGCTAAGCTGGCATTGCCCTGTTAGGAAGCTAGCTGACATTGCACACTTTGGTCCAAAGTTGGTTTTTGCTTTATTTGCTAAATAAAGCAAATACTCCATAAAGACTTGAGATAACTTCTATTCATAGGCTATTTCTGAGCTGTTTCTTTTTTTTTATCTTTTTTTTTTCCTGTTCCTAAGACATAATAGACTCCATTCCATCAAGGCTAAAGATAATGGTGATAATGGTGGTTTTTAACAGTATACAAATCAGGAAAAGGAAAGTAGCAGAGATCAAAATGGAAGCTAAGTGTCGTTTTAAAAAAAAATTGTTAGATTGTTATGTTAAAATTAGAATTTTCTCTATATTAATCAGTTGTCAATAAAAAGTACAGAAATGAAATAACAAATAAATATGCATTTTGTTTAGCTGGTTTTTGACATGCTCTTGGTTTTTGAACTGCTCTGGCCCATCCTACCTTAGGATTTCATCTTTTTGGCATAGCTCTCTAGGATTTTAGTGCAGTGGCTCCCAAAAAGAATGCTAAAATATTACTTACAATCCAAATGTATATATATTTTTTTCTTTCTGTGAAATAAAATATGAACTAATGTTGAGAAAAGAACAGTTCTGGACATGTATTTCCTTAATGTAAATATCCACCTTGCACTGTGTGAATTAACATCTCTTAGAATTGATATTACAACGCTTGTAAGAGAAAAAGAAATAAAAGCACTTTCTACCGAAAACATTTATCTAATGTCTAACGTGAGATTATTAAGCAGAAAAATGCGTTAGCGAACATGAGAGGATATTTTTCTCCTAATTTATTCCAATTTTCCTCTTTTGTGTTAGGCTTTCTTTAAAAGATCTAACAGGGGTGGATAGACAAGCTATGTCTGTGAGTAGCTACAAATAGAAGCACAAGTCAAAGTAATCTATAGCCTGGGGCTCAAGTGCATTTACTAAATAAGGTTGTGAGCAATAGTAGGTACATTTTTCTGACACGTTTCCCTGTTGACAAGGAGTTGGGTGAATTTAGTGAAGGAAGTACACAGTGAACTATTGTTAGCGTTTATCAGCAAGTGTGATGAGTGGCCCTGAAATAGAGCATCTTATCATCCAAATTTGTCAGTAGCCTTAATAAAGAGTAGCTGAAGGAGATCTAAACAGTATCAATGTGACAACCCACCTCACTGTGAAGGTGGAACTTTGAGAAGGAACCAGAAGATAGATTTTGGTGGGTAAGGTTGATAGTAGTTGTGAGTTGGTCTAGCATTTTATTTGTCATTGATCATTTCCTAAATCTATAGTAAACACACACACACACACACACACACACACACACACACACTACAGTGAATTGTTGGGTATAGAGTAGAGATGGAATGGTACAAACAACAAATACTTGTTAGTACTGACAGGTTCTGGTACAGGGATTACCTAATTTCACAGATGAGGATAGCACAAAATGAGACAACTACTACATAATGTTTATTTTAGAGTAATATTATGACTCTACTGAGATTTTTAATTTCCTTCATATTGATTTTTTTACATAATGCATGAAATAAACATACATCACCCTAGTTAATACTTGAACAAGGCCCCCACACATTCAAACCATAATTTGATAGGAAGCATATGACACAAAGGAAAGATGACATTGTAAATTCACGACTGAAAATTGTTCGAGGTTATTCCATATGTCTGTAACACACAAATGTATAGTTTCACATTTTTAATTTTTCTTGAAAAAGCCATTGTGACTCAGCAGTAAAACAAGGCTGAGACAATCTATTAAATCAACATTCTATTCCACAATGTATGCAGTCCTCGAGCCAAGCCACCTAAAAGTCTGTAAGATCATCAGACTGTGCCTATAGAGGGACCTCAGTTCTCAACCGAATGCTTTAATTTATCTGCTGGCCAACATCTTCATAAGGATCATTATTGCTGTGAAATGTGTGATGCCCATGAAAGTCATAGCTTATTATTCCACATATATTTTTTTTAAATACTATTAAAGGTAACATATCAGTCAGAAGAGTAAACAGGCAAGTATACTGAGAATATAAAAAGAAGGCCAGCATAATATCTTAATTTGCTCCTCTTCAATGGACTTTGTCTGTAATCCATATACATTCCTTTTCAAGTATTCCTAGAACTATTAAAGAAGTTTAGATATTTTTATACCAAGTTTCTATCCTTTCCACAATGCACAGTATCCTTCTAAAATGTAATACAGTGCTGGGGTGCCTGGGTGGCTCCGTCGGTTAAGCGTCCGACTTCGGCTCAGGTCACGATCTCACGGTCCGTGAGTTCGAGCCCCGCATTGGGCTCTGGGCTGATGGCTCAGAGCCTGGAGCCTGCTTCCCATTCTGTGTCTCCCTCTCTCTCTGACCCTCCCCGTTCATGTTCTGTCTCTCTCTGTCTCAAAAATAAATAAACGTTAAAAAAAATTTTTTTTAAATAAAAAAATAAAAATAAAATGTAATACAGTGCCAAGTACTTAGTAGTCTACAATTACTGTTGAATGTGAGGACAAAATATGAGATATATATATATATATATATATATAATTTAAAAATATCCCCATCAGGAATAAAGCAGACACAGGGTGTCTAGGTGGCTCAGTCAGTTAAACATCCAACTCTTGACTTTGGATCAGGTCATGATCTCGTGGTTCATGGGTTCAAGCCCCACATCGGGCTCTGTGCTGACAGTGCAGAGCCTGCTTGGGATTCTCTCTATCCTCTCCTTGTCCCTGTCTCTCTCCTCTCTCTTTCTCTCCCCCCCTTCCTCAAAATAAATAAATAAACTTAAAAAAAAGAATAAAGCAGAGACCACCAGAGTGGAGAGTAAGCTAGACATGGGCTCAGAAGGTCAGGGCCCCACCAGGTGCAGCCACTTTTGCTGCTGTCAACAATAAACTCTGAGCCTTAGTTCTCTCTTCCACAGCACATGGATGACGTCTACTGCAGAGGTATGTCGAGGAGACTGAATTAAGGCACATTAAAGCAGCCATTAAATGTCTGGATTCAAGCTAGGAGTAGACTCTCAATTAAATTCATGTACCTGTTCCCCTTGTTTATGCTGAAATGAAACAGTATTAGTTCATAGTGTACCCAGTTTGTACTGAGTGATACAACACTGAGTTTTTAAAGAATTCCCCTCTTAGAATAATGCCAAATACAGGACATACTAAATAAGACATTGCAAACTATTTAAGTCATTGAATAGCCATGTTTCGGGGGAAGAGAAGGCATTTTGTTTCAGGAGTCCGAATGTTGACATGGTCAACTCTCCTCATCCTGGGCAGTCCCGTACCCTATCTAACTAATCAGGATGTAAATGAAACTAAAGTTTTGAAACTGTAAAAATGCCTTTCTTCAAGGAATACTAACTTAATTAAACTCTTTGTTACTTCGCTAGAGCCTTGTTTGATGATACTAATTTTTTTTTTCCTTAGGCTTGTATGATAGGTTCTAATCACAGAAACTTTCTCTCTTTAAAAAAAAATCCCTTTGGCTCTTAACACTGTCATTATGACAGCAACACTTAAAGTTGACCTTTTTTTGACAGAGTAAAAATTCTTCCCCAGGCAATGTGGTGATTCTTTAATGTTTATGTACAAATTATGCAACTACCTCACATCGCACCAGGGACATTTCATAATCCTGTGTACTCCCCTTCCTTAGCTTAGTGAAAATATTAATGCTGGCTTCCAGTAATGTTTTCCATGCAATAGAGTTGCTGTTTGATAGATTAAAGGAGCAGACACTTGAAGTCAATCTAAATAATTGTTTTAAAACGTATCATGGTGAACAAAATGTTCTTTCTTATCCTAGCCATCAAAAATGTAAAGCTGACATGCACAAGTTTTTTCATGAGAATTTAGAACTTTACCATGTTTGATTGAGTATTTTTATAACTTAAATCTAGGCACAGGTCTATATAATGGAACTTTAAAAAAAACTCTTTGGACAAGAACAAATACTGTGACTTTCAGTATTTACATCAATGGCACATAATAAAATGACTCATCAAAACATTTTGCTTTGTATGGATATCTACTACAATAAGAGATGGTTTCCAGGTTTCTTTCCCTCAGAATGAATTGCTGTCTGTAAGCAGTTGAAATGTTTGAGCCTCTTGGTTTTGCAGTCCTCTCAAGCTTGGTTGGGAACTAGAGACATAAACAAACAGGGGGTGTGGGATAGGAAGTTCTTCCTCTTCCAATAATTTGTCCAAACCACTAGGTGGTGCCCAGCACAATCAGTGTTCACCTGCCATGGTCAAGGGGTGTCAGAGTCTGAATAGTGAAGAGATATTCATATGCACCAAGATGGGAGAGGGGTGCAGGGCAATGATGACAGTGGGAGATTGGTTACATGCAGAGGTAGATCAAATAACTAAATATAAAAAGGATAACAGGAGCCAAGGGAGGTACATATCTGGAAAGATAGAAAATTAGAACATATCCTGTGGTGTAGGATTAGAATTAGAAACATTGGTGTGGACTTGTGTGTGTGTGTGTGTGTGTGTGTGTGTGTGTAGAAAGAAGTCTGGTTGTAATGTAGTTATCTGTGTGTAGGTATAGTTCTGTCCACTGAGAGGCTGGGAATAGTGGCGCCCCAAAAGCAATGAGCACAACTAGTGCCTAGATTCTGGTTTCTAAATACCATTCTCTCCAAAAAGGAATGAATCCTTCTTGGAGAAATGGTGGATTCCAGGACTAAGGCAGGGAAAGTACAAGATGAGCATGAAATAGCTATAGAGGGAAGGAAGGAGGGAGGGAGAGAGGGAAGAAGGAAGGAAGAAGGAAGATAAGGAAGGGCTTAAAGAAAAATGGGATATGTGCAACAGACACAGATGGCAATTTAAAAGGACCCCAATGTCCAACCCAGGAACAATTTGAGCATCAAAATAAATAATGGTAGTAAAATGGAGTATAAGCCATTGAAGAGATTAGGAATTGGATGAATCCATGAATATAAATAAATAGATAAATAAAAGTTTGACAGGGAACTTGATATACATAGTCTCATAGCATCTCTTTACAAGATGCTTCTTGATTACAAGGGAAGAAGGGCAATTTTATCATGGAGATGCTTGGCAGGCATAACCTAAATCAAAACATCAAAGTTTACATGACCAATAAGGGGACAGATCAAAATCATATGCCACCTGATAGAGTGTAATGTGACATCCTTGCCAAAATATAAAATCTGAATTTAATCATTAGGAAATATCAGACAAACTCACCCTGAGGAACATTCTACGGAGTAACTGGCCTGTAATCTTTAAAAATATCAAGGGCATGAAAGTCAAGGGGGAAAAACTGTTCCAGATAGAGAATGAAGAGGCGTCACAACTAAATAGGACACATGATTCTGGATTGGAGCCTTTTGCTGTAAAGAATGTCAGTGGGACAATTGGCAAAATTTGGATGGAGTTGCAGATTAGGTGGTATTAATATATCAATATTAGTTTTCTGGTTGCAGTGTTTGTGTTGTGGCTATGTAGGAGAATGTCCTTGTTTGCAGGGAATGTACACTAAAATATTTAGGGTGTTCCTTCCTCAGTGACCGAGATTGAGCATCTTTTCATATGATTACTAGACATACATATTAATTTTCATACAGACTCCCTATTTACATTATTTTTTCTATTGTTTTGGTTGTCTTTTTCTTATTGATTTTTAGGAGATTTTTGTAAATTAGCTTTATGCCAACTATATGCAATTGCAAATATCCCCACTTCAAGTTTATAAATAAATGCACTGATCTTTTCTTCTAGAACATTAGAGGTTTTGTTTGTTCTGTCTGTACATTTTATATCTCTGTTCTATCTGGAATTTATATTGGTGTATACAAAGAGATAAAGATCCAGCCATATATTTTTTCAAATGGTTAGTCAGTTGTCCCAACATCACCTAAAAAATAGCCTCTCTTTTCTTCACCTTTGAAAAGCAGCTTTTATCACAATCTACAAATTTCCACATTATTTGGATTATGGACTCAGGTCTCTTCCTAACCGTTTCCTCTCCAGTTCCAAACTGTTTTCATTGTTAAAGTTAAATAATATGTTTTAATAGAGCAGTGTCCAATAGAACCTTTGAAATGTTCTCTGCTTTTCTATTCAGTATAGTAAGCCATTCATCACACTGAGTTTTTGAAATGTTGTTAGTTTGACTGAGAAGCAGAATTTTTTTATTTTATTTATTTTTAATTAATGTATACTTCAAAAAGCCAGATGTGGCTTGTGGCCACCAAATTGGACAGCAGAGTTTTAATATTTTCTGCAGCCAGTCGCTATTCATTTACCTTCTTTCCAGAATCTGGCAGGCTATTCTCACATGTTTATGTTTCCTTATTTTTTTCTTCTCATAAGAAAGCTAGATTTTCTAACTGCCCATAAAAAGCCCCATTGAATCTATGGGACACTCCAAATGGACTTGTTACACTTCAAGTGTTATATATTCAAGCCTTCCTTTAAGTCCTTCAATAGAGTTGTATAGCTTTCTTTATATAACTTTATACATCTCCTTTTCAATTCATTCATAGGTATTTTATCATTTTCTGTTTCATTATCTTTGTTTTGCTATTATAAATGAGTTGCTTCCTTCCATTTTTTGTTACTGTACTTTCCCATCAATTATTATTTATATTATTCTTTATACATACTGCAACTGTAGTATGTATATTTGCAATCTTACTGAATTCTCTTATTTATAATAGTTTTTTTAGGTGATTCACTTTATATTTTCTAGTTATTAGTCACAAAATCTACAAAATATGGCATAACTCTTCCTTCTAATATTTTTATTTATTTCTCTTGTTTAACGTCATTGCCTAAAATTTCGCTAATAATTTTAAATAGTTGTAGCAATGGTCAACATTCTTGTCTTGTTTTACATTTTACTAGGAATATTTTTAGTGTTTTACCATTAAGCCTAATGCTGACTTAAAAGTATTTATCAATCCTTATCCAAAAAGTTTTTAACATCAGAAATGAATGTCAGTGTTTTCAAAATGCCTCTTTTGATATCTCCTATATGACTTACCTAATTTGCCTCCTTTAACTTTTACTACTGTGTATTCATTTGACCCCTTTATAAATTTTTATGGGTCCACCTATATATTCAGGAAATAAATGCCACTTAGGTTGTGGTGTGTTTTTCTCTTAATACATTACCATATCTCTTTAATAATTACTAAAATTATGTAATGGAATAATTATCTAAGTTAAAGCTATTCTGTCAAGTTTTGGTCTCAGTGGTATGCTATGATCATTTAAAAGAAAAAATTATGGAAGCTTCTTCCTTTTAATAGAGTTTATGGGGAATAGTAATTCCATGGAAAGTTGAATTAATTCATTTCTAAACCCATCTAGGCATGGCATATTTTTAAAGGTCATTTATTGGGGCACCTCTGTAGCTCAGTCAGCTGAGCATCCAACTGTGGCTCAGGTCATGATCTTGCGGTTCATGAGTTAGAGCCCCACATCAGGCTCGCTGCTGTCAGCCTGTCAGTGCAAAACCCACTTCGGATCCGCTGCATCCCTCCCACTTGCACTTCCCCAAAAACTAAAAATAAATAAATAAATAAATAAATAAATAAATAAATAAATAAATGTAATATATTAGTAGCTTTGGTAACATCATCCATTGCTATTAGTCTGTTTTCTGTCTCCTCTGGAGTCAATTTTAGTAGATCCACTTTCCTTGACTAAGTACTAATGCCATTAACCAAGTAATAAATTCAGAAAAAGAATGAGGAAATATGACGATCTTAGTTTTAGGTATGTTGAGTTTATGATGCTTATGGTACCTCAAGGTGGACACAGCCAACAAGCAAAATAGAATATATGTCTTAGAGCTATTTATGAGAGACCTGGGCTGGAAAGACAACCACCTGCATGGTTGTGTTAGTAATGAGATCACAAAGAAATTAAGAAAAAATGGTCACTGGTAGGATCCTGGAGACCCCCAACATTTAACTGGAGACAAGAGAGCCAACTCCTATAAAAGTATACGGAACCAGTTTCCTGTCCACTTGCATTAAAGAAAAAGGACACTGGAGACAATGCGGAGACTAACGTTGGGAGCAGCAAAGAGGTATCTCTTCCCCAAGGGGAGAATGTGGGTGATAGCTGGAGGCGGGAGGACTTTCACATGGTCAAGGAGCCTGAAGCAGAAGAACTTGTACCAAAGCCTGTTGGAGAACGGGGCAAAAGAGATTTGGCATCTTCAGATTCATAGCACTGCCATCAAGAAAAAGGGGGGGGGAGAAAACTAAGAGGAACAAAGGCAAGATTTTTATGGGAAATATTTATAAAGGCTTGGAAACTCAATGTAGAGCTGGGCTAGATGAGAAATACAAGAAGAAATGTAAAACATAAATTAGAGCCTGATGGCTTAAGAAAATCAAAGTTAAGTCTTACCGCTTCAAATATCCCTCCACAGGGGCACCTGGGTGGCTCATTCGGTTGAGCGTCTGACTCTGGGTTTCGGCTCAGGTCATGATCCCAGGGTCGTGGGACTGAGCTCTGTGTTGGGCTCTGTGCTGAGGGTGGAGCCTGCTTAGGATTCTCTCTCTCTCTCCCTCTGCATCTCTCCCCCACTTGTGCCCTCTCCATATAAAATAAAATAAAACAAATAAAACTAAAAAATAGAGAACAAAGATCCCTCCACGAACAAACCCACCCACCCTCCACCATCCTCTGTTTATACACACAGACATGCACACACATACACATATGTACAGTCACATACATACACACAAGCATACACTATGCAGTGATAATATTGTAAGAATGTAAAACTCATGACTGGCAATGTTGCTATACTTTTCCTCCCTTTGCAGTCCAACTTATTTTAATTATTTTTACTCTCAGGGCACCATCTTCCAAGAACAACACAACCTATTCTTTAAGGCTCTGCTGTTACTAACCAGCACTGGCACTTTACAGTATTTGATCTGCTTGCTTTCGACTTTCCTCATCTAATTAAATCCTTGAATAATCCATATAAAAACAATGATCATTTATATTTGCTGTATCTACAGAATTTTGTTCCCCATGAGGAGCTTTAAAAGACCCATTGGTACTCCACTAACATGCCTTTACAAACCTGAATCTTCCCAATTTTCACTCAAAACTTCCTCCAAGTCCTAATGGGACTGGGAGGGATGAGGGCACCTGTGCAACGGGGTAGACTCAGGCTAGCAGTGGAGAGTGAGCTAAGTGAGGGCTTAGCCTCCCTGCAGAATCTAGGGGTGCAGCCCTAGGGCTCTAGGTATAATGCCAGAAAGGCTCCAAATGGTGGCTCAGACTCAAGAAATCCACCCACCTACACCAGGAGTTCAGCCTGAAAAGAGACGAGACAGGAGTGGGTCGGAGAGTGTGGGCAGGTCTAGGTGGATATCAGAGCCCCAACAAGAAGGCCTGGGTGCAGGGAGAAGCCCAACCATAGAGCAAACCTGTGATCCAAAGCCCAGAACCATACAGCTCAGACAGGCGACACGCTGCCTGCCTATTCCTAGGGAATGCATATTTGCCCTTTCTTCGGCAACTATTTCATTCCTCCTTCTTTGTTAATAAATTAGCCTCTTATTTTCCTAAGAAAACAGAAGCATCGTGCGAGAACTAACACACCTTCCCAGCAAAACATATACCAGCTTACCTACATCTGCACCCATATATCCGGCATCCCATCCTAATACAGACACAGTGCCCTGGTGCAGTTATCTAAAGTCAGCCCCTCAAGTCCTGAAACCCACCCTCTCCCACCTACCCAAGGACTTCATTTCTGTAATGATTCCACTCTCCAGTGCATGTTTAAAAAATTCCTTCCTACCCACGTTCTCCATTTTCTTCATCACACCATTTCTCTGTTTTTCTCTTCAACAAAACTCCTCCAAAAGGCTGACCGTGCTTCCTGTGTCATCTCTCCACACCCGCCCCACTTCATCATCACCCAGTCAATGGCTCTTTGTCCCCTCCATCACATTAAGATTTGTCTTGTTAAGTCCCTGAGACCCTCCATCTTGCCAACCCCAGTGGTCAGTGCTTTTTCCTCATCTTACTCAAATTCTCAATGACTGTAACCAGTCCAGCTGCTATGACACAGGCTCCCAGTGTCCCCTCTCTGCCAGCTCACTGGTTGCCCCCTACCCGGTGCTGGCTCCTCTGCTCCACAGGCCATGGGGGCTCCAGCTCAGGCCATCTCTCTTCTCCAGCTGCACCTTGCAACAACTCTCCCTATGGAGGTCACCTGGCAATCTCTGGAGACAGTTTTGTCACAGCTTTAGGAAATGCTATGGGCATGTAGGGTGTCAAGGCCAGCGATGCAGGTATAGACATCCTACAATGCAAAGAACAACCTTTCCCAATAGACACTTACCTGGTACAAAATAGTGCCTGTTATGTTGTGCAACTCTGTTCTAGTTCACAGTTTTAAACCACTTTATATACAGATGACTGAATTGATGATGTGTATGCTCAGCCCTAACCATCTCTCTAATTTGTAGAAACACCTGCCTACTCATTTCACCTGTTTGGCTATCTAAATAGACAATTCAAACATGACTTCTGGCATACAACTCTTTCTCTCTCCCCCAAATTTCCATCTCGGTCAATGACACCAGGTTGGCCATAACCCTAAACATCATCCTTCACTCTCCTCTGTCCTCAAGTGGCACCCCAGACCATCAGCAAGCCTTGTGATGCTCTCCTCAAAACATATCCTGAAGCCAGTCACTTCACACTCCACTCAGACAGACATAGCTTCCCAAGCCTCCACAGCCTTGACTAGGCTTCTGCAGGAGCATTCGAGTCTCTCCTTGCTTCCACTCTTAATGCTTGAAAGTCTATTCTCCACATAACATCCAGGGCTACTGTTGTTTTGTTTTGTTTTGTTTTGTTTTGTTTTGTTTTGTTTAAGCAGGCTTCATGCCCAGCATGGAGCCCATTGTGGGGCTTGAACTCACAACCCTAAGATCAAGACCTGAGCTGAGATCAAGAGTCAGATGCTTAACCCAATGAGCCACCCAGGAGCCCCTCCAGGGTTACATTTTTAACACGTAAGTCACGTGGCACCACTCCCTTGCTTGAATACTTCCCTGTGGCTTCTTGTTGCTCTCAGATAAAACCTGCATCCCCAAAGGGCGCCTCCAACTCTGCCTGGCTGTGCAGCCTTGCTCCCCACTGCTCTCTGCCTCACTCCCTGCATCCCACACACGCTGGCCTTTTCCCTGCTCCTCAGAAACACCCAGGTAATTTCCTACTCAAGCTAATTATGATTTAGACTTTTGGCCTGGACCCTCCTTCTCCCAGCCCTTCCCAAGGTGCACACCGTTGTTCAGATCTCTGTCCAAATAGCCATCCCCAAATGGCCTCTACAGACCATCCTATGGAAAAGCAGCTCTTCTTTCTTCCCAGGGACTCTATCCCTTCCCTTGCTTTATTCTCCTTCACATGACTATTTGTAATCAAATCATTGTCAACTATTAGCTTATTACCTCTCCCCTGCTCTAGAGGGTGAGCCCCATTCTGGTCAAGGATTCTGTCTTTTCACTGCAGTGATATCTAGATGAGAGATGGGCACAGAAAGAGCTCGAAACATATGCAGAGCGAATTGCATATCTTCTGACGCAGACGGAGCCAGTACCGGGGACCGGGTGGGACGCGCAGGAAGGAGAGGCACGGCTGCGTCTTTATCATCATAGCTCCTATGTTTGGAGAGCACTTTCTATGGGCTTTCTCGGACATTACCTCCTTTATCCAGGAGTTGTGGTCCTCGGTGCTCAGCCCTGGTGCCAGGGCACCCAGGCTCGCCGCTAAGTTAGCACGAGCGGGACCCAGGTGGAGATTCATGATTCACCCTCATCCCTCCACCACAGGAGACGCCAGAACAGGAGAGGAATGTAAGCTTGAGAGCCCAGCTTTAAAGCAGCAGAAATAATGTAGGAAAAGATGGTGGTTATGAAACTCACAGAGTACCACAGATTCTCTATAATATATCATACCCTGACTTAAATACAGAAATTGCATCCAGCACTTAAAACCACAGGACAGTTTTTGAAAGTTCCAAACATAGGTATGATTTGGAGATACACATTTGCATATCTTTTCTTTCATTATATTTCTTAACAGAATATCCAGAGAAGTTAAATGTTGATGATTGCATATAAATGTTACAAATAATGTCTGGAATGCCATTATTGTCATTACTAATAATGGTTAAAATATACTGGGTGTTTACCAAGTGCCAACTGTCATCCTAAAGGCTTGCCTGGATTATTTTACTCAATCTTCCCCAAAAAGTAAGATTCATTATTATCCCCATTTTTTTATTTTAATTAATTAATTAATTTTTTTTTAAACTTACATCCAAGTTAGTTAGCATATAGTCCAACAATGATTTCAGGGGTAGATTCCTTAATGCCCTTTACCCATTTAGCCCATCCCCCCTCCACAACCCATCCAGTAACCACTGTTTGTTCTCCATATTTAACAGTCTTTTATGTTTTGTCCCCCTCCCTGTTTTTATATTATTTTTGCTTCCCTTCCCTTGTGTTCCATCTTTTCTGTGTCTTAAAGTCCTCATATGAATGAAGTCATATGATATTTGTCTTTCTCTGGCTGACTAATTTTGCTTAGCATAATACCCCCTGGTTCCATCCACGTAGTTGCAAAAGGCAAGATTTCATTCTTTTTGATTGCCGAGTAATACTCCATTGTGTATATATACCACATCTTCTTTATCCATTCATCCCTTGATAGACATTTGGGCTCTTTCCATACTTTGGCTATTGTTGATAGTGCTGCTATAAACATGGGCCAGGTGCATGTGCCCCTTTGAAACAGCATACCTGTATCCCGTGGATAAATATCTAGTAGTGCAATTGCTGGGTCATAGGGTAGTTCTATTTTTAATTTTTTGAGGGAAAAAAAATTCTGTTTTCCAGAATGGCTGTACCAGTTTGCACTCCCACCAGTGCAAAAGAGATCCTCTTTCTCCGCATCCTCGCCAACATCTGCTGTTGCCTGAGTTGTTAATGTTAGCCATTCTGACAGGTGTGAGGTGGTATCTCATCGTGGTTTTGATTTGTATTTCCCTGATGATGAATGATGTGGAGCGTTTTTTCATGTGTCAGTTGGCTATCTGGATGTCTTCTTTCCAGAAGTGTCTATTCATGTCTTTTGCCCATTTCTTCAATGGATTATTTGTTTTTTGGGTGTTGAGTTTGGTAAGTTCTTTATAGATTTTGGATACTAAGCCTTTATCTGATATGTTGTTTGTAAATGTCTTCTCCCATTCTGTCAGTTGCCTTGTAGTTTTACTGATTGTTTTCTTTGCTATGCAGAAGCTTTTTATTTTGATGAGGTCCCAATAGTTCATTTTTGCTTTTGTTTCCTTTGCCTCTGGAGACCTGTTGAGTAAGAAGCTGCTGCGGCCAAGATCAAAGAGGTTTTTGTCTGCTTTCTCCTTAAGGATTTTGATGGCTTCCTGTCTTACATTGAGGTCTTTCTTCCATTTTGAGTTTATTTTTGTGTATGGTGTAAGAAAGTGGTCCAGGTTCATTCTTCTGCATGTCGCTGTCCAGTTTTCCCAGCACCACTTGCTGAAGAAACTGTCTTTATTCCATTGGGTATTCTTTCCTGCTTTGTCAAAGATTAGTTGGCCATACGTTTATGGGTCCATTTCTGGGTTCTCTACCCTGTTCCATTGATCTGAGTGTCTGTTCTTGTGCCAGTACCATACTGTCTTGATTATTACAGCTTTGTAATACAGCTTGAGGTCTGGGATTGTGATGCCTCTTGCTTTGGTTTTCTTTTTCAAGATTGTTTTGACTCTTTGGGGTCTTTTCTGGTTCCATACAAATTTTAGGATTGTTTGTTCTAGCTCTGTGAAGAATGCTGGTGTTATTTTGATAGGGATTGCCCTGAATATATAGATTGCTTTGGGTAGTATTGACATTTTAACAATATTTGTTCTTCCTATCCAGGAACATGGAATCTTTTTCCATTTTTTTTTTTTTGTGTGTGTGTGTCTTCTTCAATTTCTTTCATAAGCTTTCTATAGTTTTCAGTGTATAGATTTTTCACCTCTTTGGTTGGTTTATTCCTAGGTATTTTATGGGTTTTGGTGCTATTATCCATTTTTAAGAGAGAAATTTAGGCTTAGAGGTGGCTTATGACTTTGGAGAGGTCAACAGGTGAGCGGCAGAGCCAGGCTGACATCAGAGGGGGAGACCTGACCCACTTACTCCCTTGCTCTGACAACATCACATTAGACACAAGACAAAATAAGAGGAAACGATATAGTCCAAGAATAAAACAAGCATTACTATCTGCAGATTGCTATTGGAAAAGCCTTAATGACAAGCCAGTATTGTGAAGGCAAAATCCATAAGAAAACGATGGAGCTGGTCTGCCTCATCTGTTAGAAAGCATTTCATTACCTTGTAAGTAAATATTGCCTCATAAAATAAATATTCTTCTTCCCCACATTTTATTCAGAGTTGTGTTTCCCTAGTTCTTTGGACCTTTGTTTCCTTGTTCTTGTGTTCCCCAAATAAGATGGAGCCTGAAGGTAGGAATCCTCAGAAAACTGCTTCACCTCCAGCGTCTAAATCAGGGAGTTGAAGGAGTGGTAACCGTGTGGGCAGTAAGGGTAACTATCCACGTGTGGGTTCCTGTCCTCACAGCGACTCCATGATGTACACATCATCCTTTTAGTAACATTGCCATTTATTGCTAAAGACTCAAGCACGGGGCTGAGGACTCATGGATGCACAGTGTGTCTTACACAGAATCCAGAGTCTTGTGCTTCAATCTGATGACCAGGAAAGGAAGGCTACAAGTTCCCTTGTAGTCAAGGCAACTATTTAAAAATAATAGCAGTTTTAAATAAGCAATAAGAAGTAAATAAATAAGATTCCATAGAAAGGCAAAGCTCTGTGATATCCTTGCCAGTGTGTGCTGTACAGGAAAAACACTTCATTTCATGGGATTTGGAGAAAACTCAGATTTCAGTGTTATTCAGACACTGATGGCAGGGAAGACTGTGCCTGTTAATGGCCCCACCTCCAGGCTCAGTGCATTGGAGAGAAGAGCCAAGGACCCCAGGCCCTAGGAACTTGCACGGCCAGGCTGGTAAGGGATGGAAGAATATTTTTTTTAACGTTTATTTATTTTTGAGACAGAGAGAGACAGAGCATGAACGGGGGAGGGTCAGAGAGAGGGAGACACAGAATCCGAAACAGGCTCCAGGCTCTGAGCGGTCAGCACAGAGCCTGACGCGGGGCTCGAACTCACGGACCGCGAGATCATGACCTGAGCCGAAGTCGGCCGCTTAACCGACTGAGCCACCCAGGCGCCCCGAGGGATGGAAGAATATTTTCTAAGCACAGCTCTGGGATCTTAAGATCTGCTTGAGGGTGTGAGTATATAAATGGGCTGCATCCTCGTGACCCAGACATGTTCAAATTCAGTGCAGAGGATACCGAATCTACAAGCCAAATGGAACATATTCCATAAATAAATTAATTAATTGAAATGATCAAATTATAACAATAAACTGGTAAGTAATTTTTAGAACTTTTATGATAGAATACGGAATTCATTGAAAAGTCAAGAAAACTAACCCACAGCAAAGAATATTTCAGTACTTAATGTGTTTATAAAAGAAATAGGTTGGAATTCTTAGGACCAGTCTTCTGGAAAGGGAAGTTCCCCAGGATCCATCACCAGCAGCTGCCTCACTGAGTGTGCTGTGAGGGTGTGGGAGACTGCAGTGGCTGTCAATAAGAAGAATGTGCGGACAAAAGTATGGTTCAGAAAACCACTTTCATAAGAACCATTTCGTGCAAGCCCATAAATAATGAGGAAAGGGTAGAATCAGTAGAAATCCTAAAAGAGCTGAGATATTTGCCCAGTTTGTGCCAGAAATAAATTAAGAAAAATTAAGAAATTTGAACCACTGAGAAATAATGTAGGCTCTGCAGACATCGGGTGAATAAAGAAACATTTATAAATGTTAACATCTATGAAATTACTAGGTCTAGACTGCATGCATCACAAGTAATTAAGAGAATTGACTATGGCACTTAAAATGTTACTTTTGAAAAATCACGTAGAGTTGAAGTAATATCAGAATGCCTTAGAGAAAGTTAACGATTACTGAGCTCAGAATGGGAAATAAATAAGACTGTAGTATCACTGGGATTATTTGACCTAACAAATAGACATATCACCTTAAATAATTACCAAATAACTTTTACTAAAAAAAATTAGAAATATGGTAGGCATGTACCACACATAAGAAAAAAGAAGTAACAAAAAAGAATATCAAGAATAAATTAAAGGGTGCCTGGGTGTCTCAGTTGGTTAAGCATCCAACTCTTGATTTCTGCTCAGGTCATGATCTCATGGTTCATGGGATAGAGCCCCACATCAGACTCTGGGCTGACAGTGCAGAGCCTGCTTGGGATTTTTTCCCTTTCTCTCTCTCTCCCCCTCCCCTGCTCGCTCTCTCTCTCTCTCTCTCTCTCTCTCTCTCTCAAAACAAATAAATAAACTTAAAAAAGAATAAATTAAAATATCAAGAAGAAAATTGTGTCTTCCACTGAGAAAGCATTGACTGGATGCCAGCTGGGTTCTGAGTAGTGTACTGGACCTGAGCTGGGCAAGGGCAAGTTTGAGCAAAAATGAAACAGGGTCCCTGCCCTCAGAGAGCCTGCAGTATGGTGAGGGAGGTAGATGACTCCATGTGCAGAGCACAAGGGAAAAGTCTGTGCTGTAAGCAGAGAAGTTGGAGCCAAGGGTTGTAGGAGCACATGATTTTAAACAAGGGAAAGGGAAAGGAGGTGATCAGAAGAGGTGTGTAGAGGGGAGTGTTTTTTTGTTGGCCTTGGCTTGTGGTGGTTCACACTGAGAGAAACCTGTCTAGGGAGAGGAAGATGCCTGAAAATAGGCAGGGAGGTCTCAGTTGTAAGGGCAGTGCCTTTCTAATTGCATTGTTTTTCTAAACAGTGGATGGAAAATAAAATAGATGTACAATGACTGTGTGAGTCAGATTTCCTAGAAATAGACTGTGAGATGGAGATTTTCATGCAGAAACAATACCTATAAGAGAATGAAATAGGACTGGCCAGAAGGGAGGCTGGACTGCAGTATAAGTGGAACCAAGGTCCCAGGAGATCTTCCACTGAGGCAGGGACTGGGTCTTTGTGCCCAAGGACAGCCGGACATTGTTGAGTGTGCACTGCCCAAGGGATACGGTAACTTTGAACAAGGAACTTCCACATCAAGAGGAGGGCAAACCCCAGGGAGGGGCCCTATATTCTAGCCCTGGGAATGAGACCTTCAGGTCTGAAAGGGATCTGGGCAGCACTAGAGAGCAGCCTCCACAGTGCATGGTATCGTGAAGTGACAAACTAATGGAAAAGTGTTTGCATCCTTTACCTTGACTCCTCCTTAAATAGCCAGTTGGATTAAAAATAATGAAAATCCATGTATGATTTCATACTAATTTGCATCTAACATACAAAAAACATGATTTCCTGCTCTCTTCTAGTGAGTGAGAAATTGAAGGTGCACCATATATACATAACATGAGGCTAACTAGAGAACTAGAAGCCATTACCCATGGCCTCAAGAAGGATCAGGTACTGTCAACCTGCCTTGTCACAGGATGTGCATTGGGCTATGTTGGCAGCAGCACAAATAGCTTTATACTGACCCAAATCACAATGCTTTAACACTAGGCTCTCAGAAACGTTCACTTTTACACCCATACTCTCATATGCATTTGCAAGAAGACGGGTCCAGATGGGGCAGCAGCTAGTGCCACAAAGATGAACTGCCTGTCCTGCAGGAAGGCCCAACCTAGAACCTGGAATTGTTAGCACATTCCTTCTGCCACATTGATATAACTCACCAGAGATAAGAAGGGAGGCAGATGCAGCTAAGCTAGTTCTGTCCACTGAGAAGCTAGGAATAGTGGCACCCCAAAAGCAGTGAACACAACTAGTACCTAAATTTTGGTTTCTAAATACCATTTTCTGCAAAAAGGAACCTATCTTTCTTGGAGAAAGGGTGGATTCCAGGACTAAGGGAAAGTACAAGATGAGCCTGAAATATCTGTAGAAGTGGGGAGGAAGGAAGGAAGGAAGGAAGGGGGAGGAAGGGAGAAAGGGAGGGAGGAGGGAGAGAAGGAGGGAGAAATAGACCTAGAAGAGTCCCTGGTGCATAGTGGAAGCTCACCTTTGCTGAATTAATTAATTGAAAATTAGGTTGTAAGTCAGTTTACTGCAAAAGGATTAAGATAGTGATTCTACTCTCTGACAATGTAATATCATTAAGTAAAACTGTTTTATATCAAAAATTTCCTTTTATGGAAAATGTGCAATCATATTTTGTTAAACAAGTCTGGTGATACTGAGGGGGATAAGGATCCACAGTGAAAGGGCATGGTAATGTTTATAAAATTCCCCCAAAGTAAAAATTTCAGTGAAAAATAAATGTTTATAAATTAGAATAATGCAGACTGGAATAATTATCTGGGAAAGCAGCCTATATTTGGACATGTCAAATAAGTCTTATAGGTCATGGAATGAGTTCTGTTATGTTTTTCCATTCTAGATGGCTTGAAATTTAATGTCTACTCAAATGTCTAAAACTATAAAACACCATCTAAAATAAGTTTTCCAAATTCCATTTCACTTTCTTCCTGAAACATAAAAAAAGAGGAAAGAGATGTTTAATCCCAAGAGATTTGACTCTTTGTTTGGTGTTTTATTAAAATAATAAATCTAACTACAATAAAAAGTTTTAAATTGCATATCTCAATTTAAAAGTGTTTTGCAGGGGCCCCTGCATGACTCAGTCACTTGAACGTCTGACTCTTGGTTTTGGCTCAGGTCATGATCTCATGGTTCGTGGGATGGAGCCCCACATGGGGCTCTGTGCTCACAGTGCAGAGCCTGCTTGGGATTCTCTCTCCCTCTCTCTCTGCCCCTCCCTTGCTCACACACTCTCTCAAAATAAATAAACTTTAAGAAAATAAATAGATAAAAATAAAAGTCTTTGCAAAATCATTTCCAAACATGGATTCTTCTGCTTCTCAGAGCAGTCAGATTGGAGCTTAGAGCTGGCTTGCCAGAACGATTTCATGGTTTAGCAAAGAATCATCTGGGCTTTGTCCTGGTAAGAGTTCCAAAAACATTCAATCTAGGCTTGAATTACCAGAGCCTCGGCACCAATGCCATATTAATAGTCAAATACCATCATCTTTCCCTTTAATCAATTTCAGAACTTTTTAAAAGTAGTAATCCCTTAGCTGTCAAATGCTGTTGGGAAAGACTTTTAAATAGTGGTAGGAGAAATCTCTGAAGAAAATTGGAACAAAGAAGAATTTCTCTAAGAAAAGAAGAGAAGGTAGAGGAGAAAAGTCTGGCTTTCTCTTCTAAGGACCAACAGACTCCATAATTCCTTCAGTTTCTGTATCAGTGAGACTCTAAACCTTTTCCAGGTGATATTAGAGGCATTTTCAATTTCAGGTCCAAAGATTCCCACTAAGCTCCTATAATTTAGAACCTAATTCACTTCTGACCCCATAGTGAAACCGTGAAACAGTTTTCCTCTGGGCATTAAAATAAAAGATTAACATGACAAATATAATTTTGCTGTTGTTGACATCCTCCCTAGCGGCATCGAAAGGACTCCTTAAATCCCTGTTCACTTCCAAGTGGCAGTCTTCCAAAGTGTATTGTGCTCCTTTCTGCAGGCTCTTTGCAAGGACTTTATGTCCACATATGTAACATTTATGTCATCTGTTACATCTTTTGAAGAATTTTCCAAATGTGAGCCTTCTTTACTACACAATACTCCTTTAAGATCAAACATTTCATAACTAACTTTTAATCTCTCCCTAGAAGCACAAATAGCTCTGTTCTTCATATTAGGAAATTATGCCACTTGAAATACAAACTATCCAAATTACAAGCCACCAGTATTCATGAAGTACTTGCTGTGTGTCTACACATCTACTTCTTGCTGTGGGGAATACCAAAAAAGGTACCCCCCCCCTTAAAAATCCCTAAAACACAGTTGAAGATACAAGTAAAAAACACAGGATGGTAAGTGGCAGAATGCTAAGTTACTGTAAGTGCAACAGAGTCGGGGAGGGGGTCCCAAAAAGTTATCAAAGCTTTAAGTTGTCAGAAAAAGCTTTCTGGAAGATGTGGGCCTGGAATTGGACTCTGAGCAGCAGTATATGGAGAAAGGAGGTAGACAGAGCATCCCTTTGTCTGGGAAGGCAGAGCCATGGGAGAAGTCTGGAAAACAGTAAGGACTGTAGTAGGTAAGATGGAGACGGAGAGGTAGAGGTGAGTATGCTGAATATGCGGGGACAGCCGAGAGGCAAGTCCCTCCCAGCCAACCCAGAAAATGGAGACCCAGACAGGGGCTGCTGGGATGGGCCCCGTGGCTGCTGGCAAAGTGGGTGGTATAGACGTGAGGAAGCCAACAACACAGGCAAACCAGCCACAGGCCAGAAGGAACTGGGCACCGTCGCTTCCTGCCCACAGCTGCACCCATGCTCCAGAATTGCTTCTTGCTATCTTCATCTCCTTCCTTCAGCCAGTAACTTTTCTCCCTTCCCATTAACCACTCATGGCCATGCCAGTGAATGTGCTCGTAGAATAAGAAGAAGAGTAGTCCACACCATTTTACTCACGTCCTGCCCGACCCTGATCAGTTTCTTGACTAACACACTTCGGAAGCAGCGAGAGTCTGCACCTGCACAGAGCACAGGAGGGTCATGCTGCTGTGATGGCTGCACCTTGACATTTGCCCCTGTGCAGATGGACACAATTTGATACAGATTCACTGGCTACTTTGCAGGTCATTACAACTTGGATTCCAGTTCATGTCACCTGTTCAACTCAGCAAGAAGAGACTTCACAAAGCGTGGCTTAAAGAGGCTATTAATCCTGGACTTACCTCATCCCCTCCGCAGGACCAGCTCCCAACTACTGACTCAGTTGTCCTGCTCTCCACTTGGTCTTTTAGTTTACCCTCTGCACACTCCTCTTCTCTGCCTGAAACTAGCCACATCTACTTCTTCCGTGCTCCCTGCATGCACCCAGGACCATGGTGAGGAGAGAAGGGCCAAGAGGAAAGCCAGCATCTACATAGCTGCCTGCTTGAATCCTCCAGAGGACCTGGGGGATATTTGTCCCTGCGGTTGGAGAGAGGAAGCAAGCCCTCTGTTCTTGCCATGGTTTGTGCTCAGAGGTGCCTGGACCAAAGAGGAGAACATGATGCCCCCATCTCTCCTCTACTTGAACACCTGCTACAACCTCCCTCTACCCTTGACCTACACCACTTGCCAACCAGAATCCCTGAGTAATTTCAGAATCAGTTGACAATTGTGAAAGCTGGCCACAGGATGAAGCGCATGTGCCCTCTCAGAGCTAGGACTTTACACATGCAAGAGCCTCCCTAGACCCCGGACTGCCAGACTGGCCACAGCCCAGCCCAGGAATGCTGAGAGCTCCATCACGGCATGAGAGCAAGTTCTTGCTTTGCTCACCTGGACTTGGTGTTGAGTTGGCATTTGCAGACACTGCCTTTGCAGACATTCCACTGCAGTAGGTGTTGAAATGGACAGATAATTATTTAGAACAAATAAAATAAACCATCTCCTATGCAGCCTACTTACTTTCAGAGTCCTTCATGCCTGCTCTGCTCTCAGAGTCAACCCCCATTGACTGAGACGCATCCTACAAACCACAGAGACCATGAAAAGGGCATGAAGGTTGGTGACTAAGGACAGGCCAATATGGTTAAGTTCATTTTAAAAGTGCTTATGACCAGGCAAACGCATAAAGAAAGAAGATTAGAATCACATTTTTATAACCGAAGAATGCTTCCTGCCTTGAGTGTGACATCCACCGGGGCTGGCAGCTCTAGGGGTTCCTTGGGTGCTCTTACAAGGTGCCCCAGGTCTGCATCTGAGCGTCCTTCTGATGTGGTGGCTCTTAGTTCTAGCGTGAAGGCTCAGAGGAGAGCCCTCTGTCCACCTGGACACAAGAAGTGAATGAAAGAGGAGCTAAAGAGGGAGGAGAAACAAAGGAAGAGGAGGGGCAGAAGGAACAAATGAGGGGACAGCTAAGTGAGAACAGTGAGAGGATGAGCAGCAGAGGGATGAGAAGGGCAAATGCGAAGTGTCTGTGTGTTGTTTGCATTGTTACTGGACGTGCACACTGAAAACTTTGAAAGCTGCGTACTGTACCTACTAAAGGTACAGTAGGGAAAATGAGTTGTTACCTGTGGACCAGAGAGACGAGGAACCCGTCTCTGAACCCAGGTCAGAAATCCTGGCAGTAGGAAAAGACGGACAATTCCCTGGAGATGCCAGAGTAAGAAAACAGTCCAGTGACCTGGGGACACAGCAGATTAACTAAGATTCACCCTTGGGAGATTGATTCCCAGGTGGAGGCGCTGAGTCCCACACAGCTGGCCTCTACCCCTAAACCAACCCTCACCCTGTCCTGATCTATTCTTCCAGCTGACACCCTTCCCCCAACAACAGCCCGACATCTCCCTGGGGTTGCAGGTGAGTGTCTCTGCTCAGACAGGCCAGCCACCATAGCAAAGGACATCTCCTGGGAGAAGATGGGCTATGCAAAAAAGCTGGGACTTCAGACACATTTTCCGACCAAAAGTTTATTATGTATGGTGATATTACACAGTACTATCAGCCTGGCTTTTGGTTCCCATTCAAGTCTTTTTTGGTACAGTTTGCTTCACTGAACTTTTTTCACAACAATATCATCATATGTTCTCTCAAATTTTCACCTTAACTGATTCATGATAGGAATAGCCTATTTACTGTTCTTGGTGTCCTTCTCACCAACTTGTGTTTTATACCTGCTTCTTAGGAAATTTAAACAATGTAAGGACAAAGCTGGAGATGGATGGATGGATGGATGAATGGACGGATGGACGAACATATTGATGAACAGAGTGTGCCTGCCAATCAAAACAAGGAATTAGAGAAGGAATCCAGGAGGGGAAGGCCTGTAAGAGTTTTCTAGACATTCATTTGGAAAGAAATACATTATTTTCTTTTTTTTTTAATTTTTTAAAATGTTCATTTATTTTTGAGACAGAGAGAGACAGAGCATGAATGGGGGAGGGTCAGAGAGAGAGGGAGAACAGAATCTGAAGCAGGCTCCAGGCTCCGAGCTGTCAGCACAGAGCCTGATGTAGGGCTTGAACTCACAGACCGTGAGATCATGACCTGAGCCTAAGTCCGATGCTCAACTGACTGAGCCACCCAGACACCCCAAAATACATTATTTTCTAAATCACTTTGAGTAGGCTAAATGATTTTTGTGTGCTGCCACCCAAAAGGTAACTACCCTGTGTTTCATTGTATGAGAAAAAATCAGTGTAAACTATGACTTTAATTATTAGTTTTTTTTAAAAAATGAAGAATGTTGGGTGTAGAGCTTATGAGGGATAAGGATAAGGAGAGAGGCCATTGTGGGGGATGACCACAACACTCCACATAAGAAATGGCAGTGGTTTCAATGTGTTAGTAGCAGAAGAGATGGAGAGAAATGGAAATCTCTGAAAAATATTTAAGAAATATAAAGAAAGTTCTCAATAATGGAGAATTGGATGTCTCCATCCAAGAGAGCAAGAGCAATGAGTATAAGATGAAAATAAGTCTTCGAAATGGGAAACACTCAACAAGAAGCAAGTTTGTAGGAAGGAGAGAAATAATAAAGTTGCAATTTTATTCATTAAGATTTACCCATCTGGGGGACATCCAAGTGGAAACGTTCCCTAAAGCACTGGACATTTGGTTCTGTAACTCAATAAGAAAACTGCCTGATAAGAAATAATAGATTTAAGAGTCATCTGGTTTTAGAGGATAACTGGAGTCATTAATGGAGGAGATGGTCTGTGGAATGTAGTGTCGAGCGAGGGGGAAATGAAGTCTAGGGGGATTCCTGAGAAACACCTACATTTAAGGGACAGATAGCTCCCAAAGGATACTAAAGGGAGGCAGCCAAGGATATAGGAGAGAAATCAGGAGAACTGATTTCCATGGAAGCCAAAAAAGAATGTGTTTAAAGAAAGGGGGCAGAGTCAAAGATTTCTTCTAGAGAGGCAAAGTAAGACAATGTCTAAAGAATGTCCATGGAACTGAGCAAGAATTCTTGCTCTTGGGAAGAGCAGTTTTCACAGAGAAAGAGAACAGAAGCCAGATTGCAATAATCAAAACACTAAATGAGACATGATGAAGGGAACAAGTGTAGGCAACTCCTTCAAGAAACTTGGTTGTAAAGAGGATAAAGGTCAAATTTCAATAGCGTTTTGTGGATAGGGAGAGATATGTTGTTGGTTTTAAAATGAAAAAGATATGGGGCACTTGAGTGGCTCAGTTGGTTCAGCATCCAGCTCTTGATTTCAGCTCAGATCATGCACGATCTTGTGATTCATGGGTTCAAGCTCCATGCTGGGCTCTGCGCAGAGCCTGCTTGGGATTCTCTCTCTCTCTCTCTCTCTCTCTCTCTCTCTCTGCCTTTCCCCTGCTCACCCTCTCTCTCTCTCTCTCTCTCAAAATAAATAAATAAACTTTAAAAAAATAATAAAAATGAAATGAAAAAGACATGACCATGTTCAAATGAAGATATAAGCTCCATGAAACTGAGGATACAAAAGAGAAGGGAAATAATCTATTCAATGAAGAATCTATTCCCTGACGAGATGGGAAGACATGGCTGGAAGTACATAATAGGAAAAATTTGTCCGAAATTAGAAGGGGCTCACCTCTTCCATCTTAATAGGAGAAAAGAGGGCAGGATGGATGTTTCCAGCATGGTCTGAGCACTATAAAAGTACCACATTTCCTGTTGCTCTACAGTTATACCCAAGACCTGTAGTATTTTCCCAGTTATATTCTACTGATAGTCCTGAAGTATATGAGTATATTCCACCTCCATTAATTAACCATGGTATAACCTTCTGAGGACAGAGGCTCAATTAAAAAATTTCCCACTTTCTTCGTTGTTCATAGCCACCCTCCACGAAGATACTTGATAGTCATAAAACATCACTTGAGCAAGTGGAGGTGGTTTCTGTGACTAGAAAATTTATGTCTCAACAGCATGGTTCTCATTTCCATAGCATGAAATATCTGCTTCCAAATTCCTCAAGATCCTCCTCCTTTGAGATGGGGCTTTCTTTATTGTCATCCCATGTCATTCATACTTTGTGTTAGCATCCATAAGCCTGCAAAGAAACGGCATTCTTAAAATATAATCTCTTGCCAGAGCCAAAGGGAAATTATTAGAAATATCACATTTTTTAAATATATTTCTCTCTGGAAAATGTTCTCAGTTCCATGAGGTTTCAATATCAATATTACAGAGATTTGTTTTTAAATTTTCAAAATTTCCATACTATTCTCCACAGGGACCCTTAAAGTGTACAGTTTCCTTTTTAAAATTCTGCCCTCGGCAAGCCAATTTAGTTTGGTTTGGTGTTTTAGTATTGTCAAATATTGCTTAAAAGGAAGAGGCTTTAGGAAAATGTACAAACTTTTTGCTTTCCCAGTGATTACTTGTGATAGAACTGATCTCCATTTACTTATGTAACTACAAATGTCTTTTTATAATGCTGCCTATATGAAAGCAGTACTAACTGCAAGATACTTGGGAACTATGATGGGTTATACCACACAGAGTACTATACAAATGTCAGGGCTTAGTAAGGTAAAAGTTGGGGGGATGGAGGCACCTTGGTGGCTCAGTCAGTTGAGCATCCAACTCTGCATTTCAGCTCAGGTCATTATCCCAAGGTTGTGGGATCAAGCCCTGTGTCAGACTTCGCTGGGAATGGAGCCTGCTTAAGATTTTCTTTCTCTCTCTCCTTCTGCCATTCTCCCCAACTTGCATTCTCTCTCTCTCTAAAATAATAAAATAATAATAATAATAATAATAACAATAATAATAATGTAAAAGTGGAACCACTGTTACCCTCTCATCTACCAAATTCACTGAAAGCAAATGCAGTTTTACCACCAGGTAGGTTTCTTAAACTACCCTTCTCCACCCCTTCTAGCACCATCTTGAACTCACCTTCTCCTCCCATGTACTCTTTCAGTTATCTGTAATTATGATTTATTTGTGTATATTTATGCTTTTTTAGCTTTTTCACCCTTTCAGAAATTAATCTTTGTGACCAAAGAAACTGAGTTGAATCTCTTCTGTGTATTCCTAAGCATAGGTATATTTTGAGCACTCCACAAATATTTGTCTACTGACTAGTTGAAGATTTAATCTTAACTATATGCAAATGAGATTCATCTTATTTTCTAACTCAGATTGGTTGGTAGTATAGCTGTGTTACATAAAATTTTGAGCGTTTGTCCACCCCCAGGAGAATAAGTGGCCATAATCAATTAAAATTGTCTACTGTAGAGACTTCAGGGGCAGTGAGGGAATGTAGGGAATACACAAACCTGTGCCAAGTATTTGACATCTGTTTTTCAGGGGATATTGAATAGTTGTTGGGTTATAGATAAAAGCGTTTTAAGATATGATAATAAAGATATGATAATAATTAGTTAGCATGATGAATTTAAACAGCCTTAAATATGTGATACGTGTTTGGTTGGTTGTTTGGAAGATTTGGTTGGGGTTGGGGGTGGTGGTGAATATTTTCCATCTCTTTAGTCTGACTAATTTTTGGTCACACAACCATTTCATAAGATTATATTGGGATTGTATGCATCCTGGTTTACAGTAGTTTTATTTTCTTGATGGACATAATCTTATATAAATGGATTTGTGTCTTGGTGAATATTTTCTATACAAACATTTTCTACCAATGTAAATAATTTGATTAGAAGTTATTAAGTAGAGAGAAATCTAGTTTTATTTCCTTGTTTCTTTTGCTTAAGTGAAACAAAAATGCTCATCTTTTATTGAGAACGAATGCAAGATCAACAATAACCTTATTTTTTAAAATAATAATTTTTTTAAGACATAGTGAGTTGGAATGGTGTCTTTGTCCTTACAGTTACTGTCTCTAAAGCCACATTTCTGTTCTCATAAGATAGTTCCTGTGAAAAGAAATTGAAGGGCTGTAAATTATATTAGTGTAAAGTCACAAATTAATCACTTTCTAACCTATTTTCTCTTGAAAACTCTTTGTAGAAATCTGCCACAAAACGCCTCATACCATTCAATTTTATAGGTTATTACTGTATGTTTTGCTTGGTATTCTAATCCAAGTCATTAGGAAAAGGTTGTAGTTCCCAGATACCATTGTCCTGCTTGACATCAATAAGAAGATGCTTTATTTATATTATCCAGTGTTATTTATTCCCTCCACAAGGTATATGCATTTCATATTCTACTAAAATCCCTGGGGCCTTTCATTGATCACTTAAATGAAGGATATGCCTTAAGGAACAGCTGTGGAAGATAGTTTTATCAAACCTTTTATGTAAGATTGCAGCTATATTTCCATTTGGGTTAATTGAATAAGAAAATGTTTGATGATGGTATGGGCTAACATCAGAATTAACTTTACTCTGCAATTGATTTAATGACCAAAATTGTTCATATGCCTATTGTTTAAGAATGTATTATATTTCAAACGAAACAAAGACTGTCATTGCCCCCTCTTTTATTCCATTATACTACACATGAAAATATGTATTGATTTAGGAAAATATCTCAACAGGAGAGTTTTATAAAACAGTAAGCAATTAAATGCAATCAACTCCAGAGTTCAAAACTCACCTTTTACATACAAATATTCGTGCTAGTTTAATTGAATCTGTCACCTACAATGGTATCACATTTGGGGAGAAGGATTTAAACATGAGTGCAGCACAGAATTTGGATCTAGTTTATATGAAAGGAAGTTTTTTAAAGTGCTGACATAATGAAAGAAGAAGTGATGTGACAGATTCTTTCTGCTCTCAGTTCCATCTGAAGAAGTCCTTTTTCCCTAGTGTACCATACAGGGCATTTGAGCCAGGTGACCGCTGGCGGTCTCAGAACAAAGAAGAAACATTTCCAACACCCATCATCAAGGATTTCCACAGTCTCAACTCTTACACTTTGAATAACTCCTCTTTGAGTTCTATTGACTTTAATCTTCAGTTTTTTCAGTGTTATAGAATGGAATATTTAGACTCCCCAGAAAATTCCTCTCATGTAAAAAGCTCTCCCACCCAAAAAAAAGGTCTCCCCAAATGTTAGCTCTTCGGTATTTCTATCAATCACTCTTTCTTCTTTGTCTTTCATGCTTCAGTTAGACCGTCTCCTAATACCTCAACATCACTTTTGATTTGTAATCATTGATAAGATTTATTGCTCTTTACCAATAGAAGTGAGTTTCATGAACAAAAAGATAGTGTTTGTCTGTGTCTGTGTCTCCAAAAATTGGCCTAGTGGTCAGCACCTAGTGTGTGCTAAATATGTTTATTAAATCAATTGAAAGATAGCTTTTCAAATTTCAGATCCAAATCTCATCACCTAGACAATGACTTAAAACAAAACAATGATTCTTTTTGCGTATTTTCCTCATTTATAAAATGAGACTAATAAGATCTCTCTGGGTTGTGATGACCAAATAAAGTAATAGTTGAGTTGCAAAAATATTGTTATCTTTCTAGCTTCACATAGGAGGAATTCTGTCAAGACATTCTAAGTGTCTGACTGGTATACTCTTATGCCTTGTTGACATTCAGCACATACTGCCTGCCTGCTGGAATAAGTCTTCTTTCATTATAATCTTCTTAAGGCACTTGCTTGTTCTCTTGATTTCAAGGACTACCTTCATAAAAGGAAGACCCTCCAAGATCTACACTTTAGTATTTGGTCACTAACATCTCCCCAGATTCATGTCTGTAAGAATTACAACCAAGAATCCCTAATTGGACACCTTGTTCCTTCTGTGCACTAAAATTAAATGTCTGTCCCATCAACTCCGTATCCATCTTGCCATTAGGAGATGGAGTGCACACAGCCTGAGGACCATCACCCTTTCTTATTTTACACCCACACTACACGCACGTCTGTGCTCTCCCACATATGGAATGTGCTTGTGAATCGTCAGTGGTTCCAACTGGACTAAATCAAGGGCTTCTGCTAGGCTTTAGTTTGGTGAGTGGGACCCTGGGTGGGGAGATGACAGAGTGGGGAGGAAGTGTTGGGAGAAGATTGAGGTGCGGGTTGGACTATGTTAAGAGGACAAGGAAGTTCTGATAGGGAAAGGAAATTTAAGAAAAGGGGCAGAAATATCTTTCTAAAGTTTGGGAAAAGTTTGGTTATTTGAAATACAAAGCACTCTATGACCTACCTCGTGAAGCCTTCCACAAATTCCATAATTAAATATTTAATGCTTACTTTTGGTGTTGAATTTGGGGTCTATAGTGAAGAAGGGTAAGGCCAGGGGTGATGGAAGAGGCCGGGTCAAACACATCCAGCTGCCTATCAACATCCATTGCTTCTCTGACCGGTGGTGCTTATTAGAATCATCTGGGGGTTCCTGGGTGGCTCAGTTGGTTAAGCATCTGACTCTTGGTGTTGGCTTAGATCATGATCTCATGGTTTGTAAGTTCAAGCCCTACTTTGGGCTCTACACTGATGGCTCAGAGCCTGCTTGGGATTCTGTCTCCCTCTCTCTGCCCCTTCCCTAGTCACTCCCTAGCTCGCTCGCTCTCTCTCTCTCTCTCTCAAAAATAAATACATAAATATTTAGAAAAGAATTGTGGCACCTGAGTGGCTTAGTCGGTTAAGTATCTGACTCTTGATTTGGCTCAGGTCATGATCTCACAGTTCTTGAGTTCAAGCTCCATATTGGGCTCTGTGCTGACAGTGCAGAGCCTGCTTGGGATCCTCTCTCTCCCTCTCTCTGTCTGCCCCTCCCCAACTTGCGCTCTCTCTCTCTCTCTCTCTCTCTCAAAATAAATAAATAAAGAATAAACTTTAAAAAAAAGAATCATCTGATTCCTCTCCCTCCTCGGACACCACCCTCACCAGTCACCCGGGGCTGACTCTACCCGTGTAATACGGCTCATAATCTCCCCTCTTTGGGCTGTATTCTCAGTTTGATGCAGATTAATAATCTTAAATACTTCTTTTTCCAGTTTTTGCTCCTGCTTTGCCTTTTGGCACTTACAAGGTCAGTCTTCTTTAGCTATAAAAACACACAGCCTAGAACTCTTTGTTCTCTTATCCAACAATGGATGTGCACTCCTGGCAGGTGGTACCATACTAGAGGTACACAGCACAGAAGAAAGGACCAAAGAACATTCCTGCAACCAAATCTCAGCTCTGACCCCACTAGTTGGGTGTCTTGAGCAAGTTACTGCTCCTAAATAAACCGGTGCTATAGCAGGTTTTCTTCACAGCCTGTAAGTTGGGGTTTTCTCCTTTTATTCCTTTGCCATGTAGGTATTCATGTTCTAGAAAGATCTCTCATGACATGTATTTGAAATTTTACAAAAGAAAAAGTTGAATTACTTTTTTAATGTTTTCTAATTCCCTGGGAAAAGCAACTTAAGAATGTCTTTGATATATTTATATGCCAATCTTCCTTCAATTCTAATGGAAATTACATATCAAATTGATGTTTGATATTTTCAAGCATACTTTCTAGTCAAAATGGTTTTTTTTATGTTTATTTTTGAGAGAGAGAGAGAGAGAGAGAGAGCATGCACGAGAACAGGGGAGATGCAGAGAGAGAGGGGGAAACAGAGGACCCAAAGTGGGCTCTCCGATGACAGCAGTGAGCACTATGTGAGGCTGGAACTCAAAAACAGCAAGATCATGACCAGAGCCAAGTCATATGCTTAACTGCTTAACCACTTAACCGACTGAGCCACCCAAGCGCCCCTAGTCAAAAGGTTTTATACACCATGTCAATTTCATTAATTCAGTCAGGGAAGAAAAGGTGATAGCTAGTGTTGAACCAATACATTGCAAAAGTTTCATATAAATTTATATATTCTCACTGGGGGAAAATCAAAAAAATATCCAACTGGATGTTTGACACGATCTCACTTTATCTTCTCAAGCCTTTATTGGATTTTCACATGAAGAAAACCAGGAAGGATTATAGGTTAGAATATAAAACAAAGTCTTTAACTTTACGATTATTCCAACTTCTAACAGAAAAAAAAGTGTGTGTGTGTGTGTGTGTGTGTGTGTACAATGTACCATCCATCCATGATTTAGCTGTTTCCTTATGGGGATAATGTAGCCAGGGCTCCACACAGCTTTCTCAGGTGGCTCTTAATCTGACATGACATGGGTGGGGGGACTGGTGGGCTGTCCTGTAAGGCACAAAGAAGGACGAGCCAGTATCTAGAGAGCCAGGCCAGTTAGGGAGCCACTGCCCAGAATTGGCCAGATCTGGGGAGAGAGTGAGGAGCCACCATAAAGTTGAGTCTAAGTGGCTGCATGTGAGTAATCTAAAGTAAGGTGCATGTTTATATCCTTTGAATGAGAGTAAGGTGAGGGACTGTGTTCTACAACCAGTCAGGAACCAGAAAGGATAAATGGGGGGATGGGGGGGGGTAAAAGCTTAGACATGCACATAAACCCAGAGACGGGGGCAATGAGGACAGCATTGCAGCAGATCTTGATTCTAAGTTGGAGCTTAGAATGTCAGGATTCTGACAGCCATCTGTGAATACACATGGTGGGAAAACGAGTGAAGGGCAGAGGTGAGGGAGGATTCTGATTCGGAAGTAACAAAATGTTATTGCTTAATTGGTTTATCCAAGGTTAAAAGACTTTTCTTAAACCATATTATGTTACCCAAAGCTCTAATCGCTTAACTTTGAGTTGTAATTTGTGACTGTTTTCATCTGGGCAACAAAAGATGTGGCATCAGAAGTCAGAAAATTAAATTAGGTTCATTCACAACCAAAGATCTTTTCTCCCGCCCTGTGGGACCTGCCGAGTCAAAATTTCATCTCCCTTCTCCTTGCAGCATTTTTAGGTAAAGGATAGTCATCTGATGAACTGCACTAAAAGCTAATCACTAACAGACATATCAGCACCCACACTATTCTATTAATTAATGCCGATGTGTGTTGTGCATATAACAAATGCAAATTACCTAAGGGGGCAACATCGATTTTTTTTCCCCTCATGCCTTCCTCAGTGCAATTCAGATACATTTGGAAAGCGCCACTTGGTGATGGGTAGATTGTAATCATGGTAGCATTTTCCTCTTGATTTATAAGGCTCAATTCCTTTTTTCAGTTCTTTGAAATGTCTTCCCTAATAAAAGACCAAAGAGACAGTATTTTTAGCATCAGACACAGAAGGGTGATATGACAATATAAAAATTTCCTATGATCTAGCAAACATTTAACAAATAAGGAAAATGAGGATTGCTCATCCAATGTGTTTTGGCCTCGATAGATTTGATTAATAAGGCAACTAGAAAAATTAAATATGGATAAGCCACAGCACCTTTAGAATGCTTAACAGATTACCGACTTGTGTCATTCATAGCAACAAATGTTTTCAGGCTGAAAGAAAAAAAAATTTTTTCATTTTACTGGAGGAGAAGATGATGTCTCCAAATATTACAGGGAATTACTTCTTTTGTGTTCAAATGAATTCAAACCTAAACCCACATTTAAATAGGCTTCAATCATGAATTGCAAATTGCAGTTGAAATGAGCATTGTTTTGCTGATAGTTTAGTCTGAAAACAATTGTCTTTTTCCCTACTAATATAGTGCATACTTGATTAAGTGGGTTTGGTTTTTGGGTTTTTTTTGTTGTTGTTTTGGGGCTTTTTTTTTGGTGGGGGTGGGGTATTTTTTTTTCTTAACAAGCCAATATTTGAATAAATGAATTAACCCAGGGAGACCAGCCGAGGTCCTGACCCAAGTTTGACTTTTCTCTGTACAGAAGTGTCATCCGGGAGCCTTCGTTCCTATGGTGGTAGCGTCCGGTGCCCTTGATTGCACTCCGTGTTTGGGAGCCACGGTCCTGTCATTAACAAATGTCCCTAACACCAGAGTCTCACTCAGGCTCCACAGCTGTCTGTAGCTGACACTGCCACACACAGTCACTGCAAAGACCTGAGTGTCACAGGGCAAGGAACCAGCACGTGCTTGGCACAAACATACGCCTTCAGTAAAACTGTTAAGGAGACTGTATTTGTCTTCTATTGACATACCCAAGAATGCGCTTGCACTCACAGGTGTATTTGTAAGTTATACTCCTGGACTCTCGAGGCACTGTCCACGTTTGTCAGGAGATATCTGTAAGATGAGATAGATAGTTGGACTCCACACGCACACACGCACACACCCATACAGGGGCAGGAGCGCACGTCATGGTCCCCAGGCACCGTCTCACCCAGCCCTGTAGTCTCCTGGGAGTTCTGGACATGGTCCTGTGTGTTCATCCTCTAACATCGCTAAAGATGCTTCGAGACCAAGGAAACTTGAGTGAAAACCTGAAATCTTGACTTGATTGAAATCTTGTTGTATCTAATTTAGAAGAAAATAATTGCCTTAATTGTTGCTGATGAAAAGAGAGAGAAATTTATTCTGGAAGTTCAAGACCCAGCTGTTGAGACTTAGTAAGCGAAGACATAGGACCCGTCTCGTACTGGCCAAGTACACAGGGCCTGTGGTTCACGTTAAAAACTAAATGTGGTCAAACAGACCACGCAGAGACTAAGCAGACATTTACGAATATAAAAGTACCTAACAAAGCATTCTTACGTTTGTGGTCTCTAATTTGATTATACCGTAGGCTTTTTCTGCAGCCACTTTTGTGTGTTCGTTTGGTGATTCACAAAGATGAATGCTTTCGGTACCATGTTTGATTGCATTTCGCACAAGACTGAAGTGTCTTAATCTCTAATAACTTCTTTATTTTACTTTGTAGACCAGGGTAAGGCAGTTCACTTGACAGCATTCATTCAAATTGTTTTCAGTAGGTTTTTTTTATTCTTTGTTGGTTTTGGTTTGCTTTAGTTTTGCTTTTCCTGAAAGGAGGACGCCTTCCTTAGATCTCTTCCTTAATTTTTGCAGTTACATTTCGTTTTGGTAGGGCTGATTTATGGCACTTTTCTATATGAGCCTAACCAAGGATCTATCCTTGGATCATCCAGTGTTTTCTGTAATATTCTGTAATATTGGACCAAGGGGACTTAAAATGGACACGTGAAGTGCACACTGTAGGCCTTGAAAACATAGTGCAGCCCCTTGCTCTTGTACAAATAGTGTGAGAACCCCTCTGTCATAGGAACGACCTGGCTGCCTTTGTCGTGGGCTTCCATTTACAAAAGGAATTCCTTATTGCTTGTGCTCTGTGTTTCAGAAAAGAACGCTTGATGCTATCTATATTTCATCCCACAAGGCCCCATCTGATCAGTTCAGGAGCAGTGAGGCTGAATCCAGCCCTGGAAATTACAAGTCCCACCAACTATTGTGACTTTAAGTACCTGATTTAGGACTACGTGAAATACTGCTTTGCTTCTCAAAATATCTATCCTCTGAAAGTACCAACCCATTCAGTTGCCAAGCTGATTCTTCATTTTGATGTCATCTTTTGGGAGAGTAAAAGGGAACAGTGCAAAAATGAAGGTTTTTCAAACACAAATGGAGCCAGAACTGGAGATTTTGACGTCGGTAAACATTACAGCCACGAAGAAATCGCAGAGCTGTAAAAGCTGCGGAGGTTTTAATAGAGGAAAATACATTCTGTTACCTTTTGTTTTTACTAACTCGGCGACACAGAAGCTAACTGCCCTCTGTGTGAGTGAAGGAGATAGACAAGACATCCTCCCTTTCTGCCACGTGCTACCATCACCATTTTTGACAGTGTGATCTTTAAGTCAGTTTCTATTTCTGAGACTAAACTCTCCAACAAATAATATTAAATTTGAGCATTTCATACATTTAAAACTAATTCAAAATGAAGTAAGACAAGAGATTACAGTAATTTGTTTTTACTTGAAGACGCCTCACATGCATTCAGTCGCAGATTATTATGCCCTTATCTTTTAAAGTCCACTCTGGGAACATTTTTTAACTTAATTCTACACTGTAAACTATCACTCTTTCAGAAACATACAATTCTATCAGAATTATAATTGTAGCCTAAAGATAAATTTAATTTAGTTGGGGTGCCTGGGTGGCTCAGTCGGTTAAGCATCCAACTTCAGCTCAGGTCATGATCTCGTGGTTCAGGAGTTTGAGCCCCGCATCGAGTTCTGTACTGACAGCTTTAGAGCCTGGAGCCTGCTTCGGATTCTGTGTCTCCCTCTCTTTCTGCCCCTCCCCAGCGTGTGCTCACTCTCTCTCTCTCTCTCTCTCTCAAAAAAATAAATGAACATTAAAAAAACTTTTTTAAATAAAGATAAATTTAATTTAGCAAATTATCAGGCTGGATGCTTTTAATATTAATCAAGGAGAGGGAGCCTGGGTGGCTCAGTCGGTTAAGCGTCTGACTCTTGATTTCGGCTCAGGTCACGATCTCATGTTGGTGAGTCAGACTCTGTGCCTATAGTGCAGAGCCTGCTTGGGATTCTCTGTCTCCCACTCTCTCTGCCCCTCCCCCACTTGCTCTCCTTGCTCTCTCTGAAAATAATAAACAGTAATAGAGTTCTACCCTCTGTCCTCTCCTAGTCTTTCTTTGTATCCATTCCTTGGTGACCTCATTAAGTCTCCCCGCTTTCAACAGTGTCCATGCACTGATGCCCGTACCTGACCCTGCTCCATGCTTCTAACACCTTAGTTCAGCCTACTAGTAAGTAGCTGCTTTGGGTGGCCAGTAGACGCCCCACTGAACGTATTTGAGACAACTCTTGACTTGCCCCTGGACATTTTCCACCCCCCATCTAAGTCAATGGGACCACCATCCACCCACTTACCAAGAACTGTAGAGTTACCTTGCAGCCTTCATTTCCTTTACCTCCTCATCCAATTTGATGGTAAAACTTCAGTGTTCTACTCCATTATCTGGGTGAATCTGGGTATTCCTAAGTCCTTCCACCAAAGCCTCTCACCTGGATTGCTACAATAACTTCTGAGAAGTCCCTCCGTTTTGACTACCATCTGTTCCCACTTCAGTAGCCAGAATGGTCTTTCTCAAAATTAAACAAAATTGTGTTACTCTCCCGCTTTAAAATCCTCCAAGGATATCCCACTACATTTAGAATAAATCTCAATGTCCTTATCATTGCATGTAAGGCGTAACATCATCTGGCCCTTACCTAATTCTTTGGCTACATCTCCTCTCTTTCTTATTCAGTATTCACTATTCAACATTCTCCCATTCCACCAGACATCTTAATTTCTTCACATTCCAAGCTGGCTCCTGCCTCTCTGCCTGGAACATTCTTACCTTCATTCTGTACGTGGCTCCTTTCTCCTCTTTATTCAGATTGCTGCTTAAGTGCCACCTTCTCATAGAGGCATTCTTTGACCATTCTATCTTAAGTAGGGATCCAGACCTATGGGCTCTGACACACTCTATCCGCATACCCTGTTTTATTTCCTTCATAATATCCACAAACATCTGAAATTTAGAATATTTGCAGTACATACACCTAGAATATTTACACATCTGTTTCCTTAGTAGTTGTAAGATTCAGCCAACTACAATGGCAGCACCATGAGAATGGGGAGTGCATCTTGTTCAGAGTTGCCCTCATTCCCAGAAGGTGCTCAAAAAAGACTTTTGAATGACTAAGTTAGAAACCCTCATTTACATAAAAATACTCATTCAGCATTTATACATACTGATTTCTCCACATCTTTTCACAAAGGATTTAAAAGCTTTAAGCAAAAACATATACAAGAAAGGTCAAAAATAAAAATCTAGCACCAAAGAAAAATATATAAGCAAAAAAAAAAAAAAAAAAAAGTAAGATGCTCAGTTACAACATTTTCATGAGAAAGTAGCAAAGTAGGAAAGTACACTGTGCTTTAAGAGAACCAAACTTTTCCTAAGGTTAAATTCTAACTGAAAGTTCTCCAGGGAGCTTTCACACAGTAAAGGACAATGTCCACAGCAATATTTGTAAAGCAAATGCAATGGTCCTTTTCAAATGGCTGTTTCTTTCATAATGGCCAAGGGCCCAAATTAAAATGCAATACAATGAAGGGGAATCATTAAGGGGCTGAGTTAATGTGCTCCAAGAATATAGTATTCCGGTGTCCTTACTTGAACCAAGAAATGACTCTCTTCTGGAAAATTCACCTAATAACACAGTCAGCATTGTTTATTGCTAAGAATTAAGGTGATTTCAGTAACTCAATGAAAAGTTGCATCAAGAAATGGAAATATAAACACAGCCGTATTTATGCTGTTCCAGCTAGAAAGCTCTCCATCTGCTGGGCGGGGTGTTATCCTACCTTCGCCATGTCCCTGGAAGAAGGCTCATTTTTTTCTCTTATCAACATTCTTCCAAATATTTTTCTATTCCCTATTAAAGCTTGCTCCTGGGACACTTTTTTCTGTTAACTCCTTTCATCCCATTTCTCCTCTTGGTTTATGGTCTATCTTCAGTCTTAGATTACTTACTATAATATTTTTTTAAATAACTATTATCACTAAAACTGTTAAGAAATACCAAGAGTTGCCATATACTTTATTTTCTAAAAATCGAAACCCTAAGTCACTATCACCACAGATATTCTGTCACCCATGGTGACATTCAGGAGTTAATACAGAGCAGAACCAGAATTTAATTCAAGCAATATGAAGTGTTCCTTTGACGATATTTTAAACCGGGTCTAGTTTTAAAGGCACTTTTTGAAAAGTACTTCTGGAAAGTCTTCAGTGAGCCTCAGGCGAAAGCTGTGGTCACTTCTACTAGGATCCCCTCCATAATGGATCTTTAAGAAACATCCACAGTGGGGATGCCCGGGTGGCTCAGTCAGCTAAGCAGCCGACTCTTGGTTTTGGCTCAGGTCATGATCTCATGGTTCTTGGGACTGAGTCCCGTATCGAGCTCTGCGCTGACAGTACAGGGCCTACTTGGGATTCTCTCTCTTCCTCTCTCTCTGCCCCTCCCCTGCTTGTGCTCTCTCTCTCTTTCTCAAAAATCAATCAATACACTTAAACACACACACACACACACACACACACACACACACAAGTGTTTTTCACTTTTTTCCTATGAAATTGTTTGTTGTCTTATGTGTTAAAACCAGAATTCTTTGAGGGATAGGCTTCTGTAATATTGGCATGGGTGGAAACGCATTTCCATGTTTACAGACACATCATCTCTCCTTCCAGCCACAGACTTCCTGGTATAACCAGGACCATTTTAATTTTGCCACGAAATCACCTCCAAGATGCTCGACATGCACACCCCCAAACACAGAACGGCAACCAACCTTTTCAACACTCCTCACGACTTTGCAAAGGGCAGCAAGACAATGACAAGAAGGGTCTACTTGGTGCCAGGCAGGGAGGTTTTTGAATGTTGCAGGGATAGGGTGAGGAGGCTGTCACAGTCATGTGCCCCCAAGAAAAATATCCCCTTTTATTTTTCATTCAGCTGTCACTGAGAATCAAAGAACGCATTGGTAATTGCTATTGTCTGTAGGATTTTTTTGTGGTTCACAGCCAGATGACCACCCTTTACTGAAAAGCTCATTGTATCAGGTTTACTCAGCCCCCTTCCTGGATATCTTGTGTTCTTTTTGTTATAGCAGACAATTTGTGACCCCCAAAAGTTTTTGCTACCACATTGCTCGATGATTCTAATATATGCCATCGATAGGCATACCTACTCGTAATGTAAACACAGAATTGCAAGAAACAAAGTACCCTCCTTAATGTAAATCGTCTGATGGCTTACCTGAAGGGTGCACTGCTGAGGTAACCCCGATTCCCCTGTTCTATTAAGCGGCAGAATTCCCAAGTTCCGACTGAAGTCCAGATCTAATCCAAAAATCTATTTGACCTCTTACAACTATTAGATTTTCTAGCAATGCTGAATAAGTAATGACCATACCCACTTCGAGAGAAAGCACATATTCGTCTGCCAGTTTAATGCCAAACCAAGCCCCTGGCTTGTTCTCAAAGAGACCAGCACCAGGAAGTCACTTGACTTTCCCCTTGAGAGTGTTTTCCTAGCCGTAATAGACAGAGAGGCTCATATATAAGAGAAAACAATTTTCCCCGGACACTTCCTGTCTGAGAATTGGTACAGTCTAGCGGGGCCTGTACACTGAATCTAGGCTTCCCCCCGAATCTCAGGTGCGCTATAATTTGGCTTGTAGAACGGCAGTTGCCCTCAAACTCAAATTTCTCTTTACATCCCAGCGTGACGTAAATGACGTGACTCATGGTTTCAAAAGAACTGGAAGCGCTTTCCGATATAGATTGTCCCCTTAAAAACAAAAACAAAAACAAAAAAAAAAAACTGGTGTCCATTTTCCACAAAATGGTGCTATATTCATTTGTTATATTCATTCAGTTTTTGTAGGGCCAACGTAGTGGCTGATTAGATCCCGATTAGCAATAGAAATCTTCAGGTGTGGCTATGCATGGAAAGGTCACGACTTCATTTTGGTTAAGGAGCATCGGCCTTTTAGCAGCGGGACCCTGAGCAGCCAGAAACGAACCCGGCCCTCCTGGCCTCCAGAGCGTGCGGTTGGTGCCAGGTTCACGGGACAGGTTTCCAGCACGTTAAGGCCCCCCGTGGCACAGGGTGGGTGGTCTGGGGGGAGGGTGCTGAATGCCGGGCCTGGCAGACTTAGCAGCCCAGCAGCGGTCCCTGTGGTTTCTGGCAGCAGCTTACAGGCCAGGCGAGCTCGCACAGGTGAACGGGGGGCTGGCTGCTCGGGGGGCTCCTCTGGGCCGGTTCCTCAGGGCAAACTGAAGTTGGAGGCGGAAAAGGCTGTTGTTTAAGCCGAAGAGAGTCCTTTTGTGCCAAACCACCATCCGACCTCTTTTGTTCCTCTCAAGAGGGAAGTGACGGCAGCTGGCTGGTCTGAGGCCAGGCGTCCCTACAGGGCTGGTCAGATGACACGTTCCTTCCCCATGGGCAGTTTCAACCACAAGGGATGGCAATAACCATTCCCCCCCCCCCACCAGGACGCATCTTCTAGGACCACCACTGGTGGTGTTCTTCCAAGGGGCCGCAAGGTGATGAATACACATTGTAATCATTACATTAGCCGCCACAGGAAACCACAGTCACCCAGTGTTTGTCCGCTTATGGTCCATCTATCCATCACGTACAATCCAGTGACAGCTAATGAAACAACACAGAGTTCGGACCAATAAAAACAGAGAGACAGCAAGACGGACTGCCTACCCAGCGACTGCACCAAAATTTGCTGCAAAACTGAACTTGCATCACAACCATTGAAAAACAAGAAGCAAAAAATCGGAGGGGTTTTGCCCACTGACTGCCTGTAATGGTGCTTGGCTGTGAATTAATTCACAGCGGAAATGCTTTAGGGGCCTCGTACACAGCCTCTCCGTTTAGTTGGAGGCAAGCACTACATTTTACTACTTCTAAAAATCGCACAGATTAGGAAAGAACTAGAATGATAAAGCTTTTATTGGAACTTCTGAGACTTTAGCCCTGCGCTTTTCAGGTTCTTGTATGTTCTATAGTCTAATGCGAGACCATCCATGAGCTTGTGAATCACTGTGTTTTGGTATTTTGTGGATCCTAAACTGGCATCGCAATATTTGATCAAAATCTTTCGTAGCTTAAGTAGAAGAAACACATCTTTCCCACGGGTTCTCAGATATTTTCAACAAGTATCTTGAATACGTTCTTAGATTATATTAATTTCCCTCTTTAGCCTTCTGCTTCTTTGGCTAAATACCCCATGCGGTCATCAGTAGAAGGCGTAAGTGTGAATAATCCCCATCATCGGTCCATTCTGTATTGCCGTCCTTGGAACCTCCTTAGAAAAAGCACAGGTAACAGACACAGGTGACGGTTCATTGTTGGCATGTGATATAAAAGCAGAAATATAAATACCATAGTACTCAGACCTCCAGGACATCTGAGACATAATCATTTAACAAATAGGTCTGTAATCATAGTTATTACTATGGGAGACAGTGAGGCCTGAGTTGGAGTTTTTGTAATTTACTACCTAAGTGACTTTGCATAAATTTCTTAACTACTTGGTGCTTCTTAAAATGGAATGATAACAATACTGGTGATTATTACTGTTACCTTTATTATTTTGGTGAAGATTTGGTGATACAAGGCTTATACCTGGTATAATACAGCCACGTCTGTTCCTAGGAAAACCTCATGACCAGTGCAGTGATCTGTGTTACTTCTCCAAACCACAATGGGCTCCCAGGGGTGTCTTCTTAACCTGCCTCACAAGACCCTAAGCTCGGAGAGACAAGTGACTTGTGACTTGTAGATGGAATGAAGGCCTTGCTTGCATGAGATAAGCCATACTCTGCTGTTATTGGCAAGCATTCTATCCATTCTTGAATATTCTATAAGTGTGTATCGATTACCGAACATGTGCCAGGCACCTGTCTCCAAACAAGGCAGGGACGCTGCCTCCCGGAGTTGAGTCTAGGGGTAGGAAAGAGACAAGCAAGGGGACAAATTGAGGAGCGGGAAATGTCAGAGGGTGGGAACCGTTCCGCAGAGAATAACATGGCAAAAGGAGGTACAGCTGACTGGGGAAGTGAGGCTCTGATTGGGTACGTGGTATTTGGTGACAAGAACCCGCCGTGAGGAGTGTGGGTCAGAGGAGAGTAAGTCTGGGGCAGCCGGAGGGGAGAGCCTGTTGGAGAGGATGGGGGCTCTCTTTCTGGAGAGACCTGACTGGCGCCTTGAGTTAGCATCTGAATGTTTCAGCCCGCCATCTTTCTGCTCCTAGATTCTGGCTCAGCCATTGTCGGCTGGATCCTTTATTTTTCAGCTAGTTTATCTCCTGAGGGGCAATTCACCGGTGCTTTCCTCAAGGGTTCACAAAGAAGTTTTTAACCTGTTGACGAGAAGAAGATGTAATTAGCAAAGGATCTGGCTCTTAATAAAACCAAAGGCTCATAGCGGCCATGTTAAATCCTCAGCGGTCACTTAGAAAACCGGCCAGCAGTTCCGCTTCAGGGTGTTTATCCGAACCAACACTGTGGTTCGTGTGTGTCCATATATATACACATATGCAACGGAATATTACTCAGCCGTAAACAAGAATGCAGTCTTGTCATTTGTGACACCACAGATGTATGCACAGGGCATTATGCCAGGTGAAATAAGTCCGAGAAAGACAAAAAGTCTATGAGGCCACTTACACGTGGAACCAAAAAATTGTTAAAAAATGAACAAACAGAACAAAACAGAAATGACTCACAGATACAGGAAACAAAATGTTGGTTACCAGAGGAGGGAGGGGTCGGGGGCGGGTCAAACAAGTGCAGGGGTTTAAGAGGTACAAGTGTCCAGTAATGAAATAAGTCAGGTCGTGGGGATATAACATACAGCACAGGAAAGAGAGTCAATAATACCGCAATAACTTTGTATAGTTGCAGATGGTAATAAGACTTATCACGGGGATCCTTTTATAATGTGTAGAAATAGCAAATCACTCTGATATACACCTGAAACTAATAGAATATTGTATGTCAATTATACTTCAATTGAAAAAAAAATGTTAAGCTTGGGTCACAAACAAAATTAGAAACCTTGAAACTCTGAATGAGTAGGTTGTGTTAGAATTATGCCCAGTGTGTGTGTGTGTGTGTGTGTGTGTGTGTGTGTGCTATTTCTCTGTTAATTGTTTGACCTATTCAGATTGAAACAGCCACAAAGCAAGAAAATTCTAGAGAAATCAGAAAACGTGAAAATTTGACGAGCTTTTGTGATATTTCTAAGAAATAGAATTCTATTAATCAAATCAAATTGGTTGGAATCCAAAAGCATTTTAAAGTTCCAGAACAAATGTCTAAATGTCTATCTAACACTGAGGGGATTGGGGATAGAGTACAGTAATCAAATATCGTCTATCCATACCCTCTTACTTCACAGGAGAGGAAACTGAGGCCCAAAGAATTTACACAGTTTGTCTGAGTTCACACAGAGGCAGTCGTAAAATCAGACCCAGAATTAATTTGCTGTATCTCTTGGCCCATTACTCTGAACTGCGTTCTAAATTTAGAAATATAATGCGTGTTATCGGGGCCAGAGTAATATCAGAAGAGGTGGAAGTAGCATAAAACTATCTTCCCTCACCAGGTGCCTTCCTAAGGCTGACATTCCGCTATTAGGTAAGCGTTCTTTGGGAACACGAATTTCCCAGTCGGTCTGCTGTTCAAATGGAAGTGGCCGTGGAGATATCCTGCCCGCCCAGCCGGAGGCCACGTGTAGCTGGGGCAGGAGAGAGGACCCTAAGGGTCCCTGGAGCCGAGACCCTGCAACAGCACCCCAGGATGGGGTGCAGTGGGTGGAGGACGGCTCGGGAGAAAGGCCAGGCGGGGTGGGTGACAGGACGGAAGTGAACGCCAGCCCTGTCCCCTGCCTCCCGGTTTGCTGGGCTGTGCCTCGGCACGGAGCCTGCCCTATTAGGCAACAATTTCAACATCGCCGTCAGCAAACTGAAAACGCAAGTTAAAAAAAAAAATCTCATTCATCATGTAATATTTCTAATCTGAAAACTGACATCTGAGTTTTTGAGGAGGCTGCTTTGGGATGAATTTCCTGTTGGCCTCAAAAGACCCTGAGACCTCATTAATGACCAGAAGTCCACCTGAAAGAGAGACAGCTGAGGAAGGGGCCAGGGGTAGGAAAAGACCCCGAAAGGGCTGCTTACTTTAGGAAAAGGCACAGCGATCAAAACAAGTAGCCCCATTGAAGTAGAACTTCACATTCCACCCTTAAAAAGTCTCAACAAAATGCCCCATTGTTATTTGTTGTTTTGCTACAATTAATAGACAAAGCGATTGTTAGGCAAGACCAGAGCTGCCCTGTCGGCACATAGTCTAGGTTCTTTGGCTTAGGAGTGGGCTCAGAGGGGCTTAAGAAGTGTGGGTGGCTCACCCCAAGGTCATTCTCCAGGAACAGGTAAATAAGGTTCCTGATAAGCCTCAGGTTAATTAAGTGGCGACTGTAATTCAATTGATCCAAGGACAGTGAGAGCAAGGCTGTTCCGGAATCTTCCACGGAGCAGTGGTACGGCACCCTCCCAGCTCTGCCGGGCCATCACCCCCTCCCTGCCCTCTTGTCCCCACCCCGAAGGCCAGCAGGGTGGTACAGCTACGTACCTGAGCTAGGTCGGCCGGCTGTCTGCTGGGGTCTTTAAGCATGACACAGAACAGCAGAGATCTTCAGCCCCACTCTTTTCCTGATGTCTATTGTTATCTTAATGCCTTCTTTTTCCCATCGACTCTTTAATTATGCAAACTGCAGGCTTTCTAAGGCTAGTTCTCCAGTACACGTCAGAACAGGGCTTATGCAGCACAAAAGAACGAACCTATCACACTGAGAAGTTAATAGTTAACTGGACTTAAACCCATCATCAACCAGGGAATGTGAAGGACCCCACGTCCCGTCCGTGGCAACATCCAACTAAAATAGCACCTCTCCCTAAGACCGGATTTTGCCTGACTGCGCTTTTAACTGTTACACAAGGGGAACTGTTACCATTGCTTGGGACAGCTCAGGAAAAGGCAGCCTATAGGAGGCAGCGCGGCTGGGGCCTGGCTACTGGAGGACAGGTCAGACCTAGGGAAACCAGCCTGGCCCTACTTGGTGTCCCAGCAGGCAGGCAGGTGACCTGAAGCCAGGTGCCTTCCATGCGCAGGAGGTAGCTGATGAGGGGGTAAGCCACTCAGGGTGGGCCTCGAGGAGGCTGACGTGGTTGTCCAGGCCAAGAGGAGCTGTGAGTCCTGGGCGGGAACACAACCTCCATCCCAGAAACACATACCAAGACAGATCAGACCGAAGGTCATCCAGGGATCAGACCGATCTGATCACCTGGGAATCATCTCCAGTAACAATACATCCTGACTCTTACTGGAACTGAGGAGGCACTGAGTGTCCTGAAGTTTTAATTTGTAAATAGTTGAATCTATCACTATTAGCTTCGTATCTTCCTCAATTGCTTCAGTTCTTCCAAAGTTATTATCCTTCCAGAGACTCATGTACTATTCTCCTTCCTGCTAATTTTTCTGTGAATTTTTAAACATATTTGGCTTTAATTTTCTTCTGGTACACAGAATAAGATGTGGATCTAAATTAATTTTTCTCTAATGTGCCATATCTCAAAATCATATATCAATTAATCCACCCCCACTGTTCCGTAAAGCCTGCTTTACTGTGCATTAAATCTCTACTCATAACTTGGTCAGTTTGCACTCATTCCACAAATACACACTGAGGCCTCACCACACGGCAGGTACTGTTCCGAGTGCTGGAGATACAACAGTAAACCACCAAGCTGAAATGTCTGAGCAATTTTGGTTGGAGGAGACAACAAACAAATCAACAAACTATGTAATCTATCAGATAGTCATCGATTCTATGAAGAAAAATAGAAGGAAGAAGGGGAATGAAGACTTCCAGCCAAGGTGGGCTAGGTGCAATTTAAAGTCAGGTCAGGGAAGACCTCACCAAGATGGAGACATGTGACAAAGACCAAGGAGTCATGGGCACATGAGGGAACCATGTTGCAGCTGATGGAAAGCAAGTTCAAAGGCCCCGGGGGCATGGCATGTTCAGATGACTCACAGAGGCCATGGTGGCCAGACCAGATGAAGAAGAGACGTGGTGGGAGATGAGATCGGAGGTGAGGTGGTCAGCAGTTCAGGTAGGCTGCCTGTATGGACATCAACCGTTACCCTGAGTGAGATGGTGGGTTTGTTTCCTAGGGAAACAAATAGGGGAAGCCCATCAATTACCACATCTTGGAGGCCAAAAGTCTGAAATAAAAGCTTTGGCCATGTTGGTTCCTCATAGAGGCTCTGAGGGAGACTCTGCCCCATCCCTCTCTCCCAGCTTCTGGTGGTTAAAGACAATCCTTGGCATTCCTTGGCTTATAGATTCATCACCCCAACCACTGCCTCCATCGTCATGTGGCTTCCTCCCCCCTGCACATCTCTCAGTGTCTCTTTCTTGTCTCTGTCTTCTAAGGACACTGGTCGCCAGATTTAAATCCAATTCAGACTTAAATCTGGGATGGTCTTTAACCAGATCCTTATTTGATCACATCTTTAAAGATCTTATTTCCACATGCATAGATAGTGGGGTAAGGACTTAGACCTATCTTTTAGGAAGGCACAATTCAACCCAGGACAGATGGGCAGCCATTGGAGGTCTCTGAACACAAGAGGGAAAAGATCTGATATCGGTGAAAAGGATCACTCTGGCTGCTGTGTGGGTATCCACAAGAGGGTCAAGGCAGAAGCAGAGACCAGTTAGGAGACTACACTGGTTATCCAGGTGAGAGATGATTAGAAGTAGTGGAAATAATAGTTCCATAAAAGGTAGAAATCCTTGTTATAGAAGATGTTGATTCTGATCACTTAGTCCCACTGATTTAAAATGCTATTTTTTTTCCACTATCAAATCATTTTGATCGTTCTTTCTCTGTATTTTTAAATATCTGATAGAGTTAATCTTCCCTTCTTCCTTTTCCTAGTAAGAACCTATTTTCCTTTTCCTAGTAAGAAAGAACCTATTGATTTGCATGAGTATATTTTATCTTCTTATTCAGCTATATATATATGTATGTATGTATGTATGTATACATACATATATATATAGTGTGTGTGTATAGATATACATAGTTTATAGATATATGATTAACCGATAGATAATGTGTCTATTAATATATTCATCTCTTATTATCATTTTTAAGATTTCTAAAAAATGTCCTTTATAGCAACTACATACACCTCAATAGGTTCATTCCCAAGGGTTTCTTCCGCAAGCAGAGAGGGGTTGATATTGTGATCAGGATATCACATATGCTGGTGGCTGCAGATAATTAGCAAAGCTATTAATTTTGGTATGCTCATTTCAGACCAAGCATTTTATTGAATCATTTTATTAAACATGATTATTTTTGCTGACTTCTCTGCATATTCTGGTTTTCCATTACGTTAAGTGCAAATAATGATCTTTTCTCTCTTTCCATTATCATACCTCTTTATTTTTTCACGTCTCATTGCATTAACCAGAGTTTTCAGAATGCGATTAAGAAACCGTCCTTGTTCCAATTTTTAAACAGAATTTAATTTGTCTATCCATTAGGCACAATATGGGCTCCTAGTTTCCACAACTTTATCATGGTAAAGAAGTAGTCTCTATTCCTAATGTTTTAATATTTCGAGGAACATTACTAAATGTTATCAGTTGTCTTTTAGACATTTACTCATTTAAATTCAACTTACTGATGTTGTTTGTTGTACTAGTAGAATGCTCTCCTGTTGAATCCTTCTTGCCTTGTGCCACATCGCTTCCAGAAATTTCCTTTAGGTTGGCTTAGAGAAACATTCCCAGGTGTTCATTTTTGCATTTCTTTGTTTCTTGTTAAAACTAGGCATCCGCTTCCTTTTGGTGACATCCTCCTTACAGTCAATATTCTCATATCATATTTGCCACATTTCGATGATTGTGGCACCCTGGGAGAGGATCTTAGAGAACTGCCTACCAATGATTTTTATCAACACTTCTGGAAAAGCATTAGCTTTCTGTATCAACATCATCATAAAAACGCATCTATGAAATGGCTCTAATAACTCCTAATGCCCTGGGATAATAGCACCGCAGTCCTTGTCTCCTGGGAACTAATGGCAGCCGTCAGACTATAGCATTTTACAGTGTAGAAGCCTTCTCCGTGTAGATTATCGCGGGACAGCGTAACTGTGCCCATTTTTACAAATGAAGAATCTGACCGAGAAGATTAGGAACTTGCATAAGGTCATCTAATGGAGCAAGACAGGTAAAGACAGAACCCGAGCTGAGGAGTCCCGATGCAGACTTAGGTCTCCCTCAGCGCCCACACTGAGGCACCGCCTGGCAACCAACTTAACATCTACAGCAGAAGCAGAAGCGACAGGACGGTGGCGCAGTAACTTTTCTGCGGAGAGGGTGAAGAAGGTTCTTCTGAAAGTTCCATGCTCCCAAGTGCCACTTCCCAACTGCCACCGGCCTCCCCCCACCCCCCGCCCCTTCGTGTGAGCCCCGGGCTCCTTTGACATCCAGGCCTGAGTCCCCCTGCTCTCTGCCGTCTGCAGACTCCGTCCCACTGTGCCACGCTGGTTTCAGCATCTAGCTCGCAAGCTTCCTCTCCATCCCAGGTTCTCATCATCCGGTGATCTCCATATCCCTAAGGGAGGCCCACCGAAGACCACTCCTTTTACTTTCCAGATGTGTTCCGTTCTATCGATCGTTTGACATCACTTTAGCCACCTAGGCCCGTGGCCTCACTTTGAACCTTGGGAGGACCTCTCCTCTGCAATACTCCTTCTCACCGGTCGTCCCTTGTCCAAACTGTCCCTCATTGTCCCATTTGTCCTAGGCCTTTCCTACTCAGGCTGGGCCGCATGGTTGGTCCTTCACACAGTATAAGACCTTTCATTGGACTCCCATTCATCTCAAGAGCAGTTCATCTTAATGGCAGCTCCTAGGGGTTAAGGGGACAGTGAAGTTGGAGGAGGAAGGAGAACCAGAAATCTTTGAGGAGCTAGCTCATGCTGAGGTCCCATGGCCTAGGGGATATAGCGGAGTTTCAGGTTGGAAGAGGGGCTGCCTGTGTTTCTGATGAATGTACTCCCTCATTCCACGGGAGAACGTCCGACAGCTCCAGCCCCAGCCCCAGCCCTGGGCTTGTCCTGTGTGCCGCAAGCCTACGCTCTGGCTCTGCCCTCCAGTGTAGATCTTCTCTTTCATTCCTTCTTCCGGTGCCCCGTGTCGCATCCTCCAGTCTCCGGGCGCTGTCACGGCACTCTGGTACTGCCGTCGCCGGCCGGCCATCATCCAGAACCTCGGCGGACCCCTTGGCCAGCACTGTCCGGGTCTGGGCTCTGTCCCACTCTCAGCCTGGTCCCTTGCCATCCGGCTGTGCCTCATTTCCTGCCACAGGGAGTCCTCTTCAAGCTCCTACATTGGTCCAAATTGGTCTGGTCCCTACTAGGCTTCAGAGCCAGCTCACAAAGAACAAAGGCCAGTTAGTCTCTAACTCTGCAATCATTCAAAGTTTAGTCTTTAAAACGCAGAGATTTTTCTGCTTCATCTACCCACAGCTCAGCAACTGTATTTCTACAGCTATTGTTATTCTATTTCTGTTCCTAATTGCTATTATAGAAAACCGTGCCTAGCTGAAGCTTTGGGAGTTGCCAATCTGTGGGCTCCCTTCAAATGTAAATGTGTTATGCAAATGTCTTGTGGGGCTGGGAGTGGGATACTGTGGTCTTCCCTGGATTGAGACAGGAAAAGAATACTTTCTGGGATGGCTGAGAAATAGAAGACAATTCTCTCCCCTCCTGATTTAAATACACACTGTTCTGAGATTGTTCCTGTCTCCAACTTCCTCTCCCACTCCAACAGCTGAATTTAAAATACTTGCTACAAAATGCTGCTGCTTAACTGTTTCATGGTCACTCCCTCTGGGGACACAGGCGTGCTGGCCTGCTGAACTCCCTACCCTGAGGGGCGGCTCAGTGTATTGGGGGTAAGATAGACGCTGCTAGAATCTGGGAACCCCTATTTTTTTTTTAATCTGGAAACTCACCTCTCTAAAATACTGCACCGAAATGGATCAGTCGCTGTGTTACCAGCAAGTCCTTCAAACAACAGCACTGATGGAGACCATGCCATTCAGAGAGCAGTTCCAAGTCATTGAAAAGTGGCTATTCAAAGTCAGTGAAGGTGTCCTCTTCCCAGGAGGCCTCTGACATTGGAGCACTGTGTCTGTCACCAGGACTTTCTCCGTCTCAGCTCTCCTAGCTCCTGTGCCCACAGCTGCCCTCCCCGCCTCCCCTCCATCCAGGCCCATCTCCCTCCTGCCCACCTTCCCTGCTTCCCACCAACACCAGGAGCAATGTGGTCCGAAAGAAAGTTAACAGCTTCTGAAGTAACAAGTCCTCAGACCCACTGGGATGTTGACTTGGGGCTCACCGTGCTGTGCCAGACACTCTTCTGTGCACTTGACAGTATTTATTTACCTGCTTTGAATTCATCCGTAGCCTCTGTGATCAATATTGCACAATGCTGATGTTTCCAAAATGGCGGGGGGGGGGGGGTTACCGCAAATGCTAGAGATGTATCTGGTACATCCTAACGTGAATTAAATGCTAAGTCATATGAAAGTAGAGGGGCAAATCAGAAAATGCTGGGAAAACGGCCCAAGCCCCATGATGTTTAGCTGTTGGTTTTGCACACTGTCCTATTATTTAATATTCCCTGCAGCTCCACCATATCATTCAGATCTCCAGAGGAAGAAAGGGGAACTAACCTTTCGTTGGAATATCAGTTATGTTCTCAAGTGCTAAAAATACTTTAAAGTGCAATTAGCTTATTTAAGAGGCAGAGATTATATAGTTGTGTGCCTGCCTTGTAGGGTCACTGGGAGGATAACAGGGGTGGGTAATATACATTTGTGCTGTGAGCACAGTAGGAAGAAATTCTTTGTGTAAATTCGAGGTGGCTTTGTAATTATCCAGCACGATCAGAACCTGATCAAAGAGAATCGTTCTGATCTATGCAGTTACAACACCCTCCGACTTTTTCTTAGGTTTAATAATATGTTACAAATTGACACATGTTTGTGAACATGATTTATGGTCCAATTAGATCCCTGAGAAGGTGCCATATGAATGCCAGTTACGTTCTACCCTTTACTGATTTTCATGACAGATTTGCCTAATAGTTCCTGTTACTGTAACAGCCTTTGTCGTGTTCTTTTCAGGGAAGAAAGGGATCACTGACTTGCATAAAGTATAAACTTGCCCCAAATTGTGACAAAACAAATAAATTTACGTGCCAGACTCAAAGCCGCGCTTTTTAACTTTGCTGCTGGAGACAGGTCCTTCCTGCCACTTCCCCCGGCCCCCGGCCTCTCTGAGGTGTTGCAGACACATGACTTGCATTGGCACATAGATGCGCCAAGGCCCCGAGGAGCCCAGGAAGAATTCTGCAACAGTCTACGAGCCAAGGAGACTCTAATAGGATGGCCGACCTCACTCCCCAAGAGAGAACTATTAGCTTACAAGAGCTACCCTAATAGACCTGCTACCAGTATGGTAATACCAGGTCCTACTGTGCACCCAACCCACTATGCACCAAGGACCAGTCCCTCCACACCAGAGAAAACTCTGCTATACTAAACAATATGTCCTGATCCGTGAACCCTTCTCATTTGGATCACAAAAGCTCTCTCATAGCTTCTCCTATACGGTCAAAAAAAGGTGGGAAACTCTCTCACATGAGGCACACGTTTTCTTCTGGCAATATCTGGAACTAAAGACCCAGAGTAAGGTTAAAAACGACATGCTCACTGAAACAATTTATGAAAAGCCTATTACCTAGCAATTTCATATTTGAATGTAATTATGTTAATGTTATTAGCACATTATGAATGGTACTAATATGATTATTGTTTTGTGTGGTATTACAGGAAATTAATTTAAATGGATTTACATATTTTCAGATAAGGGGCACCGCTAACACGGATAAATAAGAAAGCTGACGTTACTTTGAAACAAAAATAAACAGTAAGAGAAAGCTGGGTTGTGACTTCATTTGTAATACTAACTCCGGCATTATTGTGGCTCTTTTGTTAACGGAAACATTTTGCAATTTCAAAAATGTTTTTCTTGTTTAAAGGAGCAATCTGGGGGCGCCTGGGTGGCTCAGTCGGTTGGGCGGCTGATTTCGGCTCAGGTCATGACCTCACAGCTCGTGAGTTCGAGCCCCGTGTCGGGCTCTGTGCTGACAGCTCAGAGCCCGGAGCCTGCTTCAGATTCTGTGTCTCCCTCTCTCTCTACCCCTCCCACGCTCACGCTCTGTCTCTCTCTGTCTCTCTCTGTCTCTCTGTCTCTCTCTCTCTCAAAAATAAACATTAAAAAAATAATAAATAAATAAATAAATAAATAAATAAATAAATAAAGGAGCAATCTGAATTGAGCACTCCGTGCCACTGGGGTGTTCCTTAGCCCATCCATTCTACACTTGAGGAACTTGACCATCAAGGGATGAAACAAGTTGCCCCAAATTGTACCCAGAGTCGCAGACGACACAGTAGTCAAACTCCAATTGCCTAGAGCTCGACTCCCACACCTCGATCACTGGGGCATGCAGCTTTTTACATCAAACCCTTCAGGCTTCTAATTAAATGAGGTGGGGCCTCTGAAAAGTCTCCTTCCCAGGAGCTTAGTGAAAAGAAATGCGTATCCAAGAGTCCACATTTGTGTCTGCATCCGGAAAGCAGACTTCCGTCCAGAGCTTGTTCTCTACGTGTTTCCTTCTCCTCCGAGGGGACAGTCTCCCAGACTCACTTGAGCACCTGCTCTCGGGAGTCAGAGCTCTGCTGCCAGGACCCAGTGCAAACAGGAAACCAGTGGCCTGCCCACCACCGAGTGCGCACTTGACCCATGCAAACAGTCAGTGCTGGCTGAAGTGATTCGAGAGCGAGAGACAGAGAGGTCCCTGGGGATGGTCCGGACAAGCTGCCCAGGGGCAGAATTTGGGCTGGGCCTGGACACATGAGCTCAACTCGCCAATAAGACACTCGGGGCATTTGAGGTCAGGGGAGCTGTGGGTGCAACAGTCAGAGGCAGGAATTTGCAAGGCATATTCGACGCAAACCATAGAAAATAGAGGGTAACAGTAGGTTGGTGACAAATTGCAGGTGACCTGTAGGCAAATGGTGGGGGACAGGCGGGGTGTTGCTGCAGGCTTTTAAAAGCATGAATTGGACAAGGGGAGAAGGCACGTGCTGTGCGGAAAGAGTTGGAGAAGGAAGGAGCAGGGTTAGGAAACAGGAGTCTTTTGCAAGTATCTAGGCCTGGGGTGATAAGGGCTGGGACTTCTGGGAGTGACGGCCACTGCCCGAGAAAGGACAGTATCTAACCTGATGCCATAAGCCGAAGCTGCCAGTCTCCAATTTTATAGTGACACGTGCTGATGATGGGCGATTTACTTCTACACTGAAAAGTTCTTACGTCTGTGTATCTTCAGCACAAAGTGCACAGCGGGGTCCTCTGAAACGCCGGCTGAGTGAATGCAGGCATGGAGGTGTGAATGAACGAATGGACTGCGATGAGGGTCTGTTGGAGTTCATTTCCTGACGAAGGACAGGGACTCGAGGCGTTCTGATAAGCTCGAGAGGAAGCTGCGAGAGGTTTCGTCCTGGCCCCCACGCGGGCTACATCACAGATGCACAGGACCCAGCTGGCCCCCACCCTTGTCTCAGGTGTTTCCTGCCGGGCCTTTAGGGACGCCCTTTCTTTCCGCGCTACGGGACGACTACCGGTTTCTCTCCCCAGTGCACTTGAGGTGGACATTCTTTTGGCCCGTGGGTATTTGTTTATTAGTCTTAAGAAACGTGAGTAAGCGCAGTATCCAAGTACAGCATGAAATGATGGTATTCATTCGTACGCTATGCGGTTGTAGGGACGATTTAAAGACTTGATAAATCTAAACAGTTTAGATCAGTCACGCACGTGTAAGAAGCACACCCTGTCAGCTCTTGCTCTGTCGTCACCGTTACTATCGACCTAACAACTTGCTCCGCCTACAAAATTCTAAAGAATTTCATTCTAGGCACAGACTGAATGAAAATAATTCCTTAAGTTTATTTTTAGCACTGCAGACTTTCCTGCTTTCCTTTGAAACAACAGCTGGTTTTCTAACCAGTACCCAGGTGGTGTGTTGGTGATTGAGGTTAACTATTCACCAGCGTTTTATTTTAGTGATTAAAAAAAAAGGGGGGGGGGCGCCTGGGTGGCTCAGTCGGTTAAGCGTCTGACTTCGGCTCAGTCATGACCTTGCGGTTCGGGAGTTTGAGACCCGCTCTGTGCTGATTGCACGGAGCCTGGAGCCCGCTTCAGATTCTGTGTCTCCTTCCTCTCTCTCCCCCAAAAGTAAATAAACATTAAAAACTTTTTTTAAAAATCTAAATTTTTATATTAGTATTTACCATAATAGAATGTTTCTCAATTCTGAATCAAAGATTAATAGCATAATATTTTGACTATTATACAGCTCACTTCTGCAAATGATAATTTGATCCATAAATCTAAATGAATATTGGTGTATCTTTCATTATTTAGCATTAAAATCATTCTGTCATTACTTTCTAATTATCTTTTCATGAAAAAAATAGTAATAGACAAATTCCTATAAAGTAATTTGTGTTTAATTGAATTAGTAGTTGTCTTTGATTAAAGTATTCTAAAGCCATTATGAGATGAACCTCCTGCGTATATCAGATTGTTTCTACCTATGTTATCAAGATGACTAGAAATATCAACTATAATGTTTATGAAGGAGAAGTGCAAATGGGTCCATTCTCCTCTTTCAGAAAAGTGGGTAAAAATAGGGGGAGTCCGGGGGGGACAGGAAGGAGGTCAGGCAGGGGTGGTGCTGGATGAGCGGCTTGGATCTAAGAGAGCATTCTGCCTCTCCACTCCCACATGCTCACCGTACCTTCCTTTTCCCTGACATTTGCTGATCACGTACTCCGTGCAAGCAATTTGCAGAGGGCCTTGTGTGCATTACCTCTTAATTCTCAAAACGGTCCCATGAACTAAGCACCTTTGCTGCCCTCATCTTGCAGAGGCTCTCAGGCTTGCCAGATCGGAGCCAGGCTGAGGCTGGTTCCTGGGCTCATGTTCTGGACCACTGCCTCTCTTGACAGCCACAAGTTTGGGGAAATTTCCCTCTCCGCGGGCTACTCTATTTCATGAGCACACGGCTCCTTTCTGCCCTAATATACAGTTAGCACCTCACTACATGGCTTAGCTTTAAAACAGAAAATGTCTAGGCTGTGTGCCCAGAATCTGACCAGAGACCTGGAAGCCAAGGGTCATGAAGGTCAGAAAGACAGAGGGTACTGAAGAAGGTGTGCACCTGTGGCCAGTTGGGCCTCTTGAAGAGGCAATGGAGTACTCTGGATACTGTCCCTGCCCGAGATACTGTTCCATGAACCAGGCTCTTCCTGAGACTTTTACCCTCAGGGGCTGGGCCTATCGCTCGGCAATGCTCTGTTGACAGAAGTCTTCAGCCATGAGAATGCCATGTTCATCCCTGTGCCCACAAACGACCACCACACCCTTCCACAAGCCATAGGCTTCGTTCTCAGTAAGATCCAGCCAATTTCTGTCTCAGAAGGGGGCATTTCTGCCCACAGCGCATCATGCAAATCCATCAGTGTATGAGCCTCAGTCTTTTTGTAACAGAATTATTTATCTTGGCTCATTTATTTACCAAACAGCTATTGAATGCCTACCGTGTACCAGATCGTTAGCAGGTCTTTGGTCGAGAAATGAACTGACATATGAGAATAGAAGGTGCCCTGCTTCAAAGTCCTAATTTTTCTTAAGGATTTTTACAAATTTACATATCCAACAGGACCATAATATTTCACACCAATGCTACAAAAATCTATTTTCAATTAATGGAAAGCTTAGATCATCACACATATGAAAGGTATAGTTTGTTCTTCTGAAGCATCTACCAAAACTCAAATTTTATTAGTAAGGTATTAGAGAGGACCTGCTTAAAAGGTTAGATTAAAAAACAATTTTTTTGTATATCAATTCTACTTATATATTGCAGACCCTCTCAACTATTATTATTTTAAAATAGTTCATTCTTAGAATATATCATATAAATCCCCTGTCGTGTTTAAATTATTTACTCTGTGAGTAAAACCTTGCGAAGCAAGCACATCTCAACACAGTCCTAATAAATTATTACTAATTCCAAATTAATGTATTCTGTCTTTTTTCTCTTCTGATTGCTAACTTTCTGGTATTTTACCATGCTCTGTGAGGATTGGCAGGTCTGGGAAAGAAAGCTGAGTAATATTCAGACCAGTTACTTCCACTCTTAAGAAGAAGTATTTATAAGTAAGAGATGAGATGTTGGTATTTTCAGAATACTGCTTAGGAAAACATTAAAATAATTTAAAAAGAAAGGAAACTCAGTTGAATCACAATGAAATTCAACATATTAATTTTTAAATGAATAATATCTGTTGGAAAAGCAGAAGTAAACTGCATGACGCTTTGAAAATATGGAAGGAGCACCCAGGTGGCTCAGTCCGTTAAATGTCTGACTCTTGATTTAGGCTCAGGTCCTGATCTCACGGTTCGTAAGATCGAGTCCTGCATCGGACTCTGCACTGACAGCATGGATCCTGCTTGGTATTCCCAATCTCTCTCTCTCCCTCTCTCTCTCTCTCTCTCAAAATAAACAAATAAACATAATATTTAAAAAAGAAAATATGGAAATATTATAGGTGATAATCTTCCACTCAAACATCTGCATTTAAAATGTCAACCGTCAAAATCTTTTACTTACCGGATAGAATTTATGACTCCACATTTCTAGTATAGTAGGAATATTTGCTTTGTTGTTGGGTTTTTTTTTTCCCCATAAGAAAGTACTAATTTAGTTTGCAGATCATATTTTCTCTCTGACAACTAAGTCCTTATTTTGTTTAAATTGTTTTATGACTCTCTCAGCTAGAACATCAGATTCACCCACTTTCATTCTAAAACAGAAGGTTTACCTGCTTTTATGTAATATTCATTTGTGTTTTACTTTATCTACGCTTCCTTAAAAAGCAGGAAATTGGATCTGGATCACTGTCCTATTTCTCTCTCTTTACACTGTTAACCCTCAGGCTACCTATTGCTGTCTCCCTCACACCTGGCATTTCTCCTGTGCATGGAACCTTACGTGTATTTCCAGCCTGGGCAGATACACCAAAGCCATGTGCTTCCCCATTTGCCTTAGTTGCTCTTTCAGACTATATTCAGCTTTCTGTAAAAATATTAAAGTATTTACTGGTCTTTCCTGGATCCTAGCAACAGCCAGTTGGAGATTACAATTTTCAAAAGATCTCATTCACAATTATAAGCAGCTACAACCCAAACGGTGTCACTCCTTGCAGTAACTGTACTAAGAAATCTGAAGGACGTCTATGAAAGAAACCCTTTGGGAATTTTGAGGACTGGAATAAACTGAGAGACATACCTTCTTGGTGGGAACTGCTCATGGAGTGATGGTCCTTGGTTTTGGCCCCTAGCGTCTGGTAGCAGGCCCTTAGTTTTCTTTGGGGACTTTAGCCTTGCCGTTACAAACACTCTAGGTCGGGTGGGACCTGCGAAAGCCCTTCCCGCCTGCCTGGCTCAGAGGTGAGCATGTGAGTCCAGCTGGATCAAAGGGACACACGGAAATACTTGGAGATGGTTATGTGATTCCCGGTGGTGGATCCTGAAAAGGCCCTCCTTAGTTCATACCAGCCATATTCCCAGACCGTCCCCACTTCCTGCCTTTCTGAGATCTTGTTCTTCACGTTTTGTTTTTGATTCTCTAAGCTACCTCATACCTTTCCAGTAAGTGCTTTTTATGCTTAAGTTATTTAAAGTTAGTTTTTGCTTTGAGCCAAGAACTCAACTGTTATCATTTGATAAAGATGCTTCACCTTGAGTTAAGGAGCCAATTGGAGACTTTTGCGGATCTTCAAAAAGGGGATTCATATATTCACATGGGAGAATTAATGGGTTAGAAAACCAAGTAAGTACTGGGAAGAAAAAGAGAAAAGAATGAGATGTTTGCTCTACACATCTTAAAACTACAGTAATTAAAATTTGTGGCCCTAACAATAGTATAGATAGACCAATGTAACAGAAATAAATCCAAGTATATTAAAATCACTTAATATTTTATAAAGATAGCATTCCAAATCAGTGAGAAAGCAAAAAAATCATCCAACGAGAGATGCTACGTTAGCAGACTAACTCCCTGGAGAAATGGGGGGGGGGGGGAAGGAATTGTAATAATTAGGCCTATTTTATACCATCACTAAAATTTAAAAATACAGATGACTTAAAAAAATTAAAAGTAAAATGTAAAGTGAAATAATTTTTTTAAAGCCAAAATATAGCACAGGCAAATATAATATCAGAGAAAGGAACAATAAACAAAAAGATAGGTTTGATTATATACAAATGAAAACAAATTGTGTCAGAAATCCATCTGTATTTATGCCTGTGTATTTTTTTTTAATTTTTTTTTCAACGTTTTTTATTTATTTTTGGGACAGAGAGAGACAGAGCATGAACGGGGGAGGGGCAGAGAGAGAGGGAGACACAGAATCGGAAACAGGCTCCAGGCTCCGAGCCATCAGCCCAGAGCCCGACGCGGGGCTCGAACTCACGGACCGCGAGATCGTGACCTGGCTGAAGTCGGACGCTTAACCGACTGCGCCACCCAGGCGCCCCTATGCCTGTGTATTTTAATAGCTGGCGTTTCTTATCTGTTCCACACACCAAATGCTGGCATTTTAAAGTGTTCCTAGCAATTGTTGCATGTGTATTTTTACATATGAAATTTGGAATCAATGTTTCTAGTTAAAATAAAAAACCTATTGCCACTTCTATAGCAATCTCTTTAAATTTAAAAATTAACTGAAGTAGAATTGACATCTTTATGATGTTCGGTTTCCAAATCCCATATACGGTATGTCTTTCTATTTGCTCCTGTCTTATGGGTCCCGCCATAGTGTTTTAAGGTCCTCCTCATATAGGTTGTATAAAAGCTATTGAAGTCTGTATATTAATTTTCAGTCCTACTACTGCATTGAATTCTTTTGCTTATTCAGTTGATTCTGTTAGGTTGATGATAAAATGTGTATCTTCCAAACATTGGATATTTTTTCTTCCCCTTTCCAATTGTTTACCTATAATTCCTTTCTAATAACATTGGCTAGTATCTATAACATGATAAATACTAATGATAATAGTGGGAATGCTTGTGGTATGTCTCCATTCAGTATGATGCTGGATTTCAGACTCAGTTATGTATATTTTAACTTATAAAGGAAATTACTGCGCTCTCTGTTTTTTATCAGTAATGGTTGTTGAATATCATCTAGCTTCTAATCGGCATTTGTAGAAATGATCATAAATGTATTTTACATAATCCTTAATATAATGCTTCATGAATAATGTTCATAATAATGAATCATCTTTACATTTCTGAAATAAGCTATATTTGGTAGTAATGCATTAACCTTTTATTATGCTGCTGGATTTTGTTTGCTATTATTTTATTTAAGATTTATGCTTCAATATCCATAATATTGGCCTATTGTTTACTTTCTCTACAACTTTTGTGTTTTGTATAATATTATACTTCTTCCAGAAAAAAAAAAATTGGTAGTTGCCCATTTTTTCACCTTACACTCGAAAAATACACTGCATTTGTGGAATTCTCATGTCTGGGGCTAGTGAGTTTTTGTTTTTGTTTTTGTTTTTTTCTTTTGATTGGGAAGAGAGTAGCTTTTTAACAGCCTTCAATGTTTCTCCCATAGAAAGCAAATCTTTTAAGATTTTCTATCTCCTCTGGGGTCAGTTTTGACAACTTGCATTTTCTTAGAAATGTTTTCAATTTCTGCAAAGTTTATATTTGTTTGCATAGAATTGAACAAACTAATTTCCTATGTTTTTTCCAATTCCCTTCATTTTCTGTTTCTCACCACCTCACACCCCTCCCCCCCCCACACACCCTGCTTGTTATTTCTTCTTTGCACATTCATTTTTTTTATTAGTTTTTCTATTGGGTTGTATCTTTTATTGTTTTTTTCCTTCCAAAAACATCTTTTAGATTTATTTTGTTACTGTGCCATTTTTATCTTCTAATTTAGCTTTTCCTTTTAAAAAGTTTCTTCAGATTTTACTCAGATTATTTTGGTGCTGTTTTCTAACTTTTTGAGTTAACTTAATTTTTTTTAATGTTTTATTTCTAATTTATTTCTAAATTTCTATTTAATTCTAAGCATTTCAGTGGCCTCTTGTAACTTCTGATACACAGTATTTTTATTATGCTGTCCTCTATCTGTTCTGTAATTTGGGATTGTATTTCCTCTTTGACCTAAGATTGCTTAAATAAAATCAAGTCACTTGGTATTTACCTTTGCTTTTGTTAGATATATTTGTCTGTCGCTTGATATATCTGCTTCAAATGATGTTCTTTAACCCCCAACTGTTGCAAATGAGGCAATCAGAAAATTACCTCTATTTCGTGTCTCCTTTCCCTCTTCTTCTTTGCTAGTTGTGTCATTTCTAAATTGTCAGAGCATATTTAATATTTATATGTCTTGCCACCCTAATTCCCACATCGTTTTAGTCTTAGTTCTTCAGTTAAATCTACTGAATACCCAGCGCTGATCATGTTTGTTATCTCTGGATAAACTGAGGGTTGACCTCTAGTAGTTTCCTCAAAAAAGGAGAGAAATGGAGTTCTCTAACATCACATGTTTTTTATTTATTTTTGAGAGATAGATCAAGAGTGGGAGAGGGGCAGAGAGAGAGGGAGACACAGAATCTAAAGCAGGCTCTAAGCTTCAAGTTGTCAGCACAGAGCCCAACACGGGGCTCGAACTCATGAACTGCGTGATCATGACCTGAGCCGAAGTCGGATGCTTAACCGACTGAGTCACTCAAGCACCCCACTAACATCACATTTTCAAAACTGGTTGTCTTTAGCCTTTGTACTTGAAGACTAGCTTGACTGAATCTAAAATCACTGATATATTTTATTTTCTTGAGTTTGGATGGATATGTCTCCACTGTCCACTGACCTTGAGGGTACCGGTGGAGAATTCTGAGACAAACCTGAGTTTTCCTGCTTATAAGTGACTTGATCTTTTTGTCTGACTATCCAATGATTTTTCTCCATATTTGAAACTCTGTAACATAGAATATGTCTTGGTGAGATAATACACAGGGTCAGATCTTCAAATCAGGTTCACAAGAATCAGAGATTTTGCCTCATTATTAATAATTCAGACAGTACAAGTAACTTCAAGACACAGGGAAAGCATGAAATCAGACTGTCTGCGTGGCTCCCCAGGTCCTCCCTGGACACATCAGGATGCACACTCTGACAGTCAACATTTGAGGTAGGTCCCCAAGGAACGTGTGGAGAGTATTACTTTTAATCATGAAATATCTCCGTTTCATAGACCAATAATTGGCATTTTCCCCATTATGTTTCCCTTAATAAACCTTTGAGGAGGTTCAGAGTGTGTTTACAAGGAGATTTGGTCATTTCTTTCTCTTTTTCTCCACCCGTACCCCTACCCTCATCCCCAGGATAGAGAGGATGGGTTGCATACCTACTGGTCAGCTTTCCCTGACACATGGTGTGCTCTTCCAAAATATGGGCTCAAGTCTTCCTTTATGTTAATAATGGTTTCTTGAATTAAGTTGTTTTTTTTTTTTTAATATTCTGTTTCAGTTACTCTTCCTCTTCAAGACCTCCAGTTATGCATGCTTTAAAAATCTCTGTGCCTATCTTCTCTGTCTCTGACTTCATCTCTCCTCATTTTAAATTCCCTATTTCAGGGGCACTTGAGTGACTCAGTTGGTTAAGTGTCTGACTTCAGCTCAGGTCATGGTCTCGTGGTTCGTAAATTCAAGCCCCACATCGGGCTCTGTGCTGAGAGCAGAACCTGTTTCAGATTCTCTGTCTCCCTCCCTCTGTGCCCCTCGCCTGTTCTCTCTCTCTCTCTCTCTCTCTCTCTCTGAAAAATAAATATTTTTTAAAAGGTCCCTATTTTGCTTTGATTTTGCTCAAATTCTCTCATTTCTATTATCTATCTTTATCATGTTTTCTGTAGGACTGCTCTTCCTGTGTCCCTTTCAGTTTGATCTTCCTTTCTATGAATTTTTTTTCTCTTCTTTCCTGAGTTCCACCAACTCACTTTTCATTTCCTCTGGTGGTTTTCCTCTCTGTCCCCTGAGATTTTGTGGGTTTGCTTTCAGGCTCTTCCCATAGTCGTGATTCCTTCCTTGTTTATTTATCAGTTTTTGTTAATTAAGTTTTAATGTTCAAACTTTCATCACTCTTGGCACATTCGGAGACTCCGTGACTGGCCACGTGTTCTTCCCCAGCAAGTTTCAGGACTCCTTCCTGTGCAAGTTTCAGGACTCCATCCTGTGCTTTTCCTCAGAGTATCAGTGCTGTGCCAGCTTTGCTCTATGATGTGAATTCGACTTTCCAGTCACTTGGAGGCTCTTCCTGTGAGAGAAGAGGGTCTACTCCACAAAAATAGAGTGCTCCTGCCTTATTGTATTATCTGGGAAGAATTATTTTCTCTGCTTCCCCGAAGCAAATCAATCTAGGAGGCCATCTGCCTGCAGCCTGCCCTGCTCACTCTGTGTCAGGGTCCCGGCTGCATCGAGTCACATGTCCAACACAGTCATCACAGGTGTTTGGGTGGGATGGGGAAAGGGGGTGCGAGGGTTCCACATGTTTGAAGCTGTATCTTAGAAAGTGTAAACTTGCAATGTATGCGAAATAGATGGAAAGTCAGGGGAAATCAAAGGACTAGCACAAAGGCTAAAAAATAGCAATAGCTAAAAATCAAGTTAAATCTTTTTATCCCCCTCTATATGAAATCTATACAGGGTACATTTAATTTCATTTAATTTCAGAAATATAAATCTATAGCAGGCTCTCTAGAAAATGAATCTTCAAATTTGTCATTTTGAAGATCAAATGTAAACAGCTTATATTCAATAACAACCGATTCTAAGTAAAATACAGTATTCATAGAATGATGCTGTGCAATTGACATATGCTACGTATGAGTCAGGCTACATTGAGCTAACCTTTTGATCTAGTAATTTAACAGTCCAGGAAATGAAATGAGGCTGACTCTATTTCAGCACACATTCCAAATTCAATTAATTTTAACCAATATATTGACAACATTCTCTCTTTTCTTATTAAAATGAGATATCTTAAACATTCAAGATACAATCAGATGAGTGTCATGTCCACAAAAAGCAGATCAAGTTTTTTTCCAGAATTTTAAAAAATTATTATAGATTAAATCATTGGCAATAAAAGCATTAATTTGAATATTCTGGCAGGTCTCCCCTTGAAAAATATTCTTGTTTGGACCACTTGAAGAAAAAACAGTGCAGTTTTCTTTTCCTCACCGAATAAAGCATTCAGATGATGTTAAGATGTTTAAACTGAAGGTGCCATGGACAAAAAATTCCACCTTAACAGATTTTGAATCAAAACCTGGGAGGTGATACACATACTAATGTTAACATGTACATAGGCTCACACCATGTAAGAAAGAGAAACATTACCGCCCCCTCTAAGTAGTCATCAGGTCAAACTTGTCCTCTTAGAGACAAAAAGTTCGAATCTGGGCGCCTGAGTGGCTCCGTCGGTTAAGGGTTGACTTTTATTTTTGGCTCAGGTCATGATCTCATGGTTTGTGGGTTCGAGCCCTGCATCAAGCTCTGTGCTGGCAGTGAGGAGTCTGCTTGGGATTCTGTCTTCCTTTCTGTGTCCCTCCGGTGTTCTGTCTAAATAAATAAATAAGCTTAAAAAAAAATTAGAATCTAAACAAAGCTCTTGGTCAAGAAGTCTCAACTCAAATCCTGCCTCCTGCATCTCTAATTTACTCTCTACAAAAATATTCTTCTCACCTTTTTATAAAAGAAAATGCACTTAGGGTAGCTTTGCTAGGAGAGGTCTTCTGCACTTCCTTTACTCATCAAAAGTGACCGGAAGCGGCAGTTTCTCTCGGCAAACACACTTCCACGTTGCCCCTTCTCCACCCTTTCCAATGCTGGTTTTCAATCCATTGCTACAGTGGCCCGACACGTGCACAAATTTTGAGTAAATGTGAATTTTGGTGATTACTATCAAATGAAAGAAGTTCTTAGCAAGCTGATATAAAACATATTACAGAAAGTGTTTCACCACTGGTACTTGGCATTCGATACTTTGGTGTATGTATAATTCAAAAATCATTTGGGGAATATTATATATGTTGCTATACGGTATTATAATGTCATGTTATATGACGTATTTTTATGAAAGAAAATCAAAGTCAAATTTTAACATAACTGGAAGGGTACTTTTAATTTATAACTCATTCATGAAAGTGTGTGATTTTAATGTAAAGAAACGGTGATAACCTTAAAGAACAGTGTTTGATGATTCTGTTTGGTGATTGATGCATATTGTGGGGTCTGAAATCTTTAGTCACGTGCACAAAACTCCTGATGATTTCTCAAAAGACCTTAACTTAAAGATGTGGAAACTGGTGAAGGAATTGGCTCTTCCAATTTACAACCAGCAATTACATGTCAAAACAGATTAGAAACTCATGGTCAAGGGGCACCGGGGTGGCTCAGTCGGTTGAGCGTCCGACTTCGGCTCAGGTCATGATCTCGCGGTCTGTGAGTTCGAGCCCTGCATCGGGCTCTGTGCTGACAGCTCGGAGCCTGGAGCTTGCTTCGGATTCTGTGTCTCCTCCTCTCTCTGCCCCTCCCCTGCTCGTGCTCTGTCTCTCTCAAAAATGAATAAACGTTAAAAAAAAAAAGAAAAGAAAAGAAACTCATGGTCAAACTGAACAAAGAAACAAGATGTGCATTTTGAAGATTATGTTTTTCACATTAGGATGCCACGAACACGATGTTAGAGCTATATAGATAAGTGCTGTATTTTTCCAGTAAAAACAAATTGAAAGAGCATTTAATAAACAGATTCATTTTGCATTTTTTTAAATGGTTGCTGTCCAATAGAATTATAGAATTGTAAAACTCTGAGTGACTTAGGGAGTCTCCTGTCCCTGTCCCCACCGTATACACAAGCAAACTGTTCTTCAAGGAGATTGCAACTGACCCGTGGCCACACCAAGAGCTGCCTTCTAGACTGGACTAGTTGTCACATCATTAGTCTGTCATCACTGCCCTGTGTCCTAACAAAACTCACAGGCGTGCATTTCTTCTACACACATGATGAACGGCGGTCTGGCAGAAGGGGCCCTGAACTCAGAGCTGGGAGATGTGAGCGGTTGTTGGAAAATTGCTCGTGAAGGTTCTAAGTACACTTAACAGATAAATCTCATTTTAGATCATGTAAAACTTGGGACAGAACAGTACTGTAACCTAGATGGCATCATCTCCTGATGGCGTTTGGGTTCCAAATGTGTAGGGCCACCTGCCTCCCTGAGGATGCTGTGATGTGTCCACCGGCAGAGCTGTGCCCTTTCCTCTAACTTGAAACTGTCCTCTCTCAATGTTCCCTATTGAAGCTAACGCTGTGGCCACCTACCCATCTGTAAAAGGCAGAAACACAGACATCCCCCTCACACCCACCGTCAAATTAAACACCAAAGTTCTATCTATTTTTTTGTACTTTTCAAAGTATGGCATCATCCATCATCCTAGAACAATCTATTATGATCACATTGTACCTGGATAGCACAATAGCCATCTAGCTTATCACCCTTCAGATGGTGTCCAAATGGTAGCCAAAATATAAAATTAATAGCTACTTACAACCATCCTTCACATTTTATTTTACCCTTAGAATAAAAATGAATGACTGCCGTGTATGTGGCCCATATCACCTAATGTCACCTGACTCCAGAATCACCTGACTCCTGCTCATTTCGCCAGCTTCACCTCAGATACCCCCTCCCTTCCTCCAGGTCTGCTACACTTATCTCAGTTTCTGCACAGGTCAACTCTCTTCCACCTCGGGGTCTTTGCTCAAACTGTTCTCTTTGTCTGTAATCCTTAGCAACACCCCCTTTCCCTCCTTATTCTTCCATCAGGCTTGCCCTGAAGCATCCCAACTCAGGGAGCTCCCCGGACCCTCTGTGCCTGCTTAGGCTTCCAGGTCTTATGTTCCCATAGCATGATAAGTACGTGTTTATTTAATGTCCCTCTTCCCTGCTAGACTGAAACTCCGTGAGGTCAGGGACCGGGTCTTCTGTCAGCCACCATACCCTCAGTTCCTGGCACAACCTTGACATCCAATGAAAAGCAGAGTCTATCTTCGATTTACTCTTGCTGCACATCAGGGCCGGAAAAGCCAAAGTCGCCACGTTTAGCTGCGGGTGAAGCCATTCATTAGGAAGACGCTCAGTCCAGAGAGCTAAAGCAGAAGCAAAGTCCAAGGGAAGGAAGGCAGAAACTCTGATGGAGGAGGAGTGATGCCCACTTCTGCAGGGGCAGAGAGCAGACCTCGCCTCTCAGAAGAGGGAGGCGGCTCTCACAGTGGAGGCTGCGATCAATTTTCGAGACGCGTGGGCCAAGGCTTAATTATGAAGCATGCACTGTGCTGACATAAGTCTGTCGTGGGGGGACTACTGCCCACAGTAGGAGGTCCAGGAGCATCGCTGGTTTGATTTCAATGCCCACTACAAAGTGAGCCCACCTATTCACCCAGGCTTCTGGAAGGAGCGAATGGCCCAGAGCTCCATCGTGCCATGACATACATGCTTAGTTGTATTGATTTCACTCCTGAATCTGAGGAAAGTGCTCTGTTACATGGTTCTGTCATGTAAATCACTTTTGAAAATTATTCTTGCATCTATAAAATTATGCATATTTTTGAACATGATCTATCTCTACCTATGGAAGTGGAGGGGTGAGTGGAATATTTCGTCAGAATAACTATTTACTGACAATTCAAACTGTTTTATAGTCCATGCCTCTTGGAATGGATGGGAGTTCATCATTCAGTGGTTTATAAAATCTTACAGACTGAACGAGGAACTCACATCTGTTACGATTGGTATGGATGATAAAACTGGTGTGAATTGTCCATAAATATTTATTGGCAGGAAATATCAACACGTATTGCTGTTTTTAGGAAAATAATGCGTATTTTATTATTGAAACATAAAGCAGGACATTTATGTTTACTACACATAATAACATAGTAATAAAAAAATAATATTTTGTAGGATATCAGAGTGGCAGAAACAAAGACGAAATTTGGGGTTCTAAAGCTAGTTTCACACAAACATTTCTAGACACACTATGAATATGAACCCCTTTTAAAGTCTTAAAAACTTTAACTTAGTCAAGAATTGGCAATTGAGTTTCAGGATCAGAATACAATTATAATTTCTACTTTAAATAATAGCTGGTCACAAAAAACCATCTTCTGAATAACTGGTAAACTCATGATAAACTCAACAACACTAAGTTCTTAATACGAGCCTTGGTCATCTGCCATGAAACATGTTCCTCACTGAATTCTATATTGTCTCTCCCCCTTCCCCCCCAAAGAAGCTCCTTTGAGGAAAAAATTTTCCACAATGAGTACCTTTAAAAATCTATAAATATGTATATGTGTGTATATGCATCCGCATATGTACATATGTGTATGTGTGTGTATGTACATGGATTGCCTTAAAGACCATCTGATCCTTTTTTTTTTTTTTTTCTGAAGAGCAGATAACACATAACAGTTCACATCTAACTTTGAAGAGTCTCTATGTTTATTGGTTGGTGGCCTTGTCAGATGAAAGCGCTTTTTCTGGGTGATAGAAGGCTACAAAATCAAGAGCCCTGAGGAAGGGAATTTGTGGGCAAACATCGAGTTCACATTCATTTCTGGTGTTCCTTGTAGGTCAGAAAAGACAGCATGCTCTCGCCTTTCATTTCACAAAGTCTAGTCAACATTTTAAAAACCTGATCGATCTTCCTTGTGCTTACAAAAGGGAAAGGGACCCCTCCCCCAGCAAACAGAGCCGAAGGCCAGTTTCCCAGCCAGCTTCTGTACCCCCACACCAGGGCCGTGCAGGAACCCCACACCTCCTCGCCCCACAGTGACCCCAGAGTCCTCTTGCAAGTGCAGTGCTGGGGTTATAGCCCCCGAGCTGTCTCACACAGCCCTCTCAGGTTCGTTCTGGCAATTCCACAGTCCTACATTTCTTACATCTTTCTTCTACATTCTGACATCCTCTTCTACAGTCACCCAAATGAATACCCCAGACCTTGACAATTGACACCGATGCTCTTGGGACATGTGAAATTGAAGTGTTGCGGCAAAGAACACCAGGGTGTTGTGTTGTGTTGTGTTGTGTTGTGTTGTGTCTTTGCCGGGTATATGAAATTATTTTTCACGTTTGTGGAGATTAACTGAACGTGGTAACCCAAGTACCCTCTCGCTCCTGGTGCTTTGTAGGGCGTGGAATACTCACGAGGTGGGCGTGGCTTGGAGGGGAGGGGAGACGTTCAAAACACAGCACAACTGAACCAGTTCTTTTGCTTTGTTGTTTTCTTAGAAAGTAAGGTAATGGTTGTTGAGAGATTAGGCTTCCAGTTTCGTCCTTTCTTTTCTCTTTTCTCCTCAGAATTTAGACACTATTCAGATAACATTGATTCTGAATCATCTTTTTAGAGTCTGTTTTTCAGAAAAAGATATTCGGCTTTCAGCTGGTGATGATGGCCAGTTGTGGAACCTCACCGAGCTTCTTGGGCTTCTTTCTTAATTGCGATTTCATGCACTTGAAATTCCAGGTGCTAATAGTACTGGAAGTGATACACACACACACACATAATTACATATAATTATTATTAATATAAAAATATAAATAATTACAATAGATTGTAATGTGTAATGTATATTATATATAATAGTGTTGGAAGTGTCATCCGATTTACCTTCAGAAGGATGCGGAGGCTTCAGTCAGATGACCTATGCACTTGGCTTTGGTAAAGAAACCCCTTTCTTCCCTCGTGCTCTGCGTGCGTGGTATTCCGTAGCCGAGGCACTAAAGGCAGAGGTTGGAGTGGTAAGAGCCCACAGACCTGAGCTCAGGTGTGGCTCTGAGCCCAGACAGCTCTGTGCTGCTGGACCAATCACTTCCAGTTCCTTCCTCAGCCTCAATTTCTCCATCTGTGAAGTGAGGATAAGACCTATTGTGTGGGACTATGGAGAGAAATTCATTCAGTGTCTATAAAGTGCACACCACAGAAGAAACTCTGCATAACTAATGGCTGTTATTAACATTATCCAACATTTGAAATTTAAAATGAGTGTAAAAGAATTTGGCCATTATCATCATGTCTTTGAGTAGGAACTAAAAACAAAACAACAAAAAAAAAGCAACAACAACTAAGAATTCCTTAGTGCCAGATTTATAACGTTGAATCATTTTACGCAGCACTTTACCTGGAATTTGAGCATAAAATTGGTTCTTGATTATCTGAGAAACATCATAATGTATAAAGAACTTCTTATCACAAAATAACGACTCATCTATACCACCAAACACTTGTGAATGACTTTCCTCAATTATCTCCCCAAAATACAGAGGACGTAAAGTCGTTTTATATAATATCTAACAATAGCTAAAATGACTGTAGTGTGACAGGTATGCATGTGGTAAAACTCATCAGTGCATTCTAACAAGAAATACAAGCACGTTTAGGACCGTACGTTCTTTCGGGTGACTTACTCGGCAGCTTCTCTTCATTAATGCAATTAGCTGTGAATTGCCACCTCGAAGATCAGAGGACTGTGACCAGTAATGTTGAGACCAAGTGACAAAAGCAGTCCTCCGTCAGGGAGGACAGGCGTCAAGGTCAGCCGTGGGCCATTGCAGTGCTGGACTGGGGCATTCGGATGGGGGCTGATGGTGGTCGCTTGGAATTGCCCGTGCTCGTACCCACCGCACGCGGGCTGATCCTGGGCCCTGTGAAGGGCCAACCTCCATGTTGAGGGCTGCTGTGGTCCAGAGTACTTGGCTGTGTTTTAATTCCGTTTGTGTTAATTTACCGACTTTCCTGATCTGGCATCAGATGCATTAGGACCAAATCGGCTAAAAGATGTCTTTCTTTACCGGATTCCTTTTCCTATTTCCAAAGCACTTTACCTAATGATGTCACAGATGGTAAGCATCATTACATTTCTTGCATTAGTCTTGTGTCAGTGTCTCTCCTGTAAATATCTCTTTACTTTGTTGCTTTTCTACCGACTTCCTCAATATTTCTTTTTATATGCTTTTAATTTTTTAACTACTTAGGATTATATTTGCAAGAGAATTCAGTGAAAGCTAAGAAAGCCTTATAACTCATCTGGTTCTGCAGTGTGGTTCTAATAGCCCCAAGATGAGCCCAGTCTAAATGCCAACAACAACCAGTCGTACATCGGTCAATAAACACACGTGCCACATGCAGCAGTGATGTGATCCCACCTAACCCTGTGCTGGCCCCCGAAGGGAGTTCTTGTGATCCCCTTCTGTCTGGAGGAAATGGAGACTGGCAGCGTCTAATGACTCGCTCGTCCAGCTCCTGCGGCTGGTGGGTGGACGCTGGGAGGGTCCTGGAAGCCAACGCTCCCAGCCTTTGCCATTCTGCCTCTCAGCTTTCTTTGGGCTACCTGTTTCCCCAAATCATTGCCAATCCTCACCGAGTGCCAAAGCTGAATTCACTTAATTCACACGCACCCAGAGCAAGCACTGAGGGACTGGCTCGGTGGGGTCAGGTTTTAGCCAGAACCTATTTTATAGGAGAGAATTTTCTAAGGGACCAGAAATGTACATAAGCGCCCAAATCTCAAAGCCACTGCTGCCCCCCTCCTTCTTTTGGCTCATGGAAGTGTGGAAGGAAGCAAGCCCAGACTGAGCAGGTAGGAAGAAGAGACTGGAGCTCCTGGGGCTGGGGGGCGGGGCTGGGGGGCGGGGGCAGGGTCTGCATCCAGCTGCCTCCTTTCTCTGCAGGCCCAGCTCCAAACCTCACTTCTTTCTCTAACACTCGCCTGCCCAAACTCTAAATGAGGACACCAATAATAGCGCCTAGCTTCCCAGTCGGTTGCAAAGGTGAGATGAATTAATACATTTAAGCACAGTACAGCACCTGGCAATAGAAAACACTCAACAAATGGCAGCATTATTATTATTTTGTCATGGTTCTCAAGGGGAAGCACTCACCAGGGGCCCATTCACACGGGGTCATTTACAAAGGACACTGCATTACATGAAGTCAGATCTGCATGAGCTGAAAGTGAAGTCCAAGGTCAGGGTGAGGATGGGCCATTGCCGGGTGTGGCTGCATTCCTAGGACCTCCTCTGATCTGTCTCTTACATACCCACCCCCTCCCTGATCTAGGATTCCAAAGGAAACTATTTCCCCTACAAATCCTAACACTGACTTCCTTTCTCAGAGGACATGACTGACCATTTAATTAAAATCCCTTATGTTTCTGGCCTCAGTTCTGGTGGCTTCACCCTGGGTCTTGAGTCCCAGACTTCTGCCCCACCTCCAGATGACCCCTCTGCTTTGACCCTGCCCTGTATCTGGCATACCAATGATCCCTAGCGATAGAGGTGCAGCTAGGAGATGAGGGACAGACTCCTTCCACCCCACAGCAATATTATTACATCATATTCATTTTTTCAACAAATGATTCCTCAACACCTACCTGTTAAGAGAGACAATATAGAGGATCCAAAGATAGTTCCCGTGTCAAGGAGCTTAATTCTTTTTCTTTTTTTATTTTTTTTAACATTTATTTATTTTTGAGACAGAGAGAGACAGAGCATGAACGGGGGAGGGTCAGAGAGAGGGAGACACAGAATCCAAAACAGGCTCCAGACTCTGAGCTGTCAGCACAGAGCCCGACGCGGGGCTCGAACTCACGGACCGCGAGATCATGACCTGAGGTGAAGTCGGCTGCTTAACCGACTGAGCCACCCAGGCGCCCCAAGGAGCTTAATTCTTGTTACTGAGATACTTTCACATTATCTGTAAAATGGGTACTTGGTGATAAAGATTGTATAAACAGTATACGCACCTGTGTAAATGACTAAAAAGAAAGAAACGTGTCTTCTGATTTTTGTGATCAGGAAAGGCGTTATTGCACAATGAAACGTTAAAGATTTCAACAAGCAGAGGTGGGAAAGGAATCCAGCATGAAGGAATGGCGTAAGGAAAAATGAGAAGTTGGAAAGCCCCTTACCCTTGGTTGGGAATAACAATTGTCGTTTGGGGCCCTAATGTTCTCATGGGAGAGGACTGGAAAGTAAGGGTTGGCCCCAAGCCCATTAAAAGGGGCTTAAGGCCAGGCCAAGGAAGCTGAAATCGATCCCACAAATAACGATAAATTTCCAAAGGCTCTCACCAGTGGAGAAATGCAAGACAAAAGTTTTAATTCAGTGGTGATAAAGGATGCATTTGAGGGAATAGAAATGAGGCAGGGAGACTGGGGAGGTTAGTGCAGTGGTAAGGCAAATTCAGAGTCAGATCATAAGGGACCGAGTGTGGTGGTACCAGAGACAGAGGGGCAGCTGGCATGACAACAGAAGGGATGTGGCATGTAGGACGGGCCTGAGTCACTCCTCTCTCACAAGTGGCAAGTCCAAATTCTTTTGGTAACATAATCCAATGTCTAACATTTTTCATGGAACAAAATTTTCACTAAAATAAAGCATAATATATTCAGAACGAAGGAGGAAATGTTCTAGTTAACCATCATTTGGCCAATGGTTGTTTTTAATAGCTCAGATTCAAAGATGCTTCTCCTCCCTAACCGGCTTTATTAATATTCTTCAATAATATTAGTACTCTAAACCAGATTAATTCAAAATTCTGTTTCTTCCGGTTCTCTAAAAAGATGTCACTCCCCGCCTTTCGACTCCACTCGTATGGACATTGCCTCCTGACCAGGGCTCACTGAAATAAGTGTGCAATCTCACACCCTCGCAAGGATTTTTTTCAAAGATAGAAACATACAGATCGATCCTGGATATAAAAATCAAACATAGTGCTAATATTTATTAGACATCTTCCCACCGTACCAATGAATTATTCAAGTTACTAGAAAAGATTTTCCATTACTGGCCTTTGTTGTTGATATGAAAGGTTTAGCAGCAAGTAACATTTCTAGAAAATCCTATGAACCATGTTGTTCTTTGGAGATTTTAATGCCACTTGGGTCAGGAACCATAATCGATCATGAACTACTGATTCCAGCTCTAATGGTTGAATGGAAGGGCCTTGATTCCTTGTTTCTGGCATCACATGCACACAGGTACACATGTTACCAAAGTTACTTCTGAGGTTTGGCACATACACAGGCCCAAAGCCAGCCCACGTCTCCATGCTGGTAACCAGACAGGCTTTGCGAAGGGCAACAAAGTACAACAGTGGAATTAGACCTTTCATTTCTGGGATGATCCAAGGCAATGCAGCCTTCTCCATCAGGTGGCTCTGTAACTGACAGCTGATTGTTACATCAGGGATAACGGGAATATAATTTTTCGGAAATTTCACTTATTACCTGTATACGTGGTCCGTGAGATCAGAAAGATGTGCAACTAAAATGTTCTATCTTCCACATAAAGAATTGGGGAATTGAGAAGATGATATAAAGACACTATTACCTAATGAAGTCCCCATGATTATCAGAGAAAGTTAGCACGAATACTCTAAGGATTACTTGTACATGTATTAACGCACATCGGGTCCAGATATATAAAGAATATGGGCTCGCTGTGTTGAAAGTTTTTTAACAAAAGGTTTAATCATTTTTGAAAATTAAATAAGGATCTAGAAAATCATGTTTTTCACCATCAGTGAGAAATAGAAGAGAGATAACTGGAAATAAAATAATAGTACAAACCACACTTGGATATTTTCTCATAGTCTAGTAATATCTTCTAGCACTTTTCTCTCTTTTAATTCCAACCTAGATTTCATTTTTGCCAGGATGCCACCTCGCTTGATACCTTCAATAGCAATTACAGAATACGGCCCAATTATTTCCTTAGGAAAAAAATGAATTTTTTTTTTGGTTAGGAAACTTGATATTTTAATGAAAATGATCTAAAACAAAAAAAACGCAATTGTAGCAAAATAGATGAGGAAATTGTACTTCTTTGTATTAAAATATTTTTCATAAAACATTAAAAATATATTAATGAGAATTTAATCTCATATAAACAAGTTAATCTGCTCTAATATTGTTTTATGTATGTTTATATGAAATTGCATGGGAGTAAAACAAATTATGTCATCATAATATTGTTTTGTTTCCCCTACGGAAATACTTGTATGAAACAGTTTAAAAAGCATATTCTAGAGGGGGAAAGAATCTTAGACTTAGTGAGTATGGTATCGTTAAACAAGTTATTTTCTTAGAGAAGCAAGGAAAATGACTGAAAACAAAATTTACATTTCTAATTAGTCAGTAAAGTTCATTTGTCAATGTTGGTCTCAGTTTTTCCTCAAAAGTTAAATGGCAGCTGAAGGAAAAGAGAACCACTGGAGAAAATTTGGAAAGGAAAGAAATATTTTAAAGGGTCAGATAGAAATTTTTTTTTAACCTTACCGTAAAATTTTCTGACAACGACGTCTGTGCTTACATTTAATTTTTACTAATCTTGGTGACTCATATTTTGTACATTACTAATTTCATAGAGTAATTCCAAAACAATTGTAAAGACTTGAAGGAATTTAGAATTTTGTGTAGTTTTACTTGCCGTCTGTCTTTTTAGATCTGTAATGACCGGGGTCCTAGTTATGTAGTTTTTTATAGGATTAATCAATGATTTCCGGACAGACTCACTACTGGAATGATGGCTACAGCAGTGAGCGAAGATACTCAGCCCTGCAATGTATTTCATGCGTTTTATTTCACCGTGGTCTTCCAGAGAGGACAGTCATTAGAACTGCCAGTAGCTTTTCAATATGAGAAAAACAACTTTAAATGCTTCACGCTGATTTCTGTAAACAGTTTGCTTTCTCTTAATTTACAACATTATATCTCATAACAGGCTGTAACTACATAAGAGGAGGTGGGAAAAGTCATATGTCCTGACGTGTCAATCCAAATCATGACGTTTACCTGACCTCATTGAATGGCCTGTCAGTCATCAATCTGACCTTGCAGTAGTCCGGTGCAGATCAGAAGTTTAAACTCCTTTGTAATGTTTGTTCTTACCTTACAATCTGCTCTCGATATAATATGCAACTTTCGTTCTGCTACAAAGCTTTGTTTCATGAGTTAAGTTGAAATAAGCATATGTAAAGACCTTCTTTACCTGATATTCACTAAAGAGGACAGGCAGGTTCATCAGACCTCAAAACAAAATTGACACAACTGTGCTTATTTATGCCTAAAAGAGATATTAGCACACTCACTGAAATGCATCTCCAGCCAGAGGTCAGGGTTAAGGTTATTGGCATGGTGTCATAAGGGCGCTCATGTTGCACCTGTCTGCACTGTCCATCGCCTGAAGATAAATAGTAGACTTCAGTTTCCAAAATAACAGTGATGTTCTGTATGGCCTCGTTTGTAAATAGCCCAGTTCGGAGTTAACCCCAAAGTCTTGATTGAAGACACATTGTAAATGAGAATCGGACCAGACAGCTCTCCGGGTCATGCCTGTGACTAGCCTCGTTAGTAACTGAGCTTGGCCCTTCAGAGGGTGGGCAGGTGGCTCGCTGAGTGTATGGAAAATCATAAGGAAAGGTTGTAAAGAAGGCTTTTTAGAAGCCTAATCACTATAAACGTTCCTCCTTCTGGAAGTGATAATCAATTGCTCTAAGTAATTTATTGATTATGCAATTTCCTCCAAAATCCACAGATTTCCTCCACAATCCCTCAGATTCTTTCCATTCCCAGGGTACTACCGCCTGGGGCATCTTTAGAAATAACGGCGGTTTCTTCAGGCCGCCCTGCCACCCTCTAAAGAAACAGTGCCTGTTGAGTCAGCGAAAAAGAAGCGAATCCCAGAATGTCTTGTGCTCTGGAAAATCTGACTGGAGAGATCTTGCCACTTCCTGGCTTCCCAGGATATTATGAGACTTTGTTTCTCTCATAGAAACTACCCAGTAGAGGGGCGTCTGGGTGGCTCTGTCGGTTGAACGTCCAACTTCAGCTCAGGTCATGATCTCGGGGTTTGTGAGTTCAAGTCCTGCGTCGAGAGCTGTGCTGACAGCTCAGAGCCTGGAGCCTGCTTTGAATTCTGTGTCTCCCGGTCTTTCAGCCCCTCCTCTGCTCATGCTCTCTCTCTCTGTCTCTCAATAATAAATGTTCAAAAAAAATTTTTTTAACAAAATTAAAAAAAATACCCAGTAGATAAATAGGCTAAAGATAACAACAAGTCATTCTCATAGAAAAAAAATTAACCCCACACAGCAAAACAACAACAACAAAAATGTTAGCCCTCCTTAGTAATTTAGGAAAATGCTAAGTAAAGTAACCTTCAAGTAACATTTCATTCGTCCTGAATTAGCAAACAGAATTTTAGTTATAGCACCCAGTGCTGTGATAAACAGGTAAACTCATATGTTGCTGGTAACATTATGAATCGGCATAACCTTTCCGAAAATCAATATGGTAATGTATATATAGGTATACATTCACATCAATAACTACAAAATGTTCGCCGTCTTTGAAGCAGTAACCTCGCTTCTAAGAACTGGTTTGAGGCAATAACGCAAATAAAGAAAAAGAGTGTGCACACAAAGACATTTATTACATTATTATCAAAAATTGTGCGAATCGGGAAGACTTAATATCCCTAACTCCCTAACTAGAGGAAGTCGGCTACGTAATTTACACTCCTTCAACTCCGTGGCTGTTGGGCACAAAAGTTACAATGACACAGAGCGTCTATCGATAGTGAGGAGGGTGGATGTGAGAACTTGGTGGACTCATGCTCTCTGGTGACAGCTTCTTCCAGCCTCAAGGCCTCTCCTTGCGTTTGCTCCCCGTCCCTCCCCGGCTGCTTGTTACAAGCCGGTTTCTTCTCACATTCAGGTCTCTACCTAAACTTCATTTTCTCAGGAAACCCTCCTGGTCACCAGCCCGGTGGTCCTAGCCCTCTCTGATCACCTATTTTCCAGTCCCTGCTCCAGCTTCTCACTGTCTGAAATGCTCTTGGCCGTCAGTGGTTTGTGGACGTACCTTCCCCCTCTTCCACCAGAATGCAGACTCACGCGTTTACCAATCTCGTTCACTCCTCCTCATCTGCTAGAAAGTACACAGTGGGTCTTCTTGAAATCACAGAAGTTGGAAGACGTCCTCTGAGTTTATATTAGAACCTGGCTCCTGATGTCCTCTGTGGATTGACTGCCTCATTCCTCTTCTCCCCAGACTGGGGAGTCAGTTTGCACACAGTGCTCGGAGCAGGTGGGAACAGCGTGGGATCACCAGGCAGGCTGCTCTGGGAAGCAAGGGGCCTCCACTCCACCTCTGTGACAGGCAGCGGATCTCTTCCACCGTGGGTGCTGCTGCAGGCCCCCTCCCACAGCCCCAGCCTGTAGACACGTCAGGGGCAGCCAGCCTTACCAGTCCCCCTGCAGTGGAGGCCAGCCTATGAGGAAGCAGGGCAGGCTATGGATTTGGTATCTTTCCAGAGTCCAGGAAGGTTGTCTGGCCTATGCTAGACCCCCTTGACTCCTGAAATCCCCACCACTAAAGCTACTTCTTTAAACATTTTTTTAAATGTTTATTTATTTTTTAGAGAGAGCGAGAGAGAGAGGAACAGAGCATGAGTGGGGAGGGGCAGAGAGAGAAGGAGACACAGAATCCCAAGCAGGTTCCACGCTCGGAGCTGACAGCACAGAGCCCAATGCGGGGCTCGAACCCGCAAACCATGAGATCATGACCTGAGCAGAAGTGAGATGCTTAACTGACTGAGCCACCCAGGCGCCCCTGAAGCTGCTTCTTTCAGCCAAGTGTCTCTGTAAAAATATAAACAGCCCATGGGGCATCTAGGTGGCTCAGTCGGTTAGGCGTCCCACGTCGGCTCAGATCATGATCTCACAGTTCATTGGTTCCAGCCCCGCATCGGGCTCTGTGCTGACAGCTCCAAGCCTGGAGCCTGCTTCGGATTCTGTGTCTCCCTCTGTCTGCCCCTCCCCTGCTCATGCTCTGTCTCTGTCTCAAAGATAAATAAACGTTAAAAGAAAATAAATAAACAGCCCAGATACAAGGACCTACCATCTCATGGCAGATCTTCAAGTCCAAGAACATAGGTCTTGTCCATAGAAGCATGAGGAGGGGCAGTGTTCCTTAGTAGACGGTATTTCCAGAAGACTGAAACTAAATGGAATGGTTTACTTTGAGGCTTTGGATGTGAAGGATAATAGTTCCCCCATAGGAGGACCCCAGTGTAAAGGAGGGCAAGAAATCAGTTGAACTCTTCGTCCAGGTCTCCTCCTCAACCTCCTGGAGGTACCTTCCTCGTGCAAGCCTAACGTAGTAGTAACCATCTGGAACACAGTTTGCACATATGTGCCTGTTTGCCAGGACATTTGCCCCAGTTTGATCAGAAGCTCTGAGTCTACGGGAGCCTGGCCAGGGACAGGAGACATGAGGTCCACCACCATCCCAAGAGACCCAGGGTCAGGCTTTGAAGTGTCTAGAAGAGGAGAGAGGGCTTTTTTGTTTTTTTGGCCAAAATAGCAACCTATGCAGTGAAGGTGGTAGATGGAGGGATTTTGGCTCTAATAAGAAACAGGAGGACAAGTTTCCTCAAGCCCAAGGTCAGTGTGCTGCCTGCAGGGCCAGGACCTGAGCCCAAACATTGCTCCAATTCTTCCTTCGGTTTCACTGTCTCTTCTCCAGCATACTGTTCTCTGTGTGGTCAGTAGGAAGCAAGGACACCTTCCTCTGTCTCTGTCTCTCTCTGTCTCTCTCTGTCTCTCTCTCCAGCTACTTGCTTGATATAAAATGGGAATTGTAACACACTGTTGTCAGTATGAATTAAGCGTCATTTAATACCTCAAAACACAAACTAAGGAAATCCACATATGCATTATTATGCAAATATTAACTCCCATAGTAATGCTACATAATTATGACCTAATTGTGTCTTGAGGCACAAGTATCAGGTTTTCATTCAAAGACAAGATCCGCATTTTCCTGTTGGCTTACTAGGACTGCATCTCACACAGTCAGCCAGCAATCCAGGGAACAGGCTAATCACGAACCGTGCTCCTGAAATTAGAAAACTCAGGACTTTGTTGAAGCAAAAGAGAAATAAGTAGGGCCACGAACGCAGAGCGCCATTTCCAATAACCCATCTTTTCCCCCTCACTCAATATGCACCAGCATATTGAAAGGTACCTGGAGGACAACAGAGCTTCGGAAACTGCGGAGTGTAACCTTAAGCCGTAAACAGTTGGCTTAGAAAGTCTCACACCCACGTGTCTCGATGGAGACACACGCAGGGTCTGAGAAGCCAGTCTAGACTAGGACGACCACACCTGAGTAAGACCACCTGACCCCGGGGCTCTGCATTCATGGCGAGTCCAGGTGACAGTAAGGATGTGCTCTGCGTGACTCGAAGACACAGCAACTCAGGTCTGCTCCTCTTCGGAGGCTGCGAATCAACCCATTTTATGAAAGATAAAAACCTGACTCCCTGCTGTTCCATGGGCTGTCCCTCCTGTCCTATCCCAGAAAAGAGTTAAATTATAGACAGTTCACTGTTATCCGGGAGCAGGGAAGCTGACATCCTCGTGGCTGAAACTGAATCCTAGTTCAATAATTGTTGAAATGTATCAATAGCTTGTTAAATCCACAAGACCTAACATATATCCTCTCACTTTATCCTTGTACCTATCGTTACAGGTAAGTATGACACCTGTTCCAATCAGGGATTCAGTAACAGGCTGAAGGTCCCATGGAGCTGGGATGCAAAGCCATTTGTGTTCAACAAACCTGTGTGCATTTCATCGTCTGCTGGCCTCAACCCCATGGGGATTCTGCTGTTTTATTTCTCGCTGCCTTTGTCTACTTACCCCCTCTTAAAATCCTGATTCAGAGGCAAGTCAGTTGTGTAGACTAAACTGAAGAATCTCAAATGATAAAAATGTAACTCAGGCAAATAAACATTTCTTTATTCAAAAATACCAAAAATCGGCATATTTCACCTATCAGCATTTCCAACAAGCTTTTGTTTCACTTCTCATGCAACCCCGATTTTGCTGCTATACCAGATTAAATGGCCACATTTTCATTTTTCCCCCCAGAATTTAGATACCTTTTTTTTAACTGTGTGTCCAAAACTCCGATTGGACGTTAGCAAAGCCTTGAACCTTTGTAAAAATTTTGTTAGGTAAACTCTAGTATTTTCAGATTGGGTTCTGCAACAACACGCTTAGTGGCAAAGTGGATGTCTCTTGCCACATTTACCTCAGCAGCGTAGAGGCTGATAAAAGTTGATAGTCAGAGCTTTGGACAATATTGCAAGGTTATTTTGAACTGAGACAGCCATAAAAGGCTAGAAAGTTTTAACTCTGTCACTTCTACGGCAGTGAAGGCTGTTCAGCCCAGCAGATCGGTCTGATTTGTTCATTTAATATATCATTTTTGCATTAATCGAGCACAATTGATGAGAAAGATTCCCACTCTGTAAAATTTCCAGCTAATGGTTTGGAAATCTACTTGAATTTTGCACCCAATAATTCATTTTAGAATTTTCAAAGAGTAGATAGTTTAGGCAAGCTGAGATAAATCCCAGACAAATGGGGAAACATCCGATCGACGTGTGTTTTCATTGTAAGCACCATTAGTGAGTTTATCTAATTAATTATTTTCTGCAATAGAACAGAGGCCTTTTACTAAAAGGTCTTCCACTTTGCAGACCCATGCCCTTTATAAAGCCTTTCATCTAAAACGATTTAACCAAACTTTGTTATGATGGCGATCACCAGTGTGGCCCTACAAAGGCTTGAGATGTGAGTTCGTTACATAGATGAAAGTTCTAACAAAGGTAATTTGGAAAATAAAGCTCCCCATAATTTACTGCATTTGCTGATAACATTTGTTAGAAATCTGAAAGTTCTCTTTTCATTTTTGTGCCTCAATTACAAAAAAAAAAAAATTAGAGCTGAAAATGGGTTGTATCATTAAAGTTTCTTGCTGATGGAAAACCGTAATAACAGCTGTCATTTAGGTGCATTTATAAAGATTTTCAGTAAAATTACTTCCAATAGGTTTGCCCCACTCCTGAAAGCAGCAATCAACATTTCTTTTCCAATTAAAATCATGTATTTGGTCATCTCTGGAGCCGGTCGAAAATTACCATATGGACATATAAGAAATAGTATTAAACAAAATTTAGATATTAAATGAAAATGCCATAGGAAGGCAGCATTGTCTTCATCTTGAAACAAATGTTGCTAATAAAGTGAATGGGGTAATCTGATTTTTTATTTTGAAGAAAAGTTCTTTCAAATTTAAGGGTGATCCAAGTAAACCTCACTTTAAATTCAAGAAGACTTTGGAAAAGAGATGAACCTATCTGACTATACAGAGCCCCCATGCACTTAACCACATTTGATCAAACTTGTCCAAATTCACAGAAATGCTATTTCCATGGATAGGAACTTACAAGCATGTAAGTAATAAATAAAGAATAAGCATTAGGCAAATAGCACTACATTTAACATATAGTTTATTTAGAACTGAATTTGCTTATATTGTATCTGGCTTCAGTAAACCCACAAAGTAGTAATTTGTTCACTCATTCATTCCTTTTACAAATGTTCAATTTGCATTTGAGGCCAAATGAATGAAATTTATACTACAGTAGTATGATCCTGCCCTTCAAGAGGTGACAAAATGTAGGAAAACTAAGTGAACATAAAACACTTCCCAAGGGTTCCAGAGCAACATGTAAATAAGGAAGGTGGATGGATTGCTGGCTATCACACTAGGAATTCAAAAGAAGGAAAGACGACTCTGGAGGCAACTTCCCCGAGGAAGTAAGTCCAAAACTAGCCTTGAAGAAACGTACCAGGAGATAGAGGGGAGCATAGTGCTATGGGGAATTTCAAAGACATGAATGAAACTGTGCACGCAGGGGTCAGGAAGAAATCCAGACTGAGTGGAGCGGGAAGTCTTGGTGAGAAAGAGCAAAGTATGAGGAAGAGCAGAGCACAGAGGTCCCAGATGATTGGGAACTTGACTTTGAGTCATCATACAATGTGGAGATGTTGGTTGTGATGGGGAGAGAATGCGATTAGGAAAGTTAACCTGCAGGGTAAAGGAGGAAGAGGAGGACATGAAAATGGAAAGGCAGAATAGACTACTAGCTCCAACCCAGAGGGGCCTGGCTATTGGCAACAGACCTGCCAGGCACTACACAGAGCAAACTGAAGAAAGCAAAAGGGCGGAATCAAAGATGAAACTCATCTGAGCCCAGACTCGGGGCTTGCGAGACTCATGAAGTCAGCGCTCACCTCTGGGGGGCCATCAGAGGGCTTCCACGCAGGATTAGAGCCCACCGGGGACTATGCAAGAATCCTATGAAACAGTGTCCTGCAGGAACACTAGGAACCCTTGATCCTCATGGGAATGGGAACCTCAGACTTCGATCCATAACATCCTCAACATCTGTGGCTTTGAGTTGTTTTTTTTTGTTTGTAAGGATCTAGAAAGATCTAGAAGATTCCTACTTTTTACCTTCTCGCCCTCTTCCTACTATCCTGCCGCTTACCGGTTTTCCTAGCACCTTTGGTCTGACGAGAGCAGGTGTCCCTCCACAGACAACAATGACACTCTGGACAGTGGCTCTCAGGCAGCTTTTCTGTCTTGTGCACATTAAAGCCCCACCGTTTCCTATCTTAGTACCTATCTTTGTTAAGCTAAAAGAAATCTGAAGAGGAGCTTTGCTTTTATGAAAAAAGGACAAAATGAAAAAAAATAGCATTCAGCGCACACCCTCAGCAGCCAGAGGGGCGCCACCAGGCTCTTTCCCCGGGAGCTACACTCAGCATCAAGCCGCCCACCAGAGCTTTGAACTGTGTCTGTGAGCATCTGTGCTTTACCTCGGTGTATTTCCAGCATCCGTTAGCAAGATATATCCTAAGGTACCAGAAGAGCCTAAGAGAGATTATTTTTGGGGTCTGGGAACACTCAAAAATTCTCCCATATACATTAAAGGTAAATAGTTCTTCGCTTTCCACCATTTTGGCTTACAAAAGGTTTCTTAGAAATGCTTTCTTTTCAGATAGTGAGGGAAACCAGGAAATCGTAAATGCTCCTAAAGACGGGGGTGTGGAATGTGAAATTAATCCTAGAATTTCTCCCTATTCCTCATGTATTCTGTGGCACAGAAAAAAAAGTCCTTGAAATCAGTCATCCCTGATTTTCGTCTTTCTGCACATCTCAGTAAAGGATGTCATTATTTCAAGCACTTGTGATGAAGTAAAGATAGCATAATAGTCCATATCATAAAAAGGAAGCTTAGACGAGCAGTTTGCTGCCTTGTGAAACACGAACTGATTGGTTATACAAGTCAAATACCTCCCCCCACAGATATTTATTCCCCTAGACCCTCTCTCCCATGGCATTCCTCCTTTACGGACTTGAGCTTCTCCTACAGTTAGAAAGGCAGAGTTTCTGCTACCTTGAACACCGCCTATGTTGACATGGGATGCTTACACCTCTCTTTCTGGATCTTCCTATCATCCTTCTTGCTGCCCTTGGGCAGACACCTGCCATAATTTCTCTTTTTCAGTATCACTTACTTTTTGTGTTATTCTGTTGACTTACTTCACCTTCCTAAGCAGAGTTTGCTCCTCTGTGGAGGGGAGTCAGTAAGTAGCTAGCTCATAGGGCTATTCTTTGTTTTAAGTGACATTATGTTAGTGTTACAGTCATTCTTATTATTCCATAGTGAGATAGACCAGTGAGGAATCAATTTAGGACAGGGCTGGACTTGGAATTCTCCTTTTTAGAAGCAGTCTGGTCATTGAATCAAGTTGGCCAACAAGAAAAGAGATACTTTCACTTCAAAAGCTTGAAGCCAATTTAATTCAAAGGCCACTGAATCTGTTGTTATAATTCTGTATGGGGATAAATTGGTCGACCCACCCGTTATTTTCAGTATAACTTCCAGGTTAAAGTAGTCATTAATCAAAGATAAACCTAACCGGCCTTTTTGTACTCTTGACCAAATCACTATCCGTCGACTATATTTAAAAAATCAACCCAAACATTTGGTCTTTATTGTAAGAAGTCAAAATCTGTATCAACTTATTGAAATAGCAGGATGGAATAACTTTTTGCAGTGTGTCAACAAATAATTTGAGTTTTTGACAGTGTTTTCCTCCTTCACTAGAATTATATAGCCATTGGTCCTTTCGGGTTTTCTTAGAACTTGATTTGAAAGCTGGATTTGATGCTTATGAAATTTGTGACTTACTTTGGAGAATTATGCATTTGCTTTAGGACCATCTTTTCAGTTGAAATACAGTACATCTCTTGAAGAACCATCATTTCCAAAAGCGTGTTCCAAAGTTGTATTGTGATCTTACAAAATGTAATGATAGGATGGTAGGAACCAGAGATCACTCAAAGTTCAATCCCTTCATTGTACGGGGAAGGTAACTGAGATTCAGAGATTTCAGAAGGCATCTAGTAAATTATTGAACATTGAAGCTCCTAAGTTGTTGGAAAACTATAATGCAAGTCATTTGCCTTGATATCCAGCGTTATTTTTACTATACCAGTACATTCTAATGTCATTTAGGGAAATAAATCTAATTGGCAGTTGGGAAATGGAAATTGTTTAGAAATTTTCATTGTCTCTCTGAAGGAAAATTTTAAAATTTAATTGACAATAGGGCCAAGATCCATGATATCTTCAATTTCACAAGTGATCGGTGCCCCCATTCAGAGGATGAAAACCCTTTCTAGAGCTTTTGAAACTGTGATGGCTTGGTAGCCTCTTGCTTTAGTCACCCAGCTCCTGTGTCAAAAAGAGAGGAAGAGAGAGAGACTTCCAGCTGGGAATCGAGGTCTTGCTTCAAAGCTTTTATCTTCAGAGGAAAGAAATCTTGTGAATTTCATTAATGTCAACAAGATCTGAGAAGATTTGAAGTGTTTAAGCCCTTGGGCATCTCCAGCATGCCAAATGCTGTGGTTGTTATAAGTTATTGGTTGCAAAAGCATTGCAACTTTGATTCACACCCCCCATGAAGGAAGAGACTTTGGAAATAGCCATTGTACAGTCATACTTAAGGGTATATTGAAAACCATCACTTTCCAAGAAGGTATGAAGTCAGCCAAAGAAACGGCGGCTTAAGCTTGGGTTAAACATGAAACACCCGGAATTCCGAATGGGGTGGCATATGTTATGGTTAGGAAACAAAAGACTAGTCTTCTCAAAGTACCATAGCAAAGCTAAGAAGGAAAACAAAAGAAGCATTGGTGTAGAATTCTAAAAGCAGATAACCTCAAAGCATCTCCCCAAAAGGGTCCTTCTCTTAGAATACAAAACGGAATTGAGTTATAGGGTTTTTCTTCCCCCTTCACTTTCTTCTCCATTCTTTCATCTCAAAAATGATCAGACTGGAATTCACAATGGTTTCCACTGTACTTTTCCAAACTTTATGGGAGAAAGCCCTTTTATTCCAAAATAGGCAACTGTTTCTATTAAGTAAATTGAGTCCAAGCTAACCCCAAATAAATGGATATTTCTGGCAAAACAAATATTGACAATTTAAACTAGGTCTTGAAATTGAAATGTTCTTAAAAAACAAAATATATCTTAAAAAGAAAAACTCAAGCACAACACCTTCTAAACCTTTTCATAAATATTATGAGATACCTTTTAATGACATATCTTTTTTTAATGAGAGTTGTCTTTTTAATAAATCTCTTTTGGAAACTGTTAGTTTTATTCTACTAAAGCTGACATCTGCCTAAATATCAGTAAGTGTGCCCAAGGAATTACTGTTTGGGTCATCACAATCTCCTAATTGCTAAATCTACTAAACCCAAGGGAAAAATTTGTTCAGAATCATCCAACAGAAAATCTGTGATGGTTCAGTATCATCAAGAGACACGTTACAATAATATTTGCAGTACATTCTACCTGCGCATACCTGCCAAGACCTGAACCCAGGTCCCGGAGGCTCACTTTCTCCATGATGATGACGTCGCTGAAACCCAGTCTGAAGCAATGCGGCTTTTGAGCTATGACTGAAGCTGTCACAGGCTACAGGTCCCGACAGGTAAAGCTCCCTACAGTAGGTCTTTAGAGCTCGGGAAATATTTTAGTTCAGCATTCGAGAAGCCAATAAATGCCTTTTCTGATCCAGGAAGAAATGATTTGGCTTCTCCTTTTCGCATTTTTTTTTTTTTAATCTCACTGTCGCTTCAGGGAGATCGTCCAGCCCCGATGGGCAAACACCGAGGGACCAGAGTTCTTGCTGCCCACTCGGCTCGCCAGCCATTCCACCTGGGTACATGCTGTGACAAACGTGCTCTCCGCGAGTCGCTCTCCATCAACGGACGCTCTCAGACTGAGAACAGCTTCGGGCCGGACTTGGCCTGGATTCACGTTCAAATACCGTGTCTGCAGAGTGCCTATGCTTGACGACACGTTAGACCCCACACACGAATGGCCAGAGAAGGGCGTAGCCAAACCATGATGCGTCAGTAGCAATTTATTTCAAAGCCCTGGTTTTACGGCTGTCGTTTAGCCTTAGGTGCGCTGAGAGCATCGGTCTGCCTGGCTCACTGTCTGGCGTGGCCAACGGCTGCAGCGGATGTTGTGCCGTCAGGTTAATCAGCCTTTTGTCTGAGAAATGTGCTGATTCCCCCAGTTATTTAAAGAGCTGTTGTACACCGAAGGGGTAACGTGAACCGCCGTTGCTGGTGAGCGTGGGGAGTTAACGTCGTAAGTTCGGAGTCTGGACATCATTTGAATCCTGCCTCACCCTTTCCCGATCCACTCAGGTGGTTTCGCACTGAGTTTCCCAAGCCAGTGCTTCCTTTAAGGGCGTTTGGTTCCTTGGCTTCGAAAAGCACCCACGTGGTGGGCAGTTTCAGGATGACAGGTGGATGGAGGCACCCCTCCCATGGGATCCCGCTCCTCCCTCGGGGGGCGAGGCTGCCGCTCGGGCCAGGAGATGCCCCCAAAGTCACAGAAACGTTTCTCTTGAAATGGTGCCTGCTAATTTTCTTAGGTCGTGACCAGAAAGTGCACGTTGATTTCATAAATTATTTCGTCTGTTAGAATCACGTTAGTACTGCTTCAGGTATGTGGAATAAGCATTGTTTTATATTTCTCATGCTTCAAATAGTGCTTTCACTTCCAAATAACTCCTTTGCGTATTACAGTTCGTGTAAGAGTAGCTACACATTTAAGACTATTTACCAAAAAAAAACGTTAGAGTCAGAAAAATCCAAAATTGAATTTCACTGTGCTTGGCCCTCCCTGTGGCCATCTGTACGTCCTTTTACCACTCTCCATGTGTCTAAGATAAGAAGTCTGGGGCGCCTGACAGATAAGGGTTCTCTCAGGACACGGGTTCCACTGACCACCCACGCAGTAAGGGACACGCCTGTGGCTTAGAGGCTTGTGAGGTCAAGGAGCATGAGCCTGAACTTCCTTCCATGGTGGGTGCATGTGATCAAGGCATTCGACAAGAGGGGGATCAGTTAGATGACCCCAGCTGGAGGATAAGCTCTCCCAACGACAAGAGCCCCTTTTTCCTGTATTGGAAGCGGAGATGTGTCTCACATCATCTCCCTTTGAGGCGGCCCTTGGTGACCGGGTGTTACGGTAGTGACCTCACGGACACAAGCTGAGCTCCTCACCAGGAGGATGCTGTCGTCCAGATGCAAGGCTGGGATATACACATCCCACTCCTGACCAATACGGCACCTGGAAAGAGCAAGCACCCAGGGAAGGACAGTTTAAAGAGGGCTGTATAGAAAAAAGGTGTGCGTGTGATGACACATATTGCCTACGTCATCAGCATTTGCGGCATTCAGAATCGTAAATGCACTTACAATAGTCCCTAACCGGGCACAACTTTCAAGCCCTACCTGCATGCCTCCTGCATGAAAGCATCCCCAAGAAGAGAAACAATACCCTCGTTCGACTCTGCTTGCATAGTATCCCTCTAGAAAAGTGGTGTGGCTGAAACCACCACTTATAGTCCTATTTGTTTGGTTATAAATAAAACATCTCTCTTCCCTCACCAAAGTATCTTTCCAGCTGCTGGACATAAAACAGATTCCAAGCTTCCTAAATTGAAATGTCATCCTCCTAATCAGAATTGACGATTGTAAATAACCATCTGGTTTTGTGTGTGTGTGTGTGTGTGTGTGTGTGTGTGTGTGTGTGTGTGTTTTGAGTGCCCTAGTCTCACAAAAGTACTTTCTGGCGGCATCATGTGTATTTAAAGTGGTGAGCTCCAGGTCAGATTCTCAAAGAAAGTGGCAATACAGCTGTTTTGAAAAGGAGACCACATTGCTCGCCTGCTTCTCAGCATGGTTTGACACTAACCCATGCCCTGTCATCCTTGCAGCATGCAAAATAAGGGAATGTGTTCCTTCTGGGGCTTTTTCCTGCCCCAGTGATATACATTCTGTAACCACTAAACATGCCCAGTCCAAGTCACTTTCTGAGTAAGCAACTTCCATTGTGTTCTGTTCCCTTTATCATTTGGGCTTCTACACTGCTGAGAAACAAAAAAGCTACATAGTTTTACTTACTCCTACAGTTAAATATTTTTTAAAAAAGCAAGAATAGGTTATTATTGAAATGAAGTGTGGTTGTCAACTGTAGCCTTCTGGAAGTCAGTGGGAAAAACAGGGTGTGTTAAGCTTTCCTTTGTGTGCAGACTTTCCAAACCCCCCTCTGCCTCCAGCGGGAAAATATGTCTGTCCCGTGATCTATTCAGTTCTTGACCTTTGGACTAATATGCCAACAAAAGGCACCATTTATTAGTGATTAATTTACGTATTTCTGCCATACGAAACTGGATCAAGGCTGTCACTGCTCAGCGCCATCACCAGTTATCGTTGCCCTGTGCCCTCCAGGGGTTTGTGCTGTGGGCTCGTCTGTTCTGTGCAAGTGTGGGCCACGCCACCTTCTCCCTAAGTGCACCTCTTCCAGGACAGGGAGTGCCTTTCAGGAAGAGGCACACACATTCTCCCCCATTCCGGATGGAATCCTGGGAAGCTGAAGTTGTTCCTGAAAGATGCATTCTCTGATATCGATCTCCCTTGTTACCCGTTGTCTGTCTCTGTCCTTCCCCTCCTGCCCCTTCTTCTGACTCCCTTGTCCTGTCTTCTTTTGGAGTTTGTTCCTTAAGATCTATTCTTCACACCTGTAACAAGTATCAACGACCTCCCCGTTCCCCCGCCCCCCACAACACACAAACACATGCACAAGCTTCCTTCTTCTCTTTTAATTCAACCGAAAGATCTTCTCCTCTTGGAAAGTTCCCCCAAGTGGATTGATAACCACGCTGTCCTCTCTAGTGGGCAAGCCTGACTGCAACTCTCTCTTCTTCCTTCACCATGTAAATCTAAAGAAAAAAAAAAAAAAGACCATTTAGTTTAAGTGTGCGTTTGTCTACATTTTTGTTTCTAAAAAGTTTATCTTTCGGGCGCCTGGGTGGCTCAGTCTGTTGAGCGTCCAGCTTCGGCTCAGGTCATGATCTCACGGTCCGTGGGTTCGAACCCCACGTCGGGCTCTGTACTGACAGCTTGGAGCCTGCTTCAGATTCTGTGTCTCCCTCTCTCTCTGCCCCTCCCCCGCTCATGATCTGTGTCTCTCTCTGTCAAAAATAAATAAACATTAAAAAAAAATTTTTAAGTTTATCTTTCGCTTAGAAGAAATAGGGTAAAAATAGTTTTTCAAACATCTAATCTCTTATTTGTTCCACAATAACTCTTTGCTATTTGGTTATTTTGGATGATCAACTACCCTGTGCCTCAAACTTTAGCTTAAATCGAGCTTACTGTGTGATCATAGAAATGCTTCCATCATGAGCAAGAAAACCCCACATAATTATAATGGCTTGGTGTTGTAAGGTCATTTGCTAAGAAAAGTTGATATACACTATAGCTGTGTGACCGTAATCTCTCTCTCTCTCTCTGAAAATTACTAATATTTCTGCCTGCCTTCACCCTCACTAAAAGAAACTCATCAGGAGAGCAATTCATTTTCCCTATGCTATCGAAGACAGTGATATTTCTGTAATAAGTTTCTGGAAAAATCAAGCAAAAGAACTGCTTATCTCTGCGACGTGGGATTGTGACTGTCACTTTTAATACTGACCTGAACCACTACTCAGTCTTTTCTTAAATGTCCAGAGATCTGGGGAAGAAGTTTGAAATACCATTTTCCCCTCTATGATTTTCACGTTCGAGCAAGATCAACATTTTGGAGCCATACTTGAAATGCGGATAGAATAAGGACTTTCATCTGGTGTAGTGCACATTTTCAGGTTGCAGCTCCCCGCCCCCTGCCCCATGTGGCCACCGCCTGAGCTCACAGCCCGTTCGCTGCCCCTCACTTCAGCAGAGGTGAAACGGGGTCATGTCAGCAACTGGGCAGAGCCATGGTACCACCGTGCTTACTGGGAGAGCAAATGTGGTTGAGGCCCTTGGAAATCTGTGAGCAGAGTACAAACCGAATGCGTGTCAAGACGGCTGTTAGGGGGCTGCTGGGTGGCTCAGCTGGTTGAGCGTCCGACTCTTGATTTTGGCTCAGGCCACGATCTCACGGTTCATGGGTTCAAGTCCCGCATCGGGCTCTTTGCTGACAGTGGGGATCCTGCTTGGGATTCTCTCTCCTCTCTCTCTGCCCCACCCCACTTTCTCTCTCTCTCTCTCTCTCTGTCTAAAATAAGTAAACTTAAAAAAGAAAAGATGCTCCTGGGGAGAACCTCATGGAGTTTCTATACTCTGCCTTGAAGCCAAGGGTCTCCATTTTAGTCAGACTCCCGCACATCTGGGTCATTCCTGCAGCCAGGTTGCACACGATCACATACTTCTCCTCCAAATGCTTGAGATGGGGTTTGCAGACCCAGGTTCCCGAGGCTGCCGAAGGCCAGTGCTGGTACTTCCTTCCCTCGCCGAGCCAGAGAGGCAGCTGCGGGGGTCACTTCAAGCCTTGGCCTTGGCCGTGTCCTCCAGGCACCAGGTCCTCCGCCTGGACAGTGACACGCAGTCCCTGGGAAACGGTAACTAATAGCCGTTGTACAAATGTTGGGCAAAAATCAAGAGCAGACGGTGCTCAACAGCAGCAAAGACAAGGGTCGAGCTAAGCCTGTCCTGCCAGAGCACATCCGCTTAACCCACAGCGGGCCAGCCCCTCACCTGACCACAGACAGTTCACTCTAGTTTTTGTTTTCAATGTTTTTAATTTTTGAGACAGACAGAGACAGAGTGTGAATGGGGCAGTGGCAGAGAGAGAGAGAGGGAGACACAGAATCCGAAGCAGGCTCCAGGCTCCGAGCTGTCAGCGCAGACCCCAACGCGGGGCTTGAACCCACAAACGGCGAGATCGTGACCGGAGCCGCAGTGGGATGCTTAACCGACTGAGCCGCCCAGGCACCCCCAGACTGTTCCCTTGAAATATGCCATGTTGTGGCCTTGAAGAACTCACTGTCCGAGAGAACACTCTGGAAGAGTCAGCTTTGAGATTTGTGATCTGTAGTGTAATGGTGATTACACCACTTTTGTTGATTCTGTTACTCCTTTAGTTTCAATGGCTTTTCATCAGCTGCGATCTAGGACCTCGTATTTTTATAGATTTGTCACTCACTACCCCTAAAACTCTACAAGATCACATTTAAAAAAAATGTTAAATGCTTGCATCTCCTAACAAGCATGCAGAGAAAATGCCTAGAGCGACGTGTAGGGTTTTTGGGGGGGAAACTGCAGAATAACGGGCCTCTTTGTGTGTTTGCATGAACTAGTTAACTCGGGAGACGGCATCGACTACAGCCAGCAGAAGAGGGAGAACATCGGTGACCTGATCCAGGAGACGCTGGAGGTCCTGGAGCGCTACGGAGGAGAAGACGCCTTCATCAACATCAAGTACATGGTCCCCACCTACGAGTCGTGCTTGCTGAACTAGAGGCAGGAACAGCTGGGATGGGGGAGGGCTTGCCTTAGTGCCCAGATCATCTGTCTCTGCTGCTTTTAGCATCTCATTACTTGTGACTTCTACAGCTTTCTTTTCTACAGCTGCTAAAATAGTGGCTCATGGGTCGTTGGACCATTAGCCCCATTGAGAGCAAAGTTTTCCAATACATAAATAGTGCCTGTTTCTTAGATTACAATAGCGTACTGTGCTTATTTGTTCTAAGAGAAGAATTGCTTCTTTATACAACTCGGACAGAAGCAGGAGTCCGAGTCAAACCTTCAGTTGTATAGACAATAAAACTATAATTTTCATGCGCAGTTCAGCGATAGCTGTTATGTGTCTGCTTGCCCTGAGGCTGATGTCAGAGGTTGTAAGGGGAGGACTGATGCCGCCCGCCTAATAGGTGTTTGTCGTGGCCGAGCAGCACCTCTCCGGCAGCTGTGCGGAACAATGTTCTCCGACATTCAATAAAACCATCGAGTCTGTTTCAATTGTGCAAGGACAGTCTTGCGGGCCCGTTATGAACCTCAGCGACAAACGTAGTTAACGCTTCGAGCCCCGTGGTCGTCTGGGCTTTGCGGGGCTTTCCGGTGTATGCTGGGGTGGGGCTGGGGGTGCGGCTGGGGTGGGGGTGGGGAGGGCGGCGGGCAGGGTGACGCATGAAAGGCAGCGGCAAACGTGGTCAAACAACGCTTCTGTGAATCCTTGTCCCCCCTACGCGATGACACATCTCAGGACCTGGTGGTTCACTGACAAGATGTCACCCAGCCGCTTGTCCGGGGCTTTGGTCATTTCTGAAGATGACCTGTACGCATCTGAATGATTCCTTGGCAATTTCTCCTTTCCTCCACCTCCTCTCGCCAGGTGGATGTGTTCTCATAGCACCGCTCTGATCGCAGCGTTTAGGAATTTCATTGAACCACCCCCCACCACCCCGCAAAAAAAAAAAAAAAAACAAAACAAAACAAAAAACAAAGAACATGTACTTTTTCACTCAACTGAGAGAGAAAAAAAGTGCCCGAAGAGAAACCCAACTGTAGGGCACTCAGCCCTGACAATGGCTTTTCAGGCACGCAGGCCCTGAGCTCGGGGCGTTTGAAACCCAGCCCAGAAAAGTTCTTAAAGACGGAGCCCTGACTTTGCACACCTGAGCAACGCTGCAGCACCCAGACACGCATGGCCTGAAGTTTCTCATTCTGCACCAAAGTGAAGAGACAGAACGTGTTCCCCTGTGCACCGAGCGCTGGCCCTGAGACTGTTGTCACTAATGATTTAAGACGCAAGTTTCCAAAGGCAAGCACCAAATTTGAAAACGGGTTCCTTATTCATCTTCCCCGATGACTGGCTCAGCACACCGAATCCAGCCTCTAACTAGCCACCACCTAGTTGCCATAAGCACTTTTTAGGATAAACGGAGAGGCATGACTGTGTCGAGCAAATGGGCTTTCACCTGTCATATTTGGAAAAGACATGGCTAGAGACGTTGACAAGTTGAGGCAGGCCTTTCTTCAAACTGTAGCGTTCAGTTGCACCCATGAGCTCTTGTCCTGGCATCAGTGATATATCTGAAGGGACACCAAAATCAGAAAGATGGCTGATTGGTGCCTTTGAAAGTTCCTACCAGAATCCCCTGCATTATTTCGTTACAAGACAGAATCGAGGCTGGCCTCTCATAGAAACAGGCCTGGCCTCTTGGTCTGGGTCGTGTTCATGAAAACTACCTGGCGTGGGGAGCAAGAAGAACCCCCCGCATTGTCCCAGGAACCCCAGCTTGGAACTTGGCTTGGAACTGAAACAGCAGGGTTCGTTTTCCAGCTGTCACTGACTAGTTATGCTGCCTTGGGCAAGTTATTTAACCTCCCTGAGCCTCAGATTTCCTCAGCTGTAAAGTAGCGATTACTCCTACCTGGAGGAATGTCGTAAGGACCGGAGGTGGCCAGTGTGAAGGGCTCGTATAGTTTCTCATACCTTTGGCCTTTATTTCAAAGAGAAACATCATGTGAGTAATGACTGGTTTTTCCCCCAGCAAAGTAGTATGTATTTGGAAAATCTCCAGACAATACAGTATTTCCTCCAAGGCGATGATGAGTTCTTTGTTATTAGGAGATAATTTTGCAGAAAACCAAAACAATTACATAAATAGCACCATGTTTGCCGGAGAATTCTTTTTAATACATCATTTTTTGCGTTTTTTTTTTTTAATTTTTCTTTTAACGTTTATTCATTTTTGGAGAGACTGAGCATGAGCAGGGGAGGGGCAGATAGCGAGAGGGAGTCACAGAATCCGAAGCAGGCTCCAAGCTCTGAGCTGTCAGCACAGAGCCCGACATGGGGCTCGAACTCACAAACCCATGAGATCATGACCTGAGCCGAAGTCAGATGCTTAACCGACCGAGCCACCCAGGTGCCCCTACATCGTTTTACCGGTATGGAAATAAGAATGGCCTGCTTTTTGAGTTCTACCCTAAGCTGGTCTTCGACTTCTCCCAAATAATTTCTGATTAACTTGAAAGAGAAGGGGAAAATGTCAACAGGTTTCAGACCTTTGAGTGGGACAGTGGCTTCTTTCACCTGATACACTTTTACACTGAAACCTCCTTTTAAAGACATCTGAGGGAAGGCAGTGATGAAAAAGTTTGTTTGCAATTGTGTTATTTTTATTGGAAGACACATGCAAGTGTCATGGTTAGTGGAGGGAAGCATCAGTCAGGCCCTGAATGGAAGAGTCAAGATGGGGGTGGAAACTCTGAGCTTGATATTCAGGAGCTTTAGAGCCCAGAGCAAGTCGCTTAAACCTGATTTCATCAGGGCACCTGGGTGGCTCAGTTAAGCGTCCGACTTAAGGTCATGATCTCACAGTTCGTGGGTTTGATCCCTGCATTGGGCTCTGTGCTGACAGCTCAGAGCCTGGAGCCAGCTTTAGATTATGTGTCTCCCTCTCTCTGCCCCTCCTCCGCTCACACGCTGTCTCTCTCTCTCTCTGTCAAAAACAAATAAGCATTAAACAAAAAATCTGATTTCATCACTTGTAACAGTCTGCTTTCCAGGGTCACTGCAAGGACCAAATAATCGATGCAGGGGCACAGTGACAAGAGCACAGGGGCGGGCACCTGGTGGGTCTGGATCTGAAGTCTCTTTCCACCGAGTAGCTGCCTTGTGGCTTTGGGGAAATTATCGAAACGCTCTAAAACTCAAATTCCTTGTCCCAGAGCAGGCTCTGTCATGTCTTCTTTGCAGGTTTGTTACAAGCATCACATGACAAATGCATGTGGTGGGTTCACCAGGGTGCCCAGTGGGGGCAAAGGGGTCCTGGGAGGATTTTCCTGGGAAAGCAGCTAGCCCAGTGCCGGCCACCACGTAGGTGTTCAACCCACGTGTGATGCGCAGGCGGGCAGTTCCCACCACGTCTAACGAGGTCCCCATCGGCTGGGGGGATGGGCTCCGGCCGCCTCACAGGCACGGGTCTTGGGTTAACACAGAACTTGGTGAGGTGAGGAGAACATGAGGGTTTCCTCCAGCCCACCCACCCTCCCAGGAGTCTCCTCGGAAGGTGAGCCCTCACCTGCAAGAGCGGCTTCCCTTTCCCCGCACACTGGAACATAATTTTTATCGCCCAACTAACTATATCTGCACAACGTCAGGCAGAAACACAAAGTTCAAAAGTTCTGCGAAATGGCTGCGCACTTGGAGAATAGGATTTCAAAACTGGGTTTACTTACGTGAGGTCTCCAGAGAAGTTTCGGTAACGGTTGTGGGACATCTCAGGGCACTGTGTTTTAGAGGAGCGAAAATGAAGTCGTTCTAAGTCTATTTCAATACCCACCGCATCTCTTACTTCTTTTGGCTATTTTGAGATGTTTATCGCTAGCCCTTGGCAAACAGAGGCTGGGAATCCCAAGATTGATATGATTTTAAAGAAGTCATAATACCTTGGGAAATACTCCATGAACAGTTTTCTAAATTTAAATCTCTACCCTCTGATAGGATTTTATACGGAGTCAGAAAATCTGAAATGTTTTTTAAACAATAGTCTCCACGAAAGCATCAACCAAAGTTCGTCCAAAATGGGACGCTTCCAGATACAAACTGAAAATGACCGAGGTCTCACTGACACCAAGATAACTCACATTTGCTACTTGAATATTTGGGGCCCCTCAATAAAGAAATCATTTTGGATAATTTACACATGTTATTAGTAGTATTCTCTCATAGTCTTGCTAAACTTTGCTGTAACAATAGGACTTTGGTTGCTTTAAGTAATCCCAGCCATTTAGAAATGGAAATGATTTCCTGCTTTTTCATCGTGCAAGTAACACTGAACACAGAAGCTCAGTGAAAGTCAATGTCAATAAGGAGTAGATAGAATCATGCCTTGGGGCAGTCTGGGAACTGGAGTTTCCATTCGCATAGACCCTTGATGTTCTTTCTGTGAAATCAGAGTTGCTGTCCTACATTTCGTATAGATTCTGAGTGTTCAAATATTCTGAGAAGGAAGAGTAGGATATCTTTGTCCTGTGCCAATTTTTTCAAATAAATCTTTTGATCTCGGATAAATAAATAAAATACATACATACATACTCGGGGTCTAGGAGGACCTCTGCACCCACACAGCCAGGAGATGAGCATGCTCCCAGCCAGACCGGAGCCACTCGGGCAGTACATGCTCCCCACGGTCCACCCTCCCCACTCAAGTGTCCGCTGGGGGCCTCACAAAACATCATACTCGTCTTAAGACCCAGAAAGAAAGGCTTTCCCACACCCAACCAACCTCACTTCTTGTAAAATAAGATATCCCAGGGATGCCTGGGTGACTCAGTCGGTTAAGCATCCGACTTCAGCTTAGGTCATGATCTCACAGTGCGTGAGTTCGAGCCCCATGTCGGGATCTGGGCTGACAGCACGGAGCCCGCTTTGGATCCTCTGAATCCCTCTCTCTCTTCCCCTCCTCTGCTTGTTCTCTCTTACTCTCTCTCTCTCTTTCTCAAAAATAAATAAATAAACTTAAAAAAATAAAAAATGAAAGAAGATAGCTGAGGTGCATTAACTTTCTGGTTACTCCTTGCGCACTAGACTGAGCGTCCTTTTGCTCTGCTAATGGGAAAGCCCACATGTGCTCTAGAAAAGGAAAAAGCCATTTCGAAATGGGCACAGCTAACCCCATACCACTATGGCTATCTGTAACCTGTAATACTGCTCTGACTAGCACTAATCTGTGCTGTTTTAATACAGAAGAAGCTACAAACGTCCTCTCTTGCCCTGACACGGAAAATATAATACTAATACAAGCGTGCCTGGCTTCATCAAGAGCAGTTTCCATGGGAAAATCCATATCGGCGTGGAATCTGATTCCAAAAATATCTCGCGCGACCCTGTCTCTCTTGCAGCCTTAACTTCATGAGCGCGCAATCCAAAACCCACATCGGGCTTTGTTTCTGAGAACTAGGTAGCAGTAGTTTGCCCCCTTCAGTTCCAGCGTTGATGAGGATGGTAAAGCCAGAGCAAAGTCAAGTCCAGAAGACGGCTTAGTGCCATCTCCTCGGTAAGGAAGGTTCTCTCACCTGTGCTCACACGATGTCACCTGATTGCAAGTCTCACGACTGACGTGGTTAGCGTCTTCCGACAAGTTGCTGAGCAATGAGCTGATTCCCCGAGCACTAGTTAACGACGGGGATGGGTATTTGGTGGAAAGTGCTATTGGCACATTGGCTCCTGTGCATTTCTCTGTTTCAGGAGTCCCTGTTTGCTTTCCCAGTGGGAGTGTTTTTTAAGGCACTTGGAGTCTTTATTCATTTTTACTTCTGCCAAATTTCTGTAAGTTTCAATCTGGGCGAAAGGGTCTGTTCTCTTCCTGAGTCCCATAAGTCTAAACACGTATCACTTCAGCTTCGTGGTTATTTAGAAAGTTCTGGGAAATATCCTCTAGTTTTGCCTGAGGAATCCGTTGGAAGCTATACATTGTCTACTCAGATAAGTGCACACTGCACCACGGTACTTTGATGTTCATGTCAGCGCATTTCCAGACATTCTTGTTCCCCTCTCTGTGCACCGTGGGACACCAGATTAGCAACTCTTTCGTTAGGAGGGGAAGCCAGGATCACACACACTGAGAAACAGCAGTTTCTCCATTAAGAGAAGGAGAAGAGAATGTGCTGTGTACCCACTTAGTGATGTGGCCCCAGGGAGACTAGGACAGATCCCATCAAAGGATAAGCCCACGACCTGGGACATTCACTGATGTCCAGACCCTCCACTCCTCATCTCCTTAGCTGGCTCCTTCTTCTCTTCCTGAGCTCTAATATGTCAGGGCTCCAGGGCGCAGGCCTCGGTCTCTTCCTTCTCTCCACCCATGCCTTTGGTCACCTCGCGCAGGCCCAGGGCTTCCGATGCCGTCTATACCTCCTTGATTCTCACTTCCCAAATGCCCACTGAACATTCCACTTGGATGTCTACAGGATGATGAAACCAGACATATGTAACCAAATCCTTGTCCAGTCTCCTCCCACCCCCAATATGGACCAGCTCAGTCAAGACGAATCCACTACACCACCTACTCGGGTCAAAAACCCGGAATCCTGCCTCGCTCTCTCTCCGAGCCCTCACAGCCCCTCCCTTGCAAGTCCTGCCTTCAAAACCATCAGAATGGCCCCATCTCTGCCTGTGCCCTGGCCCCTCTCTCCCATCGTGTCCAACCACCGCCTTGCCTACTCACTTCTACTCCACAGGGACGCGGTGCACAGAAGTCAGTGACCCCGCAGACACAGATCCCATCAGATCAGCAATGATTTTGCCTCCCAGCCCTGAAAGTGAACTCCAGATCTCACCATGGCCGCATGCTGCCTGCATTTCGTGGCCCTGACTATACCTGACCTCGTCTCTCCCCACCCTCCCGCTGCCTCTTGGTCTCCCACCTCTGCCTGCTCCGGCTCTGCTGGCCTCGCCCCTGCCTCACAAGTAGGCTGAACGTCCTGGCCTCTGAGGCCTGCTCTTGCGGTCCCTTCAGCCCAACACACTGTCTGCCTCCTATTCACCCGGCCCACTTGCTCCTGGCTTCATTCCGGTCTCTGCTAAATGTCACCTCCTCAGAGAGGCCTTTCTCAGCCCCTGTTCTTTCCTCCTACTCTTTATTTTGCTTTACTTGCCTCAACACACTGATGAGTATGTGACACGCTGGTGCATGCTGGCTTCTTTATGGAACACAGGCTGCGTGAGGACAGAGGGTCTGTCGTGGGCACGATGGTGTCCTCTTGCCATGAGGCGTGTTCCGTGCAGACTCAGCCAGCACTCAGTGAGCATTTGTTAGATCAGTGAATGAGTGGCCCTTATGAAATGACATAGACGGTCCACTGTCAGACCAGCGTGTCAGAGAGAGATGGGCCTCTCCCTGCCTGCTCCGACCGACCCACAGAGACCACTGAACTTCCTTGGGGTGTCCCGTGTCAATGATACTGCTGTCCTGAGAAAAAAATGATCAATCCAACACAAGATTCACTGAAGACGGTCAGACTTTGGAAAATTTAAAAAGGCTCTGCTGTCATAGGGACAGGCGTTCATCATTCTGTTTAAACCAAGTCCGGGGAAAGGGTTTTAAATATCCTCCCGAAGTCCTGGAAACACAGGGCCCATCTGGCTGTTCGAAGACAGACAAATGGCTTCCCCGTGAGCTGTAACATCAGCATCGTGTTGGCACAAGGTGCTACGTTACAGGCTCACGGTCTCCTCTTCCGTTACCTCTTGCTGGAAAAGGGAAAACCGTGCCTCACTGCACTAATGAATACCATCAAGGTCACTTCCAAACACCTGCAATCGGCTGGATGTTTCTGTGGGAGACTCTGACCACAAATGGACTCAGATGTCCATTTAAATCCATGTTCTCGGGGAGGCTGAACGGAAGTGGCCGTTGACACCCAGAGAGGGGTTCTCAAAGCAGGGCTCCTGGCCCAGGAAGAGAAGCACCGGCTGGGAGCTTGGGAGGCATTCATGTCCTTGGACCCCTGCGCAGACCTGCTGCGTCAGGAGCTCCAGAGTGGGGCCCAGTGTCTGTCTAAGCAAATCCTCCAGGGGATTCTGATGGGCTGTGAAGTTTGGGAATGGCTCCAAATCAAGGTTTATGTCCCAGACATTGATTCCAGCCTTCCAAAGGCCTGTCTAAGCTAAAACTTGATGGTGTATGGCAAAGATCTCCATGGGCCCTGCTTTCTTAATTTTTATTTTTATTTTTAGGTTTATTTATTTGTTTTGAGAGAGACTAAGACAGCATAAAAGGATGGGCAGAGAGAAAGAGGGAGATAGAGAATCCCAAGCAGGCTCCACACTCCCAGCACAGAGCCCAACACGGGGCTCAAACTCACAAAACTGTGAGGTCGTGACCTGAGCCAAAACCGAGAGTTTTGGTTGACTGAGCCATGTGGGCGCCCCTCCATGGACCCTGCTTTCAACTCTGGTCTCTATTGCTATTTTCCATTAGCCATAGGACTCTTCGGGGAAATTAGTTTCACATAGCCTTTAAGAATAATAGGAAAGCCTCAACTTCCCTCATCAGGAAGATAACTAAATTGTCCTCAGTCTAGGAAATCAATAGGTGAACCTTCGAAAAATATGGTTTAAATCAATCAATAAAAAGCCAATGGTAAAAACCTATCATCTTTGCTTCAAGCGTTAACGGGGGGGGGGGGGAGGGAAGGCTCAATATCTCATCATTCAATATCATATTTCCAAATATTCAATGTGGCTGTCATCTTTATACTTGAAACTTAAAAAAAAATTGCATTATATTTATTAATACAGAAAGGGAACTTTCTAGTGAACTGTTCAAAATCCGAAGAGTTTTGATCAGCTGTTCTAAAACAGCTCACACACAGTGCTCCCAGACATGCTCCGTGAAGTGACATGTCTGTTTCTGAGCTTAGTGAGAGCCACCTGCATCACCAAGTATGTCCACAGACAACAGGGCCCACATGTGGCACTTCACGCAATTAAATGCATAATGGGAACATTCTAGAACCAGCTTTCTGTCTCCTCCCTCATCTGAGGCAGTGAACATTACATTAAAATACACCAAGGAAAATGTCCTATAAAGAACTTTATTGACAAAAAAGTAAATTTTTAATAACCCACCAGTAGGCTCCACTCGAGAGGGGGAAACATGTCATATGAGTAGGCTTTTTACATTTCCTCCAGGAATTGTCCATATTAAAGGAATGTTTTCAGATTACAGGAAACCCAAGTTTGCTGTAGGTCAAGTGTGACTATCTCTGCCCCAAATTTAATGTATTTGGTGGATCTTTGCAGAGGGGAGAGCCAACTACACCCTGTTGTGGTGATTTTTCCCTTCACTCAGAGCACAACAAAAATGACCCAAACAAGGAAATCGATTAAAACGCTTTATTGCGAGGGAATAGACTGAGTTTTTTTGGACTTGCTTGAATATCTAATGACGTCACCAACAGTAAAGGCCACATATCTAACACATACCACAGCGTCTCACAAGAGGTCAGAGAGTCCTGAGTGAATGAAGCCTTTCTCTGGAAAATACCCGACAGAATCCACAAAGCCATGAAAAGGCATAGACGGCTTCTGCTTCAGCAGTGAGAGGGGCCGCCAGGAGCCCCTTTCCACCGTGGGGGCTGTGGTGGGCCTTCCTGGGATAATGCGTGTGAAAATCTACAGTTCTGGGCAAGTGTGAGAATTATAAGCACCATTCTCATGGAAGATCAAATCTTCAGTATTCTACTGTTTTTCCAAAAAGGAATAAAATCTGGGGCACCTGGGTGGCTCAGTCGGTTGAGCATCTGACTTCGGCTCAGGTCATGATCTCACCGTTCCAGAGTTTGAGCCCCGCATCGGGCTCTGTGCTGACAGCTCAGAGCCTGGAACCTGCTTCGGATTCCCTGTCTCCCTGTCTCTGTCCCTCCCCCACTCATGCACTGAGTCTCTCTTTCTCTTCCTCAAAAACAAATAAACATTTAAAAAAATTAAAAAAAAAAAAAAGGAGGAAAATCTGAATCCCTACATTTGTACGCAGTGGGGCCAAGATCTCAGGTGATACCTCCGTGGGTTGCTGTTTTTAAAAAGGCTGGTGGCAGGGAGCGGGTGCACATGTGAGGATGTACAGAAATTCTGGACTGGCCGGGAAAGGGAGCAATCTAATTCCAGGGGAAAAGATAAAATTACATCTAGCGAAGGGGGTGTGGGGCAGGAGGAGGTGAGAAATGGTGGCTTGGAATTTGGTGGGAATTCAAGTCAAATCTTGTCATTTCTTAATTTTTTTACTTTTTATTTTAGGGGAGGGGTGGCGGGTGGGGAGGAGCAGAGGCAGAGAGAGAATCTAAGCAGCCTCCAAGCTCAGCATGGAGCCCGATGCAGGGTTTGATCCCACAGCCCTGGGATCGTGAGCCAAAATCAAGACTTGGATGCTCAACCGACTGAGCCACCCAGGGGCCTCTCGGGTCAGGTTTTAAAGGGCAGCTTCACCACCCACTTGCCGGACCATCTTGAGCTTCCAATATAATCCTCTGAGCCTAAATTTCCCCATTTGGAAGATTGGAGGAAAGAATATTTCAGAAGGCACGGGAAGGATTAAATGAGGTGTCTTGTGAAAATCACTTAAAACTGCGCCTTAATCTCTCAACAGAAGACGTTCGGGCCCTACCAAGCCAACCAAGTCATACAAATATGGAAGAAATAATATGGCATCTAAGCGCTCCACTCTGGAAGCCCAGACATGCTCAGCCGGGAACGCGTGGCTGTTCAGATCGGGACGAAACGACACGGGGCGGATGGGCCGTGTGTTCATGTGATGTGGCGTTAGCTCCGGCGTTACATTGGACGTCACGTCACTGACCAGAGGGGACACCACACACAGAGGCCCATTTGCTTGCGGCCAAACAGACCAAAGCAGGAAACTGTGTTTCCGTGATTTGCGCCGTGGAGTGACGTGGGGGTTACTACAGTGGAGAGGCCACGGTGAACATTGACACTCCCGCATTAAAATGTCTCCTCGGCATTTCATTGGTGAAAATGTCAGCTCGACCCGCCTCCCCCCACCGCGACACGAGGCCTGCTTTCCTTTGGGGATGCCCTCCCACTGCACAGCACCCCTAGGCTCGGCTGCCTTTCTTCCCGGCCTCGTCTGCCCTCGGCGTTCAAGCCCTGCTGGTCCTTAGAACCGGATGAGCAGTGGCTAGTTGGACAAACATTTTTTTCTATTTCCCAGGAACCACAGACGTAAAGCAGGGTGAGAGGCAGCTGGGATTTAATCACAGAGATTTAATTTCTGTATTTTAAGCTCCATATGAAAATGGTGATTGGGGCGCCTGGGTGGCTCAGTCAGTTGAGCGTGCGACTTGGGCTCAGGTCACGATTTCATGGTTCGTGGGTTCAATCCCCACGTCAGGCTCTGTGCTGACGGCTCAGAGCCTGGAGCCTTCTTCGGATTCTGTCTCCCTCTGTCTCTGCCTCTCCCCTGCTCATGCTCTGTCTCTCTCTGTCAAAAATAAATAAACATTTAAAAAAATAATGAAAGAAAAAAACAAGAAAATGGCGATTTTCCCTCCAGAGTTATACAAGTGACCCTCCTTGTGCAGGTTGGACACATGGCCCGCCCTTGGCCGGGGGAGGGAGTGCTGACGTGCTCACACTTCTTCCCGAGGACTCACCACAGCCCAGCCTGACGTCTCTGCTCCCCGGACCGGCAGTCCCGGTGCGACATGCGGTGCTCAGGCCTGGGCTTCCGTGTTGACCTTGGCTCCTGGCTGCAGCCTCCAATTTGTGATTGGAGGCTCCCGTGTGCTCGGGGTCCGGGCTGTGCTCGCCGCTTTTCCTGTCTGCTGGGTTTGTGCCCCTGCTGCTCGCCGTGCTGTGCAGGGGGAGGAGAGTCATAAGTGACACCAGAAACACGAAGGAACCAGGACGTGTGGCCTGGACACGGGCCACTGGAGGGCCACTGGAGAACCACGGGAGTCCCTGAGTGTCACACACCTCGCAGAGCTCGCGGCTGACACGGCAAGCCTACGTCCATCGCACAGATGAGAAAACGGGCATTCGGGGAAGCCAGGGGCTGGTCCAAGGCCACACAGCTGGTAGATGGTGAGGCCCAGAGTGGAACCCGGGACCCCATTCCTTCCACCACGTGCAGCCGCGAGCACATCTGAGGGAGGCCGTGTGGAGGCGGGATCAGGCTCCCCACCCCTGAGCTGGCGGTCTGGGTGAACCCAAGGTCCACTAACTACTTAAACCTGACTCGAAGCTGCCCAGCCACCCAAGGAGCTAGAGGCCTGTCTTCTCTTTGGGAGCTCCCAGAAGGGCCAGTGACCATCAGAGACCACGCAAAAGGGTTTCCGTGGGGTGGGCAGGAAGCCAGCGCCCAGGAACTTGGAAGGCTCTTACAACCCTAACATTCTGCGAATCTGCACGACAAAATCAAACCCTTCAAGACATCAGGAAATGACGAGCAGTTCACCCAGAGACCACTGCACAACTGTGGGAAGGGTGTCTTCCACGGCCGCCCGCTCCCTGCTCACGGCATTTTGCATCCCTTCCTGGAGACCACCCCTGCCCCCAGATGCCGATCTACCCGGGACCTCCCTTGTGGGGTTCAGCTGAGGACAGTGCCCCCCGTTGGTTCAGAGACTTCCCTCCGTTTCCCACACCCGTGCCCTTTCCCTTTCCAAGTGGCACAAAGGGCCCGCCCCGGGCTGGAATTCAGGAGGCCACCGGGCAGCTGAGAGCTCTTGGCCGCCAAACACTTAAATTCTTTGGGCCTCAGTTTCCTCTTCTGGAAAATGAGGTGACGGGGCCAGGTCTTGGTCCCAAAGTTCCTTTCAAACGTTGGGCTCTGGGATCTCATCGATGATCACAGAGGCTAGTAAACAATGCACTATTCCACACACAGCTCTTCACGGCCCCTCCACGGGCCTTTGCAAGGGGGTGTAACATCCCAGTGACTCGGATCTGGGCCACTGTGCAGGGGAGGGAGCTGCCCCCGCCCCGAAGATGCCGCAGCCCCTGCCCCCCTTGAGCGTCTAAAGCTTTTCTCGGGGAGGAAGTGGGACGCGGCCAAGGTTGTCTGCGGGGCCTGGGAATGCGCCATCCTGGGAGCGCGGATGTGGCGATGTCCGGTGCCAGCCTGCAGCCCTCCCAGGCATCGGGACACCGAGGCCAGCGGCTGCTTTCAGTGAGGCTGACAGGGGCCAGGCTCGGACACTTTCTCACCGTCGCTCTCGCCGGAGGGAGAGCTTTGCCATGGCCGTCACGCAGAGAGCTGCTTTGTGTGCGCTCGAGCTGCACTTTCTTCTCCACCGGCCTTTCTTCTCCTCTCCCCCTAATCCTCTCTGGCCTGGCGTGGGCAGAACCAGGAGGCTGCACCGGCCCCTCGGGGCCCCCACGCCGGGCCCGCCGCACCGAGTAGCCTTCCACCCCCTCACCCGTGTCCCTGGACGTCCCGACTCGTTTCCTCTCTTAGATCTTGGAGGGCTGCGGCCGCTGCTTTTGGGGCCGGTTTCAAGTTCAGGTACGGCGGCACAATGGCAGCTTGTTCTAAAGGAATCAGGAGGACAGGTGCATCCCGGCACAGAGAAGACTCCAGAACGGGGAGCCTGTTTTATAACGTGGATCTCCACCATGTAAGGCGAGGCGTGGGGATCTCTTTGGATCATAAACTCATATTTTCATAATCTACTCATTGTCCATCACTGCCTTTTGCCAGACACGTTTTAAACCCGTAGTCAGAGGCGATGTGAGATCTCCAGCAGGTGGAGGCTGCTGGGCCCCACATTCCCACGACCCCTCAAGGAGCCTGTAACGGGGATGCAGGGGCGGACAGCGGAGGGCTGGGTGTCCCTCCCTGCCTCTCCCTGCCTCCTTCCCCCTCCAGCTGGTTTCTCCCTTCTTTCTCTGTTCTGCCTCATCTGTGGCCCGTTCTGAGGTCTTCCGGTGACACTCTTGGGTAGCTTCTGAGTCCACAGAAACACAGCCGTTAAGTCCTCCCAAGATGAAACGAGCCCCCTTCTAAGCAAAGGGACTCCTGTGTGGGGCATGCGGGAGCACCTCAGATGGGCAGAGGAGGGGTGATAACATGAGCACGACACTGAGTTGGAGTCTCCACGTCCAACTGGGCAGGGAACAGACACAGGGCAAGGCAGGGGCGGGGGGAGGTGTGCTGTGCTGGGCGGGGCGTGAGTGCCTGGGGTCTGCCCAGTGGCTCTGGTTGTCCTCTTGCAAACCAGCTGAGCTGCCTCAAAGTAACCTCTTCCAGGGAGGGTAGTAAATGTCATTCTCCACTTGGAGAACACGATTCGCTCTGTCTACCTGACTCTTGAAGAAAAACTCTTCGGCGTCAAGACTCTCCAATGCCAAGGGTCCGGTCCCAGAAGCTGCACCTCCTTCCCTCCCTGTTCTCAGCTGCAGGCTCTGTGCCTCCTCCCCACCCCCTCTAGCACCTGCTGATGATGGGCTTACAGAGACCCAGACAGTGGGAATCAGGACACACGGGATGAACACACGCGACCTTGCTTCTTCTCAAAGACCACTTCTATCCACGTGTCTTAGAGAGTCTCAACTAAAGGACGCGCAAGAAATTCGATTCACGTATTGAATGCCTATCGTTCAACAACAGCCCTAGTGCTTATGAAGGACGAGGGATAAAAATTAATTTTAGAAAGTTACAGTCACAAAAGAATATATGCAAATAGCCAATAAGCATGTAAAAAAAGTCATAAATCACTGGGAAAATGCAAACTAGAACCCAAGGAAATACCACCACATACCCACCCACCAGAATGACAAAAAAATAAAAGGCAGAAAAATACCAGAACTGCTGGAGGTTGTTGATAGGAGGGGTAAATTTTGTAACTACTTCAACTATGACCCACTAATTTCACTCTTGGATATTTATGCAAGAGAAATGAAACATTTGTACACAAAGTTACTTGTACAAGAATGTCGGTAGAGGTTTATTTGTAATAGCAAAGAAATCAAAACAGCCCGAGTGTCCATCAGTAGGAGAACGGGGAAAGTGGGGTATGTCCCTATACTGCACCACTGTGGATGAAACCCAAACTAGCCTCGCTAGAAGAAGACGTGCCATTGATTCCTCTTACGTGAAGTTCCACAACAGGCAACATTACCTATGGTGGGGGAAGCAGAAACAGCCTCTGGGTGGGCCAGGACCGACTGGAAGGGACACTCAGGAACTTTCCTGGTGATGGGATGGTTCTGTATCTCGACAGAGGTTTGAGTTATACAAGTGTATGCATTTGTCAGAAAAAATCGGCGCAGGGCACTCGAGTGGCTCAGTCGGTTAAGAATCCGACTTTGCGGGGCGCCTGGATGGCGCAGTCGGTTAAGCGTCCGACTTCAGCCAGGTCACGATCTCGCGGTCCGGGAGTTCGAGCCCCGCGTCGGGCTCTGGGCTGATGGCTCAGAGCCTGGAGCCTGTTTCCGATTCTGTGTCTCTCTCTCTCTCTGCCCCTCCCCCGTTCATGCTCTGTCTCTCTCTGTCCCAAAAATAAATAAACGTTGAAAAAAAAAAAAAAAGAATCCGACTTTGTCTGATGGTTTGTGAGTTCGACCCCTACGTCAGGCTCACTGCTGTCAGTGCAGAGCCTGCCTCGGATCCTCTGTCCCCCCCCCCCCCCCGCTCCCTGCACTCTTCCCCTCTCTCCCCAAAATAAAATAAACATTAAAAAAATGAAATCTTTTAAAAAAAGCACAATATACAGACAAAGTTTGCTGCTGTTTTGTAAATTGGTCTTCTAAGGAGAAAAAACACTGTAAATGCTGGGAAAAGAGCTACAGTCCTTGCTGGAAATGGTGTAGGAGGGAACGGAAGAACACCAAGACCTGGTCTCGAAGCTTCGTGGGGCCAGGACCCTGATGCAGGCACAGGTCTGCAGGAAAGCATGCCCCATCACCCCACGTTCGTGGATGTAGTGTTGGGAATCCAAGGACAGGAATTCTCAGCCCTGGAAATCTTGGGACCAGTGTGGTCCCTGAAGGGTCCCCATCAGGGAGGCTCAGCAGACCTGCCCCAGTTCCCCTCCCAGGGCCAGCCGCCACCAGAAAGGGCGAGATCCTGCGTCAACTATCGGAAACCTTCGAGCTATAAAAACTTCAGTTGTTGCAAGAACTCGAGGGCAGATGCTACCTGGCCACCAAGGCAAGAACCCCCAGGCCCCCGGGGAAGACCTGGAAAGGCCCAGCCTGAGTCGCCCAGCCGTTTCACGTCGCTGACTCGAGGTGCCTTAGCCGTGCCCGTGTCACCCGTGCAAACACGCCTCACCTGAGTCCGTCAGACATCTCAGCTCAAATGAGCCCCGGTGACAGGCAACACAGGGGACAGAGGAACAAGACAAACCACATCTCAGAGAAGCAGCTGAACCAATCCAGGAGGCGAGACACCGCACAGCGTAACTGCCCAAACCAAGCCAATGTCCCCAAGGGACAGTGATGGTGAAAGAGACTAATGGGACACAGCAACTGTTTAAAATGCGCAGCCGAGGGTCGGCTATCCGCTCGAGCGAAACCACTGTGAACAAGACACAGCTTGAACCTAGATTATGAACTTAGTGGCGCAGAAAGGGAAAGATGGTTGAATGAAGCCAGTGCGCCTCGTCCGTGTTAAGATCTCTTCCTCAGAAGGCTATGCTCCAAGATACTCAAAGTGGTCGTCCCTGAGCAGTAGAAACGCGGAAGTTTTTGCTTCTTTTTCACTCTGCTCTATTTTCTGAGTTTCTACAATGCATATGGACCACGTCTGTTACGGATTGAATTGTGCCCACCCACCCCCCGCACCCCCAATTCATATACGGACGTCCAGACCCTCAGTAGCTGAGAGTGTGACCTTATGGGGCAACAGAGTCATTGCAGACATGATCGGTTAAGTTGGCATGAGTAGGGTGGGCCTAGCCCGGTGTCGCTGGGGGCCTCAGAGAGGGAAACTTGGCCGCAGACGTGCACATGGTGAGAAGGCCGGGTGAGGATGAAGGCAGGCTGGGGTCATGCCTGCACAAGCCCAGGAGTACCAAAGATCGCCTGCAGAGCCCTGGAAGCCAGGGGAGGGGCGTGGGACAGACTCTCCCTCCCAGCCTCTGCAGGAGCCCACCCTGCCCACACGCCCCCATCTTCAACTTGCAGCCTCCAGAGTCGGAGGCAGTGGATTGGAGCCTGTTGTTCAAGGTGCCCAGCATGTGGCACTCTGTCGCTGCAGCCTAGCAAAGTAGTAACCTCTATCAAATAAGAAATTCCTGAATTTAGAAATTCACATAGAAAACGCGGGGCTGGGGTGAGAGGTGCCCGACAGAAGGAGCGTCTAATCTCTCTGGGCAATCGGTTCCATTTTTTCCAAGCAGCTTTAATGGCGAGAACATGCTTCCTTATGTCAGGCTGCCAGCTGCCTCCCCAGCCCTCCCGCCCATCGATCTCGTGAGTCAGGCTCCCCGTGAGTCACTTCTGTTCCCTGGAGCGGCGCAGAGGAAGGCTTCGTTCCCGGGGAGCCCCCAGAAGCGGCGCTGCTCTGTCCCCCGCCTTCCCTTCTGCCCCACGCCCGGGCAGTGCGCTTGGCACCGAGGGCGCCCGGGAGGGACGCGGGACACGGAGCCAACGTGGTCCCAATGTCCTCGGAGAACCGCCCGCCTCCAGTGAGCTCGGAGTCTATTATTATAATGAAACGCCTCATCCTCCCATTACGTGGCCCTGAGGCTGGGCACAGAAACATGAGCCGACTGGGGCCAGCAGATCAAAATAACTTGCAAGAATAACCCAGCCCGCACCGCTCCTCCCGCGCTGGCCAGCGTGGGCCGGGCCCCTGAACTTCCTCCCCGAGCTCCCCAGGAATGAGGCTATCATGTCTCACATACTGAAATTCAATAAACCGAAACAATCGGAGGAAGTGTGGAGCTTTCTCCACACAGGGAGTGAAATGGGTCCCTGCTTATCAAAGTGACGAGATTTATTCAGTTGCTACAAACTTCCAAAGACTTCCTTTCCCAAAAGAAAGGCCGGGAGGAAGGTCATGTCCTTCCGCCACCTCCACTGAGCCCAGGACACCATCTGCCTCGCTCCAAGCAAACTTTCAGGCACCAGCCACCCCCCCAACCCCTCCTCCCCCCCCCCCCCCGCCAATTGCCCCGACCGCCAGCTTGGAGAGCCAGGGGGGTGGAGGGAGCCATCCGTCTTCCAAGGAGGTCCCGGTGGCAGAGGCCCAGCCACCTCTCAGCCCTTGTCCGGGACGTGGGGAAGCCAGCTCGGCCTGTCACCTACCTGGGAACGGGGGAGGGGGAGGAGAAAGGAAAAGAGAAGGGAGTGAGAGGTGGATTAGAGGGGAGAGGGGCACAAGAAATGGGGGAGGCGAGGGCCCCTTCCCCGCACCTGCCCTTGGCTCTCCAAGCCCCCAGCCCCACTTCCTCCAGATGCCGCCTCTTGCCTCCGGGCTCCGCCCACTGCCTCCTGGCCTCCTGCAGCCACATAAGTCTTCCTGCAATCCTGTTTCCCCCATCGGTCATGTGTTCAGAGCACAACACATCTCCTGGGCCAGGTGAGGGGGGGCCCTCAGTTCCCTGGACCCGAGTCCCGTTCTGGGCCCTTGCTCAGGCTGCCCCTCCCTCTCCTCAGCCGCCGGGCGGAGGCTCCCGCCAACCCTGGTCCCCACTGATGTTCTCCCACCGGGGTGGGCTTCACCGTCATCCCCGCGCTCCTCCGCCAGCGCCCATGTGAGCAGAGCCACCCCCAGAGCCGGACGTGAGGACGGGACGCGGCACCCGCCCGGACCAGGGATTGCCCACGGCGCTGGAGCAGGCGCCCCTCCGTCCTGCAAGGGGCACACTGGTCCCGGAGGCTGACAAGGACCCCCGACAGAGCTTGAGTGAAAGCTGAGTCTCCGGGTGCCCGTGGGCGTGCCTGACCCCAGCCCAGGCCTGTAGGAGTGACCGCTGAGCAGAGGCAGGCGGACAGAGGGTCTCGCTCTTCTCCGCGGCCTCTGGAAAGGGAGCCCCTCAGAGTCCGCCGGCCCCCTTCTGCGGAAGAGACGCTCCAGGGGTGGACGGGGGAAGATTTCCCCAGGCTCACTGACAAACCGGTGCCAGTTTATGGGTTTCCACAGAAGTGGCTTGATGAGACGAGTACCTTCGTGTGCTTTCTGGGGGAGGTATGGCCCCGTCTCAGATCGTCTTTGAACAGACACGTCTGGAAGGGGGGGGCAGGCCTTTTCCACGAAATATGCAGACCCCTCTTTGAAAGTCTCAGCTCTGGAGGGGCCCCCAGCGTTTCCTGCTCCAGAAGCCAAGAACCCGTCCTCAGGAGGATGCGTATCTGATTCGTGTCCTCGGCAGACTTAATACCGGAGGCTAAGTTTAGGCCTCACAGCTTCAGAATCCTTCTCAACACGTCGACTCGAAGCAGTCAGGGCTGGCCTGGAAGAATTGAAACCTATTGGCCCCGCATGCTCCTGACGAGGAGGCCTCTCGGCCTCCGCCCCCCCAGGCTCATTTCTCCGGCATCGCCCTCCGGGCAGCACCCCGAGGCCCCAGCTTGCTCGACATTCAGGCCTCCCCGATTCCCTCCCCCATGGCCTGGCCGCCTGGGGAAGGGGGCCGGAGCGCGGGAGCCCAATGCCTCAGCCCGCACCCTGGTGCGCGTGGCCCGGCAGATTCCCGTGCACCTGGGTTACTCGGGGAGGCATTTCCAGGCTCCTCGGTGCTCCCACCCATCCGTCAGTCAGTATCTACTGAACACCTTCTGCAAAGAGGCTTAACCATGGTTGGGAGCGGGGCGGGTACTCTGATCCGTCTGGCCATCTCGTGAAAACCCTACGTGGGCGTGTTAAGTGCATCAGCTACAAACATAGAGAAAATGCAATTAAAGTGCCTTAAGAAATAGGGCATTTCTTGTGTCGTTTGACGAGCACAGAGTCAACTCCTCAGGGCCTGTGAAGGCAGTGCTCTGTCACACACGGAGCCCCAGGAGCCTCCCGACTTTGTCACATCGGCTAGGCCTGTGGGCCTGGAGGACCAGGATTTGGTCCAGGTGCCAGGTGAGCTCCAGGAGGAAGTGTCCCTGTCGGATGTCCTTGTCGTTAGTGAGAGAGCTCCTGCCCGGAAGTTCCCTGCCGGCCTCCCTTCAGGTCCCCTCGATCTGGAAGGCTGACGTGCCTAATCATAGCCCTAGTCCTGGCAGGAGGAGGAAGCCCCCCAGGGTTGGCTCAAACCCCGGGAGCCTTCACAGGACAAAAGAATGGAGGGACCCCTGTTTGGAGGCCACCCCAGCGTCTGCCCCCGACAGGCATACAAACCTGGCCCGGGACTTGGGGAACGTCATAGACCCCCTAAATTCTCAACGCAGACCACACATTCAGATCCCCTGAGGGCCTAAGGGCCAGAGGCCACGTCAGAACTATGAACTGGACACACGTCCCCCGGAGAAGTCCGCCCTCAGTTAGGAGGGGACACACAGGTGCCTGTCAGTTCTGCAGCAGCTGGCCATAGAGAGTCACCGTGGTCAACGTAAAAGCAAAAAGAGCCAGCTCCCGACTGCTGTGGAGTTCCCGTGGAGGTGAGCAGAACGCTCGGTGATGTGGGGAAACTGAGCCAACGCTAAAGCCCGGATTCCAGGGGAAGGAAAGGCAGGCAGAGGGCGTGGCCCACAGACATTCCAGACCCAGAAAAAGCCCTGAGTTTTTCACGTGACAGAAGAGACTGCAGCTATGGCTACCGCTAAGCCACTGGCGGGCCCATGGCTGTGTTTGTATTGAGTCCTTTTGATGACAGCGTGAATTCTCAGAACAAAGCTTCCGGGCTGTGGCTGTGTAACTAGAACCCAGAGACAGAAATAGCTTCTCTCCACATGCATGTGTAGGTTCTGATCTGCCGCTTTGAGAAAGTGTTGCCGTCATTTATAAAACTTAGTAGGTTTCTCAAAAACCACTAAGCAGGTGAATGACTGAACATTTCTCTTGGGCTTTTCTCATCCCGTGTGATATTCTTCTAGTTATTTGGTACTTTCCTAATTAACTTTCCTTCCCTGATTGAAAAGCCCACGGACTTTTCAAGGTGTTCCAAGATATAGTAGAGAACAATTTCGCTGGTTAAAAAGTTGGAATTCTTATAGCCACGTGAAATAGGGTGTCAGGGAACCAAAAGCAAATCCCTTTTTTTCTTTTGTAAAGTTTATTTATTTTAAGAGAGAGAGAGAGTGCAAGCAGGGTAAGGACAGAGACAGAGGGGGACAGGGGATCCAAAGCAGGCTCTGTGCTGACAGCAGAGAGCCCCACTCGGGGCTCGAACTCACAAACCACGAGACCATGACGTGAGCCGAAGTTTGACATTTAACCGGCTGAACCACCCAGGCGCCCTTCAGGAGATATTTCTGAGCAGAATCAGGAAATGCCCCACAGAGGACATAGCTCATTTGCATCCTAACTGAATTCCTGAGTTGGATTTTTATACCCAAATGTTGGTCAATACAAAGTGAATCATGAAGAGTTATGGATTCATAACAGGTAATATGGAGAAATTAAGATTATATAAATATATTTATTAATAAAACAATATACAGATAATTGTATCCAAATCTCTTTACCAATATAAGATGAATTGTATTTCTTAATAGCTTCCTTTTGTATATATCCATATATATTTATATGTTACTTTTAAAATATTCACAATTACTTCAATGTATTGTATCTTACTTGACATTATTTTAGAGGCACTCTATTTTGTATATACTCTAATTTTTTTTATTTTTTTTTTTAATGCTTGCTTATTTTTGAGAGAGAGAGAGACAGAGCACAAGCAGGGGAGGGGCAGAGAGAGAGGAAGACACAGAATCTGAAGCAGGCTCCAGGCTCTGAGCTCTCAGCACAGAGCCGGACGCAGGGCTCGAACCCACGAACTGCGAGATCATGACCTGAGCCGAAGTCGGACACTAAACCAACTGAGCCACCCAGGCGCCCCTACGCTCTGTCATTTTTAATCACCATGTAATACATTATAGAGTTAGTATTCTATGACAAAGTAACCACTACTGTATTATTGGATTTTTTAAATTCTTGTCATTCTACCTTCATGCCTCATTATAAATATAGCTTCCTCTTAATTTGAATTATTTTGTTCTCCAGAACAGAATTATGGGGACAACGTGTAGAATGTTATGGCTTCTGGTAACTCTTCCAGATTCCCTTCCAAAATAATCAAGCCAGTCTGTACTTCATCAGGAATTCCTGCCTATTCCTGCTTAACTGCTATCTCACTGGCATCCCTGTTGTTATAATGGCATTTGATATTTGCATTACTCTCGGCTTCGTGACCGGTGAGTGTAGCGAGTAAGGGATATTCCCTGAATTCACTCATGAACTTTCATTTCAACTCTGGTGAACTGTGAACTCTTTGGGCCATTTTTTAGAGAGTCTCGTATGCTTGGACCTTTGCAAGAACATTTTATATATTTTGCACATCGAATCTCTGTCATTTATCACAAATGTAACTCACTGTTACTACATTCCTACTGTTCGCCATTTATCATGTGCTGTGTGCCAAGCCCTGCTCTGAGTAACCTCATTAGAGCTGCTGTATGAGGACACATCATCCCTATTTTATAGTTGAGAAGATAGAGGCTCCACCACTTGGAGACCTTGGTCAACGACACAAAGCTGGACACAGCATCTTTCTATCTTAGCGTATTCCGGTTACTTGGGTTTTATAACCCTGGATTTCAATTCCATGTAATCATATACGTCCATATTTTTTCACATTTTTCTGTTTCTCTATAATCATAATTACCACTAAGAACACATTTGTTGACTTTGCCTGGTATGGGCATTTTAATAATGCTACATTGACTAGTCCCCATTCTTATTTTACGGAGGGATCCTGACATTGGACATACCACTTGAAGTAGATTGTCACCAACACACAGAGATCTTTTTGTCACAGAGTTTCAAAAATCTTTTTTTTTTTTATTTTTGTAGTGTTTTATTTATTTTTTAGAGAGAGAGAGTGTGTGTGAGCAGGGGAGGGGCAGAGAGAGGGGGAGACACAGAGTCCGAAGCAGGCTCCAGGCTCCGGGCCGTCATCACAGAGCCTGACACGGGGCTTGAACTCATGAACCATATCATGACCTGAGCTGAAGTCGACTGAGTAACCCAGGCGCCCCTAAAAATCTTTTTTTTTTTAACGTTTGATTTTTTGAGAGACAGAGAGAGACAGAGCACAAGCAGGGCAGGGGCAGAGAGAGAGGGAGGCACAGAATCCGAAGCAGCTCCAGGCTCCGAGCTGTCAGCACAGAGCCCGACGCGGGGCTCGAACCCACGGATGTGAGATCATGACCTGAGCTGAAGTCAGACGCTTGACCGACTGAGCCACCCAGGCGCCCATCACAGAGAGTTTTAATTCAGAGGGGTTTTTTCTTTCATCATCTAAATCTACTCATTTTCAAGTTCGCATGAGTAATGACATTTTCCAAGAGGAAGAACGATGAGGCCGTAACCGGGTGAACTTGGGTTGAAGAGGAGAAGCGAAATGGGCATGAAGTCTCAGAACTGATTCTCCCTGGATTTCAGGCTGGGCTGCCGCTGCCGGCCGCCAGATTCAAAACACCACTCGTTCAGGAACTGGTGGTGAGCCTGTGCTCCTGGGGGCAGCCGCTGGCACCGCTGACGTTTGAGGACAAGTTCAGATACCCCTCCGTGGTTCCCGTGCTTTGTCTGCTGTTTACCCTTCGTCAGGTTTGGACGCAAACCCTGAGACTTTGGAACGGTGTCCTCTATTCCCAGCCGGGCCACTGGCTCCACTCCTGCCACATGACCCCTCCTGGTGCTCTGCCCGTTCAGACGCCAGCCAAGCTCTCATTTCAGGGTTCTTCTGCAGCCCCGGAGCTGGCAGCTCCTACCAGCCCCAGGTTATGAGAACCGAGGCTCCGGCTGCCACGTCTCCGAGGTGACAAGGGATTCCTAAGCCACTCATGCTGTCACTTGGGGATACAGACCCTTTGATCTCCGAATTCGCTGCTGCTGCTGCTGCTGCGGCCGCTGCCCTTCTGGGCAATTCTAACGAAGGAGGCGCTTATCAAAGAATCGGTTCCTGCAGCTGTCCCAAACCCGGGCGCCAAACTCCAGACAGGTGGTTCTGTCCGTCCCTGCTGCTCCAAGAGGCCACAGAGGACCCTGACACCTCCCTCAGGTGCCCCTCGCCCCACGCCACCACCTTGCGGTCTTTGGGAGCCTGGTTCACACAGGGGGGCCAGCCCTCACTTCCTGCTCTAACTTCTGGGAACCGAGTTGGAGCCTGACTTTGATTTGCCGCTTCCCTACTTTTCCCCAACTCTCGCACCTGCTGATTTACAGGTCTCGCGCTCTCTTTTCTTTCCTTGCCGCTTGCATTTCCCTGGCCGTCCACGCCGCTCATTTCCACGGCGAGTCCTTTTCTTTCTCAGTGGTGCACGCGTGTTGAGCTGCGGGCAACCTGGCACCGTCTACTCACTGGGTCCTGCAGGCCCTGTGCGCACGGCTCACTCCTGCCGCCGACCTTAAGTGACGGTCTTCTTTTGGCCTACAGCTTATCCAGTGGCTAAGACCCCCGAACCTCCAATAATATGACAGTCGTCATCTATGGTATCCATCATAATGACGACTCCGTTTTTAGGAAAGAGAGAAACAGGTCGTATCGTCTGAAACAAAGCTGTGCAGACCGGGGCTGAAACGACTCTATTCCCTCACCCCTCTGGAGGTTACGGGTCTGAAATCAAGGTGTTGGCCGACCCATAGCCTCCAGGGGAGGACCCTTCTCTGTCTCTCCCAGTCCCAGAGGCTCCGGGTGGGCCTGGGCTGGTGACGGCCTCTCGCCAGGCTCTGCGCGCCCCCTCGCCCCCCGACAGGGCCTCTTTCCATGCCCCTGCTTCCTCCTCGTCTTGTAAGCGCCCCAGTCAAGCTGGGGTAGGGCCTACCCTGATGATCTCATCTGAACTTGACCACATCTGCAAAAGCCCTGCTCCCAAGTGAGGCAACAGCCACAGGGGCTGGTGGTGAGAACTTGAATGTGTCTTTTGGTGGGGGACCCAGCTGACCCTTTAGGCAAAACCTGTCTTCCCCATCACCCCCTTCTGAGTTTCCATCTCCAGCCTCCCTGGAACCCCCTCCTTTCTCTTCCTGCTCCCTGGCCCCATTCTAAATTGACACCAACATGAGAAGGGAGGAAGACGGGCCCACGACGAGGTGGGATTCAAAAATCTTCCACTCACAGAGGCGTCTGGGTGGCTCAGTCAGGTAAGCGTCCAACTCTGGGTTCCCACTCAGGTCACGATCTCACGGTTCGTGAGTTCAAGCCTCCTATCGGTCTCTGGGCTGCCTGCTTGGGATTCTCTGTCTCCCTCTCTCTCTGTCCCTCTCCCCCCCTCACTCTCTCTTTCTCAAAATAAATAAAGAAGCTGAAACAAAAAAAATCTTCCACTCACAGAAAACACACCAGTGGTTGAGTTTTATGTATCTGTGAAGGAAGGCTAAGGAGGGCAGGGTTTGGGGGCCCTTGAAACTTTCAGGAGGCATTGGCTTAGTTTGCTGACACTAAGGCCGGCTTGCGCTGGACCCCTGGGGTCCCTGGGGTCCCTGGGGTCCGAGGGAGTCTGCCTGTCCCTGCGCTGCCCAGCACCACCCAGCTGCTGGCCGCTCACTGCTTCAGGGTGGAACGAATTGTCGGGGAGAACGGATCTGTGAACGTGAAATGTTCCATTTCACAAAGAGTAAGAGGGTGACCGTGAAGAAACAGGGGTGGGCCCACACAGGATCGCTCAGCGTTCCCAGTCTAACGGAGGAACCGCGCCGGGGGACATGGTGCAGACAGGAGACCGATGATCCCGGGCCAGTAGGACAAATAAATGACACACGTGTTCTCGGGCTCCTCGCCAGCACCTACAGCTGCCACGGTCAATCAGCTGGGGGTAGCTGATTCCTATAAGCCTGGAAATGTCCTTAAAATCCCTCCACGCAGTGGCCCAGGCAGATCGGCAATCGAAAGGACGTGACGCGGAAGTGAAGTCTGTCTGCCACCCCTTTGTCCGGACCTGGAAGGACAAATATCGGTTAAGTTATGACCTGAGCCGCTCTGGGCCACCGTGGCCGATGGATGGACAGATCGGCCCGGGTTCTGTGTGTGGGGCCAGGAATGAGGACAGGGAAGAGCCTGGTGGGAAAAACTGGAACCACAGTCCCTTGGGGAGCAGGGGCCACTTCCTTGTGCCTACCTAGAGACAGGGACACTGCAGCCGGGGCCAGGCCAGCCTCAAATGCCTTGTTCCTTTACCCTCGTCCCTGCTCAGGGTTAAAATAAAGGCTGCGAGTTCCCGCTCATGGCTTGAAAGGCTGGTGGCTGCAGAGAAGTTGGGGCCGCTCCCAAATACACTCCTGGGAAAGTATCCACGGTGGGCGCACGCAGTATCCGGGGCATTTGAGAATTTACAAGTACACGTGTATCATCCTGGTTTTTTAAAAAAATATGCTGCATCAAAGCTCCCGTTCAGACCATAAAGCAGTTGTTCATTGAACAGCAGGGTTTTGGTGCCTCCTTCAGAAATTTACTTCCCAAAAAGATCCGTCATATGTCCTTTAAGTACCGACTGTCCTGTCGCATCTTTAAAGCTATTTTATTCATAATAACTCATTCTGATATAAGCCATACAGGGTAGTACCTGTCAACGAGACTCTCGGGTGTGAACTGAAATACACTGGTTTGCCATATAGAAGAAATTCTTCCCCTTGCTTTAGTAGTTACCCACGTGTCAGCCATAGGAGGAAGTATCGGGTCACCGCAAATAAAGTCTGCACCTTGGCCTTAAACCCCGTGCGGTGTCCTGGACCCGCACCAGCCCAGCCCCCAGGGACCCGCCTCGGGAGGGCCCGCTCTCCCCTCTGGGCTCGTCCTCCCGGGCAGAGCTCCAAGCAAACTCAGCGGCTGCAAATGTTGACTTACTTCCCCAAAGTCAGATTGGGAAATAGGACGGCCCCTGCGTGTCCGGACCCCGACTCGAGCAGTGTCTATGTGACAATGGGAAGGAAGGCGCTCCGCCGCGGTTGACTTTTCAGCTCACATTCAGCAGTTCGTTTGGGCCGCACTGAACCTTTTCCTGGTCTCCTCCTCCGGGAAATCAGCTGCGCCTCTGCACGGTGTTCTCTCCCGCCTTACCCCCTCCCCAGCTTTTTGTCCCGTGGCCCACCTGCCACCCCAAGGCTAGGCCTGGAGTCCCACAAAGGATCCAGACGCCTTATCAATACGTTTGGGCCTGGGAAGTAACTTCGGTCCTCTGCGATTTCCAAACGCATTCCTATCTGCGGGCCCGTACCAGGCAGGTCCTCTGGGAAGCAGTCACGGGTACGGAGAAAGGGCAAGAGAGTTGTTGCAGAAAAGGTGTGTAAAAGGCGAAAGGGAAGGAAGCAGGATTAAACAAGGAGAGCCCACACCACGGGCCAGATCTGGCCCTGTCTTCACCAGCTCCAGAGAGGTGGTTCCCGTTAGAGGGCGAGGACCAGGTAGAGATGCCCTCATCACTTGGACTTCCCTCACTCAAGGCAGCTCAGGAAGAGCGTGGCCTCGGCTGGAGGGCCGAGTCCAGTTATGAAAGGGCTAGCAGCTTCTTAAAGGAAGATGGCGTGATCCTCCCCGTGGTTACCACAGACAAGACGTGTCTGGGTGTGTGTGTGTGTGTGTGTGTGTGTGTGTTGCTGCTTCACTGGAGGTTCTTTCTGGGCAGAAACATTCCCTTCTCTTCCCTGCCCTTGACCATTAATGGGGGTCACGTGCGGCCAAGTTCATCCTCCTTGGTCCATTTCTAAGTCCGTTTCTGAGGCGCTACGCAGTATCGCCACAGTCAACATCCCGCCAGCCCATTTCTGCCTCAAAAGTACAGACTCAGACCTTAAGAATCAAGTGCAAGAAGCCTCAAGGCGCTTTTCGTACCTCCTCTGGGACTTCTCCCCGAATGCCAATGTGGCCAGCAACACGCTGGGCATCTCCAGCAATAATGCAGGGACCGTGGCCGGTCACACGGTCTCAGCCGCCTGGGTGAACAAAGCGGACTGGTTCCAAGGCTGGTGGGACCCCCCGAGTCTGCCTCACACCCCCCTGTCCCTCCCCACCCTCCGGGAGTCCTGGGGTCCAGCCCAGGATCCCATATCCCAGCCCCGATGGGCCCCAGTATGAAGGACAGCCAACCGTGAACCGGCTCAAGTGCCCGCTGGCCACCCGTTCGAATGCTTGGGTCACGGCAGCGTGTTAAACATATCACATCAAAACATCCCTAAAAATAAGGGCTGATGTCATGAGGCTGGAGATGGAAAGCTTGAGGTGAAAGGGCAGAAAGAAAACGCAAAACCCTAACAGTGTTTGTCGCTCCGAAGTCTTTTTCTCCGGGGACGCTGAGGAACCAAGAACAAGAACAAGCGAATGGTGCCCTCCAACTTCAGAAAGACCCCGAAATGCTGACTTTCCAGATAAGGTCATACAGCAGGAAGCTTTTCCAAAACTTGTTTCTTCCGATTTGAACTCCAGCACAAAGAGTCTCTCTCCTCCTGGCCCCACACCTTCCCTCTTCCCTCCCTTCTCCCCTCCCTCCTCCCTCCTCCACTCCCTCCTGCCTCCCCTCCTTCGTCCTCTCCCTCCTCCCAGGGCTTCCCCCTCTCTCCTGCCTCC